>NC_140176.1:102197702-102910202 GCF_963971535.1 Notolepis coatsorum
CTGTTACTTGTTGACACAGACAGTGATCGTTTTGACAGCCAGTAAAATGTCTAAACGAAAACAAGTAAGCCTAACCAATTTTGGTTTCACGAAGACAGTGAAGCTGACAGAGCAGCAGGAGGCGGGAATCGGATCATCTACAGGCGCAATTACACCTGCGGCTGGTGCTGCTCCGGTGGCCGTGGGGACTATTATTAATATTACAACGATCGGTGACGGTGCCGGCGCCGAAGAAGCTGGAGATGGGGGTAATTTGGGTGAATGAATGAATGAAAACTTTATTTAACAGATTGCAGAATGGGTACAATACAGTACGGCTCAATACATACAATTGTTAAGGGGATGCAGACCTGAGAAAGACGTTTGTCTTGTTTCCATCAGGGTCCCCCTGTAACAGCTCAACAGAAGATGAAGATGCTGTGGAAGCCCCGTCCAGACGGCCGGACGGTAAGTGAGTTGTCCTGAGCACTCCTCGCTGAGAGGCGCGCTGCGCGCTGCGCACCCCCCCCCCCCCCCCCCCCCCCCCGCCCCGCGGGCTCACCCAAAAATCTTGCTATGGATCGACGCACACTGAGTACAAGTATACAAACCTATTAATACTTGAGTAAAGTACAAATCCCCAGAAACAGTACTTATGTATTGTAATGAAGTACAATTACTCAAGTACTTTACACCCTGCCCTCAACCCTGGAAAGAAGCTAAAGTCATCCCACTACCTAAGGATGCTAGTGTAGACACGTGAATGTGTCTGACTGTCATTCTAACTGTTGTGTAATTATTGTTGTGTAATTTTGCTTTGTGACCCGTTTTGCTCTGGGACTCAGTCGTTTTGCTCTGGACTCGGTGAGACCTGGCAGAGGTGACAGTATAAATTCACCCTCACTAAGTAGGGATAATCCACCCTACTACACTAGGAATGCCTTTACTGGCTCTAACAGCCGACCAATAAGCGTGTCACCTGTTCTTAACAAACACAATGCTATTTATCTGTTAACAATCTGACAAGTGACCAGTACTGACCACTCCAACACGCATATAGAGAGGGCCACTCAACAGCTACCTACACAAATGACTGAAAGAAATTGATAAAAAGGACATTGCAGGAGCGGTATTGTTAGATTTTAGTGCTTCATTCGATGTGGTTTGACCACAAACTAGTATTGAATAAACTCATGTTATGGCTTTGCACCGACTGCTTTATCATGGATAGAATGCTGTCCATCCAATAGGACTCAAAGAGTTTTCTTTATTGGCAGCTTTTCAGATGCTAGACATGTTGAGAGTGAAATTCCACAAGGAAGTTTGCTTGGCCCTTTACACTTATCTCTATTTTACTAATGATTTTTCATTTGCTCCTAAAAAAGCACATGTGTCTATGTATTCTGAAAGCACCCACCGTTAATGAACCTTGAACAGAATCAGATGATTTGAATTGCAAACAGTAGGCTACTAG
Organism: Notolepis coatsorum; assembly: GCF_963971535.1. NCBI lineage: Eukaryota > Metazoa > Chordata > Actinopteri > Aulopiformes > Paralepididae > Notolepis > Notolepis coatsorum. The sequence continues at coordinate 102,199,156 of NC_140176.1, forward strand.
AATGGGTTACCAGCAATAAACTAGTCTTAAACATACCAACAACTGAAATGATTGTATTTGGTTCAAATGATCTGTTGAGCTTTAAACCTCAGCTGAACCTGATGCTAAACAATTAGCTGTTGAGCAAGAAGAAGAAACAAAGCTTCTTGGTGTTATTTAGATTGTAACTTGTTGTGGAGGGGACATATAGATTCTGTTGTTGCATTTTCCATGCAAGCATTTAAGTCCAAGTTTCTCTTAGTGCTCTTGTGTGCATTTTTGCTGACTGCAAAGTTACATAACCACTAAAAATCAGTTGTTATTCAAAACGTTTATCGTGCCTTTGTTTTTAAGGCTAAATCGTTAAACCGGAAGTGATCCTGTGGCCAAGTGTTGCTGCCTGAGTAGGGTCGAGCTGCAGCCTCGGAGCCTCGGTCCAGATTGGAACTTCCGCCCTGCCACAGGATTATTACTCCTGTGACAGGGCAATGCGCTGATTGGCGGAAAGTACGGAAGTATCTCGAAGTACGTCTGACGTATCTCGAATTACGTCTGACGTTTCTTTACGTTAGCGAACGTTAAACGTTGTATTCATAAAATAATATAAATTCAGCAGCATGGGGAGGGCCGGGGGGAGGGGAGGTACAGGTAGTAGAAGACATAGAGGTACAGGTCACATAATTATAGTACAGTGGAGAAGTAAAAATAGAATAAAAAGGCAGTGTAAACAATATACAATATTATTAACTCTAATAATAACACGCCTCGCGGGCTCATTATAATACGAGAGCCGTGGGTCTGCATTGTATAGAGCGGATCCCCCGGCCGTATTCAAGCGCTGGAGCGCTTTGCGATGGATCAAACTGTATTAATATAGTAGTAATAATAGTAGTTGGCTAGTTGCGCGCTTCTGGCCACCTCCCGCAGTGCGCGCATACACACATACTGTCTGTAGCCTATACAGTACGTGCAAAATTAGTTGTCAAGAGCCAATCGCACAGGTTGCCTCATCTCATCTGGCTCTGCAAATAGATCTAGAGTCTGAATATCATATATAGCCTGCTGATGATCTCTCTCTCGAGTCAAATCCATTCTGAGAACGGAATGCAGTGCCCGCGACGAGGGTCTTGATTGATTGATTGATTGATTGAAAATTGTATTAACAGATCATGCTGGACCTACAAAAGGCCTTTGACACTGTCAATCACTCCATTCTTGATTGAACATTTTATTAACAGATTGCAGAATGGGTACAGTACAGCTCAATACACACAATTGTTAAGGGGATGCAGACCAGAGAAAGACTTTTGTCTTGTTTACATCAGGGTCCCCCATTTTCAATTCATCATAACATATGACATACACGACATACAGATAGACAGTACTGCTACATCTATACATTTATGACATACCAGATTTGCAAATACAGTATTGTTTGTGATACAAAAAGAGTCCAGAAAAGAGAGTATATACATTTGACGTAGAAACTGTACATTGGAGGAGGTTGGGTAGGTGGGGGGGGGGGGGACTGTACATTGGAGGTGGTTGGGGGGGGGGGGGGGGGGGGGGGGGTGGGTAGGAGGGGTGGGTGGGTGGGGACACTGTACAACTGTACAAGCAAAACTGTACATTGGAATATTGACAACCATACTTGGTCATTTACTGTACATTGGAGGGGGTTGGGTTACAACACAGGAGCAGAGTATAAACAACAGTACAGTACTGTTTCTCATTCCTGTACTGTTGTTTATACTCTGCTCCTGTGTTGTAACCCAACCCCCTCCAATGTACAGTAAATGACCAAGTATGGTTTTGTCAATATTCCAATGTACAGTTTTGCTTGTACAGTTGTACAGTGTCCCCCACCCACCCACCCCTCCTACCCGACCCCCCCACCAAGGCGAAAGTCTTTCTCTGGTCTGCATCCCCTTAACAATTGTGTGTATTGAGCTGTACTGTACTGTACCCATTCTGCAATCTGTTAATAAAATGTTCAATCAAGAATGGAGTGATTGACAGTGTCAAAGGCCTTTTGTAGGTCCAGCATGATCTGTTAATACAATTTTCAATCAATCAATCAATCAATCAATCAATCAATCAATCAATCAAGACCCTCGTCGCGGGCACTGCATTCCGTTCTCAGAATGGATTTGACTCGAGAGAGATCATCAGCAGGCTATATGATATTCAGACTCTAGATCTATTTGCAGAGCCAGATGAGATGAGGCAACCTGTGCGATTGGCTCTTGACAACTAATTTTGCACGTACTGTATAGGCTACAGACAGTATGTGTGTATGCGCGCACTGCGGGAGGTGGCCAGAGGCGCGCAACTAGCCAACTACTATTATTACTACTATATTAATACAGTTTGATCCATCGCAAAGCGCTCCAGCGCTTGAATACGGCCGGGGGATCCGCTCTATACAATGCAGACCCACGGCTCTCGTATTATAATGAGCCCGCGAGGTGTGTTATTATTAGAGTTAATAATATTGTATATTGTTTACACTGCCTTTTTATTCTATTTTTACTTCTCCACTGTACTATAATTATGTGACCTGTACCTCTATGTCTTCTACTACCTGTACCTCCCCTCCCCCCGGCCCTCCCCATGCTGCTGAATTTATATTATTTTATGAATACAACGTTTAACGTTCGCTAACGTAGAGAAACGTCAGACGTAATTCGAGATACGTCAGACGTACTTCGAGATACTTCCGTACTTTCCGCCAATCAGCGCATTGCCCTGTCACAGGAGTAATAATCCTGTGGCAGGGCGGAAGTTCCAATCTGGACCGAGGCTCAGAGTCTGCAGCTGGACCCTATTGTGCTGCCTTGTCACGACCAGAGCCCTTTAATTAAAGTTCCGCCACTCCGACCCACTTTCGTTGTTATCGTTGAATGCGGAAGTAAAGCGCCTCAGGGGTGGTCCGTAGCATAGATATCTATAGAACACTAGATAGCTTAAGGCGGAGTCACCAGCGTCACTGAACCGCCGCCATCTTGCTCCAGTTAGCCTTGAGTGAGAGTGAGTGAGCTGCACAGACAAAAATACTCATAACTCGCTGAAATATTGACGGATTTACAAACGGGTTGGTTTGCTATAAACATCAAAGATGTAGTTATGATACTGCATACTTATAAATTTTTTTAAATATGTTTTCTTTTACAAACCGCTTGAATCATAGCCACGTTAATAATGCTTGTAATATTGTAATAAACCAAACCGTTTGTAAATCCGTCAATATTTCAGCGAGTTATGAGTATTTTTGTCTGTGCAGCTCACTCACTCTCACTCAAGGCTAACTGGAGCAAGATGGCGGCGGTTCAGTGACGTCGCTCTCCATTGGCCGGCAGCGCGGGCAAGCTATCTAGTGTTCTATATATATATATCTATGGTCCGTAGTTCAAGTCTCAGCTCAACGCCATGCATTTTCATTGTTGCCGAGCGGAACTCGCTGGTAAGTTTACTTTACTTTTACTACTTTGTACATTTTAACGCATTAGCAGACCACTCATGGATTTAGTCAATATTGGTATTTTATGTAGCAAGCTTTGGTTAATGTTGATCGTAAGTTAATAGCTTGTTAGATTCTAAATGCAGTTAAGAACGTTACCATACTGACGTGACGTTGGCCTAACGTTATATTTACCAAATTATTTGCAGTTATTATATTGGTGTTCATTAGTTTATCATTGTTTATTAGATTTATTGTTAAAGTGAGCAACACGAGATAGACTGGTCTTCATATAAGGTACAGTAAGGTTATAATATAGACAATAACACATCCAAATTCCTCAGAGACTCAGCAGCCGCCATCACCCCAATCATCACACGCATAATAAACCTCTCCATAAAACAGGGACACGTCCCCAAGGACTTCAAAATTGCGAGGGTGACCCCTCTGCACAAAAAGGGCAGCAAATTAGACCCAGGCAACTACCGCCCTGTTTCTATTCTCACCTCCATCTCGAAAGTCATGGAAAAAATAGTCTACGAACAGGTCGAAAAGTACCTAGCGGAAAAAAATCTAATCTACGAATTCCAATCTGGCTTCAGAACATCCCACTCCACTGACACATGCCTTCTCTATTTGAATGACCACATCAAACAAGAGGTGGACGCAGGCAAATACTGCGGCATGGTCATGCTGGACCTACAAAAGGCCTTTGACACGGTCAATCACTCCATTCTGATTAACAAGCTAAAAGCAATTGGTTTTGATAGTCTATCAGTGAGCTGGATGCAATCCTACCTTGAGGGGAGGGAACAGATGGTGGAGGTAAACGGTACCCTATCCCCCCCCCTCACAGTGAGCTGTGGTGTTCCACAAGGAAGCATACTAGGACCGCTACTGTTCCTAATTTATGCAAATGACATGTCGTCAGCTTGTGACTGCAACTTGTTCCTGTTTGCGGACGACTCAGCCCTGCTGGTCTCTGACAAGAACAAGTTCTGTATCGTTAGTGGCTTAGCTTGGCATCGCCTTCTGCACTATCTCGCGTACGTGCACGCGTACTGAATAAACCACAAATGTACCTCTAATACCAGTATTAGTCTGACCACACCCCTCATCAGCTTACCTTCATAAGCAGGTGTGTGGTCACCTGCTCTCCTCCTTCTCGCTTTCACCACAAGGAAGAGGTGCCTCGGTAGATCCCCACACTTGACACCATGATGGAAGAAATTGGATTAGGAACAGCTTGGGAAACAAGGATACGTTGACATCATATCTTTATTTTCTCTCTCACTATTTTCGAGAAAATACGGCGATATTGTCTTCGTACTGGAGTGTCTAGAAGATGATGATCATTCTACAAACCCTCCACCGGTTTTCGTATTGGGAGCACGCCGCTGCATGCTTCTCAACTGCAGTTCCTTGCTGTGTTTGTTGGGGTGAAACCTGTCAGGCCACAGCTGAACTGTCGGACATGCCGCTGTTGTGAGGAGCGGTGCGTTCCAGGTTGGGTGAGTAGTGTTTGCTGGCGGGCTCCACTTGTCTGTTAGTGCTATGGGGGCTACTAGACAAAGTTTATGGAAACCGGCCCCAGGCTAGGGTCCTTTGTTTAGCCGTCTAGGCGACAGAAGGCCTTGGTCTGGCGACCATTATAGTTTTAACTAGTGGGCCGCGACCATTGACACTGGTGATCCCTGTGTGTTCTGGACGAGTGGATTCTCTCTGTCACCGTGTTAAGACCCCATCTTTCATATCCAAATGAGAGTATTCCTTCACGAGGGGATATGTGCATGTAATGTGCGATAGCGGCAGATTCATGTTCAAAGTCAGCTATACAGGCCAGTTGGTACTGTGCTGATTCCGCCGGACGTGTTAATGTCACCGTTGTGAAGCGGTGTTGACGTCTTGTTTTCTCTTTTCTCTTAAAAAGTGAGGAGGGTTCAGAACGGCGGCCTGTCTGGGTGAGTGTTATGTCATTGTTTACATGTTCATAGCTTACGGTTAGCCGGTCGGTGGCCTGGCGCGGGGTAGCTTGGCTTCTCGCGCGCCGCCGGGAGCTCGCTCCTGATCGCGTGCGTCGTAGATCGGCGTCTCGCGAGCGGAAGCGATAGCACCCGAACGGTTGGAGCAGCCGTTAGCTTGATGCTATTCTGTTGAACGTGCTTTGATTTTTAACATGTTTTACACTCTTGACCACGACGTCATCTTTGACAGGGGATGTTCGTCAACCCTGCCTGAGCCTAGACGGGGATTGCGTCAACAAAGAGGGCTGTGTTCTACGGTGGCTTATGACTGCACTTCGCTGATCTGCGTTCCGGGCAGGTACGGGGTTGGCCAGACCCTCATAACACGTCTTCTGGTTTTACCTTGCTAAATGTATTGTGAATGACGGTGTTTTTTCCCAAAACGTGTGTTGTTGCAATGCATTTGAGATACGTTGCGGGTTGTGTGTGAGCTGTTTTTGTCACTGGCAGTAGCTTCTCCGTGCAGGTCGTGATGTATTGATCTGGTTGTTGTGTGAGAAACATCATGGTGTTTATGTGTACCGTGTACTCACTACTAAGGCAACTAACCTATGAAGCTATGCTTGGTGACGAGTGAGTAAAAGAATGTTCTTTCTCAGACTGTAATGACAATGGACAGTGAGTTCACACATTAACAGGTTTTCCTGTTTTAACTGGCCGTATTGAGGGTAAAATAGGAGGATTGTGTTTTTCCCCCCCCGGTTCCCTGGGGACTTTATCACCTCCTATCAGACATGTTGTGCATTAATTGTGTCTTTTGTGTGGTAGGGATACGATGTAACTCTCAGCTTGATTGCTGAGGTTGTGCTAAATCTGCTGGAGAAACTTATTTCCTAAAGGGAAATTGGTTTGGTTGCTGTCATGTGTGCTTAGCAAGGCCTGTGGTCGATACTAATCAAGAATGATGTATTCTCTCATTGTGATGATGATGGGTTGTGTGTGTCATGTGACCTACAACTGGGTTGTACTGACCACAGAAGCACATGTGTATGTTGGACCGGGGTTCTTAGAGCCCTCTCTATTCTGTGTTTTTCCTTAGTAAAAATCAGATAGCAGGTTAGCTCGTGCGCTGTGTGGAGCTGTGAAACGCTTCATAGAGTTGACTATGACTGTGTCATATTCTCTTTTTGTCGTTACGTCGTATCATGGGTGTGGGGTCGTAAAGGGGTGAACTGGTAACCTTTCCTCTCCCCGTTGTTCTGTCGGTCAGGGGTACACCCCCTGTCCTTCAAGGTTCCCGTCACGTGGCGGTTCGGCACGTTACGGGGGGGGGGGGGGGGGGGGAGGGAGTTCCTGGTCCCACGGCCTGGTATATTGGGCGTGTGCACCGCAGGAATTCCCCCGCCATAGAGTACGTCACCGTGCGCGTCTCTGTTGGTAGGACTTCCGTGTGCTGTTCAGGTCCATGTGATGGATCTGTTTTCAGGGGGGGTGGTCAGGGCTCCTCCTCACCAAGCGCCTACTCAGGCCTTCTGTGAGTTCGGACTCCTTCTTCCATGTGATCCATGTGAGGAAGCCTCCATCAGAGTACAGAGCCTTCCTCCTCAGATTGTCAAAGTGAGTGGACCCTCTAGAAGGGTCCTTTTCTATTGTATGTATATTCGATTCAATTCGTTTATTGAGTGTGTATGGGTTCGGTGCCTCTTCCCCGGAGGCCCTAAAACCAGTTTTTTACATGGCTCAAGGTGCAATATATTCTTTTCAATCTGTACAGCTCGCGTGGGAAGTCTCTCTGGGGATCCCCGTCTCTTTCCTATGGGAGGGTGGTGGGATGTAAAAATGTGAACATTTTTTACCCCGGCTGTGTAGACTGGGATACATACTGTTGATGCTTCCTTCTTTCTATTCCAGAAGTGTTGGAGTTAGGGAGTGTCACACCCCTCTTGTCGTTCCCCTGGGCGCCTTGGGGATTCAATGGCAGGTCTAAATAGCCTGTTCATTGATGGGGGTGTGTCCCGACGCACGTATAGTGCTAGCTCGCTGTAAACAGGCGATTGACTGGCACGCCTTAGTTGCTTGTGGTTGAAACAGCGTTTTTATAAAGCAACTGAGATGGGGGTTTTTCCTCTTCCGGCGACCACATCCCATGACCTGGGTGGGTTGTCGACGGATCCTCGTTCATGTCTGGGGGATGATGACGGGATGGATCTGAACATATGTAGTGGGGTCTCACGCCCTTGGGGTGGGCCACCAGGCGCGGTTCGTCCCGACGTCTGGGTGGCGCCTTCTTTTCATGTTAAGATCAACACGCATATCTGCCCTTTTCCTGGGGCATGTCGGCGTGGTTAGGGCACGGGACTGGTTCTGGTCACGCTGGTCCAGATCAGTTGAACCCGTTGTCCGCCGGGGATGCAGATCTGCTGTTCTGGTACCCTGAGGGACTTGGGCTTTTTTCAGGGGGAAAAATGCCAGGTCGGTCTGGGTGTCACAGGGTTAAGCGCTATGGAGACCCTGGTTGGGTATGTTTTTACTCAGCACTGTCGTCATGGCTTACAGCCATGCCATTCTGTACGCGCTCGATCTCGTCGGATCTCGGCCGCTACACAGGTTGGTCCTGGTTAGTACTTGGTTGGGAGACCGCCGGGGAATACCAGGTACGGTGTGCTTAGGGGCTGGTTCTCCATTGTTTTTCGCTCCTCTCTCACGCATGGCGAAGAGGGGCCTGTGGGGGTGGTTTTTTGACCTCCTCTGGTGACCCTGTGCTTCCCGTACCGCCAGGCCCGGTCCGAAGTGATGTTTGCGACCCGTAGGCCTGGGTTAACCCTTTTTGGAAACTGAAACACTTGTACTGCGGTATAGCCGGTGTATACCCGCAGGTGTGTTTTGGAGTTTTTTCTTGAGGGGTTATAGGAACAACCACCGCATTGGGTAACACCGAGGTGGTTGATTCCCTGGTGTGTTGGAGCAGTGTCAACTCCCGGGTTCACCGGTTGAGGGTGCCCCTGCACGTTCATGACGTCTGCCAATCGTGTCAGCCTTCTCTGCCTCGACCCCTCTGGGTGGGGGTTGTTAAATGGAGGCTTGGTCATGCAACACCGCCAGCTTACGCTCCTTCCGCCGGGGCGGCTGTGTTCAGCTGTCCCCTCTGGCGCCTGTCTCGTCCGCAGTCTCCAGGCTAGGGTTAACAGCCTGTTGCCTGGTTTTTCCCCGGTGCGCTGCCTGCTTCCGTTGGTTAACCTTTTTTGTGTGCTTACGGCCATGCTGACTGCCTATTCTGCAGGGTCAGTGTGCCAGGCGGTGTACTATTGGGGGGACGGGGCCCGCTCGGCTTACTGGCCTGGTTGGTTCCGCCTGGGAATACCAGGTGCAGTAACTGAGGGGCCTTGGTCCGAATACGCTGGCGATGTGGGGGGCGGGGCACTACGTGCCCACCTGGTGGGGTCTTGATGCTGGCATCATGGACTTCTCCGGGCCCCCATTCCAGGGAGTCCAGTCCTTTTGGTGGGTCTGGGTCTTCCTTCGTGCTCCGCTGCTACGGCCTTGCCACGGGGTTGGGTTTGCCCTTGACCCCGTGATTCTGGGGGCAGTAACGAGGTTGTTCCTCCGTTCGTTCCCGGGTGGCATGCGGGTTGTGCGTGTGTGTAGTCGTGGGTCAAGCCACGGTCTGCTCACCCTGTGCGTTGAGTTGCTTGAGTGCCTCTTCGCACGGTCGGGTCCGTCGCCCTCCCGTGACGTCCCTAATAGGGGGGCTACCCTCCATTAGGGGGGGTCGGGGGGGCTCGGCCCTCCCTGTTCTGATGGTTTTGGGGGGCTGTCAGCGGGGTGTATTTGTCAGCCAAGTGGCTCCGCTTGGCCTCCCTTGTGCAGAAGGCGATGCCAAGCTAAGCCACTAACGATACAGAACGTTAGGTTATGACTATAACCAAGTTCTGTTAGTTAGGGGCGATGCTTGGCATCGGACGCCGCTGCAGCCCTTGTCCTCACCTTGTGGTGAAAGCTTGGGAAGGAGGAGAGCAGGTGACCACACACCTGCTTATGAAGGTAAGCTGATGAGGGGTGTGGTCAGACTAATACTGGTATTAGAGGTACATTTGTGGTTTATTCAGTACGCGTGCACGTACGCGAGATAGTGCAGAAGGCGATGCCAAGCATCGCCCCTAACTAACAGAACTTGGTTATAGTCATAACCTAACGTTACAGGTTGAAAAAACCCTCAGCTCGGAACTAGGCAGAATCTGCATATGGCTCGCTGATAACAAACTATCATTACACATGGGCAAAACAGAGTCCATTCTCTTCGGTTCAAATAACAAACTCAGCAAGACCGACGGCTTCTCAGTTACAGTGGGGGACAATATTGTCACAAGGAAAGATGAAATTACCTACCTGGGTTCCATCCTAGAGGCTAATCTCTCCTGTGACAAAATGGCATCCAATGTAATAAAAAAAGTCAACCAACGAACTCGTTTCTTGTACCGGATCTCCTCTCTGGTAAACAAGAATACCCTGAAGACTCTGGCAGGAGCACTCATTCAGGGGTACTACGACTATGCTTGCACCTCATGGTACCAAAGCACCTCAAAGGCGCTAAAAACAAAATTACAAACATCTCAAAACAAACTGGTCAGACTACTGCTTGACCTTACTCCTAGAACCCACCTCACCCCTGCCCACTTTGACAACCTAGGATGGCTTAGAGTAGACGACAGAGTACAGCAACTTGCAATGGGCCTGGTCTACAAGATACACTACACGACCAAGGTACCCATGTACATGTCAAAATACTTCCCAAAGGTCAGTGAATACCACGATCACAACACCAGAGGGAGCTCCACAAATCATGTTAAACCCAGATTCGGCTCAAATAAGGGACTAAACACGTTTCGCAATTATGCCACATCAATGTGGAACGCCCTACCCAAAGCTGTAAAGGAATGTGGATCACTACCCACTTTCAAAACCTCTCTCAAGGGACACCTACGGGAGACTGCAATTCAACACTGGCCCCTGTAAATATCCTAACCCAACCCCCTCCAATGTACAGTCATTTACCTAGTATGGTTTTGTCAATAGTCCAATGTACAATTTTGTTTGTTTGTACAGTGTCTCCTCCCCCCCCCCCCCCCTCAATGTACAGTTTTACTCATTTATACAGTGTGCCCCCCCCCCCCCCCCAACCACCTCCAATGTAAATTACCCAGTATGGTTGTCAATATCCCAATGTACCCAACCCCCCCCCACCCAACCTCCTCCAATGTACAGTTTCTACGTCAAATGTATATACTCCCTTTTCTTGACTCCTTCTGTATCACAAACAGTACTGTATTTGCAAATCTGGTATGTCATAAATGTATAGATGTAGCAGTACTGACTATCTGTATGTCATGTATGTCATATATGTCCTGATGAATTGAAAATGGGGGACCCTGATGTAAACAAGACGAAAGTCTTTCTCTGGTCTGCATCCCCTTAACAATTGTGTGTATTGAGCTGTACTGTATTGTACCCATTCTGCAATCTGTTAATAAAGTTTTCAATCAATCAATCAATCAATGACACCAGATAGACTGGTCGCGTGTGGCTTTTTCCCAATCCAACAGTGCAAAAATGCGGAAGCATTCGTCACCGCACGCCACTACGGTAAAGCGCCTTTCTTTTCAGGCCCGCTTTGGGAGCTGTCGCGCGGAAATAGGCTGTCTATTGCCATTCTCTTTGACAAACTCTAACCTTAACCAGCTCCTTAACAGCGCCTAAACTTAACCGTTCTAACCTTAACCAACTCCGAAACAATGCCTAACCTTAACCTTAACCTTAACCATGCCTAACCTTAACCATAGAAAGAATATTGCCATTCTCTTTGACAAACTCTAACCTTAACCAGCTCCTTAACAGCGCCTAAACTTAACCGTTCTAACCTTAACCAACTCCGAAACAATGCCTAACCTTAACCTTAACCTTAACCATGCCTAACCTTAACCGGCGAAAGAATACACGTTAAAAAAAAATCACGTTAAAAAAAATATATTTGACGGGATTCGAACTCAACAGCAACTAGCTGTAGGATCCACAGCCATGGCGTCTTGCCAATTGAGCTATTTCTGGATACTGAATTTGGGGCGGTGACTTATATATATTGTTAAGGCGGGATCTCATGCGCATGCGCGAGAACCTCGCGAGCACCTCGCGAGCACGCCGGCGCACGCACGCACCTGAGCGAGCACGCCGCCGCTGGGCGCTGCGTGAAGGAAAATGAAAGGCGCATTACCGCACGCCACTACGGTATCTCCGGTGACGAATGCGGAAGCATTTTTGCACTGTTGGATTTGGAAAAAGCAAAAGGCAGACTGGTCTTCATATAAGGTACAGTAAGGTTATTATAGACAATAACACATGACACTAGATAGACTGGTCTTCATATAAGGTACAGTAAGGTTATAATATATAGACAATAACACATGACACTAGATAGACTGGTCTTCATATAAGGTACAGTAAGGTTATAATATATAGACAATAACACATGACACTAGATAGACTGGTCTTCATATAAGGTACAGTAAGGTTATAATATATAGACAATAACACAGTGGATACAGACCTGTCTGGCTCTCCTCTCGTGGTCTTGACTCTAATGAGAGACGTGTCCCAGTCATTTGGAGTTGTGAGGTTGATTATTATTAGTAGTAATGTAGTTTGTATATTATTAGTAGATATGTAGGTTGTATATTATTAGTAGAAATGTACAGTCTCCTCCACCGTATGTATATTTCTCTCCCACCCACCCCCTCCTAATGTACAGTCCCCTCCCCATCATATGTATATACTCTGTCAGGATCTATGGGTAACAGTACTGTATATTTGAATACCGTTTATGTCACAAATGTATCAGTACTAAATACCTGTATGTCCCTATGCCATAAATGTCATGTATGTTGTGTATGTCATAAATGTCAATATGAATTGAAAATGGGGGACCCTGATGTAAGGTACATTTTATTTATATAGTGCTTTTCCAGATTAAAATCACAAAGTGCTTTACAGGCAGCAAAAGGTTAATCAGAATAGAATAACCACACATGTTACATCACATACAAGATTGTAGAATACTTCAAAAAATAAATGAAGTAAAATACAATCACACATACACACGTTATATATACCACATACATGATCAATTAAAAGCCTCACTATAAAAAGGTTTTTAGACCTTGTTTAAAAGACTGCACACTAACAGCAGACCTGATTTCATAAGGTAGCTGATTCCATAGCTTGGGTGCTACAAAGCCCGGTCACCCTTGGTTTTCAGTTTGGTCCGGGCCCTCCGGGGGACGACGAGCTCTCCTTGGTCGGAGGAGCGGAGAGCCATATTAGGGCAGTAAGGGGTTATACGCTCAGCAATGTAGCTTGGGGCTTCACCCTTTAAAGCCTTGTAGGTGGTGAGCTCAATTTTAAAAATAAAAATGTAAACAAGACAAACGTCTTTCTCTGGTCTGCATCCCCTTAACAATTGTGTGTATTGAGCCATACTGTATTGTACCCATTCTGCAACCTGTTAAATAAAGTTTTCATTCATTCCAGGAGCCATGCTGTTGTCTGGTAAGATGGAGGTCGTTGTTCCTGCTCCACCATGAATTTCAGGCCAGCACTTGTTGCAAAGAACCCGGACACATTGAACCTGTTGTGGAATATTTTAAATTAGTCAAACAGTGAAACTGTAGAAATTCAGATGAGTCAAATTGTATCAAAAATAGAATAGTTTATTATCTGTTTTTATGGCCATAGAAAGATTATGCACAAGATGTGTGTTGTTGTAGAGTGCATGAGCAACTCCATAACTCTATCTCCCTGTTTTGTTTTCTAGGATAAATTACCACTATAATGACGTGCATGTGTCCAGTCTGAGGTGAGCAGCAGTCGTGACAGAAAGGCCCTAGCACTACAAACAACAGGATTGGAAGACTGGACCTCTACATGGACATATTATAGGCCTATAATAATAAAAAATGTGTGGAATGCAATTGCTTGCCTTGTATTTTTTCTACTGTTGACCAAACTTCTTTCTTGGCTTAATTGAGTAGTATCAATGGTTACAGTATGAAATGTAAATGCTAAGAAATGCAGAGTAAACAGCTTGATATGATATTCACTGCATTTTCACATGTGCATGTATGAATGTCTTATATAGCATTAGGATGTGTAGAAGCACAAGTCTCTCTGCCACTCCCCTGAAATGCTATTATATATTGAATATAAATAGCCCACATATAATGTGGGCTGATTAATACAATGATGCTTGATTGTGTAACAACTGGTGATATGGCTAATGTAAAATAAGTCATAAATCTAATCATAAATGTATAGATGTAGCAGTACTGTCTATCTGTATGTCATGCATGTCATATATGTTACGATGAATTGAAAATGGGGGACCCTGATGTAAACAAGACGAAAGTCTTTCTCTGGTCTGCATCCCCTTAACAATTGTATGTATTGAGCTGTACTGTACTGTACCCATTCTGCAATCTGTTAATAAAGTTTTCAATCAATCAGTCAGCTAGCACAGCTAGCATTTAACGTTCGAAATTGGTCATCGCCTAGTGATATAATGTAAATATTAAAGTAGCAGATATGTAAATGATATATCGCAACAGTGATCAATGCACATTGTATTAATAAGTACCAAAAATTGCTGTAACAGTAGTAGCAGAGCCGTATAATTAGTTCTGCCGTTCTGTACCGTTGAAATCAAGTTGACAGGAAGCCAAATTGGAACTACAGGTAGCTCCGTGAACCACGTGATATCCTGTCGGCGAGATCAAAGCGTGTCGCAACTCTCAATTATACGGCTCTGGTCACGACCAGATAACGCAGTTATTGATTGGTGCAAAATACTTCCGAGAGCCCACCTCCTCTCTATATTCCTTGTTGCTCATTGGGGGAAAACAAATGCCGATCAAGTAACCAGGAAGACCACTATATTTGAGGCATTTTGATTTTCACCGATCGATGTTTTTGTTTTCCAGCTACTTTTACTTGCGGGTTGCTGCAGAAAAACACACTGGCTTACCAGATATCACGGAGAATAGTTATGTTACTGATATTGTTTTGAGATTCTACACCACGTGACGTGGCCCTTCTCGAGTGTTGCCGTTGAGTTGGTAAGCAAAGATCAGAGGCTGAAACACAGACATATCTACTAACCTCTTTGCTAATGATCACACCCCTACACAGAGCAGCCTGTTCTCGCTGATATTAATAGATAGTCATAGATATAAAGCAGAAGATGTGACATTACATCATACATCCTGGGTATTGTTTACCATTTCTGGGGTGGTCAGCGGGTTGTGTCTTAAGTGTCCAACCAGAACACTCCAGACCTGCAGGTAAAGACGAACGATAAAGCGCACATTTCAACAGTTTGTGTGCTTTGTTACCAAGAAACCGGGCCTCCCAGTGTCCTAACAAAGGCTTTCTCTTGATTATTTCCAAGGTGTCAGGGACAGGTGAATGCCCTACATATTTTAACTACGATCTTGAGAATTTGGGGACATGAGGTAATCCAAACAGCAAGAGCATGTCATTCATGGTCTCATAGTTACATACATACAGTATATTCATAACGTCTGTTCTCCTGATAATCATTTCCAAGCTGTCAGAATCTCCACATTTTGTTTTCAATCTGACAAATAGACTGGATAGCCTGTTGGTTTGGGGATACAGGGTGGGGGATGCATAGCTTCACAGTCATATATATACACTATAGATACACTTAAAGTATAGATACAAATACAATATAATATTTAAAAAAAAAAGTACAAACCTTTACAAAAGTTTACCTTAGTATCCTCTCTCCATAGTTCTTCTCTACCTGAACTCACCTGGTGTAACTCACTCTGACCGGGGGCAGGACGTCCTACAGGAAGACACTCTGGACTCCAGCTCCAGTAGAAGATGACTTCTTTAGAACCCAGGGACAAAGACGTCCTACTGAACATCAAGAAAGAAGAGACTTTAGACTCTGCAGACCCACCTATGGACATTTATACTAGATTGAAGGAGGAGCCCACAGATGATCAGGATATATGTAAGTTCACATTCCTTCTTTTTCGATAACATCTCTTTCTGCTATCTTGTATAATTGTTTTGTTCATCATTGTCATACAGGCGTTATCTTCCATTTTCAATAAGTTTTTTTTTTCATACTTGACTCAAATATGCTCTATGTTGATGTGTGTCCAACTGTCCATGTCCAAAATCAGGGACCATGATGGAAATAAGTGTTTGCACTTTCTCATGTTTTTATCCCTTGGATGCTGTCTTTTACTCCACAATAAAAATCAATCAATAAACCAAGACAATCGACTCTCCTGGCCAGTAGTGTAAGATGTGAAGAAAAATATAAACCTTGATAGAATAAAACAAATGGCAACCAGTGTGCTTTAGAGAAACAGACAGCTGTTACATCAACAAGCTGATTCTAACAATATATCAGTCAATCCAGTGTCGGATCATGACACAGATGTTTATCCAGTTTGTAGCCTACATTCGTTCTTCATAGACTAAATAACTTCAATACACTGTTAATAGAAAGTGAAAGTATTCCTGCGGGCTGAGAAAGCGTGATTTAGGCTCCTTTCCAACACGACCACCAGGGGTCAGGGTTAGAAATTAACTTTTTTTTTTCAAGGGCTTTTTTTGCCCCCCTTAATTGATTTTCGGGGGCTTTTTTTTCTATTTCGGGGGCACTGAATTTTTATGATGAAATTTAACATAAGGATTATAAAACATTGTTGACACTTTTTTTTACAGTCTTCGTCCCTATGTTTGATAATGTAATGTTAATGTCTCCATATATAGGGCTCTACGCTAACCTTTTTCCCAAGGAGCACATGTGCTCCTAAATAAAATGTTAATAAATAAAATCTAAATAAAAATTTAGGAGCACACAAAGAAATTTAGGAGCACAGTGAAAATTGTTCAAGTAACAGAGTTTATTAACTATTTATCACATGCATATTATACTGTGCGTGTGCACACTATGAATTGAAAATGGGGGACCCTGATGTAAACAAGACGAAAGTCTTTCTCTGGTCTGCATCCCCTTAACAATTGTGTGTATTGAGCTGTACTGTATTGTACCCATTCTGCAATCTGTTAATAAAGTTTTCAATCAATCAAACGCAAAGGATATCGGTTGTCAAGCTGCTTTTGTATGTTGTCGTGTTGTTATGATACCAACATTTTGACTTTGATACAGATAGGAAAGGTAATGGAATATATTATTAGATGACAGAACATTGAAAATTCTTTATACAATTATTTAATTCATTATGAAATAGAAATTCCGTTTTTGTGTGGAACGTTTGTTGCAAGGAGCTAGGGAGGCGGGGACCGCTGCGTGTTACACACAACACGGAGAAATGTCCAAGCGTCTAGCTGCTTCGGTGCGTCGTTAACGTTAACGTCGGAAGAAATTCCCCACTAAGCCCTAAATTCAGAGCAGAGCAGTATCCTAATGACTTTTATGCTTCAGTCGATAAGGTGTTTTGCAAATTCTGTCAACATACCGTGGGGACTGGACCCGCAAAAACACGTGCAAATATCACTTCAAAAAACCATGTCAGTCGGATTCCTCTTTCTCCTCGTCTCTCTTTTGCTCAAAATAAAAATGAATGGGCTTCATGGCTGGCTGATTTTTTTGCGTTGTCTGATTCTGAATGTATAACTTGCCTAAGCCGGTACCGTGACTTTGTTTTCGGGCGCTACTGTGATTGGACATTTATGCGCCTTGTGTAATGTGGGACTATTAACAGCGCAGCTGTTTTGTAATCGTCACTCGTCTCGAGTAAATGATTTTTCCGGGTCGCGCACACACACACATATTATTAGGGGCAAATACAAGGGAAATGCTCGCACTGTAGATCATATATATAATTATATATATAATTAGTAAACTGTCGGGGGCATTTTCTGCCCCCCTTAACTGATTTTCGAGGGCATTTTGTCCATTTTCAAGGGCATTTTGCCCCGAGCCCCCGTTAATTTCGAACCCTGCCAGGGGTATATTGTGTGGTTACTGGACTTGAGTTATATTAGAAGAATAACAAAACCTTAAATTAAAAAGATATTTGCCTAATTCTCTATTTTTACATTCATCCAGCTCATTAATATCTGTAACAGGTGCATGTCTCTGTGTGCATTAATATCTGTAACAGACGCATGTCTCTGTGTGCATTCATATCTGTAGCAGACGCATGTCTCTGTGTGCATCAAGGCTCCTATACACATATGTTTGGATGACTGCTCTTTTTGGTCAATGCAGGCAAAATTCACAGAATATTACCTTGAAAATGAAAATAAAACATTTTATTTATTTAGGCTGTGCCATTCTCTTACATTGTTCACTAATGAACAAGTCCCTAATCTTGAGTCTTGACTCAAGTCTGAAGTCGCCAGGGTATGAGTTTCAAGTCATGTCAAGTTGATTTGCATGCGACTTAAACTCGAGTCCCCATCTCTGTATCTTACCATCAATTCTGAATAAAATCTAGTCGGCTGCCACAAGTTGGTGAGTTGGGTTTTTCTGGGTGCTCAAGATGATTACAGCTCTCCACCCTGCAATTCAATCCAATGAGACAAACAAAGAATGTTACCAAAAACACATTATAAATAAATACAAATAATGATAATCATTTATTTATTTTTCTTGGCTTGGGCAATTTTGAGATTTCGTTTTTTAAAATTGTTATACTGTTGTAATTAATTTCCATCAAGGAACTTGCAGGCAACATGAGCACCGATAGAACCTCAACACAATATTTTACAGAATCGATGGTATGAATGATACATAGAGATAGAGTCGTGTATACTCCCGTTCCGTAACACATGACGATCAACTTCCTCAAATTAAATGAGGACAACTGAAATCCTACTAGTCGGTAATATAACAAAAAGAGAAATATTACAATATGGGGCAACTTACTGTTGGATCAAACCCGAAGAAAAGGGTTAGAAATAAACAATTTTTTTCCCAGGGCTTTTTTGGCCCGCCTTAATTGATTTTCGGGGGCTTTTTATTTTATTTTGGGGGCACTGAATTTTTATGATGAAAAAGGTTATTAAACATGCTTCTTAGCGGCTGGGTGGCGCAGCGGACATTGCGCTCGTCACCAATGCAAGAGACACCGGGTTTGACTCTGGCTGTCGGCGTTGCATCCGGCTTGGGCCGGCCGTCATACTAACTCAATTGGCAGAGTTAAAGGGTGTAAGTCGATTGGTGGTAATCTGGACGTTGTGGACAGCGACTACTACAGGTCGGTTGGGGACGCCTGCACAGCAGAGACCGGAAATGGCGGGGGTAGTGTGAGCCTCCCACACGTTACACCTCGCCAATGAGAGTCCGCGCTGGCAGGTGAAAAGATGTGACAGGCTGCCTCCTCGTGTACCGGAGGGGACACGTGATGCAAGGCTTCTATCCTCTCTACAACCGGCCAGTGGGGGGCATATGCGAGCAACGTTCAAGACAGGGGAGGGAAGAATTTGCACAATGGAATTGAGATGGGAGAAAAATAGAAAGAGGAGAAAAAGTGGCAAAAAAAAACATGCTTATTTATATATATATATATATTATATATATATATATATATATATATATATATATATAAAAAAGCTTTACAGCGGTTTGCCTTAAATAACATTTGGCACACAAAGACCGAACTGACTGAAAAATATATTCTACATTTGTGAAAGTATTAACTTAGTGCAAACAAACTAAATAATTAAACCTTTCTATTTTTGTGGCCACATTATAGACAAAGGCCATCAACATAAAGTATGCATATATGCTCAACCAGCACTAGACTTTCCTTTCTTTAAAGCTCCCATGTCTTATAAATGGCCTTTTCCAGTATTTAGCATTGTTTCCTAGCAATGGGGATTTATATCAATGGGGTCTGTTTTTCTAATTCTCATTTTGGCTCATCAGTCTAGTCTCGAGTTCACGAGCTCACTCAACTAAGCCGTTCTGATTTGACTGTTTTGCTGATGTGAATAAGGCACTGGTTGTAGTCACAGCCCACAATCAACAATTCGCTCAACAACGGAGCAGTGGGAATAATGCGGAAGCGGTCTCCCTGTCCCTGACTCTCCCTCTCTCTCTCTCAACCTGCTTTTTACACACAAACTGCAGTTGTTGAGCCACTCACAGCGCACACGCACGCACGGAGCGATGTATCCTCTCTCTCTCTCTCGCTCGCTCATTCTCTCTCTCGCTCTCTCTCGTATACATGTATCATGCTGTGTGGGTGACTGTCACTCAAAGCACTTATGGGCAGAGCCCAGTCCAAAAACAGCTTGAAATCTTGAAGTGGAAAAATGCTGCTTAGAGTAATTGATTAGAAATAGAAAACAATGAATTTCTTTTTAAAAACTTTACAGATGTGTTCCATAGACTCACAGGAATTGTGTAAAGTTGCCAAAATAGTAAAATGAATAGCAATGCATGTCCCCTTTAAAATAAACACAAAAAAACAATGTCAATTTCTTTTTTTAATTCCCTGATTTCAGTTCTTAACTCATTCAGCGCCATGGATGAGACGGGTCCCGTTGTAGCTATGCCACGCTTTAAAGATAGGAGTGCGTCACCTTGTTTGTTGAGCTATATCTATATTCTATATTATAGCTATGGGGACAATACTATGGTCATTTGACAGTGACTTTCTTCCGTCCAAGATGCAAAAAAGAGAATTTTTCCATGCCCGTTATCCCGTGGTGAATATAAGTATAATTTCAGAGTGGTCCGGGGTAATTCCCGAAAGGCTGAGTTATAGCCTTATACGTGAACTCTACTATAAGCGTTGGCGTTTCTTGCCTGGACACGCTACTATTCCCAAATCAAATGTATATAATAGGTATTATGTTTCATCATGAATGCATGGATTGGGGGGGGGGGGGGGGGGGGGGCGTCGTTTCTGATACTTTGATTGCCAGTAACGGCATTCGTATTGAACACTAAAAACGCTGATCAGCTGGATCGGTATAAAAACATTGCACGATCAAGCTAGAATTGACGTCAGATAGTCCTTACCTGTGTTCGGGAGTATTCCAAAAATAATATTCCAATTGTTTGATCGCCATCTGGTCCATCTGATGTCCATCTGGTCCACGACATAACCCACCACAACATATGGATCGGGGTATTTGGCGCGCTTCAATGCAATTGGGAGAACCGCTCGACTCGCCCGACCCAGAAAACTGCGCCCGGAGGGATGTGAACGTAACACAGGGCAAGATATAAGGTTTCAAAGGGTGCTCGATATTGCCATCTAGCAGGATGCGGCCGGTATTGCACTTTGGCGATCTCAGACTCATTCCCTATGGTAACACCGAGGTCCCTGGATGAATAATGAATAAAAATATAGAATAAAAGAATAAACAACCTATACCAGATATCTCGGGTCTGGCGTCCAACGCATGGCGAGTTAACCCGACTTATCTCGGGTTTGGCGTCCATTGAGTTAATGGAAAGATTAGTTTTCCGCTTGAAATTTTAAATTTTAAATACAATGAAAGGAATATGGCTGGATCTTTTATCAAAAGGAAAAGTGTCACTGTGTTATTTAAAATAAATAAACAAACAAATTAGAAGGCCATCAATATAAAATGCAGCATAAATCAAACTAACACACACAACTGTACTGTTCCAAAACAACACTGCTCTGTTCATTTTATTTTTAAAATACGTACATTGTCTGTCTACATTTATTTAGACTAATATTATTTAAATATTGAGTGCAACACAGTAATTGTGAAACTGTGGTGGATTAACGTAATTCACCCACGGAAATTGGAACGGTGTAGGGGTTGGGGGGTCCGCACGGACAATTTAGCGTGTGGTACCTTCGGACCTAATCGAGTTGATAACATGCAGTGGAAAAGCGGCAATAGTCCCGGTTGGAGTTAGTAAACACAGTTGTATGTTAGCCATCTTGGATGTTGAATAAACGCCTAGCATTTTCTTTCAACACCCCGCCTCTCAGACTCCCATTTTCTCCTCTGCTAGCTACGGTAACATTTCATTGGCTGTATTAGAGCTGGCGGGCTACCATAGTTAAACGCACGTTGTACTTGTAGCGTCACAAACCGTGCTAACATTATGGCAAGATGTGTGTAGGCCTATGTAATGTTAATGCCTATGTTTTTAAAGTCGTAATGAAGATTGCACTTGCCATTTCCACAAACTGACTAGCACCTGCTGCTGCCAGCAGGCGGCGCGTCACCTCTCGCGCCTCCGTGCCAAATGAAGATTTTTATTTTGCGCAACCGAACAATACACGCATGCCCGAGCGGTGTACGGTTCTAATGCGTACCGTTCCACCCCTAATATATATATATAATATAATTAGTAAACTGTCTGGGGATTTTTTTGCCCCCCTTAACTGATTATTGAGGGCATTTAGTAAACTTTATGGCATTTTGCCCCAAGCCCCGTTCATTTCGAACCCTACTTGGTGTTATAATAGACTCAGACCTAAGCTTTAAATCACACATCAACAAGGTGACAAAAACATACATTTTCCACCTTAGAAACATAGCTAAGGTAGGGCCGTTTATTAATCAAAAAGACGCTGAAAAACTGATCCATGCCTTTATCTCAAGCCGACTTGACTACTGTAATGCACTCCTCACCGGCCTCCCAAAGAAAACCACAGAACGACTCCAACTCATTAAAAACTTTGCAGCTAGGCTACTAACTAGAACCAAGAGGAGAGACCACATCAGTCCAGTATTAGCTAACCTAGACTGGCTTCTGGTAACATTTAGAATCGGATTTCAAGGTCCTCCTTATGTACAAAGCACTAAATGGAACAGAACCAAGCTACATTGCTAATTCTCTAGTCAACTATGTGCCTTCTAGAACATTGCGATCATCTATTACTGGTCTATTGAAGGTTCCAAATCACAGCCTAAAGAGAATCGGGGATGCAGCCTTTGTAAACTATGCACCAAAGTTATGGAACACACTACCTATGGACCAGGGTTTCCGTTAGAAAAAATTGTTGCCGGTCTCAGTGTCCGGTAGATTTCAATCTACCGGTCAAATGGGATCAATTCCGGTCAGAGTTTATTGAGCTTAAAAACAATTGATAGGCAGGCTAAGAATGACATCCTCAAGGCATGTAGATTTATAATATTTTAACTTAAAACTAGGCTACTTTTGCGTATACAGTCATTAATATATTCCAAATAAAATAAATCCTGAGACTCCGTGCTGCTGCCGACTTGAGGTGTCTCGACTTGAGGCCGACATTAACGAATTCCGTTATATTGGACATTTGTATTATTAATTATATCAAGCGAAGAACTGAGAAATTTGGCAGAGAGAGACGGCAACATTATCGTGGGTTTGCGTGATGAACTCCTAGACAACGATGTGTCAGCGGGAGCTTGGTGCTGCTGGATTTGCGAGAGCATGCAGCTGCAGAGCCACAGCAGCAGTCCCGGTCTGGGGACCGCTCAGCAGCGCCCCCCACCCAACAGCTGAATTGCCAATGGCTGAATTGGAGTATTGCACTGTGCGGGCACAGCTGGTGGGTTCTGTGGCTCTGCAGCTGCATGCTCTCGCGAAAAAAATCCAGCACGAAGCTCCCGCTGACAACATCATTGTCATTATTAGACCTGCTTGGTGAAGCAACGATGAAACAAATGTAATGATTGTTTCGTTCATCGCATAGGCTATTTAATTTTAGCCTATTTTAATACAATTCAAATAATCAAATTGTGCTTAGAGGGAATTATTTTCACCGGACATTATGACCGGAGAGATTTAAATGTTCGGACTTCAACAGATTTTGCCGGTCAAATACCGGTAATTACCGGCTAACGGAAACCCTGCTATGGACATTAGGGAAGCTAGATCTCTTAATATTTTCAAAAATAAGCTAAAAACTTACCTCTTCACCATAGCCTTTTAACACTTTCAGCGCCAGAGGGCGCTGTTTACTGTTACTGTTGAAAGGCCAGCGCTTTAAGGTATACGAATACGTGGCTGTGTTTGCAGGGCTCAAACTATATATATAATAGCTATGGATATAATACTATTGCCCATTTGACATCGAGTATCTATCGTTCAATTTGTGAAAAAGAAATAATTTTTTCATCCATACATTCTCGTTTTATACCGTGGTGAATATGAGTATAGTTTTAGAGTAATCCTGTCTAATCCCAGAAAATGAGGCTATGCAGCAAGACGTGCATTTCACTCAAAACCGTGCCGTTTCTTGCCTGTATCAACAATCAATCTGAAATCAACACTATTATCGGTATTATGTTTCATCATGAATGCATGAAAGGGTGGGAGGGGGGGGGGGGGTAGTTTTTCTATGCTTTGATCGTCACCAACGGAATACGTTACACACACACATTACACACATACGTTCGGATCGCAGTGAATGGATTCTTGGATCAACGCAAGATTGATACCATATAGCCCTTACCTTGACTAGGATGTACTCTAAAAAGAATATTCCAATTATCTGATTGCCATTCCAAGTATTGATGTCGATCGTGTTGCCAACATAATCCACCAAAGAACATGAACCGGGAGTGCTTGATTCTCCTCAATCCATGCGTTATAAACGCTTGTCCTGCCTGACAAGGAAAACCCGGCCCGGACTTTTTAGATCGACGCACAGGCCAAGCCAGAGAGTTTCAAAGGATGTGCAATACCCGCCACAAGGCGGCAGGCGGCGGTATTGGACGTTTGCGATCTCAGACCCATTCCCAATGATAACATCAGGCTCCCTGGATGGATAATCAATGGCAATAGCAAATAAAAGAAATAACGACCATAACCCGACTACACTCGGGTCTGGCGTGGAAAGTGTAATACACTCTGTGGTTGATTGTACTGTAGCACTATTTTACTCTGTCCATTCTATTTGTATTGCACTGCACTTCACTTTGCATAATTTTACTATCTACTCAATTCTACTATTTTATTGCACTCTACTATTTTACTCTTTTTATTACAGGTTCAAAACTGTCTGGTATTAACACTTTCAGCGCCACGCCTGGTTTTCCATTTTACCGCTTGAATGCCACCATCGGCGCCAATGTTAACGTTAATATCGCCTAATCTATGTTTTAAATTATGGCTATGTGTCTAATCTGCCCATCGCATTATCAAAGACTATTTTCCAGTCAGTGCTGTGAAGGCAGATTGTTTTTTTATCGCGTCGTTGCCGTTTCAGAGCAGTTAGAAAAGCCCCCGTTTTGATATAAAAAACAGCTCATTCTGGAGCATTCTATGAAAATCGTCTTTTAGTGGAATATTCCACAACGTTGATATTCGTCGGCCTTTTTATGAATCGTTTTCAAATAAACGCTAGATGATCAATATTATACGTGCACGCACGCACATTACGGCCGCGCACTGATAATCGCTCCGTTGATTTGCTCACGGACTTTTACAGTGAAACCGAAAGAAGACATTTCACAAAACAGCTTATAACTTCATCAAACCTACTCTGATTATCCTACCCCTGATAACATAGAGTCCTTACCTGACATCAGATGGTATCCAACTGGTATATTCCAATTCCTGATCACCATTCGAAAAAATCGATACGTGTATGGATCCAACGCAATACAGTAGAACTCCATGATCCGCGGGGATCTGAGGCTCCAGAATGAACTCTAGTAACCCCGGCTGGATCAGTGAACTGGAAAATGTGGAGTACCGAATTTTTTTCCCCATTCATTTTCATTGAGTCCATTCCAAAATCACTTATATCATCTGGGAGACGACGGGGCGCTTTTTTCCACAGTGATCGTCGGCGCCCCTCGGCTATACTCGGGTAGGCTCGGGTGATGCAATAATTTTTCAGATCGCAAAAAAAAAAAAATCCGAGAAATCTCGTGAGTGGCTAGCAACCACCTATAAAAAAACACGAGAAATCTCGTGAGTGGCACTGAAAGAGTTAAACTGTGTGGGTATCAAACAAGAAAGACTGTCGGGTTTTAAAACTGTGTAGGACCCAGACCTAGAACTGCGTCCTGAGAGAGGGAACTGTGCCCTGAGAGGGAGGTTCGAAGGGTCAAAGTGGGTATCAAACAGGAGGGAAGACTTGTCAAGTTTTAAACTATGGATACCAAACAGAGAAGGTAAAGTCGACTTTAAACAGTAATCCAGAACTATTTGATTGCTCTGTAAAAAATTTTGACTTTATATGTCTGCACTTTATGTGCATTATTTTACTCTGTCTATTCTATCTTACTCTTTTTATTGTCTATTTAAAACTGAACAAGGTGGCCTGTTGGGATGTTAGATCCTAATGTGAAAAACTGATTTAATATGTCTGCACTTTATGTGATAATTTTATGCCTGTCTTTTTATTGTTGTGAAGCACTTTGAGCTGCAGTTTCTGTATGAAAGGTGCTATACAAATTGACCGTTCTCTTATGTATATACCAGGGGTGGGCAACTTTGTATATGGTGAGAGCCACTAAATTTCCACACTCAATCTGGGGGGCCGCATTGTTTATCGGCAGTCCCGCCAGTAGTACCCCATCA
The DNA here is from genome assembly GCF_963971535.1 of Notolepis coatsorum. Taxonomy (NCBI): domain Eukaryota; kingdom Metazoa; phylum Chordata; class Actinopteri; order Aulopiformes; family Paralepididae; genus Notolepis; species Notolepis coatsorum. The sequence continues at coordinate 102,225,131 of NC_140176.1, forward strand.
CTCAAATAGCCCATAATAGTCACAGATGTGATAAATAAGGCATATAAACAATTATAATTTGTTGTAACTTTGTTTTTATTCCATTTCAAACGCATTTAGTAATGCTTAATTTCTACTTTATGAATTTATAAATACAGCTGAATTTGAAAGTATTTCTGTGTAACCCAAATATATACAAAAATGACAAATTATAATTAAGGCTTCTATTAAAATAAATGTATGAACTTAAAGCCCACTGCTCAATAAAAACAAAGCAGTATTCCTGCTGCATTTCACTACAACAGTAAATCAAAAGTGCAATAATAAATGATTTTGTTAAATGTATAAACTTGTATCCTGCTACTAAACAAAACATTCCTGAGTGCTTCATATAACATGCATTTCAGTGTTATTAGTGTTATCTGAACACTACAAAAGTAAACAAGTAGCCAAGTGCAATACTCATCAGAATAATGAATTCCTTTTTGTGCAATTCTACATGCCTCCCATTGACCCTTTATCAAACTGGCATGACATTCACCCTCCCCCACAGTGGGTCAATAATGGTTCTGTCTTTAATGAGACACTTGTGGTCTCTCCTGTTGGCGCACAATAGAAGGTTTGTCAACTTCAATGTTTGTGCATGCGATCTGCATCAGATGAAATAACGTTTAATTTTTGTGTGCGTGCACATCCGTGCGCGTACTTCTGCTCAGAAAAGTGCTGGGACGGCGTGGTACCGCGTGGCATGACCACTGCACCCCTGATTAGTAGTGACCGACAATAGATGGAAATTATGTTAGCGAACTTACCTGATGTATAATGCAGTGCAGCATTGGACACTCAACGCCACTCTGCTTTAGAAGCCCGGCGAATCCTGTGTGTTTTCCTTTCATTGTCAGTGGCGTCGTGTGGGTAAAATAACTGGGGATGCCAAAAAAATTAAAAATTTAATTGTTTTTATATATATATATATATTTAAGCCAAATAATATTGTGACAAAATAAAAATGCACACTAAATAAAAATACACATTTCAAGTGTAAACATACAGCTATACTATTCCATGGGCTAGATTTAATAAGATTCGAGCTGAGTAAAGCTCTTCCCACAACTCCAGGGTGACAAATGTGCAGAGGCTAGAGTACTTAGTCTGCTGACGGACCCGTTTTAAGGTGTGGGAAGGGCTTTAGTCAGCTCGAATCTGATTGGCTAGTATTGGTTTTGGACTCCACATACATGAATCACATGGTGGAAGCTGGAGAAAGACAGCTCCCCTCTGCCTCCTCTCCTCTGCTGCAGTGACTGCCTCAGTGACTGCACTGTGTCTCAGTGTGTTAGAGAGAGTGAGAAGTAGAAGAGGGAAACATTAAAAAAAAAAAATTATAACACAGATGAAATTTTTTTTTTTTATTATTATTGTAAACTATATAAAACTTTTTTTTATTTTTTTAAATTTTTTTTCATATTTCATATTAATTCATATTTTAATAATGGGGAAGCCTGGCTTCCGTTGGCTTCCAGGAGGATTCGTCACTGTTCATTGTGGGTGCTCCATCGGTAACAACAGCGGACAGTTTATCAAACCCCCCATATTGCTGCACGGCACTTTCAACAGCGTTGAATATGTCCACACTAGGGCTGACCCCTATTAGTCGAATAGTCGACTAATCGATCGAAAGGAGCCGTAGTTGACTGCCAATGTCTTAGTCGAATGCAAAAATTCTAATGTATATATATTTTTTAATATTGGCCTGGGGCCGCATGGAGCGTCGGTGAGGGCCGCCAGTTGCCCCTCCCTGGTATATACTGTCACCTAATGCAGCGGTTCTCAACAGGGGTTCCGCGGCACACAGGGGTGCCGCGGAGAGCTGCCAGGGGTGCCGCGAGATGCCTGGGAATGTTGCTTTAAAAATATAGAATGACAACAGTCTTATTTTGAAAATCCTGTAGCGGGTCTCATTTCTGCCCAAGCGCAGCTCCAACTATAATAACTAGGCTCCGACAGCTAGCAACATTCAGTTCATTATGATACTCTTATTTTGAAAATCCGTGGTGTCGTGACTCATATCCGCTCTACAGCACACAGCCAATAGGATGCATCTCCACACAGCAGTAGTGTCTCAGTAGTAGCAGTAGCGTCTGTCTGGAACGCGGACATTGCAACAGACTCAGAGCAAGGATAGTTTTTTCGCGACCCAAAACAAATCCCTGCTGTTTTATTCCGCAACGGGTCAAATGCATATAACATGCTTTGCAATCCTTGCCATTCCTTTATGACCACATCGTGTTTAAGACCGGAATTAACGCCCCGTTAGCATAAGCTAACAAGTTTCAAGTTTCAAGTTTCTTTAATAGTTGTCATACAGAAGTACAGAATACTTTCATACAAAATGCTTCTTACTGTTACGCTCCAGAGACTGTGCTAGACAAGATAGTATCAAATAACATAGTATAGCATGTAAATTAGAAGTAGAAAATGAGGTCACAGTGTTCAGTATAGACAATAGACATATGTACAATGTTCGATGCAGAATAGACGTAACTGAGTTACCATATAATATACAATACTATGCAGTGTACTAATGTACAATACTATATAGTGCAAAGCAGAAATGGGATGGGGTACAATTTACAGTAAGGTGTACGAGTTGTAGTGCAATCCTTCATCAATAAATATAAAGTGTGGGGAGTGGGTGCTACAGTGTGTTTGTTTAAAGTGAGTGTGCTATAAGTGTGGGGAGTGGGTGCTACAGTGTTTGTTTAAAGTGAGTGTGTGCGTGTGGATGTGTGTGCTATGTAGGCCTGCCGCGATAAGCAATAAATCGATTAATTGCCGCGATAATTAAAATTAATGCAATGATTTTGACGGGCGCGATTAATTGCTATTTGCGCGTTTGTTTTAATGAGGCGGAACCAGTACCCCTCGTCAGTCACTCCGTGTGGGGGGCCGCTGGCCTTACTACAGAGCACAGAACGGGAGCTCCGTGGGGCACTAGCAACGCCACATATAGCTTAACTACATTTCTCAATAGTGTTGCTCCTTTTAACCAAATAGCGTTCTTTGTAGTGTAACGTTAGCTATTTTTAGACCCAAGTAGTTACTCGCTACTGCCCGGAGAAACTGGACTGCTAAATAAAGATTAAAGATCTAGTGTTGATGCTCATTCAATGCCAACAACATTAGCTAAATAGCTAACAAACGAAATACAACGTATAGCATAGCTACAACACAGAATAACGTTAATACAATTACATGCATCATTGTTTACAATGAACGGGTGGGACTAGTCAAAGGACTGGACACGGGGACAAGTTAAACATGAATACATTTATTATAACAGGTAATCGAGTTGCGCTTCCGTGCCTACGCACCACAGGGCTATTCTATTCTATACGGCTTTGACGCTTCCTCCTCATCGTTGATTGCCTGTAGTAGCTGCATCTAACGTTAGTAGCTAACGTTAAAACTAACCTAAAGTTAGTTGCTCACCAACAATCTCAACATTTGTTTTATCATTAGCTCAAAAACACAGAACCGGACGAGATGCTGCTAGGATAATAACAACAATACTTCCGCTCCGGTCGGTGGGCTTCAAAATAAAAGTCTAAAACCGGAAAAGACGGAGCGGTGGGCTTCAAAATAAAAGTTTTGGGAAATAAATTTCTTAAAAAAAAATTCTCTAACCGGTCGCAATAATATCGCTTATCGCGATATTTTCGGGGGCAATTAATCACCCAGCAAAATATGTTATCGTGGCAGGCCTAGTGCTATGTGTGTTTGATGGTTGTTGTTGTGTAGTGTTCATTGTTCGTTTGTGCTAAAGCCCTGTTCAGAGCGACAGAACAGCAGAGTGGGGACTGGGAAGGAGGACTGGGAAGGAGGAGGGGGCAGGCATTCTCCCTCTGTGTGTGCGTTTGAAAAGATATGATGAAGTCAGACGAGTATATTATATTGATAGTCAATGTACTGAGGGTGGACAGACAGATGATGTTGATATTTAAACAAAAAATACAATACATAATAAATGTATGCATGATCATTATGCAACATAAAACAATTGCAACTAAATAACTAGGGGTGCACCGATGTATTGGTCGGGTATCGGTATCGGCCGATAAGTGCCTTGTTGACTGCAATCGGCCTGTCGGCCGATAAGCTTGAATGTGCCGATGGCAGTAGCCGATAAATATCCATCAATTTGTGTAGCGTCAAAAGACAAAAAAAAGTTCACTTGCGACCTCCACAACGGTCCCCAGTCCCCCACACACACACACAAGCTACTGCATCAAAGTTACTACTTATGATTAACAAGGCATTCGTTTTGTGGCATTAACGTTATATAGTTAGTGTTACACGTTCAATAACATCAGCATATTATTTACCCGAACGTAGCAAGCCCGCGTTCATACTAGCTCAGTTCCTTCCATTGCTCATAGAGCCCTGAGTTTTACCCATTCTGCAATCTGTTAATAAAGTTTTCAATCAGACACATGTATAGAAAGGCTTTGTTTTATTATAACATTCATTGCAGTAAAATCATTATGCCTCATTTAAGTCATCCTGCGGAGCTAAACGTCGGGCCGTTGTTGTTGTTCTAGAAAACCTCTCGTCAAAATCAATGGCGGACAAAAGCGGAAGTAAAAAATGTATACGCGCTTGCCGATTGGTGGTAACAGCAGAGGCGGGTGCAAGCGGTGTGTGACGTAATTGGCAGAATCGACTGTCAATCAAAATTTCATTGGTTGAGAGCTCTGGTTGAGACAATAGTATCCAGCTGCAGCCCAGCCGGTAGACCATACTGGGAGAACTAGTATCTAGCTGCAGCCCTGCAGAACATACTGGGAGAGAGATAGTGCTATTTCTTGATGTATCCTTTTTTTAAGTAAGTAAAGAGGCCTATGTTCATATCGGTGAGCACAATTTGTAACACAAATATACAGTAGTTTCATTAAAAAAAAAAAAAAATATTACAAAAAAAAAAGTACCAAAATTTTTTTTTAAATCTTTTGCCACAAATATCGGTATCGGCCGATTGTGTTAGTTGAACAATCAGTATTGGTATCGGTGGCAAATTTTCATATCGGTGCATCCCTATAAATAACACAAATTGTGACTGTTACAAATATAACACGTTTTATACTTGTGCTAGATTTTGGCCTGTGCTACAAAACTATCAACCTCTGTAGCACCAGTGCTATGTGCAAAAAAAGTTAACTACAGCCCTGCAACTATTTAACTAAACAAATAGTCTATCTAGTGCTTCATTTGTATACAATAATTGCCTAATCTAATAACATGAACTAAAAAAGAAATCGATCACACGTTTCGTAAAGTTATTATAGAAACTTCACCAACTTAACGTCCGCGGCAGGCGTCATTACTTTTACCAACAGATTTTCCAACGCATTTCCAGAGCAGTCGCATTCGTGTGACATCACAGGTCCTATGTCCGTTATCAAGGAAATGCAAAGCGGCTATCGCAATCGTCGTCGTGATAATAATCACTAAATGCATTCAGTGCTGGATCTAATCAAATGGGTTTATCGAGACATGTTATGGAAAGTTCAAGACGGGACCACACAGCTTCTGAAAAGTGCTAATTACACGCTTCCGACGGCGATGGTCGACTCGCAGAACAAGTGAGTGTATCAGCCGCTGTGTTATGATTATTATGATACAAAATGTAAATGAATGAAAACTGTATTTAACAGAAACAGTAAAAGGCACTCTGCAGGGATGTGATGTCATAATCAATCGTCACCTCACTAGAATAATATTTCCAACGTGAACCGCAAAGCTGAATTTTCACACAAAATGGACACGTTTTTAACTCGTCCATCGAAACAGGTTACAGTTAACAATACCAATTCAGTACCTTCCAGTACCAATTCGACCGCTGAGATTGCCCCAGTCAAACAGTGTAGCTGCAATGTTGTGTTCTCATGCTAAACCAGACTGTTATCATGTTGTGTTCTCATGCTAAACCAGACTGTTATCATGTTGTGTTCTCATGCTAAACCAGACTGTTATCATGTTGTGTGATCCTTTTCTGTATTTAAAAAAAAATACATGATTTTCTGTTTGAGAAATGGTCACACTATTGCTATATTTATTTATACATTTAGACCTGAAACGCCTGCTAATAATGCATTATATAGCCTGCATATACACACAAATGTGTTTCCCGGTTTCAATGGGTTAAATAAACGTTATTTTGAAATTATAAAAAATCGTCGACGAGAAATTGTTGCGTCGATTAGTCATTAATTTTTTTTTCTTTTTTTTTGTGCACTACCTATCTTTGTGAGAGTGGCTTCTCAGGGTTCCAGACAACATCATGACATGATGATCCCATAGCAAATTTTGGACATTGAAAACATTGTTCCCCTGCAGGAGATGATGATCAGACTAGACACACAATACATTACACACGCACTCCTCTCACTCACACACAGCGATCAGAGTAAGACACACACATACACACTCCTCTCACTCACACACAGCGATCAGAGTAAGACACACACACATACACACTCCTCTCACTCACACACAGCGATCAGAGTAAGACACACACACATTCACACTCCTCTCTCTCACACACAGCGATCAGAGTAAGACACACACACATTCACACTCCTCTCACTCACACACAGCGATCAGAGTAAGACACACACACATACACAAATTACACAGTACACACCTCTCACTCACACAGCGATCAGAGTAAGACACACACACAAATTACACAGTACACACACTCCTCTCACTCACACAGCGATCAGAGTAAGACACACACACATACACGGACTCCTCTCACACACAGCAAACAAAAGACCTAGAAGTCTGTCTGATCTGACTCATCCCCCTCTCCCCTTATAGCTGTTCCACGTCACCCTCCTGGTCCTGGACCAAGTTACAGCCCCATCAGCCGCGGTGCTGGGGGCAGATGCTGCTAGTTATTTCTTTTTTATTATTATTTTTTTTAGTTATTTAAAGTACACTTCCACTTTAATTTGTATTTAATTTATTTATCTTGTTATGAGTGATTGCTGTATTGTTCTTCAAATACATTTTCATTTAAAGTGGCTTAAGATCCAAATTCAAATGTTTCATGAGTCATTATTTTAATTTGCTATGTGATCATCATGTTATGATGTTGTTGTTTGGTCCTGACAAGAGTCTCAAAGTCTGGGGTGATGGTAGACAAGCAACTCTGAGGTCATGCTCAATGTCCAATCTGTTCCTCTGCTCTGTCTTCAGCTGGACCAGAGCTGAGAAGCCACTTTCACAAAGATAGGTAGTTTAAAAAAAAAAGAGAGAAAAATCCTTTTTTTGTTTTTTTTTGTTTACATAATTGGTTTTCGATTAGTCGACTAATCGAAAAAATAATCGACAGATTAGTCGACTACCAAATTAGTCATTAGTTGCAGCCCTAGTAGTGTGTGTACATAGTGAAGGCTATGTGTATGCAATTGTGCATGTGTGTGTGATAGCAAGAGAGAAGGAGAGGGACAAATTGTGTGTTTGTGCATGTGTGTTAGAAAGAGCGAGAGAAAGAAAGTAAGTATTGTGTAAATCTCCACAAAATGCAAGTTTTAACATGTTCTAGATCGTATAGCTTTACGCTCTGCTCTATTTGGAACTATCCCTTTATACACTCTAATAATTAACTTTCTCCACATGCACACACCTATTTACCTCCGCCTGGCCACACCCACATCCGCTCCTATATAAGCGGGGTTGTGGCCACACAATCAGCTCCTTCCCTACTTTCACCACCGAAAGTGTCTGTAACACACCACTTTAAGTTTAGTGCCAAAGTAGTTTGTTGGAGAGGAGCTACGTTGACATTGTATCTTTGTTTTTTCTCTCTCGCAATTTTTCGAAAAAGCAAAGAGAGATAATGTCTTCACCGTCGGTCGGAGGGTCTAGACCAGGGGTGGGCAATTATTTTTCCCGGGGGGCCGAATGAGCAACTGAAAATATGTTGGAGGGCCGGGCCAAAATTCCAAACTCAATTATGCATAATATACATTTTATTTCTATATAAAAAGCAGTAAATGGCATTGTTTTGACCCCTGGTAAGAGTGTATGTTATTATTTGGCAATTAAAAGGTGAGGTTAGCTTTAAAAAATATCATTTATTCAAATAGAATTTATTTCCAAAATTATAAACAAAATGTGAAACATTAACCCTTTCTCTGCCACGCTTATATCCATCCTTGTAGCCAGTCTGCCAGCTCTATTTGTCTATGGAGATGTTCATCTACTTTGCAGGGCTATAACTTTTTAAATTGTATTGCTAAATTGACATTACTATGGCCCATTCAACAGCGATTAGCTATCGGTCAGGGTGTAGGAACGTTTTACTTTTTCACACATTCATACAAAAATACGGTCTAGAGTATAAATATGTTTTAATCGTTTTCTGCAGTATTTCATAGAACGTGAGTTATAGCCATTTATGCATATATTACATCATCAAATGCAGTTTGATAGCGATTGACGCCAGAATAAATATTTCAATTGTACAAGGTCCTAAACGTCATGACTCATCATCTGCTGGTGACCGGAGGGGGGGGGGGGGTCGTTTATAATGCAATGACCGACGTTAAATGAATCATGTAGTATGGGTGATATATTGATCATAGCAGTTTGTATGGATAATAATAATAAAAAACGCTGAAACTCACCGCAGCTTCCTCTTACCGTTGGGTGATCAGCGTGGAGCAAAAAGATTGCTATTATGGGATGTTGATCTAGATTAGGGGTGGCCAACCAGTCGGAGACTAAGAGCCACAAAAATGACTGTGGTACCACAAAGAGCCACACCATATACCAGCGTTTCTCAACCTTTTATTTCAGTCACGGCACCCTTCATGTGTTTATAGGTCTCACCCTCTGGCCTCTGAAGTTGCTAATGTCTTTTTTATTTGGGCCTCACAGGGTTAAAAGTACCCTGTGTGAGACCCACGGTTGCAAAATTACAAAATCACTTTTAGCCATTTAAAAAAATAATGTTTATTTAGAAAATGTTAAAGGGGAACTGTTTTACTATTTCTTTCACTATTTGGGCACTTTTACACAATTCCTGTGAGTCTATGGAACACCTACAGTAGGTTTTTTTTTTTTTAAATGCATTGTTTTGTATTTCTAATCAAGTACTAAAAACCGCATTTTTCTAACTCAAGATCTTAAGCCGTTTTGAGGCTGGCCTCCAACCACTGTGTGGCCTGGTGCCAACTGCCACATCAACTGCCACATTATTATGCAGCTGAGAAATCTCTGACATCACAGCACATTTTCAGATGACTCAGTTCAGTGAGGGTGAATATTGTGAGAGGAGAATTGGAAGAATGCGCCAATATGAGAATTAGAGACATAGATCCTATTAATATAAGTCCACATAGCTAAGAAACAATGGTAAACACTGAAAAAGGCCATTTATAAGATAGTTCCTCTTTAAGCACATGTATAGTCAATTGGTCCTGTTGTTCAGCCTCACAATGCTATTTGATAGTAAATGTGTTTATATGTCCCACCCTCTGGCCTCTGAAGTTGCTAATGTCTTTTTAATTTGGGCCTCACAGGGTTAACCTCTTAAGCCCGAGATATACAGTAAAAGTGTATATTTTCAGCATTACGTTTGTTTACCAATTATTTTAACTGTTATTAGTGAAATATAAGATTATAGAAATCTCAGGGCATTGAGTCGGAAACCGGCACATATTGACAGGAGGAAGTGGCACATCAAAAAGTGAGTGTAGTCTTTTGAAGGAAGAGACTCAGGGCTTTCAAATTTAGAAAAACTACCCTACCCAGCTCACACCAGCCCCTGTCAATCATCTGACTTCTGAATTTACTTTTTAATTTCTCTTATTTTTTGGGATTATCTCCCACAAACCTGAACGTTATTGCCATAAAACGGAACGCAGTTCGTTTCTCTACCTTTCTGTGAACGTCTTGCAAAAAACGGTGTTGCAATATGATGAAAAATGGTGGAGAAATTTACATTATAAAAAAGATGGCAGAATTCAGTACTGTATCTATAAACCTTCTGTTTAATCATCTTCCCTTTATTCATTTGCTTAGATTTTTCAGGTCTGGTCAATTTTAGCATGGTGTTATTCACAGTCAAAGATAATTTCTTTTTAAATAGAATTGATATTCTCCTTTGGTTCATTACAATTTACTCAAGCCTAGTAACAGACACACTATTTCTGACACTGATCCATATATGTCCCTAGATTCAGATACCAAGAAAATGCAAATGGACCATTAAAAAAAATATTGTAAATGTTTATTCTACGTCCTTATGGAATGAGTGACATAAAAAAAAAAGTAAAAGAAAAAAAAATATTAAAATATTAAAATGTTTATTTTTTATTTTTTTTATTTTTTTTTATGGATGGAAGAGCCGCACATTGATGGGCAAAGAGCCGCATGCGGCTCGCGAGCCGCGGGTTGGCCACCCCTGATCTAGATGAACCATTTCCATTTCCGGGTTGTATAATAGTGGATGCCCCGATCACGTTTTTTGCCACCGATACCGATCACCGATCGTCTTGAGACATATCGGCCGATACCGATCCGATACCGATCGTTTTTGATTAATAAAAAAAAAAAATATATATATATATATAATTTTTTTTTTATAAAATATATATATTATATAATTAGACTTGTAGTTGTATTATCTGCGAGACAACGCCACCACGCAACAAGTCAAAATGCTCGCTATCTCCACTGTCTGTGTGTATACTCTGCTTTGATCAAATCACATTCGGCTCTGCAGATTTACCCTAGGCTCTGCAGATATACCCTACTCCCTCAGCTATCCCCGTTAGTGACTGCGACGCAAGCCGGGCTTCGAATATGCATCGAATGAGTGTTATAAGACATTGATATCAGGAGCTGTCTGTAGCTACTGCTAGCCGGAAATATAATGTTAAGACAACGCCTCAGTGAACTATTTAGTTGAATGGGACATTTCGTTTTGAACAGTGAGCTAAGCTAACGTGAGCTAACAGAGGTATCATACACTAGTACTAGATAACTAGACTATTGCTGGAGCATTTGTTGATATCAGGAGCTATCAGTAGCTAGCCGGCTAGATACCGTTCAGTTTAGAGCTGCCGCGGTATTGATGTTTTCCTTACCGCACACATTTGCAATATATTTCCTACCGCCGCGGTATTACCGCACACACACAAAAAAAAAAAAGTTTGAATGCATTTTTTTTGTAGTCTACTCTTTATATAGCATATAGCCTGCCTCTAGTCTAAATGTCTATCTTTAGAGGATGACTTTGCAGCATGAATATTGTTTGGGATTCGGCATGCACGCATTCGTTATTAAAAGTGAAACACTGATTCGAAGTCTCCCCTCGGTGTTGCGCCCGCCGGTTACCCCCCCGACCCTTTCTTCTTCTTATTATTATAACGTTACTACTTATGATTACAAAGGCATTCGATTTGTGGCATTAACGTTAGTATAGTTACACGTTCGTATTTACCGGACCACATAGCAAGGCAAGCGTTACTCAATTAATATCTAAGTTCCTTTCTTTGCTCAGAGCGTGCCGAGTTGTACCCATTCTGCGGTCTGTTAATAAAGTTTTCAATCAGACAAGTGTATAGAACGAAGGGCTTTTATTATAACATTTCGTTGCAGTAAAATCATTATGCCTCGTTCCCTGAGGAGCGACGGTACGTCGGTAATACACTCCGGTCTCCGGTGGGAGCTAACGTATATTAGCCGTGTTGTGACTGAGCTCTGATCAATGGCTGAGATTCAGGAAGTAAAAGCACTGCAAGACGATCCAACGTGTGAAGCGTCTCTCTTCTGACCAATCAGTGGTCTGCAATGTTTCATGTGACTTTTCTGGTACCCAATAGGGTCGCTTGGAATCTCGACAGAGAAGTAGGGTATATCTGCAGAGCCGCAAGCCCAACGAGAGCGTAATAATAATAATAATATAATAAAAAACAGCGGTGATGCCGGTATTCAGCCCAACGCTGCGGTGGGCATGATGTAACAGCGATACCGCGGTAATACCGATACCGCGGCAGCTCTAGTTCAGTTAGACAATGCCTCATCATGTATTAAACTAAAAGTGAATAGTTGACTGGGTCATTTTGTAACGGTAGCTAACGTTAGCTCATGGAGGTCCCGTCCCACTAGACTAGACTATAGACCCGTGTTTACATGCGTGCGGGAGGGCTGGAGGAGGAGCAGACGCGCAGCACTGTGTGCAGCTCCCGGTGTCTGAGACAGAACTCAGCGAGTGAGATCTGTTTTGACGATCGGCGAAAATAAAGCATTATCACCGATCACCGATCGCATATTTATACTGATTATCGGCCGATAACGATCGGTGGCCGATCGATCGGGGCATCCCTATATAATACTATATACGTCCAAATAACGTTGTTTATTGAGTTATGGCAACGGATCGATTATCGAGTGTGTCGAGATGGAGTCCCGGGAGCGAGTGGCGGACAGAATAGGGGGGACACCAAGCACTTCCGGCCCCACTTCCCCACTTTTGGTTTGGCCGATCGGCCACCAGGTGGCGGTATTGAAGCGCTGGAGAGTTGAGCGGAGTCCTACAGCACCAGTCAAATGGGTGAAATATGAATACCATGACAGAAATTTGAAATATTGATCTCAAAGACGCTGTAAAACGTCATTGGCAGATTACGCATGGCGAGGAATGACGTCTTAACACGTCATTGGCGATTAAAGGGTTAATAACAAAGGGCATGTATGAAAAAGTGCTATACAAATAAAGTTATTTTGAGTTTCATATACTATTGAAACAAGGATTTTCTTAGCTTTCTAAAGACATCACATCATCTTATAGCCAAAATAAACAAGACATGTCACTGAACTGTGTAAAGAAAAGTGTCCCAGTTTTGTAGCCTTTTTTACTTTACATGCCAATATTAAACATTTAATGTTTTCAGAACTGTGCAAAAAAAAGAAAAAAAAGGATCAAGTGTCCCATTTCACTTGTTATATTTCCACATTTTAGTGTTCTTCAGTTCTTTTTTTTTCATTCAGTGTGATAAATCCAGTCTCTGTTGAGCTTTAACAAGTCCATCAAAGTCAGGTTGCATGTCTGAGGTGGAGATGTGAAGCACAGCTGCCAGATGTTCATCAGTGAGAGAGGATCTGTACCTGGACTTGGTAAACGTCATGACTGAGAATGTCTGTTCACATATGTAGGTGGATCCAAAGAGAACCAACATCTTCTGAGCATGTCTCCTCATGTTTGGAAAGTTCTCCTCCTTGAGAGCAGAGTAGAACTCTAGCAGTGATGTTGACTTAAAGTGCTCTTTCAGTAGTGAATCAGACTGCAGGTCAATGAGTTCAAGCTGAACATCAGTGGGTGCACTATCAACACTGCAGGTAAAGGGAGAGGAAACCAGCTGCATTTCATCCTCAACCTTTTTGAAATCTTGAAAACGCCTTGAAAATTCATTATGCAGTGCTCCTAACATGGATGAGTACCTGTGCCGGTGATCAGCTGATGGTTTGACTTCTTTCAGGGTTTTCATGTGTTCGAGGTGGTTGCTGCCTAGTTGCCTTGAAATTAATTGCAAATAAAAAAAATGTAATCTACCTACCTCAGTTGTGAAAAAAAACCGCACTCGACAGTTTTCGGCTTGCCATTGCCCTGACTGCTTTGTTGTTGAATCAAGTCAAATCCTAGGTAAGCGTATATTGTGCGTGTGAACGTTGACATGATTTATTTTTTTTTACATTTTTTCTTTTCATGTCAACGTTCACACACACAATATACGCTTACCTAGGATTTGGGTCTCGACGTGCATATAGTGCTGGCCCTGGGTGCTTTCAATGTGAAACCACGTTATGGGCTGGCGCGCCTTGGTTGCCGAATTCATAGAAACAGCGTTTCTTTTATGCGGGCGGCTGGGAAGGAGATTTTTTTATCTCTACCGAGCGCCAGTGTACTAGGTTAGACTCGACGGCTCGCGTACATCTCCAGGGGGAGATGGCGGAGTAGATCAATACATTGGCGGAGGGGTCTCACGCCCATGAGGTGGGCCACCAGGAGCAGTGCATTCGCGTACTGACCATCTTGGTGGCGCCCTCTGTGATGTTTTGGATCAACACGCGACACGTACCTACCCCCCTCTTAGGACTGGGGATGGCGGTGTGACTAGGGCACAGGAATGGTTCTGGTCGCGCCGGACCAGGTCAGTTAACCCGTTGTCCGCCGGGGCGCAGATCTGCTGTTCTGGTACCCCGAAGGACTTTGTGCTTTTCCGGGGGGAAAATGCCGGGTCGGCCCGGGCGTCGCAGGGATTGATGTCGTGGATGTGTGTGTCCTGTGTATGCCACTACGAGTTGCCCTTAACAGTGACGTGCTTGGTCCATACTGTGTTGTACCTTGCGCTGTGTTAGGCGGCCTGGTCCTTCTCCATTTATTTTCACCCCTCCCTCCCCCTGCTGGGCAGGAATGGGAGGGGGCTGTCGAGGAGGTTTCTGTTAACCCCTCTAGGCATGCCTGTGTAGGTCCCGGTCCGCCAGGCCCGGGTCCAAACTCGTTCTCGTTGGCCTGGGTTAACCCTTTGAAAACTGAAACACTTATACTGCTTGTATAGCCTGTGTATACGCACAGTTATGTTTCTAAGTTTTCTTGGTGGGTTAAGGGAACAACCGCCTCCTGTTAAACTAAACATAGGGGGGTGGTTGGTTCCCCGGTGTGTTGGTAGCAGAGTCGACTCTCGGGTTGAGGCCGGGTTTGACCCAGTCTGCCTGAGAGTGTGCCCCTGCACCTTTCATGATGTCTGCCAATTGTGTCAGCCTCCTCTTTGAACCTCGACCCCGCTGGATTGGGGGGTCGGGTTTGTAGAGGTTATGACATGGTGCACAGCATACCGAACACCCCTTCCGCCGGGATACTGTTCTCACAGTAGGCCCCTTAGGCGCCTGTCTAGTCCGCAGTGCTCCAGGCACAGGTCGAGTTCTGCACTTGGGGCCTGTTGCCTGGATTGAGGGATCAACCTCCTTGGGGGTTGTCTCCCCGGCACGCCGACTGGCCCTGCAGTGTTGTGGGGGGGTAGCCTCTTGTAGAGTGCTTCAGAGCGGCGTGCCAAGGGGGGGAAGGGCCTGCTCTTGATTTGGGCCCTCTCCGATACGCTGGCGATGTGGGGGGTGGTGTCACCAGTGACTGTCTGGTGGGGTCCCGATGCTACGGCCTCGTTGGCCTCACCAGGCCCCTTTTTTTCAGGGGGGTCCTGACCCTCAGGTTGTCCAAGGGCTGGGACCTCCGCGCTCCGCTGCTGCGGCCTTGCCACAGGGTTGGGTTATTGACCTTCGACCCTGTGATGTTGAGGGCTGTGACGGAGGTGTTTTGCTTCCCATCCGTTCCCTGGTGGCATGTGGGATGCGCGCCTGAGTGGTCGCGGGTCCTTCTGAATGAAGGTAAGTCCCACGGTCTGCTCACCCTGTGCGTTTGAGGTGCTAAACCCTCTTTGCACAGTCTGATCCGATTCCCTCTTGTCCTCCACTAGGGGGGACCGGGGGGCTCGGGTCCTCCCCGGTTCTGATGGTTGTAGGGGGCCTCATCTGTCGAGCTTTTCGCTCTGCTCAGCTCCTGTGTTCCAAATAGAGCAGAGCGTAAAGCTATACGATCTATAACGTAAGGTTATCCTATAACCCTAGTTATACGAGTATGGCGAGCGCTCTGCTCTGACTCACTGAGGACCCCGTGGTCTTCGCCTTTGGTGGTGAAAGACTTGGGAAGGAGCTGATTGTGTGGCCACGACCCCGCTTATATAGGAGCGGATGTGGGTGTGGCCAGGTGGAGGTAAATAGGTGTGTGCATGTGGAGAAAGTTATTCATTATTAGAGTGGATAAAGGGATAGTTCCAAATAGAGCAGAGCGCTCGCT
The DNA here is from genome assembly GCF_963971535.1 of Notolepis coatsorum. NCBI lineage: Eukaryota > Metazoa > Chordata > Actinopteri > Aulopiformes > Paralepididae > Notolepis > Notolepis coatsorum. The sequence goes on from NC_140176.1 coordinate 102,241,038, forward strand.
ATACTCGTATAACTAGGGTTATAGGATAACCTTACGATATATAAACTTTTTTCTCCCATCCCAATTTCGCTGTGCCAATTTTCCTGTCTCTGCTGTGCAGGCGTCCCCCAACCGATCTGTAGGAGTCGCTGTCCACAACGTCCAGATTACCACCCATGGACTTCCACCCGCTAACTCTGCCAATTGAGTTAGTATGATGGCCGGCCCAAGCCGGAGGCAAGGCCGACAGCCGGATTCGAACCCGGTGTCTCTTGCGTTGGTGACAAGCGCAATGTCCGCTGCGCCACCCAGCCGCTAAACTTGCCTCATTTGAAGTTTTATTTATTTCTTATAATTTGCTTTTGTATATTTTTCATCAAAGCAACTACATTGTCTTTCATGAATGTACATTAGACCGTTGCTCTCAGGCACTGAGGACTGGGCTTTTCTGATAGTAAGGATTACACTTTATTTTATTTATTTGTATGGAGGCTGCCCAGGAATTGATCTATGCAGGAAAAACCCTGGACCACTAGAGTATGAATATACGTAATTAATAATACTGGCACAATATAAATACTTAGTGTCTGTCTTCCTCTGTCCCAGATCCACCCAGCGACCTACTGATGATTAAAAAGGAAGAGGCTCGGGACCCGCTAGACCCACCCAAGGAGGAGCCCACAGACCATCAGGATATTTCCACTGTGCTGAAGGAGGAGCCCACAGACCATCAGGATATTTCCACTGTGCTGAAGGAGGAGCCCACAGACCATCAGGATATTTCCACTGTGCTGAAGGAGGAGCCCACAGACCATCAGGATATCAGTATGTTACTTTCTCTTTCATATCTTTATTTTATCTCGTTCTCCTTCCTTTGCTCCAGTATATTTGTATATAACCTTCTCTCCTATAATCTTTTTTGTATCAAACTGTGTGTTCTCATCCAACAACTTAGCATGCTTACTTTCTTAAAAATAATTTCTTAAAAAGAATTTCCGCTGTACCCGCTGTGAGAAAATGTAGGTTTATTGATTGAAATTCCTCTACTGATGACATTGCTTTAAGAAAAACAACAATGAATTATATTCTCATCCAGAAAAAGCGGAAAATACATATTTGTTGCAGCTTTTATTTTTAACGTTTCTGACCGGAACTTTTATTGTTGTTGCTAGCTTGACACACACCGTTGAATTCCTGTCCGCTTCAAAGTTTGTTAGACCCTCCACATGGACGGTTGTGTTACTCTTTCATCAAGGACCCATAAGAGGGGGCAGAGCATGAGGACAGATTTTCATGAGGGGAAACTGAGTGAGTGAGTGACTGTGGATCTATTAGGTCATGCAATGTCAACTGGCAGCCTGCGGCAAAGCTTACCATCTGGTCCACACAATATTAATATATTGCCAATTGGCAAGTACATTTAGTAAAATGCATAACAATTATATGATACGAGAATTAAACATTCTCTGTTGGATAAATATCAGTTTCAGTCTTTGTTTTTGTATAATTGAATGTTGGAGAGAGAGAAATTAGACTTTTCAGTTCAGCACCTCTCCACTGTCCAGTTCAGCACGTTGCCCCTTGAAAACTCCTTGTGAGTCACGCGTTGTTAGTGTGTGAGTAGCCAGCCAAAGACGGATGTTAAGGACATTGGTAAACGCATTTGAAGAAGAAATCCAAGCCCTACATCTAAAAAAGAAATGCAAGAAAGCTTTCCAAAGAAATAAAAGGTGAAGATAAAACAAGATAAGATGGAAGGCAGAAGTTTACCTCTGGAGAGATTCTGATGGAGGACACCCCAGTTAGAGCAGATGGACTGGGCTGAAAATGCTACATCCCAATTCAATGACCAAGCAACAGACCTGTGGACTGAGCCCTCGTTTATTTAACAAGACATATTTTTTTGTTCTCAACTAGGAAACTATAAAAGAAGGAAGGGTGATGATCACTTCACTGTGTAGTACATAAACGCTCATTGGTGCCAAGTGTGGATACTTTCACTTCGGCTGACACTGAGTTGAATGGGATCGCCATCTCGCTGTTTTATCAATCACTATCGTAGACTAAATTAATGCACCAAAACAACAGATTTAAACGATCCCTGGATAATTATGTCATTCAGCTTGTCTTGTCCATTTGCCAGTAATTGCCATTTCTCACATAAACAGCGTTTCACATGAAGCAGTGAAATATGATATACTACTACTTTAGGGCTGTCTTAAATACTTCGAAGCTCCGAAGCTTCGTTCGATTGGCATGGGATTCTAATGGGAAAATTTAATTTGAATATATATATATATCTAAAAACATTTCCTTTTTTTTACCTGCAAAATAAACTCTGCCTCTCTTTGTTAACTACAACAAGCAATTCCGTTTGTTATTTAAGATGAGGTCGGACTCGGCACTGACAGATTTGTGTTCATTGTGCTGCTTTTATAAAGCCTCAAATGACGGCTTACAATATTTCATGAAAGCAATGTGTTTCGTTTGTCTAAGATTTAAAAAGGTTTAAACTTTACAGCACTGACAATTCTCTATCGTTTTTTTTATAGTGTCCCGACCCATATAAAAACATGTATTAATAAAGAATTAAGTCGAATTCTGCCTTTGTCTCTACTATAACTACATATAAATATTTATATAATTGTTTGCTTTATAGACGAAGGTTGCAACATAATTATGTAATGTAATGTTGTTGGCTGTGTAATTAATTAATCCAATCCAATCTACTTTATTTATAGAGCACATTTAAAAACAACAAAGGTGAACAAAGTGCTGTACAAGTCCCACAACATAAAAAAAGTATAATTTAATACTTGTTTTATATATATATATATATTTTTTTAGTGCCGTCAATCGATTAAAATATTTAACACGATTAATCGCAATTTAATCGCATTTTCTTTTGTTTACCATAAACTGATATTTTCCAAGTTTTAATACTCTTATCAACATGAGTCAACAAATGCTTGCTTTATGCAGCCATTTAACACAAAAGGATGACCCATTGCAAATTTGCATCAAATTCAAAACAGAGTGATGCACAAAATAACTTAAAAGAAAATAATAATTTAAAACGATGAATAAAGTGCAAGAAATAATAGGGGAAAGAAAACGTTAGGAACGTGTTACATTAACCCAGTGCTTCTCAAACTTTTTCTGTCAGGCCCCCCTTTGGCGGACCAAAATATTTTGGGCCCCCCCCCCCTCGCCCCAACAAAATAGTCATGAAATGGGCCATGTTTAAATGTATTGAAATAACATCAATATCGTGACCTTTCAAATTGACAACACCTTCCCTCGCGAGAGCCACCTTGCCTCGCTGTGAAACAGCACTGCAGAATGGTCAGCTCCCATCTCCTCACACAGCGCAGAGAACAGGCGCGCTTTCAGGTGTCGGGTTTTGATGAAATTTACCACGTTTATAACTTCTGTCAACCTCATTCAGCTCAGGGCTAAGCTGTCTTGACGCTGGCGCCTCTCTGTGAATTTACAGTGCGTCCATTGCGCGTTTGGCGAGACCCCCTTGATGAGCGCCTGTAGCCCCCTCCTTTTCCCTGCCATGGCCTGCGCACCGTCGGAGCAAAAGCCCACACAGTTCTCCCATTTCAGTCCATGTTCTGTCAGGTAACTGTCAATAATTTTGAAGAGCTCATCAGCTGTCGCTCTGTTTTTGACATATTTGCAAAACAGCAGATCTTCACTCAGTGACTGGGAATTTACAAAGCGAACATAGGAAATAAGCAAACAGTCTTTATTGCTGTCAGTCTTTGACAAGGCAACACGCATGTCATCCTCAAGGCTCAACTTGGCCCTATATTTTGTTTTCAGAGCTGTCATGGATGAAAAGCCAGCTTCACACAGATATGTGGTGCTGAATGGTATCAACACCTTAAGAGCTGCATCATGAGATACTTGTTACTCAGCACCACACTCTGAAACTAGCTCTCCAGGTGGTATCAGATGAGATTTCAATGAGTTCTTCCAAGAGTTTGGATGGAGATGTGTCAGGAAGCTTTGTCTCAATGTTGTCTGTAAAGTTTTTTTTATCCAGAGTAACTTGGTGATCCTTTTCTGTGTTTTATTAAATAATGATTTTCAGATTTTGAGAAATGGTCAAACTTATCCAAATATGGTATTTTCATGGAGAACAGTGCAGCTGCAACAGATAGCACTTTAGTGATAATTTTCTGTAATCCAATAAAAATAAAAATAAAAAAAAAATTAATCTCAAGGCCCCCCCTGTCATGCCTCTGCGCCCCCCACTTTGAGAAACACTGCATTAACCCACACAAGGGCTGAGAACACACACCCTCACCCCCCCCTCTCTCTCTCACACACGCACACACACACACGCTCCCAGGTCTCTTTCTCTCTTGCCCCTTCCTCATCTCTCTCACCCCCCCTCTCTATCTCTCTCACACACACACACACACACACACACACACACACACACACACACACACACACACACACACACACACACACACACACACTTTGAGTCAGAAACAAACATAGTATCAATGAGAGTATCAATAATACACCTGAGTGAAGTCTAATAAAAAAATAAAAAAAGTAAAAAAAAATTATAAAAAATCTTTTTTTGAAAAAGTTAATCGTGAGTTAAAAGAAATAGTGGCGTTAATAGAATCGGGCGATAACGCGTTAATACCGCGTTAACTTTGACAGCCTTAATTTTTTTATCTCGAAGCTTCATCTAGAGCTGCCGCGGTATTGATCTTTTCCTTGCCGCACAAATTTGCGAAATATTTCGTACCGCGACGATAACAGCAAAAAATTCAAAAAAAATTAAAAGTTTGAAAGCATTTATTATAATTTTTTTTTTAGTCTACTCTTTATAGCATATAGCCTGCCTCTAGTCTAATGGCCACTGCATAGTACTTACTCGACTCGCTTTAGGTACCTGGTACTTCGTTCCTTTTCCACTGCAGGTACTACTCCGTTTGTCTCAGTGTGGGGATGCAGTGTACACTGAAGCTCCGTGGGCATAGCTATGTCCGAGGGCTTGCAGCAAGCCAGAGTTTAACACAGTTTCAATCAATCAATCAATCAATAACAACATTAACCAGACTCTCGTTGTGTCTATTCTGCTAAAGCTAACGTTACCTCTCATTGTGTCTATTCTACCAAGCAACCCGGGTTTACTTTAACGTTACCTCTCGTGTATATCTGCTGACGTTAGCGTTAGTATTAGGCTAATAACAACAACAAGCTTAACACATCAGCGATCTTGTTGTGACACTAAACTCTCCGCTCGGTGGTAAATTGGGTTGATGTCGGTTTTGTTTCATCAATAAATGAGGCAGAATACACAGTGAATCCATCCTTTTTTGTTTATTGCACTTGGTGCTGTTGCAAACATCCTGAATGAAATGCATCCTTAGCGAGGCAGTAAAGATGGCGGCTTTCTGCTTTTGTGCAGGAGGCTCCAACGTGTGACGCATCTCTCTTCTGACCAATCAGTGGTCTGCAGTGTTTCACGTGACTTTTCTGGTACCACTTCTACCCAATAGGGTCGCTTGGAACCGAGTAGGGTATATCTGCAGAGCCGCAAGCCCAACGTCTGGGCGCTACTTTATTATTATTAGGGATGCCCCGATCGATCGGCCAGCGATCGGTATCGGCCGATATTGAGTATAAATATGAGATCGGGAATTCCGATAATGAGTCATATTCGCTGATCGCGGAAACTGATCAAGTGGATATCTCACTCGCTTGTCTCAGACGCACAGGACCTGCAAACTGCTCCTCCTCCCTAGCCCCGCCCGCACCCGTGTAGAGTTTGTAAACACAGAGGAGGCGGCTCCTCTGCTGAGTCTAGATAGTGCATTCGACCTGAGCTAACGTTAGCTACCTAGCTATCGTTACTGTTTAAACAAAATTACCCAGTCAACTATTCACTTTTAGTAGGCATTGTCTAACGGTATTTAGCCGGCTAGCTACTGATAGCTCCGGATATCAACAAATGCCCCAGGAAGTCTAGTAGTCCATGTTGATATCTCCATTAGCTTGCGTTAGCTTGCGTTAGCTGACGTTAGTTCACAGTTCAAAACGAAATGTCCCATTGAACTAAATAGTTGTCTTAACGTCATCTAGCCGGCTAGCAGTAGCTACAGATAGCTCCTGATATCAATGTCTTATAACATTGATTGAATGCGTATTCGAGCTGAGGGCTTGCTGAATGTGACAGTAGTAACGTTATACCAATAGGGTCCAGCTGCAGCGCCGGAGAACCCTTTTTGGAGCTGGAGGCTACTAGAGTACACAGACAGTGGCGCGGTTTGCAGATAGTGAGCATTTTGACTTGTTGCGTGGTGGCGATGTCTCGCAGATAATACAAGTACAAGTCTAATTATATAATATATATATTTTATATAAAAAAAAAATTATATAAAATAATTTTTAATTTCTTTTTAATCAAAAACGATCGGTATCGGATCGGTATCGGCCGATATGGCTCACGACGTTCGGTGATCGGTATCGGTGGCAAAAAACGTGATCGGGGCATCCCTAATTATTATTATAAAAAACAGCAGTGATGCGGTATTCAGCCTAACTCTGCGGTGGGCATGATGCAACAGCGCAGGGCTGTACGTTAACTTTTTTTGCACATAGCACTGGTGCTACAGAGGTTGATAGTTTTGTAGCACAGGCCAAAATCTTGTAGCACGAGTATAAAACGTCTCTAAAATCTCTAAAAACAACCACAAGTAGTGCAGTTCATTACTTAAATAGGTATGTGACTGGCAAGGGACATGAATCTTGCATACAGGGCACACAAAATCCAAACTTTAACAAGAAATGCTTTTAGACAAATTCTTTCTTTATTTGCCCATAATGTAAAACAAAAAGAACAAGGACATAACCAGATATAACCGATATGAAGCAGTCCGAGACCAGGCAGCGCTGGTGTGGACTCAGATTACAGGGAAAGCTAGAAACCAACCTAGAAACACCTAGAAACCAACATAACAAATAGATATAATGCATACAAACACATGTACATATTTGTGGAACCAAATAAATAAATTTATTATTATTATTATTATTATTATAATTATTCGTGTGTGTGTGTGTGCGTGCGTGTGTGTGTGTGTGTGTGTGCACTGCACACGTGTCACAGTTCCAGCATCATGTCTGCTGGCCACTTTTTCAGATCCACACACACACACACACACACACACTATTGCATTAATCAGGACTAAGTACAAGGAACTCTGCATGAATGAAAAGGGCTTTATAAATAAAATGAATTATTATTATTATTACCTTATTTGCATATTGTCTCGTTATTAGATAGATAGATAGATTGATTGATAGATAGATAATTATAATAGATAATTTGACCTGACTCCCACTGCCATGCCTCCCACCCACAAAGCAGGCAACTCCTTGGATCTCATATTTTCCCGTAACTCCAGCATCATTAACACCACGGTAACTCCCCTACATGTATCTGACCATTCCTTCATATCCTTCTCACTAACTCTCATGCTTAACCGAAAGGTCTTCACCCCAACTCAAACCGTCTCACTCAGACGTAACCTGGCCTCCCTATCCCCCTCCACCCTCTCCTCTGACATAATATCCGCTCTACCTTTGAGTGACACCTTCTCTGCTCTCCCCACAGAGATGGCAACCTCCACCCTCCTCTCAGCCCTTGCAACCTCCTTTGACAAGCTCTGTCCCCTCGTTGAGAAACCTGCCCGCCGTTCCCCACCCAGTCCATGGCTGACGGATGCAGTGAGAGAACAAAGACAGGTCCTGAGAGCGGCTGAGAGGAAGTATAGAAAATCACGCCTCACTGCTGACATCGACACATATCACAACCTCTTGTTAACATTCTCCAAAACCATTACTAATGCCAAAGCTTCTTTCTTTCACCATAGGATCGAGGCCTCTGCCAAGAATCTTCGCAAACTGCATGCTACCATGTCCTCCCTCCTCACTCCCCCCCCACCCCCTCCTCCCTCATCTTTTTCTGCCGAAGACTTTGCGATCTTCTTTGAGGAAAAAGTGGTGAACATCCGCAGCTCCTTCTCCCAACCCCCACCCATTCCAAACGCTGAATCGAGAACCTCATCCTTCACTCTGTCATCTTTCTCTCCCATTACAGAAGCCGAGACCCTGACACTGGTAACGTCGAACCGTCCGACTACATGCCAGCTGGACCGGCTACCCTCCCCACTCCTCCAGACCATAGCACCGGACATCCTCCCATTCCTAACTGCAACCATCAACTCCTCACTCAACTCGGGGGTGGTCCCCACCTCCCTAAAACAAGCCAGAGTCACGCCCCTCATAACAAAACCAACCCTGAACCCCACCGTCATAGCCAACTATCGTCCTGTCTCTCTTCTCTCCTTTCTTTCTAAAACACTTGAACGTGCTGTATCCAACCAACTTACTGCTTATCTCTTACAGAATGACCTCCTAGACCCCAATCAGTCTGGCTTCCGGACTGGCCACTCCACAGAAACGGCCCTCATTGCGGTCACAGAGGCACTTCACTTAGCAAAAGCGAAAGGCCTCTCCTCTGTCCTGATTCTCCTAGATCTATCTGCAGCCTTCGACACAGTCAACCATCAGATCCTCCTCGCGGCCCTCGCAGGAATGGGAGTGGCTGGATCTGCGCTGACATGGCTGACATCATACCTCAACGACCGCTCCTACCAAGTGTCATGGAGAGGGACTCTGTCGGCCACCCGCCCCCTCCGGACGGGTGTCCCCCAGGGCTCGGTCCTAGGACCCCTTCTCTTCTCCCTCTACACTAAATCACTGGGTAACATTATCACGTCTCATGGCTTCTCATATCATTGTTATGCCGATGATACTCAACTCTTCCTCTCCTTCCCTCCCTCAGATATCCACGTCTCTGAGCGGATCTCGGCCTGTCTGTCCGACATCTCCGCCTGGATGACGACCAACCACCTCAAACTGAACCTAAGCAAAACAGAATTGCTCCACCTGCCGGCCAAATCCTCCCCCCTGACCGACCTCTCCATCACAGTCGAGAATGCAGCTGTGACCGCGTCCCCGACCGCCAAGAACCTTGGTGTTGTCCTCGACGACCAGTTGAACTTCTCTGCTCACATCGCAGCGACAACCAGAACCTGCAGATTCCTCCTGAGCAACGTCAGAAGGATACGCCCCTTCCTGACAAAAGAAGCCACCCAACTCCTCGTCCAAACAACAGTCATCTCCCGCCTCGACTACTGCAACGCACTGCTAGCTGGCCTCCCGGCCACTGCCACCAAGCCTCTTCAACTCATTCAAAACGCAGCGGCCCGCCTGATATCAAACCTACCGAAGTCGGCCCATGTCACCCCACTTCTTAGGGACCTGCACTGGCTCCCCATTGCTGCACGTATCCGCTTCAAGGCCCTCGACCTAGCATACCGTGCAGCAAAGGGAACCGCTCCCGCCTACCTCCGGTCAATGGTCTCTAACTACACACCCTCAAGACCCCTACGCTCTGCATCTTCTGGCCGCCTCAGACCTACTCCTATCCAAGCTCCCGGAGGGTCATCAAAGAGAAGCCGCCTATTCTCAGTCCTTGCCCCACAATGGTGGAATGAACTACCCATCCCAGTTAGGACAGCCGAATCCCGTCCAATCTTTCGCCGTCGACTAAAGACTCACTTCTTCAACCATTATCTGAAATGATTAAAAAAAAAAAAAAAAAAAAAAAAAAAAAAAAAATCTAACCCCGACTAACCTTACTGTCATGCACTTGTCCTAATAAACTAACCTACACTGTAACACGCAACACTTGATGAACATTGTTACTCAGCTGATAGAGTTGTACCCTTCTTGCTGTCTTGTCGTACAGAACTTGTAAGTCGCTTTGGATAAAAGCGTCAGCTAAATGACTAAATGTAAATGTAAATGTAAATGTAATTAATACTTTATTGATCCCGGAGGGGAATTTAAGTAGCCATACGATGGAGTTCTTTTTACAGAGTAAAATTAGCGGTTTAAATTTAGTAAACAGCATTTCTTCCTTGGCGATGCAATATGCCACATTCATCTTAAACTTTACCTCACGGAGATCAGCATCATCCGCTCTGGTCGTCTGTTTACTCAGCGAGTGCAAGAGGGTGCCGGCCCGCTCAGGGGTTTGTTTAGCGTTGAAGGCATCGCGGGCAAGAATGTGTCGATGGGACGTATTGTGTTTATTAATGTTATCCCTTTTTATGATATTGTTACCCGCGACATAGGGATTCTCTGATCGGATCTTTTCCGGAGTCTCCCGGCACCAGTGACAGAATAATAATAGCTGTGCTTCCTCATTAAAAAATATCCACGGAAAATCATTTTCCCACTCTGCGTTATATCTGTACATCTTGTGAATCTTCTCCTTTTGTCTCGTTTCTATTAACGGTGGTCCCTCTCGGGCTCGTTTGGGGTTTTGATCTTGTACTTCTTTTGTTGGATTTAATACCTTAAAAAAGCGCTTCATCTTGTCGAAGTCACCCAGTCAGTGTACATTGAGCTCGCAACTTAGTCGCGGGGATATTGTTCGCTAGGGATTATGGGATTTGGTGTTTGATTATGGACTCTACGCGAGACGGGACATTGTTTTTAATCGCACGAGACTACAAGTACCAAGTGGATAGCGTGGCGCTGTGGTCCATTCAATTTACCGTCACACTTTCTTTTTTTTGGCTTGCGCCACGGGCCATCGCACCAGTGCTACTAAAGTCAATTCATTCATCGCACAGACTGACGTCAGTGTCGCACGTGCGACATATATGTCGCACTGTACAGGCCTGCAACAGCGATACCGCGGTAATGCGGTTATCGCGGCAGCTCTAGCGTCATCATTTTTAACTCGGTTCATTTAATGATTGCCTCAAAGTCCGTTTTCCAGTAGCATATTTATTTTTTGCATCTTGACCGGAAGAAACCCAGTGTCAAATGACTATAATATTGAATCCATGGCTATAATATAAAATATTGATTTAGCTCTACAAACATGGTGAGCGTTTACATGGGGTTAATGAGTGGCATGAGACGCCAATGATGAGTAAGAGGTGTGGCACTGGAAGTGTTAACACATTGACCGCCAGCAGCAGGGGGGGCGCTGATCCCCATTCAATGGATATAGTTTTAGAATGCGAAACTTGCGAGTCCTAAAACTATATTTTATATTATAGCTATGGATCTAATAACGCTGTCGACTGTCAGTGAGTTGCTTCTGGTCAACATGCAAAAAACAGATTGTTTTTTTATCCGTGCATTTCTGTTTTATACCGTTTTGAATAAGAGTATGGTTTGCGTGAATATTAAAGGCAACCAACTTGTGTTCGCCTTTTCGTTCAGCGTTTCTCTGATTGGCCACACGGCCACGTGACCGCCCTAGCATCCGCGCTGTGTGTTGTCGGTAACAGAGAGAGACGCGGCAGACGCGGCACGGCAGAGAGTGGCCGCGCATGCGCATGAGGCTCCCCCAGGTGCTCTAAATACATGTTAAGATATTCAAAATCGTCACAGCAGTATAGTTTGTTTATACTTCAGAAGTGATGTACAGTGACGAGTGAATCTGGTAGTTGGTTGTTAAAAACGTGAAATAACATAATAACGTTACGCTTTCTAGTTCAGTCAGCTAGTTTGTTTATACTTCAGAAGTGATGTACAGTGACGAGTGAATCTGCCTCGCGCATTTCATAATCATTCAGAAGTGATGTACAGTGACTGCCTCGCGCATTTCATAATCATTCAGAAGTGAATCTGCCTCGCGCATTTCATAATCATTCAGAAGTGAATCTGCCTTGCGCATTTCATAATCATTCAGAAGTGATGTACAGTGACTGCCTCGCGCATTTCATAATCATTCAGAAGTGAATCTGCCAATAGGCGGTTAGGTGGCCGAGCGGAGATTGCGTTCGTCACCAACCCCGGAGCTGTGAGTTGGATTCGCCTGTTCGAATCCAGCTCACAGCTCCGGGGTTGTCACCAGCATGGCTGGCCGTCTGCACTAATACAATTGGCTGTATTAGAGGGTGGGAGAAGCTGGCGGGGTGGGTCCGGGTCGTTGTAAACAGCGACTCCTACAGTTCGGTCGGGGCGCCTGCTAAGCGCGGATAGGACTTGAGGGGGATAGTGTGGTCCTCCCACACGCTACGCCCTCTCGATGAGAATCCGCGCTGCCAGGTGAAAAGAAGCGGTGATTGGCTGGACGTGTGTCGGAGGAAGCACGTGGTAGCCTCCACTCTCCCAGATGATCTGACTGTGGGGGGTAAGTGCGCAGCGACCAGGAAGGGACTGGGAATTGGCATACGACTAACATTGGGATGGGAGAAAAATCGGAGGAAAATGAAGGGGGAAAAAGATAAAAAAAAAAAAAAAAAAAAGAAGTGAATCTGCCTCGCGCATTTCATAATCATTCAGAAGTGAATCTGCCTCGCGCATTTCATAATCATTCAGAAGTGATGTACAGTGACTGCCTCGCGCATTTCATAATCATTCAGAAGTGAATCTGCCTAGCGCATTTCATAATCATTCAGAAGTGAATCTGCCTCGCGCATTTCATAATCATTCAAAAGTGATGTACAGTGAGTGACTGCCTCGCGCATTTCATAATCATTCAGAAGTGAATCTGCCTCGCGCATTTCATAATCATTCAGAAGTGAATCTGCCTCGCGCATTTCATAATCATTCAGAAGTGATGTACAGTGACTGCCTCACGCATTTCATAATCATTCAGAAGTGAATCTGCCTCGCGCATTTCATAATCATTCAGAAGTGAATCTGCCTCGCGCATTTCATAATCATTCAGAAGTGATGTACAGTGACTGCCTCGCGCATTTCATAATCATTCAGAAGTGAATCTGCCTCGCGCATTTCATAATCATTCAGAAGTGATGTACAGTGACTGCCTCGCGCATTTCATAATCCATTTCATAATCATTCAGAAGTGAATCTGCCTCGCGCATTTCATAATCCAGAAGTGATGTACAGTGACTGCCTCGCGCATTTCATAATCCATTTCATAATCATTCAGAAGTGAATCTGCCTCGCGCATTTCATAATCATTCAGAAGTGATGTACAGTGACTGCCTCGCGCATTTCATAATCATTCAGAAGTGAATCTGCCTCACGCATTTCATAATCATTCAGAAGTGATGTACAGTGACTGCCTCACGCATTTCATAATCCATTTCATAATCATTCAGAAGTGATGTACAGTGACTGCCTCGCGCATTTCATAATCATTCAGAAGTGATGTACAGTGACTGCCTCGCGCATTTCATAATCATTCAGAAGTGAATCTGCCTCACGCATTTCATAATCATTCAGAAGTGAATCTGCCTCGCGCATTTCATAATCATTCAGAAGTGATGTACAGTGACTGCCTCGCGCATTTCATAATCATTCAGAAGTGATGTACAGTGACTGCCTCGCGCATTTCATAATCCATTTCATAATCATTCAGAAGTGAATCTGCCTCGCGCATTTCATAATCCAGAAGTGATGTACAGTGACTGCCTCGCGCATTTCATAATCCATTTCATAATCCATTTCATAATCATTCAGAAGTGAATCTGCCTCGCGCATTTCATAATCATTCAGAAGTGATGTACAGTGACTGCCTCGCGCATTTCATAATCATTCAGAAGTGATGTACAGTGACTGCCTCGCGCATTTCATAATCCATTTCATAATCCATTTCATAATCATTCAGAAGTGAATCTGCCTCGCGCATTTCATAATCATTCAGAAGTGATGTACAGTGACTGCCTCGCACATTTCATAATCATTCAGAAGTGAATCTGCCTCGCGCATTTCATAATCATTCAGAAGTGATGTACAGTGACTGCCTCGCGCATTTCATAATCCATTTCATAATCATTCAGAAGTGATGTACAGTGACTGCCTCGCGCATTTCATAATCATTCAGAAGTGAATCTGCCTCGCGCATTTCATAATCATTCAAAAGTGATGTACAGTGAGTGACTGCCTCGCGCATTTCATAATCATTCAGAAGTGAATCTGCCTCGCGCATTTCATAATCATTCAGAAGTGAATCTGCCTCGCGCATTTCATAATCATTCAGAAGTGATGTACAGTGACTGCCTCACGCATTTCATAATCATTCAGAAGTGAATCTGCCTCGCGCATTTCATAATCATTCAGAAGTGAATCTGCCTCGCGCATTTCATAATCATTCAGAAGTGATGTACAGTGACTGCCTCGCGCATTTCATAATCATTCAGAAGTGAATCTGCCTCGCGCATTTCATAATCATTCAGAAGTGATGTACAGTGACTGCCTCGCGCATTTCATAATCCATTTCATAATCATTCAGAAGTGAATCTGCCTCGCGCATTTCATAATCCAGAAGTGATGTACAGTGACTGCCTCGCGCATTTCATAATCCATTTCATAATCATTCAGAAGTGAATCTGCCTCGCGCATTTCATAATCATTCAGAAGTGATGTACAGTGACTGCCTCGCGCATTTCATAATCATTCAGAAGTGAATCTGCCTCACGCATTTCATAATCATTCAGAAGTGATGTACAGTGACTGCCTCACGCATTTCATAATCCATTTCATAATCATTCAGAAGTGATGTACAGTGACTGCCTCGCGCATTTCATAATCATTCAGAAGTGATGTACAGTGACTGCCTCGCGCATTTCATAATCATTCAGAAGTGAATCTGCCTCACGCATTTCATAATCATTCAGAAGTGAATCTGCCTCGCGCATTTCATAATCATTCAGAAGTGATGTACAGTGACTGCCTCGCGCATTTCATAATCATTCAGAAGTGATGTACAGTGACTGCCTCGCGCATTTCATAATCCATTTCATAATCATTCAGAAGTGAATCTGCCTCGCGCATTTCATAATCCAGAAGTGATGTACAGTGACTGCCTCGCGCATTTCATAATCCATTTCATAATCCATTTCATAATCATTCAGAAGTGAATCTGCCTCGCGCATTTCATAATCATTCAGAAGTGATGTACAGTGACTGCCTCGCGCATTTCATAATCATTCAGAAGTGATGTACAGTGACTGCCTCGCGCATTTCATAATCCATTTCATAATCCATTTCATAATCATTCAGAAGTGAATCTGCCTCGCGCATTTCATAATCATTCAGAAGTGATGTACAGTGACTGCCTCGCACATTTCATAATCATTCAGAAGTGAATCTGCCTCGCGCATTTCATAATCATTCAGAAGTGATGTACAGTGACTGCCTCGCGCATTTCATAATCCATTTCATAATCATTCAGAAGTGATGTACAGTGACTGCCTCGCGCATTTCATAATCATTCAGAAGTGATGTACAGTGACGAGTTTCAAGTTTCAAGTTTCTTTAATAGTTGTCATACAGAAGTACAGAATACTTTTGTACAAAATGCTTCTTACTGTTGCGCTCCAGAGACTGCAAGACAAGATAAGTATGAAATAAAATAACATAGTAAAATTAGAAGTAAAAAATGAGGTCACAGTGTTCAGTTTAGACATATGTACAATGTTCGATGCAGAATAGACGTAGTTACCATACAATATACAATACTGTGCAGTGTACTAATATACAATACTATATAGTGCAAGGCAGAAATGGAGAAATGGGACGAGGTGCAATTTAGGTACAATTCACAGTAGGTGTACGAGTTGTAGTGCAAATCCTTTATCAATAAATATAAAGTGTAAGTGTGTTTGTGTGATCTAAAGTGTGGAGAGTGGGTGCTGCAGTGTGTTGTTTGTTTGAGTGAGTGTGTGGGTGTGTGTGCTGTGTGCATTTGATGGTTGTTGCATAGTGATTATTGTTCGTTTAGCGATTATTGTTCGTTTAGCAGCCTGATGGCCTGGGGATAGAAGCTTCTTCTGAGTCTTTCTGTGCTCGCCTTGAGACTCCGGTATCGCTTGCCTGACCGCAGCAGTTCAAAGAGGCAGTTGTTCGGGTGGCTCGAGTCCTTAATAATTCTCTTAGCCTTCCCCTTGCACCGCTTGTTGTAAATGTTCTGGAGGGTGGGAAGCCCCCCTCCAATTGTGCGTTCGGCTGAACGTGTCACTCTTTGTAGTCTGCTACGGTCTTGTGCAGTGCTATTCCCAAACCAGGAGGTGATGTTGCCGGTCAGGATGCTCTCTATTGTACATGAGTAGAAGTTCCTAAGGATCTTCTGACTGACTTGGAACTTCCTTAGGCGCCTGAGGAAGTAGAGGCGTTGTCGTGCCTTCTTCACAACACTGTCAATGTGTGTGGTCCATGTCAAGTCCTCGGATATGTGGGCTCCGAGGTACTTGAAACTGTTCACTCTCTCAACCGGTGCCCCGTCGATGCTGAGGGGGCTGTAGTCCTTGACCCCCGACCTCCTGAAGTCCACAATCACCTCTTTTGTTTTGCTGACGTTCAGGGAGAGGCAGTTCTCCTGACACCACTGTGACAGGTTCTCTACCTCTTCCAGGTAGGCCCTTTCGTCGTTGGCAGAGATCAGGCCCACCACTACTGTGTCATCAGCAAATTTGATGATGGTGTTGTTGTTCCGCTGTGCTACGCAGTCATGTGTGTACAGGGAGTAGAGGAGGGGGCTCAGAACACAGCCCTGGGGTGCCCCTATGTTGAGCGTGATGGATGAGGAGGTGCAGTTGCCGGCTCTTACCACCTGGGGTCTGCCCGTCAGGAAGTCCAAGACCCACTGGCACAGGTCATAGTTCAAGCCCAGGTCCCTGAGCTTGGCTATGAGTTTGGAGGGGACTATGGTATTGAATGCTGAGCTGTAGTCGATGAACAGCATTCTCACATAGTTCCCCTGCCTCTTGTCCAGGTGTGATGCTGCTGTGTGCAGCACATGGGCTATGGCGTCCTCCGTGGACCTGTTGGGGCGATATGCAAATTGCAGAGGGTCCAGGTTGATGGGGAGGGAGGAACAGATGTAGCCCTTCACTAGCTTCTCAAAGCACTTCATGGCTATGGAGGTGAGGGCTACAGGGCGGTAGTCGTTGAGGCAAGCGGGCGTAGATTTTTTAGGTACAGGGATGATGGTGGACTTCTTCAGACAGGTGGGGATGACAGCCTGTTCCAAGGACAGGTTGAAGATGTCAGTGAATACCGGGGCCAGTTGGTCGGCACAGACTTTTAGGACGCGGCCGGGGATGCCGTCCGGTCCTGCTGCCTTCCTGATATTCACTTTTTTAAAGATCCGTCTCACCTCATGCTCTGTTACCCTGAACACTGAGTCTCCATCAGCAGACCCCCCCCCCCCCCCCCCCATTGCCGTGGTTTGTAGGCTGGTGTTGTTATTCACAGCCTCAAACCTTGCATAGAAGGAATTGAGATAATTTGCTAAGGAGATGTCACTGTTCAGTTTGAGGGGGGTGCCTTTGTAGTCTGTCATTGTTCTGAGGCCCTGCCACATGCCTCTAGAGTCAGCCTGTTCAAACTGAAGTTCAACTTTATCCCTGTAACGCCGTTTTGCCTCTATTACTGCTCTCCTGACGTTGTATCTTGCCATCTTGTGTTCTTCCATGTTGCCTGTCACCAGCCCGGTGTTGTATGCAGATGTGCGCACTTTCAGAGCCTCACGGACGGATTTGTCTACCCAGGGCTTTTGAGTGAATCTGCCTCGCGCATTTCATAATCAGTCAGCAGCCTGCGTCCTCCACTGCTGCCGCTTGCTCCTTGGAGCTGCCGCTTGCCTGCCGCGTGGGGGCGGGGGGGCGCGGCCAATCAGATAAAAGCTGAACACAAGTTGGTTGCCTTTAATATTCACGTGTATGGTTTGGGTGATTCTGAGTAATTACAGGAAAAGACGAGAAAAAGGCATTTTAGTGTAATCCAGTCATCACGTTGTAATTTTTCGGCTGATTATCGAATCATCCTGAAATCAACGCTAGATTATCATTATTATATCTCCTCATGCATACATGAAATGGCCCTCGTAGCGGGGCGCCCCCTCCCCCCCACCGCAGCCAACGGTAGAAAGCACAACACGGTCCACACGGATAGCTTTGATCGCAGGAGAAAGAAATATCAGATCAACGCAAGGTTTTATATATAGTGTTCTTACCTTGTCTCTGATGTAATACCAAAAAAAATAAAGAATCTAAAAAATCTGATCGCCATTCCAGCGTTACACATGGACGGGCGGGCGGGGTTAGTGTTCCATGCCATCGTTGTAAAGGCCTGCCTCGCCTGAGTATATAAACCCCGCCCCCACAGCTCAGATCGGCTCAGAAAACACACCAGCCCATTTCCAATGGAGTGCAATAGCTCCGCAAGGCAGTAGAGGGTGGTGTTGACCGTCTGCCAGCTCAGACAGGGTCTGAAGGGTCTGCAGAGGCGGCAGCCATGAATTATGAATAGATATAGCGAATAAACTAAATAACGATCCCAAAAACGAGTTTGTCGATATTCGCATGGCGGGCAATAATGAGTTAACTCGTTTTTGGCAATTAATGTGTTAACTACATATAAATATTTATATAATTGTTTGCTTTATAGACTAATGTTGCAAGATAATTATGTAATGTAATGTTGTTGGCTGTATAACGGAGAGCAGCCGCCCAGGCAGCGCAGCTCCCGACTCATTATTAATTTAATTAATTAATCCAATCCAATCCACTTTATTTATAGAGCACATTTAAAAACAACAAAGTTGAACAAAGTGCTGTACAAGTCCCACAACATAAAAAAAAAGCCAGAAGCTTTGAATGCCAAAACAAAATTCGAAGGTCAGCCCTAACTACTTACTGAGAGTATTGCTTGTTTTTTTTATTATGTTAGTGTGTTAATTTGTGGCATAGCATGGACTTGACTGCAGTGTTTCCCCTATATGCATTCAGCTGCACCCAGGGACCGAAACTAGAGAGCGCCACCCGCCATTTGCGCTCAGTTTTTACGTTTGGCGCCTCCCACTGAGAGGCCTGACCGCCGTGTGGCGGGCAATCAAATAGTCATGTGAAAACCGAAAATCATGATCCAATTCTTTAGCGGAGTTCTCACTCGCTGTCTCAGCACAGACATGCAGCACCGCGCACTGCTGCTGCTGCTGCTGCTATACTCCCCACCTGTTTCTGTATGCCTGCATGTAAACAGAGGCTATTGCCTCCGAGTCACCGTGACGTTAGTTAGCACTGCTGCTGCTGCTCCTACCCCTGTATGCCTGCATGTAAACAGAGGCTATTGCCTCCGAGTCACCGTGACGTTAGTTAGCACTGCTGCTGCTGCTCCTACCCCTGTATGCCTGCATGTAAACAGAGGCTATTGCCTCCGAGTCACCGTGACATTAGTCTAGTCAGTGTGGGACCTTCGTGAGATAACGTTAGCTACCGTTACAAAATGACCCAGTCAACTATTCACTTAGTTTAACACTTTGACTGCCGGGACACGTCTTTTCACGTCTTTGCTGGCCATGCTAAAGTTGCCGGGGGACGCTGTACAGCGTCCTTATATCAATATTTCAAAAATCTGCGATCGGATTCATATTCCCCCTCCGCTGGCCTGAGATCCACCAGCAGGACCCACTGAGCTCTCTGGCGGTTCAGGAGCGCCATCTGGTGGCCGATCGGCGCAATCGCTTTAACAGGATGTTGAATAGAGGTTGTCATGACGACCGTAGTACTTCCGGGCGCTCGCTATGGTTCATGGGACTCTGGCTCGTCACGCTACACGGTGATCGATTGGCAATAACTCGATAAACAACATGATTTGGACTTATATACCATTATACAAGCTGGAGATGGACCGGGTAAAAATATATCCCATAATGATAAAATTTCTACTCGACGATGATCGCCCAACGGCGCGCGGAGACTGGGGTGAGTTTTAGCGTGTAACGTTACCGTCTTAGATACTAACTGCTATTATCAACATTTGACCCACATTAGATGATTGGTATAACGCTGCCCACGGAATTATAAACGCCCCCTCGCCCATCCGGTCAACATCAGATGACGTGTAGTAACTTCTAGAAGTACGTCTAGTTGGAATTTTTTATATCGCGCTGATTGCCATCAAACTGTATTTCATCATCAATATAATGCATTTGGGGCTATATATCACGTTCTGGAGAAATCTGCAGAAAGAGATGAAAACATACTTACATACATTAGACCATACTTTACTATGAATATGTGAATGAAAAAGTTTAACGTTGCTACACAATGAACAATACATATAGGACTTTGAATGGGCCCTAATAATGGCAATGTAGCAATAGAATTTAAAAAGTTATAGCCCTGCAAAGAAGGGGACTTTCTCCATAGACAAATAGCGCTGGCAATCTATGGTATATCATTAATTTAACCCAAGGCAACCAAAGTGTTAATACATGAGGCATTGTGTAACGTTATCCAGCCGGCTAGCTACGGATAGCTCCCGACATAAACAAATGCTCCAGCAATAGTCCAGTGCATAATACCTCCGTTGGCTAGGTAGCTCACTAGTCGCTACGAAATGTCGCAGTAAACTAAATAGTTCACTGAGGCGTTGTCCCAACGCCATCCAGCAGTAGCTACAGAAAGCTCCTGACATCAATGTCCTACAACATGCGCATTCGAGCCCCTGGCTTACATCGCATGAGGGCTGCTGACTAGGGTCCAGGTGCAGCGCAGGAGAATCCTTTCATGCTGAATGTAAGAGTTTAGGTCCAGCTGCAGCGCCGGAGAATCCTTGCTGGAGCTGGAGGCCACTCGAGTATACACACAGACAGTGGAGCTGTTTGCAGACAGCGACGTGGCGATGTCTCGCAGATAATACAACTACAAGTATGATTATATAATATATATATTTTATAAAAAAAAATAAAAAATTATATAAAATAATAATTATTATTTTTTTAATCAAAAAAAAGTTGGCAGGTAAGAAATATGCTTGGCGGGTAGATTCTTCCCATCTACCCGCCACTGGCCGGTGAGTCAAAAAGTTAATTTCGCTCCCTGGCTGCACCGCTGCTGAATTAGGGCCGCCGCTGCTATGAACTAGACTATTAAATTATTTTTATTTCATTTGGGCTGTCGGGGGTGATTAATGTAAAAGACTGACCTGAGGAAAAGGCTGCAGGGAGAGAGCACTGCAGTCTAGTCGATTTTGTGATTTGAGCACAAAGTTCATCATAGATCTAGCCTCTTTATTTTGCTCTCAAAGTGCACCAGATTGATGCATTTAAAAATTCCGCAGGGGCTGAATTTTTTTTTCAGGGCAAACACTGGACTGTTCTCTCATTAAAAGTTATACAATGTGTGCCATTTCAGTATGCAACTTTTCAGTTGATTTTACAGGAAAAGGAAAAAATATTTTGTGCATTTCTTGTAACGAAGGTTATCCCATAACCCTAGTTACACGAGTTCTTGTTTTTTTTAACAAATGTTTTTTTATTTTTATTTTTGACATGACATACAAACATTTACAGTAGAAATCCACTATAAATCACAGGGCTATTACAGACATAATACTAACAATAATGACAGCCCGTTTTTTTTAATTAAAATAGATGTAGATTAAAGATTAAAGATATACACAGATTAATTACAATACAACACATAAATGCTCTTGCTCGTTCTTCCCCCCCCCCCCACCGGACCCCCCTTGAATACATCCATTATTCCGTTTGATACCAATGATTAAAAGTTCATATAATGCTTTATCCTCTCCACCACTTCTGACCAGATTGCTATGCTGGCTTCATTAACACCTAGAATTCGTGCTGTATATATCTCTAGGTAAATCACATCAAGATAGGTAAGAATCCATACCCTCTGGCACATTTTATCAGGTTGAATCCAGCGTGATGCTATTAGCTTTTTGGCAGCCGTAAGACCGGACAAGATTAGCCTCTTTACATGTACAGAGTGTGATAACTGAGAGACATCATTCAGCAACAATACAGAAGGCATTACAGGTATTGTCAAAAACAAAAATCCTGATAATAGTGTGGTTATTTCTTCCCAAAATATCTTAACAGGTGGGCATTCCCAATACATATGCATAAATGTACCACTATCACCGTTTGTACATAAGGAACATCGAGAGTCTTGTTTAAGCCCCATACGGTTCAGTCGAATAGGAGTTAGGTAAATCCTATGAATAAAATTAAGATTAATCTGGTGATGATCCGGGTTACGTGACGATAGCCGAACGTTTGCCCAGACTTCAGCCCAATCAAAATATACTTCCAGGTCTGGTATATCCTTCCTCCAAACTGAGTCTAGGGGAAGGACTTCATACGAAGATGTAAGTAAGTGACGGTAAAAGTCCAAGACAAATCCTCTGGATGTCTCCCTTTCATAAAATAACTTGTGATATCTGTGGTGCTCAAGTGGTACCTTTTAATGGGACTCCATGAGCCTTCAAACATGCTAATAACTGTCTGTAGAAATAATATGTGGAACTGGTGAGGTTAAATTTGTTATGTATATCTTGATAGCTACAGAAACCCGTTCGTTGAAGATATCTCCCAATGTATGTATGCCATTCTTTTCCCATTTGGGAAATCTGATAGGTTGTTGTGCAATAAGGAGTGTATTGTTATTAAATATGGGAGAGTGTCTATGCCATTTATGTTGGTTAGTAAAAAAAAATTGTGTTTCACGCCATATCCGGATCACATTTGTAATAAGAGGGCCAAATTTCAAGTTGCATTGCTTAATTGATAGGTTGGTGTATACTACATCCTGCAGTCTATGTGGTGCCACAATGTTTTCTTCTAATGTTCTCCAGGATACAGATGCTTGAGAATCAAACCAGGTGATCAGTGGTCTTAAAGAGAACGCTTTAAAATATTGGTAGAAGTCTGGAAATGCTTTGTTTCTCTGTGCGGTGGATCTTTTAATTCGTGGAGGTTTGTTGTTCCAAATAAATGTATATGCGGTGGAGTGTAATTTATTCCAGTAACCAGCAGGGGGGGGGGGGGGGGTGTGTAACGGTAGCATTGAGCTGAAGAAGTTGATTCTCGGTAAAATATCCATCTTAACTATTGATACTCGGGCCTGTACTGAGTTTTTAAGTTTTGACCACCTGTCAAAGTCATTTGTGATCCTTTCTTGGATTCCTGTATAATTATACTTCACTGTTTGGCATATAGTGGGGAATATTTCAACTCCAAGACATCTAAAGTGTTCTACCATTTGTATATTTTCTGGAAGGAAGGTAGCCTTCGCAGTGACATTAAGTGGAAGGAAGGCCGATTTTGGCCAGTTTATCCTAAATCCCGATAGATTGCCAAAATCATCTATCAGCTTGAGAAGATGAGGCAGTGAGGTGGTAGGGTTTTGCATGAACAATATTACATTGTCCGCATATAAACTAATATGATGCTGTGTGCCCCTAATTGAGATTGGCTCTATGGATTGGGATTGTCTTATATACTGTGCTAAAGGTTCTAAGGATAGAGCAAATAGTCCGGGACTAAGAGGACAACCCTGTCTGGACGAACGCGAAACAGGAAAGAGAGGGGAGGTGAATTTACCTGTTATAACCATGGCCGATGGCTCTGTGTATAGTACTTTTATCATATTAATGAATCCTACTCCTAACCCCATCCTTCCGAGTACTGCCCATAAATAAGACCATTCCAACCTATCAAAGGCCTTCATCGCATCCAAGGATAATATAGCTGTAGGAGGCACGGCATCCTTGCTGGCGTCTATCACATGTAGTAACCGTCTAATATTATCCGTGATCAGGCGGCCTCTTATGAAGCCTGTCTGATCAGGATGAACTAAAGATGTCATATGCTTTTGAAGTCTGATGGCTAGTACCTTAGCATTCAGCTTGAGATCGGTTCCGAGGAGGCTTAAGGGTCTATAACTACCACATTCTGTGGGGTCTTTGTCTTTTTTAAGGAGGACAGATATGAGTGCCATATTGACGTCCCTGGGGAAGTTCCCCTCTTTGAGTATAAAATCATATCCAGTAATAGGGGTCCAATTACATCCCAACATGAGAGGTACAGTTCTGGTGGGATACCATCCCATCCAGGAGCCTTACCACTTTGCAATTCAGATATAGTCTCCCTAAGTTCCTCTAGTGTAATAGGTGTAAGGGCAACCTAACAAGAAAAGATGCCAGTGAGGGAATACTGGGTGAAGCTCTTTCCAACGTGTGGTGCTTGTTGGTAATAAAATGATGTCTTCTCCTTGAGTATGTTTGAGAGTTTTTATTCTTACTTGCAGTGTGGACAAATATAAGCATACTGTAAACTCTGTGTTTAAACTGGAACTTAAACACAGGATAATTGCTACAAAATAAAACCCAAAAAGTGACTCAATATAACTGAAAACAAAACAAACGCGCACGGTTAAAAGACAGTGTGGCTTCCCTGTGATAATTACCCAATTCCCTCCCGCTGCACACCTGTGAACACATACATATAGGCTGCGCCTGAGCACATCTGAGCCCCGCCTCCTGTGCCCACTGCCAGCTAATTGGTCAACACCTTCACGGTAACACAGTGCCTTCATTCAATGAAGTAACTGCAGAAAATCATTAAATTGGCTACAACAATAGGTGTATCTAACTGTTTAGCGTCTTCCTCTGAGAGTTTAGGTAGGTTTCCTCTGAGAGTTTAGGTAGGTTAATTTGATCAAGAAATGTATCCATTTTATTATGATCGAAAACCACTTCTGATTTGTACAAGTTGGAGTAAAACTCTCTGAAAGTCTTGTTGATTTTTTTTGGGGTCTGTATTTAACAAGCCCTTGTTGGTCCTTAATAGTAGGGATATGAGCAAATTGTGCATTGGATCGTATCTTCATAGCTAGTAGGTGACTTGGTTTAGAGCCATGAAAGTAATAATGTTGTCTTGTACTGCGTATTTGAAATTCAGATTGTTGTCTTAAAATGGAGTTAATCTCTTTTTTTAACACATTAACTTGAGACTCCAATTGACCCGAGTAGTTGCGTTGTAAAGAAGAGAATAACAACGAGTAAAGCGCTTCCAGCTCTACCAATTTGGAATGCCGTTTCTTTTTTTTTTTTTTACTTTGACCAGTCAGCTGGTTCTTTTCGCGTTTATCGCTTTTTCTGGTCATGTATGACCGACAGAAACAGGTTGAATGGGGTATAGATGGGGGGAAAGACACTCTGAGAAAATACGGCGAGTCCGGGAGTCGAACTCGTGTACCCCAGATCCGTGACGCGCACGGTTGTCCCCGATGCCGAAATAGCGTTCGAGGTACGCGGTGAGCTACTGGAGCTCCCCTGGAATGCCGTTTCTTACGGAGGTTGGAGGAAAAGACCGTAGTGTTGTCCTTGATACAACTCTTTACCGAAATCTATAACATTCTGGGTTCCTGTACCGAACCCACATTAGTCTCCAGGAATTTATCTAGTTTATCGTTGAGTTGTAGAATGTATTCAGTGTTTTTCAGCAGTGTGATCTGATAGTGCACTGGGTTCCAATTCCACGTCAAATCTATCAAATAGTCTAGGGGATGCAAAAACATAATCTATTCTGGAAAATGACTTGTCTTGCTGAGAAAAAAAGAGTACTCTTGGGCCGTTGGGTTGAGTAGTCGCCATAGATCATTTACACCCGTATTCTTGGCCCAATCCTTTAGTGCATTAGATGCCCGTTTCTGATCATTGGAAGTGGTGGGATTAGATTTATCAATCGAGGAATCCCAAATGGCATTAAAATCCGCACCAAGGTATCGTTTCAGCCCTATCAGTCCAATCTATAAGAGGAAGTTGACCAGATTCATTATGACAACCTGCTGCCTTTAGGCTAAATGTGATGCGAGTCCTCTTGTTTGTAATATTCCCAAAATACTAATTGTTGTTTTGCAAAACTTGCATATTGTGTGAGTCTTATCAAGCTGCTCCTTCCAAGAAATTGGTAATGCCGTTTTAGATAGATTATTTTCTTTTTGGTTTTAAAATGCTTTACAAAGTACTGGACTATACATACTATAAATGTCTCCCTCTGCCCCAGGTTCAGCCAGTGACCTACTGATTATTAAAACGGAAGAGGAGCAGGACACACTTGACCCTCCCGGGGATATTTCCTTTCAGATGAAGGAGGGCGACACAAACCAGGATATCGGTATGTTACTTTCTCTTTCTACTAGGGAGGTTAACAATTAATCAAAGATCGATTGATTGATTGTTAAAGATTTACTCAAACACATGACATTTACTCAATCTACTATCAAACAATGATATGTTACATTGTTGTCTGTCTCTTATTATATTGTAGCCATCAGTAGAATGGTGTATTTTCAAAGCATGTTTCAATGAACAGATAGAGGGTGCAATATAACTATGACGAGGAGGCAACTACATCTGTGTCTGGAAAATAAGTGAGGGAAAAAAACAAGAGCGACAGCAACTTGCTAAATTAAGCAGGCTAAGAGAAGTGTTGATTTTGAAAAAAGTAACCAAAGTCAGTCTACATTTATCAAAAACGATCGATATGGTTGACGGCAAGGAGAGCTTGCAAAGTTCGGAGTTGCTTGCGCAGCTAACTAACGTTACCGTTGCTCGCAAGGTTGCATTGACGACAGACAGCTGGACTCCCATGATGACCGAACGCTATGTTACTGTCACTTGCCACTACATCACGAGGACTGGCGAGTCACCACGCGTTGATAACTCCAGGGGGACTATCGTAGGTTCTCTAACGAACTTCCTACAAGGTTATTTACAAGGAAACTTACGAGAATGTTGGTGCATGAGGTCCATTGAGAGCAAGTACATCACACAATATAGTGAATTGTAAGATGTTCCATGTGTTGGGGGCAGAGAAGATAAAGAGTTAATTTTAGGTACCTGAAGTACAAGCCAGTCACTGGAACGAGTAAAATCCACAGGACCATTTCATCAGTGTGGAGATATCAGATGGAAGATCACCAATAATGGCCTTTTATACGAACAGATGGCAGTGAAAATTACTTCTCTCCACCAGGGAGGACCAACTTGCCATTGACCAGGGCCTTCTAACAAATGCTAACATGTTCTGTTTACAATATACTGATACCACTGACTACACAAAAGCTTAAACGCAACAGTTTCAAAATGAATGTGTATCTTTTGTCATGTTTGTAAACATCGGAGTACAAAATAATTGTATTTTGAGTTATGATGAACTAACCACAAAGCTTATTTTCCATCTAAAAGTAAAGTGCTTACATTTTGTGGATTTAACAAAACTTTGATTTGACCTTTTTAGCCATCCCTGTTCATGCTTGACCCTCTATGTTCTCTTAGTTGTTTTAGTTAAATCTCTTTTTTCTTCTCTTTTCTCCAACAGATATCTTCCCTGGCCTTCCCTCCACTAACAAACAGAAGAACATTGACAAACCAAGGCAATGGTTTGACCAATATGGGACAAACGTTACTACAGAGAGAAATCACATACCTTTCTGTGTACAATACTGCTGTGACAAGTGTGGAAAGTGCTTCAGAAAGTCATATGAATTAGAGCGACACCAGCGCATTCATGGAGAGAAACAATATGAAAAACCCTACTCCTGTGACCAGTGTGAGAAGAGCTTTAGTCTTCTGGGTAATCTGAAAAGACACCAGAGAATTCACATGGGAGAGAAGCTCTACTGCTGTGACCAGTGTGGGAAGGGCTTTAGTCATCCGATTAATCTGCAAACACACCAGAGAATTCACACAGGAGAGAAGCCCTACTGCTGTGACCAGTGTGAGAAGAGCTTTAGTCAACTGTCTCGTCTGAAAAGACACCAGAGAATTCACACAGGAGAGAAGCCCTACTGCTGTGATCAGTGTGGGAAGGGCTTTAGTTATCTGATTACTCTGCAAACACACCAGAGAATTCACACAGGAGAGAAGCCCTACTGCTGTGACCAGTGTGAGAAGAGCTTTAGTCGACTGTCTACTCTGCAAGTACACCAGAGAATTCACACAGGAGAAAAACCCTACTGCTGTGACCAGTGTGGGACGAGCTTTAGTCATCTGGGTAATCTGCAAACACACCAGAGAATTCACACAGGAGAGAAGCCCTACTGTTGTGACCAGTGTGAGAAGAGCTTTAGTCAACTGTCTCGTCTGAAAAGACACCAGAGAATTCACACAGGAGAGAAGCCCTACTGCTGTGACCAGTGTGGGAAGGGCTTTAGTCATCTGATTAATCTGCAAACACACCAGAGAATTCACACAGGAGAGAAGCCCTACTGCTGTGACCAGTGTGAGAAGAGCTTTAGTCGACTGTCTACTCTGCAAGTACACCAGAGAATTCACACAGGAGAAAAACCCTACTGCTGTGACCAGTGTGGGACGAGCTTTAGTCATCTGGGTAATCTGAAAAAACACCAGAGAATTCACAGGGGAGAGAAGCCCTACTCCTGTGAACAGTGTGAGAAGAGCTTTAGTAAACGGTCTAGTCTGAAAAGACACCAGAGAATTCACACAGGAGAGAAGCCTTACTGCTGTGTCCAGTGTGGGAAGAGTTTTAGTCATCTGAGAAATCTGCAATCACACCAGAGAATTCACACAGGAGAAAAACCTTACTGCTGTGACCAGTGTGGGAAGAGCTTTAGTCATCTGATTAGTCTGAAAACACACCAGAGAATTCACACAGGAGAAAAACCCTACTGCTGTGACCAGTGTTGGAAGAGCTTTAGTCATCTGATTAGTCTGAAAACACACCAGAGAATTCACACAGGAGAGAAGCCCTACTGCTGTGACCAGTGTGGGAAGAGCTTTAGTCATCTGGGTAATCTGAAAACGCACCAGAGAATTCACACAGGAGAAAAACCCTACTGCTGTGACCAGTGTGGGAAGAGCTTTAGTCATCGGAATAGTCTGCAATTACACCAGAGAATTCACACAGGAGAAAAACCCTACTGCTGTGACAAGTGTGGGAAGAGTTTTCGTCATCTGGTTAATCTGAAAACACACCAGAGAATTCACACAGGAGAAAAACCCTACTCCTGTGACCAGTGTGAGAAGAGCTTTAGTGATTTCTCTAGTCTTAAATCACACCAGATGATTCACACAGGAGAGAAGCCACATGATTTAGGCCTTTCACACCGGCCGGGTTCTGTGCCAGAGCCGGCTCCCGAACGTAATCTCGAACCGGCCGGCGCGTTCACACCGGGAATAATTGGTTCGGAACATGACGGAGGCTTTAGTTCGGCCCTCTAAGAAAACACTGAGCACCAATTTTTCATGTTCCGAACCAATTATTCTAATACTGTAGCCAGTGTTAGAAGAGTTCCACTTATAATGAATGTGTGGCCCAGTGTTGAAAACACAGTACGTCATTACAGCTGTAGTAGTAATATTTGACCGTTCTTTTTAAATGAAAAACTACTACCAAGAGCGTTTGACCTGCACAGAAGCATCTGTGAGAGAGAAGCAGTACTAGCATAGACGGTTTTCATTGACAACAGTTTAGTTTCTGTCGCTCTGAGGAGTGAGACAGACGGTGTGGATGTTCCTGGGACAATGTGTCATTGGTATAAGAGTGAAAACACATTGTTCTAGTGTTTTAAATACTGGGATCATAGGAACTTTCTGACCTCAGTATGGGGTGACCAGCCAAAAACCAAGCTAGTTAACAAACATGTGGTGTACACACTGGAGGGGAAAACTGCTTCTGGTATGGACTTTTATATTTTTATGTGGACACTAGTAATGTTTATTTTAGGGATGTCCGATATTATTGGCCTACCGATATTGGCATTAAAATGTGATATCGGAATATATCTGTATCTGTTTTCAATTTTTTTATTTATTTAATTTTTTTACATTTCTATAACCTTTTACCCAGGCAAGCACGTAAGAACAAATTCTGATTTTATTTATTGTCAAAAGTATGCATAATGTTATGTTAATTCCACAACAAGACATATGTAATGTTAATTACCTGAAATTATTCCGGAATTACGACCGACAATTCGGCCTTCTATTGCCTATCCCGACAGTGAACTACCTACTTTTTTCACCAAGCCCATACACAGCCGAAGACCTTAACCTCTTAAGCCCGACGGGTTTCTGACATCACGTCATGAATCAATGTCTACAGACTGTATAAGTAGCGTTTAAAAAAATAAATCATATGTCATATGAGGAGAGGGCATTGAAATTGAATAAACGTGGAGCGGTACTTTATTAACACAATAGAAAAAAACTTGATGGAAAGAAAGCAGATAACCAATATTTACAACATGTTACAACTAGATGATCCAGGAGATACCGCCTATATTAAAGAAAAATGGGAGTTGGAAGCTAATATGATCATCGAAAATGATGAATGGGAGGACAGCCATTCAAGCAATCATAAAATCACAAATAGCCCTATGTGGAAGGAGTTTGACTGGAAGGTCAAGGTCCGGTACTTTAGGACTCCTCAAGGTCTCTCCGGATTTGCTGGTGGGTCCTCACCACTATGTTGGAGAGGATGTGGAATGATCGGAGATCATACACATATTTTTTGGGACTGTCAAAGTGCAGACATTTTAGTTTAATATAAAAAATGAGATTAAAACCATTCTAGATCTTGATTTACCTCTGAATCCATCATACTATATCTTGGGATGTATACCGAAAGGCACATACTATGGGGATACGTTATACATCTTGAGAGTGATACTGTTAATAGCAAGGAAAATGATAACTATGGCATGGTTACAAAATCAACCACGATGATCAAACAATGGACCAAGAGATTGAGACGGATGTATACAATGGAAGAAATGACTGCACAATTGCAAATGAAAAAAGATATATTTATGCAGAGATGGTCACTTGTAACCTTGTCCCTTGATACACACTAACATGAGTCTGACCTCCCTCCCTCCCTCTTTTTTTTTCTTTGAAATAAATTCTTCTATTTATTTTTTTCGTTTCTTTTCCTATATCCTTAAAAAATGTAATAATTCTTCCTCCCCTGGGTTGTTTATGAGGCGTACTCGGCTTATACTGCTTATTTTGATTATGCTGAATACTTTAAGATGGAAGAACCTGAGTAACAAATGTCATTGACTATAGGCTTGGGCGGTATAATTTTTTTCATACCGTCATACCATGATGACCTAACACCCCGGTATACGGTATATAACGGTATGACTTTCATTTTCAACCCGTGTTACCAAGTAAACAAATCACGGAGATGGCCAGTTAGCCCGCAGCATCCAGTACTACTAACGTTAGCTCTCAGAATGGTAGCCAGAAGCCCGCAGCATCCAGTACTACTATCGTTAGCTCTCAGAATGGTAGCCAGAAGCCTGCAGCATCCAGTACTACTATCGTTAGCTCTCAGAATGGTAGCCAGAAGCCCGCAGCATCCAGTACTACTAACGTTAGCTCTCAGAATGGTAGCCAGAAGCCTGCAGCATCCAGTACTACTATTGTTAGCTCTCAGAATGGTAGCCAGAAGCCTGCAGCATCCAGTACTACTATCGTTAGCTCTCAGAATGGTAGCCAGAAGCCTGCAGCATCCAGTACTACTATCGTTAGCTCTCAGAATGGTAGCCAGAAGCCCGCAGCATCAAGTACTACTATCGTTAGCTCTCAGAATGGTAGCCAGAAGCCTGCAGCATCCAGTACTACTAACGTTAGCTCTCAGAATGGTAGCCAGAAGTCCGCAGAAGCCCCTCCTCCTGTGTGTAGACAACCAGCTCTGCGTGGCTCGCTCCACTAGTGAGGACTGGTCTCGCCTTCTGCTGGCGCGTGTGTGCACTACAATCAACCACGTCAAAACTCTGTTTCAGTGTGATATAAACTGAAACGCATCTGTGATTTTGACTATTGATTTTCAATACCGTCGGGATTTCTAAATACCCTGGTATACCGTCATACCGCTCAAGCCTAATTGACTATGTGAATCAAGTATATACTGTATGATCAATGCAACGCGATGTTCACTATGACACAAAATAAAAAAGTAAAAATAAATAAATAAAAGTGGAATTGAAACTACATTACCCAGCCGATTCTAGCTTCCTGCAAGCAAATTACTTGTATATAAAAAATGTTTATTTCTCTGGATTATCTATCACAAAACTAAACGTTATTGGCATAGATTGGAGCGCAGTTAGTGTGTACCTTCTGTGAACGTTTAGCAACAATCTGCATTGCAATCCGATCCAAAATGGCGGAGCCATTTGTTTAACCATTATTTACCCAGGGTAGGTTATAAGAATGGAACTGTACATACAGTAGATTTCATTCACGGTTCTTGCTCCATGCCTGGAGATACTAAATCCAAATTGAACTCTGGCATTTGAAAGAGTTGGCCCGATCAATAGATGTGCGAGTTGGCTATAATAAGGTCATTTATAGGCCTGGTATTCTATATTCTATAATGATATTTCAAATTGCATGTGTCCGGATGGCAGAATTCAGTACTGTATCTACCAAACATTCAGTTTAATCATCTTCCCTTTATTCCTTTGCTTAGATTTTGATCTCAAGAAGGTGCTGAACGAGCTCAGTGGCAGTTTTTCATGTCTGGTAATTTTTTAGCATGGTGTTATTCACTGTCAAAGATGCAAAGAAAAATCATAATTTATATTCTCCTTTGTTTCATCACAATTTACTCAAGCCTAGTAACAGACACAATATTTCTGACAATGGGAATACATTCCATGAGATCCATAGATGTCCCTAGATACCAAGAACATTCAAATGGACCTTGTAAGAGTAGATGTGTATTTTTAGGAGGATTTTCAGAAAATAGGGTTAAATGTTACAAAGATTTGGATGCCTACAACCAGATGGTGTGTGGGTGGGTGAGAGAGGCACAGTATCAGCTCATCGATGACATTGATGTATTGTGAAAGCCAAGGTAGGTGATGCAATAACGTTACTAGATCAACTGATCTTTAACGTTTGGACATTTTAATATCTAAGATTTTTAGGATTTCAAATGTTTCGATCGAAATGCTGATCTTGTGCTACTGTAGTAGGCTATGAAATTAGATAAGAATCAGATATTCAGCCAAGAAACGGCAGCTTAATATCAATATGCTTGCATACTGTTACACTGTAAAATTTGTTATTAATACTTCACCTAACGTTATCTGACCAGAAATGCGCAGAACAAACTCAAATGTTGTCAAGATTCTTGCCCTGGAAATTCTGGTTCCAACCACAAACACCTCATTTCCTCAGACAATTTTTGCACTCTTCTCCCTGATTTGTAATACCTTTTGTCAATCTGAAGTACTCCAAATGCTTTTCCCAGTCCGACCGATTAGTACAGACAAAACACGGCAATAATTGACCATTTTCAACAACAATGACCAGGATGCTCAGTATCTCCGAAATGGCCGACTTCCGGATTGATGACGTGCCGTGCAAACACTCTATAGTAGTGAAAGTCAGGTCACTTTCCTCTGGAGATCCATCCCTCTGTGCAGGCCTAGTGAGTGTAGAAGTAGGCATATTGCATAATTCTTTGACAATTATGCCTTGTGTGCTCAAGATTGGGAATGATCTTGTTGATGAAGTGACCACGAGAGGAGATATTATGTTATTAAATATATGTTGTGGTTTGACGTTATGTACTGAAATAACTAGGGACTAACTTATGCCAATTCTCTTCCTGGTCGTTGCGCTACTGTTGGCTTGGGGAGGGAGAAGACTACCACATGTCTTCCTCCGATACATGTGGAGTCAGCCAGCCGCTTCTTTTCACCTGACACAGAGGACTCTCACCGGGGGACTGTAACGCGTGGGAGGATCACACTATCTCACCCAGATCCCTTCCCTGCTGAACAGGTGCCTCGACCGACCAGTAGGAGTTGCTGTTTTACAACGACCAGGATACATACCCCACCGGCTTCCCACCCGCTAACACTGCCAATTGTGTTAGTAGGGATGACTGACCAAGCCAGATGTACCGCTGACAGCTGCGCTACCCAGCCGCCCTACCAATCCGATATTATTGTTCATAATTTTTTTTTAAAGATTTGTATAATTGCTAATGTTTTAAAACAATCAAACCACTGCATACTTGCATCGTTATGATCAATCTCAAAGCATAAACCAATTCAAGCAAGATATTTTCATAGCTTTTCAATATATGAATGAACATGAAGAAACAGCCAATAATGGGGCTGTACATTGTCAAATAATGGCTGGGTAGAGGCATACTTTATGCATTTGTAAAGATTAATTATTATTATTATTATTATTGTGTAACCATGTTTATGGCATCTGTGGTGTCTTTCTCAAACCTGGCTAGTTCAAGAGATTAGTCCCGCCCCCATGACTGTTTTCATTGACAGCCTAGTGTGATTGATGCTAGACTCTTCTGCCATGCTGGCCTGGCTTGCCTTTACGCACTGTTTACTGGACTAATCAAGGCGAAGATTGGTCTATTTTAGCTCCTTGAGAAGTTTAAATTGAAGAACCACAATGGACTATTTTGCCGTGCAATCTAAAAGAAACCTCTCATTGTACTGTAGCTAAGTCCAACAGTTAGCTTTTTTAGATAGTTAGAAACAAGCTAAATGTGGTTAGAGAATGCAGCTCAGCTGACAGACATGAGAGGGAGGGGGAGAGACTGATTGGTCGCTAAAACCAGTACTCAAGTTGTGAAAAAAAATCAGGGGGGATGGTCAGGGCTGCAGATCTCATGACAAGTTTTGGGGGGACGCAGAGTAGGGAGGTCCGGGGGCATCGTCCCCCGGTAGAACATTTTAATGTTTTAAATACGCAAATGAAGCTTTTACGAGTATTCCGAAACTAGAATTACAGAGTGGGAGTAGATACACTACTCTTGATAGCACATATTATTGGGGGGGACAATTTATATTTTTCTGATCATTAGCTGACACAAATGCTAGCCTGGTTAAAGACATCCAAGTCCTCATGGTTTAGCTAGCTACGTTAGTTAACTATTGATAGATCACTTATTTCATAATAATATGATATTGTAAGGAAGGGGCAGGACCAGATAAGGTTTGCTTCTTTCTGTCCCTTCTAGAACAAAACCATTTGTCTTGAGCTATGTTGATTATTGCTTCCATAGGAAGATATATAACATTTTATTTGTATTTTATTTCGTTTTTTTTTGTTTTGTTATTACAAATGTGTGTGTTTATGGTTGAAAATGTTCGAGATAAATAAAGATCAAATCAAATCTTTTTTCATATTATTTACTTGGAGTTCACCAGTCGAATAGATAGAAAACATTCTTTAAATGTGACATGCATTATAAATGTCATTTTTCAGTCTCTAGCATTGTATTATAGTAATAGGAGTTAGTATCAATGTGTTTTAGTGTCTAAATACCATATTGGCGGATTGCTCTGATTCAGCTCAGATAATTTCCTGCTCCAGTAAATTAGGCCATCCTGATTTGAAGGCCTGCGTGATGTTACTCAGGCTCTGGGTAGCAGACAGTGATGTGATTGGCTCTGTGGTTGTAGCTAATGCCCGCCCACAATCTACCTAGACTGACTGTACACAGCGAGTGGAAGCCACTTCCTCATACTCTGCATGCACTCTGGAGGGAGAGAGAGATAGAGAGCATTCGGGAGCACTTGGGGGGGGGGGGGGACGCCTGTACGTTAATGCCAAGCAAGCAGTGCAAAAATGCTTCCGCATTCGTCACCGCACGCTAGTGCGGTAAAGCGCCCTTCTTTTCAGACAAATGCTACCGTGCGTGCACCGGCGGCGGCGTGCTCGCTCAGGTGCGTGCGTGCGCCGGCGTGCTCGCGCGAGGTGCCCGCGCATGCGCATGAGATCCCGCCTTGGTTCGACACGAGCGGAGCTCAATATATATAAGTCACCGCCCCTTATTCAGTATCTAGCAATAGCTCAATTGGCAAGGACACATGGCTGTGGATCCTATGGCTTGTTTGCTGGCGAGTTCGAATCCCATCGAAAATATTTTTTAACGTGATTTTTTTTTAACGTGTATTCTTTCGCCGGTTAAGGTTAGGCATGGTTAAGGTTAAGGTTAAGGTTAGGCATTGTTTCGGAGTTGGTTAAGGTTAGAACGGTTAAGTTTAGGCGCTGTTAAGGAGCTGGTTAAGGTTAGAGTTTGTCAAAGAGAATGGCAATATAATTTCTATGGTTAAGGTTAGGCATGGTTAAGGTTAAGGTTAAGGTTAGGCATTGTTTCGGAGTTGGTTAAGGTTAGAACGGTTAAGTTTAGGCGTTGTTAAGGAGCTGGTTAAGGTTAGAGTTTGTCAAAGAGAATGGCAATAGACAGCCTATTTCCGCGCGACCTGGGCGCTGGGCGGCGGAAAATGAAAGGCGCATTACTGCATGCCACTACGGTAAATTTTTGCACTGCTTGCTTGGCATAAAGCTACACGCGGGGGGGACCTGCCGCGTGGCACACACCTCCCAACGGGAGAGTGAGGGAGGGGAAAAAAGGAAGAGAGAGGAAGGGAGCCCCCCCCCCACAAGCTGCCGCGCGGCACGCCTATTGCTTATTAACAGCGAAGGAGTGCGCCGAATGCTTCCGTGTTTTCCCTGATTGGCTGCGACAGTGCGACACGCCCCGCGGCAGGCGTGCCAACCGCGGAGCGGCAGAGCTTGCGGCATTATTTAGCCGTAAACCGCCATGATTCTCATTCGAAGCTTAGCTCACCTGGCAGCGCGGCGGTCCTGCGGTCTGTTTGTTTCAAGTTCGAATCCCATCAATTTTTTTCTTTTTTTTTTTAACATGTATTCTTTCGCCGGTTAAGGTTAGGCATGGTTAAGGTTAAGGTTAGGCATTGTTTCGGAGTTGGTTAAGGTTAGAAAGGTTAAGTTTAGGCGCTGTTAAGGAGCTGGTTAAGGTTAGCGTTTGTCTTAGAGAATGGCAATAGACAGCCTATTTCCGCACTGCCGCTCTCTCGCGCTGCCGCGGTCACATGGTCACATTGTCACATTCTTGCACTCCTCCGCTGTTAAAAAGCAACACGCGCGCGGTACACCCGAGAGGGAGGGAGAGAGGGGGCCTCTCTCTCCCACCCCCTCCCTCTCTCTATCTCTCTCTGTCTACCAGTCGCAGACTGTGTTGACTGACTGTCACTCAAAGTGCTTATGGGCGGAGCCAGGCCATAACAACCTGAAATCTTGAAGCTGAAAAATTATGGTTTTGAGTACTTGATTAGAAATATAAAACAATGCATTTTTTTGAAAAAAAACGTACAGATGTCTTCAACAGACTCACAAGAAATTGTGTAAAGTTGCCCAAATAGTGCTAGGAATAGCAACGCATGTCCCCTTTAAAATTAAACAAGGGGGAAAAACAAGATGTGAAGTTCGTAACGTGTACCTATTGTATTTTGGTGTTGTTATTTAGTTGCAGTGCCATGTTTGGTCAATAGGTGGCGCTCCATTGTTTGTACCTGATGTAGCTACGGGTTTAATTTGACCTGAGCCAGTGACTTCTTCACTTCCTGTTCCACCTGACCTCTGACAGCAGCGTCAACTTGTTATCTTAGTTCTCTAGTAACGATGTGTGGATGATACCGACTACACATGTACTATTGAAATAACCGTAGCTTGCTAAATCTTCAACAGTTTGTTTTGTTAAAAACCTCAGAGATGTAGTTATCATACTGCATACTTATAATGGACTTCAGAGACGTTGGGGGGGGGGGGGGGGTGCGGTAGCTAGTGGCAGCTTCAGTTACTGCACAAAACTGTCTTTTTATATACTGTAAGAACATTATAAGTTATAAATTTCTCCTGCTCAAAGCACTTCACCATTACACTGTACACAATCATACATGTAAAACGGACAAGATTGCAGGTGCTGCGTGCTGGGTCTGAGATTGGGGGAGTTTTTAATTTATTCAAGCTTGGAACTGATGTACCATGGACGTTTACCAAGAACAGCCTTATATATATCCGTTTAAAAGAGTCGGATCATTAGGTCACATCACTACACCTCATTCCAGATACAGTTCAGAATGAGGAAACACCACAAGAGTTTGTGGTCATTCTTCCTCTTTTTCACATATGTTAATTATTGTTACTAAATGTGTCTAATGTTTAAAGCACAACAGTAGATATTCCTGGTCATATGGAAATATATAGAGTTGATTTGATGTTTTTACCGTGTATACATGGAGAATGCGTGCACAAACAAGGGACTAAACACGTTTCGCAATTAGGCCACATCAATGTGGAATGCCCTACCCACAGCTGTAAAGGAATGTGAATCCCTACCACACATTCAAAACCGCTCTTAAAGAGCACCTACGGGAGGCTGCAATTAGAAACTGGTCACCGTAAATGTCCAACCCCCCCCCCCCCCCCCTCCTAATAGACAGTCTCCTCCCCACTGTATGTATATATTTTCTCCCCACCGTATTTATCTCCCACCCCCTCCAAATGTACAGTCTCCTCCCCACCGTATGTATATTTCTCTCCCACCCACCCACCCCCTCCTAATGTACAGTCTCCTCCCCACCGTATGTATATTATTCTCTCCCCACCGTATGTATATATTTTCTCCCACCCACCCACCCCCTCCTAATGTACAGTCTCCTCCCCCTCATATGTATATATTCTCTGTTAGGATCTCTGGGTAACAGTATACTGTATATTTGCATATCGTATATGTCACAAATGTAAAAGTACTATATACCTGTATGTCATGTATGTCCCTATGCCATAAATGTCATGATGTCATGTATGTTGTGTATGTCATAAATGTCACTATGAATTGAAAATGGGGGACCCTGATGTAAACAAGACAAACGTCTTTCTCTGGTCTGCATCCCCTTAACAATTGTGTGTATTGAGCCGTACTGTATTGTACCCATTCTACAATCTGTTAAATAAAGTTTTCATTCATTCATTCTGTGGCGGGTGGCAGTAATGAGAAAGGAGGAGGGGCCTCAATGAGCCAGGTTCCGTTATAGGGGGCTACCTGCGGGAGGAACGTGAGTTGAATTGTTTGTTGCGGCCGGTGCAGTGAGGTAGGTGCACACCTCACTCCGGGATGCAGGAACGAGCATTACACACTACGGTAGGCAGTGGTAGTATTTATGGTTTAGGAATAGCGGGTTTTAATATGTGCTGTGCAATATGTGTGACATGGAGTGTTTGTTCCAGATCACTTGCCTGGTTCCCAGCGGGATTGAAGGTAGTCGGTTGGATAGGACCACCGACGGACCAGGTATTTTAATGTAGCACTTTGTTTTAGCATGTAATGTTGTCTAATAATTATGTGTGTTATTGTTTTAATAATAAAGTGTTTTAATACTGTTGTGTTTGTTTGCCGGCAGAGCACCAGTGGTCCAGCTGCTCTTGTCGTGGAACACGTTTTAATTGATTGTTTGGTAGTTATAATTATGTCTAATCCGCCCGGGCCAGTGGGCCGGTAGACGGGCAAAAATAATTGAGTCTTGCCCTTGGGGCGGATTAGTTTTCTTTATCTACGTTTGTTTATTTGTGTGTCCGTCCCCCCCCCACCATAACACCAACCCATGTACCAGGTACCTCTCTCAGACATGAATACGGGCAGGCCTAGTGTGCCATATTATATGGATGCCGTGGTTATGCACACACGTGCCAATGTTTGATAAAGTTGAATCACCGAGTGGTATGATATCCGTTTACTTCATTGTGAGAAGTTTGTTATCTCTTTTTCTTCAGTTTGTGAAGTGGTATTTATTGATGTGTGATATAGCTTTCCTTCATTGTGTGAAGTGCTATTTATTGACATTTGATATCGTTCTCCTTCATTGTGTGAAGTGCTATTTATTGACATTTGATATCGTTCTCCTTCATTGTATGAAGTATCACCAGGTTGCCGTGAATCAAACCCTGCCCGGTCAACACTGATTGGGGTTCCTGACATGAGGTTGAAGTGGGCTTATAGTAGTTTTGTCCATCACTTTTATATAATAAATACTATTGTTAAATTAACCTACACTCTGTGTCTTTCTTAAAGCTAGGAACTTAGCAGGTGTAACATTTGGCGTAGTCAGTAGTCCTAGCTAAGTAAGCAGTCATCTTTTCATGGGGGAAGCGGATTACATGTTTTTTTCCCTTATTTGTTTTTGAGCACGTGAAACGGCAAGAGCAGCGGTGGGCCAGGGCCACGCAGCAGAGAGGATCCAGGGCCATTGTTGTCTTCTCAGCAGCTCTCATAGGCCATGGAGCCAGCAGCCATGGAGCCAGCGGCGATGGCGCAGCGCATACAGGAGTTGGAGCAGGAGTTGCAGAGACTGCATCCAGACGTTCAACCAGGAGCTTCGAGCAGCACTGGGGACAATGTGGAGCTAGCTGCAGAGGCTCAAGGGGGAACACGTTGGTTTACATCCAGCAGAGTGAAAAGGTACCCAAATTCTCGGGCAATCTGGATAACGCAGACTCTCCTACCCTGGAAGAATGGATTGAACTGATTGAGAACCATATCCAGTTAAAAACGTCTGAGAAAGAAAAAGCTAATTGTGTGTATAACCATTTAGAAGGGGCGGCCCGGGTAGAGGTTAAATATCTTCCCAAACAAGAGAGAGAGACTGTTGGTGGAATAATTCAGATATTGAGAGAAGTGTATGGATGTTCACACTCTCTAATCTCTCTTCAGCGTAGGTTTTTTAACAGCAAACAATGTGAGGGGGAGTCATTGTTGGACTATTCCCATGCCTTTATGTCCCAAATGGATCAGATTGTTCAAACAGACGTACAGGCTAAGCCTAAGTCCCAAAGAGACCTGCGTGACCAATTTTGTGAGGGGGTCAAGGACCATGGTTTGAGTATAAGATTACGAGACTAAATTTGTGTGAACCCTCATTGGACAATTAGGGATGTACGGAGGGAGGCTCTTGAGTGGACAGCGCAGTGTGAAAAACGGTCATTTAAAAAGGATAATCACTCCCCTCCATTTTCTAATGAAGTCCAGGCACAAGTGTCCTGCAAGCCAATTGAAAATAAATCAAGTTATTCTGAACTGAAAGCCCTCATTGAGGCTCAACAGAGACAATTGGATGTGCTAATGAAAGCATTGCAGCCCTTCAAACATGAAGGTGGGGCTCAACCTCCATCTAGATTTAGAAGAGCTCCTGATGGAAAGCCTATATGTTTTCAGTGTGATCAGAGGGGCCATATAGCACGTTACTGCACTGCAGCTCTCCCAAAAACATCCCAGCCCAAAAAGGGACGAGGCCAAGCAGAGGGACGAGAGCCTACTACTACCGAGCAAAGTCATATAAACCCTGAGACTAAGCTTAATTCAGAACGAAATCCATCTGTTATGTCGACACTTGTGAGTGAATGTCCAGTAGTAGAGGTTAAGATGGGGGAAATTGTGGTTCCATCATTATTGGATACTGGGTCCATGGTTACAATGATAACAGAGTTTTTTTAAAGAACATTTTGGTCACCTCACCGATGCTTAGTTACGTGAGTGTGCATGGTTAGATCTTCGGGCAGGAAATGGTCTAGAGCTGCCATACCTGGGTTATTTGGAGTTGGACATCACGATTTTGGGAAAATGTATCACAGGCAGGGGTGTCCTGGTAGTAAGAGATGCAGATGACCCTCAAATGCAGCATAAAAAAGGTTAACCCCAGGAGTACTGGGTATGAATGTGATCAAAGGGTTTTATCAGGAGTTGTTTTTACAGTCTTTTTGAGGATCCTAGAGTAACAGAGGCCCCGGAATGGAGACGAGCCCTTAGACACTGCCAAGTGGAGGAGACCATAGCCAACTCCCCTGAGCCCTTCAGAGTCAGAGTGAGAGGTACGCGGCCATTTAATATATAATTATATCTTGATTATGATTGAATAACCTGTGCTCCCTTTGTTTTGATGATTACCTTGTTTTACGATACTGACTGTTGGTTCAGTTTACTTAAGAAAGTGAAAAAGCAAAAGTTCTAAATTTGCATAATGCTGAGTAGCAAGTAACCTTTTACAGAGAGAGGAAATGTTGTGTTCTTTAATGCATGTTGAAGCTGTACTTCCAAGAGCCTCCACTATGGGGTGCAGTTAATAGAATGCCATGTTAGGCATACAGGTGAGAGCAGAAGAAGTGTACCATGCTACCAAGTTTAACTAAATATGCTAAAGGCTAAAGAGTGATCCTGTATCCTGAGTCTTCTTACTTACCTACTACACCACTACAAAATATTACTACGTAAACCATAACAGTATCCTGTCATGACAAAGGGGAATTCGTCATTAGTCCTCCTGGGAACGGCGATGAGACCCATAGGCATAGGTTCCATTGAGCTGTGTGGGGATCTCCATGACCTCATTGTGCCTTCTGTTATGCCTCTTTCATTGTGGAAGAAGAACCTCCTTGTGGATGTTGTGAGCACGTGTCCGTCTCTCACATTCCATATATAATATATATATATATAACACTACCTTATGCATACTGCACCTTATGTGACACTGTGAATACTGTGAATATTTTTTTCAGCTAGTTAGATAGTAAATTATGTTGACCTATTTGTTTACACTGCCTGTGTTGTTTTTACTACCCCCCCCCCCCCCCCCCCCCTTCCCCCATGCTGCTATGATGCCTGAATTTCCCCAAGGGGATCAATAAAGGAATATCTTATCTTATAGCCCGATTTACAATCAGGACCGGAGGTGGTATCGCGCCTCCACCTCCTGACGGTTCACCTACAGGTCCTCCTGCCGGATATGGGGCAACATCAACAACATCTGTACCCTCGGGCCCGGTATCGACCTGGGTAAGATCCATTCCGATTACACTGTCATTCGACTGAGGGGTCTGAGATATTGCCGTTTCTTCCTGGCCCACCGTCTCACCACGTAGCCGTTTCGTAGGATGTCCGGGTGTTTCTGGCGGGATCCTCCTCTTCTCCCCTCCTCCGATTGGCCTATTCTGTACAGGAAGACGGCCTGTGGAATGTATTGTGTCTTCTAAACTCCCTGATACTTTAGGGAGTATCCCTGCCTCTCCTAGCTTTTCCTTTATATGGAATGTGCCTCTGGCTAGGTTACCCGCTAGTCCTGTATTGTCCTCTGATAAACCGCGTAATCTATCGGTAAATATACTATCGGCCTTATTGATGGATATATAGGGTATAATGCCATGATCGAGGTACTTACTATACGGTAGGTTATATCATGCTCCCTAGCCGCCTCGTCCACAGGATTAGTGTGTTCCCCATTAGGCACAGAGTTACCTGGTCCCAGGTAATTATATCCCGGTAGAGTTAGTCCATTACTCCTGTGTATTAAGGTCGTCAGGTCCTGGTTACCGTCGGAGGAGGAGGTGTCGGCCGTAATTTCACCAAGCCCAGGGCAGAATGAATATTCGTTCTGGTCCTCTTCCTCAGAGTGGGCAGATTGTGAAAGCCATGGTGTCATGGCATCCATTGCCCTCTTTTATCTAACTTCCATTTCCTATTAACCATAGGTTTACAGTTAGAGCCGATAGGTGCACCACCTAACGCTATTACTCATGGTTCCTAGGGTGCCGTATATGGCAGATGCGTACGCTTGTCTGTATAGATTGTCACTACACTTGGCATAACTATCCCACAGATATAACTCTGAGATAGCGAACCTTTACCCTTGTGCGCTGCTTATTTATTTATCTTATTTTGGTGTTGACAAACTCTGGGTCCGAATGGACCCGGTGTGTAACTCTGTACCAACCACCCCAAAAAATTATTATTATACAGTTTTGTTTTGTACTTCATTACTAACTTATTAGCTCATCATAACCAGTACCCATATCAAACATTATTTGATATGGCCCCGATATGGCCCAAAGACACAATATACATATTTTTTCAATCGAAAATAGGATTATATTCACTCATGCTGTTCCCCCTATTGAATAAAATGGGTAAATATTTATGCAATCTGACTATAAGTTTGCAATCTGACTATGCTAATATATGAAGACACTTTGAGTAAACTGCTTTGTGGGTTTTATAACTGTATTATGGAAATAAATCAAGGAACAAAACAACTCCACCTCCCTATCACTATCTTCCTTCTCTCCCTCTCCACCTCCCTATCACTCTCTTCCTTCTCTCCCTCTCCACCTCCCTATCGCTCTCTTCCTCCTCTCCCTCTCCACCTCCATATAACTCTCTTCCTCCTCTCCACCTCCATATAACTCTCTTCCTCCTCTCCCTCTCCACCTCCCTATCGCTCTCTTCCTCCTCTCCACCTCCATATAACTCTCTTCCTCCTCTCCCTCTCCACCTCCCTATCGCTCTCTTCCTCCTCTCCCTCTCCATATCGATCTCTTCCTCCTCTCCCTCTCCACCTCCCTATCACTCTGTTCCTCTCCACCTCCCTATCACTCTGTTCCTCCACCTCCCCCTCCCTATCACTCTCTTCCTCCTCTCCCTATCACTCTGTTCTCCCTCCCTCTACACCTCCATATCGCTCTTCCTCCTCCCCCTCTCCACCTCCCTATCATTCTCTTCCTCTCCACCTCCCTATCACTCTGTTCCTCCTCTCCCTCTCCACCTCCCTATCACTCTGTTCCCTTTCCCTCTCCACCTCC
Source organism: Notolepis coatsorum (assembly GCF_963971535.1). NCBI lineage: Eukaryota > Metazoa > Chordata > Actinopteri > Aulopiformes > Paralepididae > Notolepis > Notolepis coatsorum. The sequence continues at coordinate 102,285,378 of NC_140176.1, forward strand.
CTATCACTCTGTTCCCTTTCCCTCTCCACCTCCCTATCACTCTCTTCCTCCTCTCCACCTCCCTATCACTCACTTCCTCCTCTCCACCTCCCTATCACTCTGTTCCTCTCCCTCTCCCTATCACTCTCTTCCTCCTCTCCACCTCCCTCTCTCCCTCCTGCTCTTGTTCCCATGAAGGGGGTGAAGTGTCTAGTCAAATATGAACCTTGATTGACATGTGATCCACAGAGTTAGCCGTAGCATTTCTATGAAGCCAACTGATCATTTTTCTATACCGGGTCCGTTTGGACCCGAACACCACATATGTAAAAAAAAATCGAGAAGAGATTCAGAATTAGCTAAAATGGTAAACATGAGTGTTTTTGTGTTTAACTAGCCGCCATGAGCACATACTCAAAGCCTTGTTCCGGGAAAAAAAAAAACGAGATGGCAATTATTGCATTTTAGATTCTTGAAACGGGTCCGTTCGGACCCTGACACCACACAAGGGTCGCTGTCTGTGGATTAATAAGCGTATCAATGGCTTTACAGAATGGCACTGTGTCATCCTAGTAAGCAGCGCCCCCTGTGGACATACGGTATCGTGTTGCCATTGGTCACAACACTTGTATCGACGTTGGTGATTATGGTGACGGACGTAGTCCTGATCAGAGATCCACCCATGGATCCGTACTCTGTACTGTGTGTACTCTGTACCGTGTAACATCTCTTGACCATAGATTACACATGGAGAGAGATAGAGAACGAGAGAGACATAGTATGGAAGAGGGGCGGACATGTCGTAACTCAATGTCACATATCTATTCAGGCAATTGAAGCCTTAGCTAGCCGTGTGTAGTTGGTGGCTGTTAGTTTGCAGATCCTCCCGAGCCCTCCCACCGGCCTAGCCCCGCCCCCACATTCCACTGGAGGGGGCCGCACGAGAGCGAGTCTCTGTCTGTCTCTGTCTCTCTCTCCAGGAGAGCCTGGATGATAGATGTTAGGAACAGGCCTAATGATAACCGTTTCTAGTGTTCATGTCGTTACCAACGCTCCAAAAATCATAAACACCCCCCCCCCCCCCTTTCATGTGTCCATGATGGAACATAATACCCATAAGGTGGACCTGAATCCGGAACAAAAACAGGTTCAGGCGAGGAATGGTAGAGTCCACAATGTAATACACGTTGCATGCTATTACTCAGCATTTCATGAAATACCCTAGACGGCTCTAAAACCATACTTATATTCACCACAGTATAACACGGGAACGTATCGATGGAAAACGTTTATTTTTTGCATCTTGACCGGAAGAAACCCAGTGTCAAATGACTATAATATTGAATCCATGGCTATAATATAGAATATAGATTTAGCTCTACAAACAAGGTGAGCGTTTACATAGGGTTAATGAGTGGCATGAGATGCCAATGATGAGTAAGAGGCGTGGCACTGGAAGTGTTAAACAAGTCAAGAAGAAACATCACAAAATTCAAGAACAAAACAAAAACACCATGAAGTCCAACATTTTTTAAATAAAATGAATGAATGCAACACTCCCAGACATACCCCACGCGAAGGTAAGGAAAAACTCACTAAAACCTAGCAATAGGAAAAAATGCACCACAGGCAATGTGGAGGAGAGAAACCTTAGAAGGGCCGTTCAAGGGGGGATCTCCCTTCTTAGATGTCGGTGATATTAGTGTTGCAATAAAACAGGCGAGACAGTTGGTACGCATGCACACATATGTGTAATGAAACACAGATAAGTGCATGCAATAGCAACTGAACATTTTAAAAGATTGAAAAATAGAGCTGATGGTGGATCTATTTGAGGCATGGGGGTGTCGCAGAGAGAGTTGCATCCTCCCGGTCATCATCACGGGACGTCCACCACTCCGGTCATCACCACGAGACAGCCACTCACAGGGAGAGGTCCAAGGAACCCCTTTGAAAATGTCTTTCCCTCGCCAAAACCTAGCCTAGTTTTGGAACATTATTTATCCCCCTTTCCTAGTTTCATATGATACCAGTATCTTCTCTTTATAGCTTTAAAACTGAGCTACAGCCTCTGAAATACAGTCCTGCCGGCTGGAGCGTGGTCTCATGGTTAACCTGTAGCCTGCTGTTATATTTATATATAATTTATTATGCTCATGCAGAACCTGTGGATTTATACCAAACCCATATTTATACATTTATGCAGTTTTCTGACCATTCAATATTTCTTTAGGTCTTTAGTTGCTGACGCTGTACTGCACAGCTGATGTTGATTCTGTTGCTTGAGAAGTGGAGGGCTGTTGCAAACTCTCTTCCTACTTACAGTAGAACCCTTGCACCCTCTTGGACTCCTGAATTAGAGAACTCCGAAACAGGTCAGTGACATCCATGAGGCAGTGGCAGCCGGTGCATTCTTCTCCATGAGGGGTGCTATACCAAACATTTTGCAAACATGTACCACGCATTGGCGAATATTTAAGTAGGTACAACTATCACCATTGCCATCAATCAATATATGATCACAGTCAGTCAAATGCAGCCACGCTTCCAATATGCCCTACACAAACACGCGCACATCTCTCTCTCTCTATTCCCTACCCCCCCCCCCTCTCTCTCTCTCACTCTCTCTCTGATCCATGCAAAAATAATCACTTATGTATATCTTGTCCTTTTTAACAAGTTACCATTCATTGTCCGGGTCATTATGCCCCCCCCCCCCCCCCCCCGCAGCGAAAACTGTCCAGCAGGCAGAAGGGCTTGATAAAGTATATCCACTGTCCAGACTGTGTTGATGTCCATCCATGTCCACTGCATCCATATATAGCTTCTTGTTAGCAAAGTTAGGCAACAAGTACTGTGAGTGACGAGCTGTGTCTTTGCCCATTTCCGCGTCGAACAGCCTGCAAACTACCTGGCGTTCCTATCGCCCTGCTCTAAGACAAACTCTAACCTTAACCAACTTTGAAAGAGTGCCTAAGCTTAACCGTCGAAAGAACTTGCCGTCACGCTCTAAGACAAACTCTAACGTTACCTTAACCTACTTCGAACGAAGAGTGGCTAGGCTTTCCCAGTGTAGAAACTGACGTCGGCCAATCAGAGAGCGTCTCCGAGAAATGCGGCTACGGAAATTATTGACGCTGCTTGCTTAGATGATAATAGATCGCTTGGAAACGCGCCCGGTTTCCATCATAATACATCATATTTCAACGCACAGCGAATTACGCACTGATTGGCTGCGACAGTACAGCGATGAAACCAGTGTACGCCCACTGTGAGCGCTATGCGTCTAGCCCAGGAGAAATGTGGCTATGGAAAGTATAGAGGCGGTATTATTCTCTAGCAGACAGTCACTTCCTGTTCATGAAAACAATTATTTATATTTGATATATTAACGTTATATTGTGCATTGGAAACACAAACATACTTAAAATGAGTAAATATTATTCATTTTAAACATGTTTATTTGATTTCTAGGGCTCTTAAAAAAAATTAAAAAAAATCTTCTTCTCTCTTTTAACCAGGGAGGGCGGCGCTCTAGCGCCCCCATTGACCAGCCGCCACTGCCATGAGGGCCCAGACAGACATTGGGATTAAGCCTAATGCCGCATTCATGCAGACAATTTCTTGGCTCACCCATCCAGCTCAGTCGGCAAATGGTAAATGGCTGCATTTATAAAACAGCTTTTACCCAAAAAGCTTTACAATTTGTTCCTCACATTTGACCCATTCACTCACACATTCACACACCGACCATGCAAGGTGCCAACCTGCTCATCGGGAGCAGTTTGGGGTTAAGTGTCTTGCTCAAGGACACACTGCTGGGAGGAGCAGGAATCAAACCGGGAACATCCGGATAACCAGACGACTGCTCTACCTACCGAGCCACAGTCGCCCCAGTGTTCATAAGGGTAGCTCCATGGTCGATTACCTTGCTGTTAAATTATTACCATATTTTTTATTGTGTAGTAAGTCTAGTTTGGACTAATAGTCTAGTTTTCACACAATATTAACTTCTGTGGCTGCTGATAACGGCTTATCCTCGTTTTCTGGTGATGTTGGACATATGTACAGGAATGTGGGAAGGGCCAATTGTAGGCTCGCCACCACTGCGCTTTTAATTAGAAACGTCTGGCCCTCCCCATGCGTCTGTATGTAGGTCCAATGTCACCAGGAAATAAGGATTGGCTTATGGAGTTAAAAAACATTTCAATCAGGAAATACTAAGTTTACATAGTTGAATTATAGCTTTTATTTTCACATAACAAAAGAAATCACTGAAATTATAGTTACAAGAAATGCACAAAATTATTTTTCCCTTTCCTGTAAAATCAACTGAAGAGTTGCATACGGAAATGGCACACATGGTATAACAATTTGAATGAGAGAACTTTCAAGTTCATGCTATGCCACAAATTGACACGATAACATAAAAATAAAAGCAAGTACATTGTATATCATATTTCACTGCTTCATGTGTAAAGCTGTTTATGTGAGAAATGGCAATTACTGGCAAATGGACAAGACAAGCTGAATGACAATAATTATCTGGGATCGTTTACATCTGTTGTTTTGGTGCATTAATTTAGTCTAGGATAGTGATGGATAAAACAGCGAGATGGCGATCCCATTCAACTCTGTCAGCCGAAGTGAAAGTTTCCACACTTTGCACCAAAGAGCGTTCATGTACTACACAGTGACGTGATACACCCTTCCAGAGAGTGGTGCGCTCAGCAGAGCGTACTATGGTTATTGCACTACCACCCCTGCAGGACCTATATAACAGGAGGTACAAATCCAGAGCCTGCAGAATAATGAAAGACCTCCACCACCCCAACAACAGCCTGTTCAAGCTGCTGTGGTCAGGCAAGCGCCTACGTACACACACTGCGAGAACAGAGAGACTCTGGCTCAGCTTCTTCCCCCAGGCCATCAGAACACTGAACTCTCCACTCACAAGTACACATGAGCACACACACACACACACAAACACTCATGCGGCAACCGCTAAAACAATCACTTTAAACAAAATGTCACTTTAAATAATGGAAGTCACTTTAAAGGAAGGAGGTATTGTATAGTAGAGTTTAGATACATTAAGAGTTAAAATTGTATATTGTATAGTAGTGTACATATGAACCAGTTTCTCAGGAACTTGGCATGTCTTTTTTTTTATATCATGCATATCTTTTTTTTTTTTTTTTTAATTTTTTTTATTATTGCAAAACAAAACTTATTAAAAGTCAGTACTCAACACACAATGTATAATGAAACTTTCAGTAAAGGTGGTTAAAATATATGCAAGTACAGAAACAGGATAAAACAAAAATAGTCAATAATAACATTTTAACCGTATACCGTGTATATCCAGCGAAGTTACAATTATATAAATGTTAGTATATAATATACCCCTAATACCTATTTTCTAAAACCCTACACACATATGCTCCAGCTCAAATCCCCCCCTCCCGGACCCCCTCTTGGATAGTACCTCCATTATCCCTCACTCCTAACCAGACATCACCATTATAGGCTAGCTTTTATTCTCTCCACCACTTCTAACCACATTAACATTTTGGATTCATTGAGCCCCAGAATTCTTGCTGTTGATATTTCTTGATATATCACATCAAGATATGTAAGAAACCACACTTTCCGGCACATTTTTTCCGGTTGAAACCAACGTGATGCAATCAGTTTTTTAGCTACTGTGATACCCGATAAAACCAATCTTTTTAGTTGTGGGTTCACTGCAAACTCAAAAACATCATTCAATAGCAATACCGCGGGGTGTACAGGTATATTCCAAAATACGAGTATTGATAATTGTTGGGACACATCTTTCCAGAATGCCTTAACTGGTGGGCAGTCCCAATACATGTGCATAAATGTTCCTTCGTCCCCATTTGTACATTGGGAGCATTTGGAGTCTTGTATAAGCCCCATTTTGCACAGCCTTATAGGAGTCAAGTATGTCCTGTGAATATAGTTCAGATTGATTTGTTGATGATCCGGGTTCCTTGATGTAAGTCGGACATTTGCCCAGGCTCCTTGCCAATCAAAGTCATTTTCCAGGTCTGGTATATCCCTCCTCCAGACATTGTCTATTTGAAGGGTTTCGTACGAGGACGTTAGTAATTGATAATAAAAACCTGATACAAAACCTCCCAATGTATCTCTTTCATAGAAAAATTTGTGGTATCTGTGGTGTTCAATTGGTATGTGTAATGGAACACCGTGAGATCTCATACAAAGTCGTAACTGTATGTAAAAAAGCCATGTGGACTCGGTGAGGTTAAACTTTATGCATATTTCGACATAACTACAGAGGCCCTTGTTATTAAAAATATCCCCTAATGAGTGTATGCCTCTTTCTTCCCATACAGGGAATCTTATAGGTCGTTTTCCCATTAAGAGAGCATTGTTATTGAATATGGGAGTGTGATTATGCCATACTTGATGGTTAGGAAATTTCCTTTGTGTTTCCCGCCATGTCCTGATTGCATGGGTTATTATTGGGCCAAATTCTCGCTCACAATGCTTGATTGAAAGTTTAGTGTATGCTATGTCTTTCAATCTCTGTGGGGCTACTATGTTTTCTTCTAATTTTCTCCAAGATACCAAAGCCTCGGGGTCAAACCATATCTTCTTCAATGGTCTTAATGTGAAGGCATTAAAATATTGTAAAAAATCTGGGACTGCCATGCCACCGTCTGCTTTACTTCTCTGTGCGGTGGATCTTTTTATGCGAGGTGGTTTGTTATTCCAAATAAATTTGTATGTGGAGGTTTGTAATCTTTTCCAGTAGCCCTCTGGAGGAGGTAACGGAAGCATTGAGCTGAAGAAATTGATTCTTGGTAATACATCCATCTTAACTATTGATACCCTTGCCTGTACTGAGTTTTTAAGTTTTGCCCACCTGTCCAGGTCGTCCTTGATTTTGTTCTGTATTTTTGTGTAATTGTGCTTCACCGTTTGTCTTATGGTGGGAAATATTTCCACACCCAAGCATCTGAAATGTTTGACCATGGGTATCGCACCTGGGAGGGTTGTCTCTTTTTTTGCACTGGTGTTAAGAGGAAGAAAAGCCGACTTAGGCCAATTTATTTTAAATCCCGATAAATCACCAAAGTTCTCTATCAACTTGAGTATAAGCGGCAATGTGTTGTTGGGGTTTTGCATGAACAATATTACGTCGTCCGCATATAAACTAATTTTATGATGTGTGCCCTTGATTACTATTGGTTCTATGTGTTGGGATTGTCTTATAAATTGTGCTAAAGGTTCTAATGATAGATTGAATAGTCCGGGACTAAGAGGGCAACCTTGTCTGGCTGAGCGCGATACCGGAAAGATATCGGAGATGAATGTGCCTGTTGTAATCCTGGCCGATGGGTCCTTGTATAGTACTTTAATCATATCAATGAAACCTTTTCCTAACCCCATCCTTTCCAATACTGCCCATAGAAACGACCATTCCAACCTGTCAAATGCTTTCATAGCATCCAGGGATAGTATCGCCTTAGGTGTGATGTCCTCTTTGTCTGTATCTAGTACGTGCAGTATTCGCCTTATGTTATCATTGATCAGGCGACCTTTTATGAAGCCTGTTTGGTCCGTATGAACTAAAGACGTCATATGCTTTTGCAATCTGATGGCTAATATCTTAGAGTACAGTTTGACATCGGTTCCGAGGAGGCTTAAAGGACGGTAACTACCGCATTCAGTGGGGTCTTTGTCTTTTTTGTGAAGAACTGAAATGAGTGCGGTATTTTGGTGTTCAATGAAGCTTCCCTCTTTGACTGAGTATAAGATCATATTTAGTAATAAGGGTCCAAATATGTCCCAGCAAGAAATGTACATTTCTGATGGGATACCGTCAATTCCCGGAGCTTTGCCGTTTTTCATTCCGGATATGGCCTTCTTGAGTTCTTCTAATGTGATCGGTACTTCTAACTGTTTAGCGTCTTCATCCGTAAGTTTAGGGAGAGTAATTTGATTAAGATATGTGTCTAATTTGTCTTGATCAAAGGTCGTTTCTGAGTTATATAAATCGGAGTAGAATTCTTTGAATGTATCGTTTATTATTTTGGGTTCTGTTACTAGAGCTTGTTGTTTCCTAATGGCAGTTATATCTGCAAATTTTGCATTAATTCTTAGTCGCATGGCTAATAGGTGACTAGGTTTAGAACCTTGGAAGTACTGCTGTTGTCTAGTGCTGCGTATTTGCAATTCCGATTTTTGTCTGTACATTGCTTTGATCTCTGTCTTTAGAATGTTAACTTGGTTATCTAGTCTAGTAGAGTTGTTGTATTTTAAAGAATTAAAAAGCGTTGAGTAAAGCGTTTCCATTTCAGACAGTTTTGTGTTTTGATTTTTGCGCAATATGGAGGTAAATCTATCCGAGAAATCCTTGATCATATTCTTTACCGACATCCATAATATTCTGGGATCTTGCACCGAGTTAGCATTATCTTGTAGGAATACTGTGAGAGCTTCTTTAATTTGTGTAATGAATTCCTTGTTGTTAAGCAGCATCGAATTAAAACGCCATCTTGGGGCCCGGGTAGATAGTGTACCAAATGTTGCTTTCAGGATTAAGTAGCAGTGATCTGATAGCGCATTGGGTGTCATTTCCACTTCGTATTTATCAAATATTCTCGGGGATGCAAAGACGTAATCAATTCTGGATAGTGTGTTGTGTCTCGCCGAACGACAGGAGTACTTGCGGGTCATGGGGTTAAGTGAACGCCATAAATCAGTTACTCCTGTTGATTTCGACCAATCTTTTAATGCTTTAGATGAATTCTTTTGTTTGCTGGAGAAGGAAAGGTAAGTTTTGTCCATCCTTGGGTTCCAAATGGCATTAAAATCCGCACCTATTATATATGAGTACTCGGGATGGTTTAACATTTCTCCTGTTAGTGAAGTGAAGAAACCCACTTCGTACAAATTCGGGGCATATACCGCTGCCAATGCAATTTTCCTGTTATTGTGTATAATCCTAGCTATAGTTATGCGCCCCTCAGCATCCGACCATACCCCTTTCAATTCGATATTTAATTTGCGTCTGACGACTATGGCTACCCCTCTAGTTCTCGTAGCAAAAGAAGAGTGACCAATATTATGGTATATGTTATCCGCTAACGTATTTATGTCTCCCTCTAAAATGTGCGTTTCGCTTAATAGTGCCACGTCCACATGTTCTTTTTTCATCAGTGTAAGCACGCTTTTGCGCTTGTGTTGTTTGTTTATCCCACCGGTGTTCCATACCATTATATTCAAACTAGCCATAGTCTATGCATGTTTTCGTGTAGTTTTTGGTAATGTTTCTGGAGTATGAAGCTACAATAGATGCACATCCAATTAATGAGGTCCCGTTGAGAGCTGAGCTTAAAAACATATATATATACAAATAAAAATCCCCTATTTTCCCCTCTCCCAGAAAGTCGAACATGCCTGTGTTCCAAGAACACATCCTCCGCGATTGACTTTCTCCCATGGTCCACCGGATTGCCCAACCTGAGCATTGTAATCCTAATTTTCCTATGCTCATTGCCATAGGATCTAACATTTCCATTCTATTGCAATAGAATGTCGCTTTTGGTCTTGCACCTTCCCTTACTGTAATGAAGTATTGTGATAAATAACCTAAAGATAAAAATAAAAAATAAAATAAAAAGAGAATAAACCTTTATCGACATATTCCTTTGAACCCTCCACCAACGTGTGGGGGGGAAAAAAAGGAAAAGATTGTAGATCAATATTGACACCTTAATGTGAAGAACATTGGAAAAGAATAATGTAAGTTACAATATATTTAAAAAATATATAGTAATATTGACACCTTAATGTGAAGAACATTGGAAAAGAACAATGTAAGTTAAATTATATTTAAAAAATATAGAGTAATGAGAAGAAAAAATTTAATAAAATAAAAATCAATGGAAAGATATAGATAAGGAATAAGAGATAAATAATTATCAACGTGGAGAAGCCACTAGAACCGATTTAACTGATTAGATAAGATAGAAAAGCAGCGCCTTTTAGCGCTTCAATGTGCCTTTAATGGAGTGATTACTTAAATTGTTAGAATAACCTTGCTGTGCTCATACGTTTATGTGTGGATAATTTTAAAGTATTATTAAGGGCTGATTGCACTTCATTTAATTTATTATCTGCTATGTGTATGCACACCGAATGTTATTGTTAGAGTTGTATGCTTCGTTGTCATGGTGCCTTATATTCTAGAAGGTTGTAGAATATACTAGTGCCTAGACTATTTTACATTCCAGAATGATCTAAGAGACCCAGGGCATTTGAGCGATAAACCCAGAATATTCCAGATAGATCTTTTTGCATTGATATTTATTTGTCCCCTCAGAGACCAGAGACTGAAATTATAATGTATTATGAATCGTATTATACACAGTACACTTTGTTATAGACGACTTGCATATCGTTTGCTACTTTGATGAACACAACAATGTCATTCCAACACTGGTGGAATGACCTCATTGATGAACACAATAAAGTCATTCCAACACTGGTATATATTTAGAGAGAGGCTTAACTGATTCCGGCATTTTCGTCATGCTTTGGGTTATTTGCTGCATTTTGATTCAGGAAATCCTCAGCATCAAAGGGTGTAAATGGACCTGACCTGCGGCCGTTATTGTCCAAGAATGATAACAGCGCCGGATATGCTAGCCTTGGCTTGTGGCCGGCTATGTACAGCTTTTGCATCACATCTTTGTATGGTTGACGTCGGATGATGGCCTCTCTGCTCAAATCTTCGTAGATAAATATTGGTTTATCACCATACTTCAGCTTCCCACGTTGGTTGCGAGCATATTTGATGATTTCATCCCTTGTTGTAGTTTTCCGCAGAGTGACAATGATGACTCTCGGCCCGTTGATATTTTGCCCCTGGGAACCAATTCTGTAAACTTGTTCCACTTCTGGCACTTTGTTTGGATCGGAGTTTTCCAAAATCGTTGATAACTCTTTTGGAAAGTTGATGTCATCGCAGTTCACTGATTCATCAAGCCCCACAATGCGGATGTTATTCCGCCTGTGGTAACGATGGGTTTCTAGTTGCCTCTCCATCACTTCGTTTTTAAGCAATTTTATTTCCCTCCGGTATTCATCTTTCACTTTTTCCATCTCTTCTCCCATCTCTGTCATGATACCTTCGTTCGCCTTGACTGCTTTTGTGTTTTCTGTCACCGAAATCTCCACTGTCGTGATTCGCTTTGACTGTGCATCGATCGCTTTCTTGACTTCTTCTAATTTCTCATCGATGCGATCGAATTTAGCCTCGATGCGATCGAATTTAGCCTCGACGTTTGCCTCGAGCGCCTTGATGTGTGTAATCTGCAGGTTAGACTGTTCTACCATCTGTTCTTTCATCAGGTTAGACTGTTCTAACTGTTCTTTCATCAGGTTAGACTGTTCTACCATCAGGTTAGACAGTGTGTTGAAATCGGGTGGATTTCTGCTTTCTTCAGTTGACGGCATATGGTAGATAGATGCAGTGACGTTGGAATCCATAAATCTGGCTGCTCTCCCTTTCACGGAGCTTGAATCTGTACCTTCTTTTATGTTGGTCTCTATTGACTCTCTTTCGGGGACCGTAATCGATGATCCCGGTAAGTTGTCCTCTTCCTTCTCCTCCTCGGAGCTTGTCGCCGTCGGCTCAGAACCAGCGACGGTTAGGACGCGTCTTTCTCGTTTTTTTACGTCCTGCGCCGTTGAAGTTGCCGTAGTTATTTTCTCTGCCTTCTTTCCACCTTTAACCATATTGTCTTTTGATATGGTTAGTAGAGGGTCTTAACAATACATACGATGTGGTCTATTCTCTTTCTTTACTGTCCAAATAATGTTTTTAAACGAAATTAGCGTTAGTGGGAGCGGAGCAATTGCAAAATGCGTGTGCTACATGTTGTAGCGTAACCGGAAGCCATATCATGCATATCTTGTGTCTTATCTATACTGTATATATATTTTTTTTCGATGCCTATTTTTATTATTGTATTTTGCACAATTGATGCGGGCATGACCACCCGCATTTCACTGTATGCCCTGGTATGTATTAGGGATGTGCATCTCCATCACTGAGGCCGATGCGATGCGCATCTCGATACGGTGCCAACGATACTCAGGGCTTGACATTGACACCTGCCCACCCGCCCAATGCGGGTAGAATTAGTCATTGGCGGGTAAATGCGTCATTCTACCCGCCAACGGGGCGGGTGGTTTTTTTTTCTATGAAAAAAAAACATTGTAGTCTACAAAAGGCATCTGCAATAATTAAGTCAATCCAGGTAATACTATATAATACTACAACTCCCACGAGGACTGGGTGGGCACAGTGTGCTCATTCATTGGCCCATCCACTTCGCTCTATCGCGCGCGTCATGTTGCTTCCGTGTTGTGTGTGTGGCAGCTGACAGCTGAACGAACACTGTTAACATTAATAGCTCAACTGGGGCGGCTACGTGGCGTAGTGGGCAAGGCGCTCGCCATGAATGCGGAGACGCTGGGCTCGCCTGTTCGAGCCCAGCGCTCCACATTGCTTTCAGTTTAGCTGGTCGTTCATACTAATACACATTGGCCGTATTAGGGGTGGGAAACTGATGGGTGGGGATCGGGCGCTGTGGACAGCGACTCCTACAGGTCGGTTGGTGCGCCTGCGCAGTAGAATCAGGAAGTGTCGGGGGCAGCGTGAGCCTCCCACGCGTTACTCCTCGCCACTGAGAGATCGAGCTGCGCAGGTGAAAAGATGCGACTGCTGTTACCTCAAGTACCGGAGGGGACTTGTGCTATGTATGACTTAGTCCACATTGCAGCCGGCTTGTGGGAGGCAAGAAACAGCGTTCGTGACAGGGGAGGGTTGAATTGGATGATACGAAATTGGGATGGGAGAAAATATAGAAAATGGGAGAAAAAGTGGATAAAAAAAAAAAACATTAATAGCTCAACTGGTTACAGACAGTAACTTAACGTTACAATGTGGCGGCATATTGTGGGTGTGAAAAGACCGGGTGAACCAAACCATCAACAAACAAAAAATAGAAAAGATAATGAGACCGAGTCCGAAAACACGAACAAAGTAGAGGAGGCAATTTTTTTTTTTAAATAAACGGTAAAGGATCATGAAATATCAAACGGCCACATACATAGTCTAGCTACCAAGCGGGCGAAGACTGGTCTGCTAGAGGAGAGTGTTGCGGTCAGATCCCTGGTCTCAATGAAATCAGCTCAGATGGACAAGTTGAAGCTGCTGTTCCGCAATGTTCACGCAATCGGGAAGAAAGGAAGACCCTTCACCGACTATTTGTGGATGTGCGAGTAAGTATTAGACAAACTAACATGTATTATGTAACGTGTATTATTAAACTAATATTACGGTGTTTGTTAGTTCTTAACATTAAGAAGCATACGGCTCCAGACTAACACAGCCCCATCGCAAATATTCAGCACCATGGACAGATCTCTCTCACACACACACGCGCACGCACACACACACTGAATAGAGGACTAGACATCAAAGCAAATATTGGTAACACTTTATATCACAGTGCTCTACAATTTAATTAATTAAGTTTGTACTTGTCTGGGCGGGTGGGATGTTCGGGTGGGGACAGATGTTATTGGATTAGATGTTATTTTATCACACACCACACTACTGACATTTTGGATTAGATGTTATTTTAGATGTTTCTGTTCAAATAAAATCATCTATGCATAGATGCCTAAATCATCATTTGTACAAACAAATGCTTGCAGTTACATTGGCCAATGACCTATATTTATTACTTTTTGGGTGGGGGCGCGAGTGCAGGGATTTTTGGCTGGTGAAAATGCTGAGTGGCTAGTGACTTTGGAAAACCACTAGCCACAGTGGCTAGTGAGCCAAAAAGTTAATGTCAAGCCCTGGATACGATACATTAACGATACATTTGAAGCACCGGGCGATGCGATACGATTCACCCCTGTTGAGATACGATACGATTCGATACGATTTGATTCAACATAATGCGATTCGGGGCGATACGATGCGATTCAACACGATGCAAAACAATTATACAATCTACTGTAAGACAATTTATATAAAAACTCTTGGGTGCCTAAGACTTTTGCACAGTACTGTGTTTTCTATCCACTTTAGCTAAAAACACACACACACAATGTATATATACACACTACTGTGAGACAATAATAATCACACACAAAGGGATAATGGCTTATAGCAGACTTAATGATTTTATAATATTTCAGATAATGAAATTAAATGTTTATCATCAACTATCCAGTTAGTATTTATATTGTAACATTTGGCCACTTTAAATCATTGAACGTAGAGAGAGAGAGAGAGAGAGCGAGAGCGAGAGAGAGAGCATGTTTGAGTTTGAGCGTTCTGATGCTCCGTAGCTAACCACACCATGATGGCATTTTGTCAACAACACAGTTTGAACCTGGAGGAAGCGATATAAAGAAACGAGTTGCCAATAAATGTAAGTTATCTTTGAACCTGTTGTCAAGCGTCGTCAATATACCCCCCCCCCCCCCCCATTTCCTCACTAATGGAACTGGTGTTGCAGAGTCACGTTAGTTAGTTAGATACTGTAGTTTAGCGTTAGCTGAACGGCTAACTGGCTAACGTTAGCCAGCGGCTACTAACGTTAGCCAGTTGATCAATTCAATTCATGTCTACTTCTCGACTTCCACTGTTTGTTGATAACTGTGACGCGGCTCTCGCCTTCTGTAGTAGCGAAGCAAAGATAGTATCTGCTGTGTGCAGTGCACTGCTGACAGAAGTGGATGAGAGGAAATTATATCGGTTTTGACCGATGCAAAGACGCTAACAACAGATGCATCGCGAGTTCAACCTGAATTCTAGCCGATGCGCACTTATTCCACCGGAGCACTCGCATCGTGAAAGTTTATGCCGGTGCACCGATGCAAATCGGTGAATCTTAACATCACTAGTGCAAACGGGAACGGGACACACATCTGTGCAATAGCACATACCACCAAAGTCACTGGCCCACTGTGTGCATGTGTGTGTATCTGCGTGTGCAAACAGGAATGGGACACAGACATTTGAACTATTAAGTGATTAATGCCTACTGTGGCAAAGTTGTAGCCAACAACTAGGCAAAAAAGGCAGTGACATTGAACTACTGCTGCAAAAGTAACAGTCACTTAACTTTAGCTTTTGCCCCTTTTATGCATACAATGCCTATGTTTTGGCTAGTGTTGCTCTTCTAGAAAAATAATCCTTTCAGGGTTGCCTATTGAAATACTGTACACCTCCAGTACAGAAACATTGTTTATGAGTTTGCGTGTCAGGTAGACCATTGATTGACAGTCGATTCTGCCAATTAAATCACACCACTTGCACCCACCTCTGCTGTTGATAACGCTAGCCAAGTTAGCACACACACAGATACACACACGCACAGTGGGCCAGTGACTTTGGTGTAGGGCAGATATGGCTCTGGTGTAGGGGTGTAACAATGCATCGCAATGCATCGATCCTAAGGGGAAAATCCAACTGCATCGATTTGAAAATGTTAGAATCAATTATCGCAATTTTAATGTGTACACAGTGTTATGTTATTCTCATGTCCGTTACAGCCAACACAACGACATACGCTACTGCATCAACGTTATGATTAACAAAGCAAGGCATTCGTTTTGTTGCATTAACGTTATATTACTATTGCTATCGATAAATCTAGGTGTTCTAAAATCTATTGCTATTGGTAAGAGTAGAATAAGTTACATTAATTTAATGTTACTGTCTCGGAAAACTCTCGCATAGCGCAATGGCGGACTTTCCGGAAGTAAAAAAGCAAATGAAAGCTTCCGATTGGTCATTTTCTTTCTTTCCCTTGAAACCAGTCACGTCACTCTACTGTGATTGGACCGTTGGCTTGAGTGCAATGTGGGACTTGTAGTTTTTGAACGATTAGCAGCGGAGAGAAAAAAGCACGACTGAGGTTGTAATCTTCACTCGCACACTGTGTGAGTATTTGATTTTTCCGGTTTGCACACACATATTTCTAGAGGCAAATGCGAGTAATATGGTCGCACTGTAGAGCCCTGTGTTGTCAATTAAAACTGTGTCTATGCTATTACTGCTTCTCTCACAGATGCTTCTGTGCAGGTCAAACGCTCTTGGTAGTAGTTTTTCATTTAAAAAGAACGGTCAAATATTACTACCACCATTATTCTTGGTAGTAGTTTTTCATTTAAAAAGAACGGTCAAATATTACTACCACCATTATTCTCGATGGTATGTTAGCTGTAATGACGTACTGAAGTGTTTTCAACACTGGGCCACACATTCATTATAAGTGGAACTCTTCTAACACTGGCTAAAGCAGTAGGGTTTATCTCCTCTAAGAATGTAGGTGAATTGACAGGTTTGACATTTCACTGAATTTTGTTCCGAACCAATTATTCACGGTGTGAACGCACCGGCCGGTTCGAGATTACGTTCGGGAACCGGCTCCGGCACAATGATGTGGCTTCTCTCCTGTGTGAATTCTCTGGTGTTTTTCAGATTAGACAGTTGACTAAAACTCTTCTCACACTGGACACAGGAGTAGGGCTTCTCTCCTGTGTGAATTCTCTGGTGTAATTTCAGCTTAGACAGTTGACTAAAACTCTTCTCACACTGGTCACAGCAGTAGGGTTTTTTTCCTGTGTGAATTCTCTGGTGTTTTTTCAGATTACCCAGATCACTAAAGCTCTTCCCACACTGGTCACAGCAATATGGCTTCTCTCCTGTGTGAATTCTCTGGTGTGATTTCAGATGAGGCAGTTGACTAAAACTCTTCTCACACTGGTCACAGCAGTAGGGCTTCTCTCCTGTGTGAATTCTCTGGTGTGATTTCAGATGAGGCAGTTGACTAAAACTCTTCTCACACTGGACACAGGAGTAGGGCTTCTCTCCTGTGTGAATTCTCTGGTGTGATTTCAGATGAGGCAGTTGACTAAAACTCTTCTCACACTGGTCACAGCAGTAGGGCTTCTCTCCTGTGTGAATTCTCTGGTGTAATTTCAGATTAGACAGTTGACTAAAACTCTTCTCACACTGGTCACAGCAGTAGGGCTTCTCTCCTGTGTGAATTCTCTGGTGTAATTGCAGACTACCCAGATGACTAAAGCTCTTCCCACACTGGTCACAGCAGTAGGGCTTCTCTCCTGTGTGAATTCTCTGGTGTAATTTCAGGTTAGACAGTTGACTAAAACTCTTCTCACACTGGTCACAGGAGTAGGGTTTTTCTCCAGTGTGAATTCTATGGTGTAATTGCAGATTAGACAGTTGACTAAAACTCTTCTCACACTGGTCACAGGAGTAGGGGTTTTCTCCAGTGTGAATTCTCTGGTGTAATTGCAGATTAGAGAGTCGACTAAAACTCTTCTCACACTGACCACAGGAGTAGGGTATGTGATTTCTCTCTATAGTAACGTTGGTCCCATATTGGTCAAACCATTGCCTTGGTTTGTCAATGTTCTTCTGTTTGTTAGTGGAGGGAAGGCCAGGGAAGATATCTGTTGGAGAAAAGAGAGAAGAAAAAAGAGATTTAACTAAAATAACTAAGAGAACATAGAGGGTCAAGCATGAACAGGGATGACTAAAAAGGTCAAATCAAAGTTTTGTTAAATCGACAAAATGTAAGCACTTTACTTTTAGATGGAAAATAAGCTTTGTGGTTAGTTCATCATAACTCAAAATACTATTATTTTGTACTCCGATGTTTACAAACATGACAAAAGATACATTCATTTAGAAACTGTTGCGTTTAAGCTTTTGTGTGGTCAGTGTTATCAGTATATTGTAAACAGAACATGTTAGCATTTGTTAGAAGGCCCTGGTCAATGGCAAGTTGGTCCTCCCTGGTGGAGAGAAGTAATTTTCACTGGCATCTGTTCGTATAAAAGGCCATTATTGGTGATCTTCCATCTGATATCTCCACACTGATGAAATGGTCCTGTGGATTTTACTCGTTCCAGTGACTGGCTTGTACTTCAGGTACCTAAAATTAACTCTTTATCTTCTCTGCCCCCAACACATGGAACATCTTACAATTCACTCTGAAACTCAATACACTGGTATCCATTAGTCAGTTTGATATTTGAACACTAATAATTCTGTCAGTCTGCAGCTGTTTCAAAATATTTCTATTATAATTGTATTGTTTTAATTGTTTATATTGTTTTTATTACTCTTATTGTTGTTTTTATATTGTGTGATGTACTTGCTCTCAATGGACCTCATGCACCAACATTCTCGTAAGTTTCCTTGTAAATAACCTTGTAGGAAGTTCGTTAGAGAACCTACGATAGTCCCCCTGGAGTCATCAACGCGTGGTGACTCGCCAGTCCTCGTGATGTAGTGGCAAGTGACAGTAACATAGCGTTCGGTCGTCATGGGAGTCCAGCTGTCTGTCGTTCAATGCAACCTTGCGAGCAGCGGTAACGTTAGCTAGCTGCGCAAGCAACTCCGAACTTTGCAAGCTCTCCTTGCCGTCAACCATATCGATCGTTTTTGATAAATGTAGACTGACTTTGGTTACTTTTTTCAAAACCAACACTTCTCTTAGCCTGCTTAATTTTGCAAGTTGCTGTCGCTCTTGTTTTTTTCCCCCACTTATTTTCCAGACACAGATGTAGTTGCCTCCTCGTCATAGTTATATTGCACCCTCTATCTGTTCATTGAAACATGCTTTGAAAATACACCATTCTACTGATTGCTACAATGTAATAAAAGACGGACAACATTGTAACATATCATTGTTTGATAGTAGATTGATAAAATGTCATGTGTTCGAGTAAATCTTTAACAATCAATCAATCAATTGATCTTTGATTAAAAAAAAAATTATCCACTTTTTCTCCTCGTTTTCTATATTTCTCCCATCCCAATTTCGTATTGCCAATTCTCCCCTACCCTGTCTTGTACGTTGCTAGACTATGCCCCCCACTGGTCGGTTGTAGGGAGGATAGAAGCCTTGCATCACGTGTCCCCTCCGGTACACGAGGAGGCAGCCTGTCGCATCTTTTCACCAGACAGCGCGGACTCTCAGTGGCGAGGAGTAACGCGTGGGAGGCAGGCCACGTGAGCGGATCGGCGCGGGCGTGAAATCCGCTCTTCGCTCTAGACGGCTTGTTCCGCTCCGCTAATCACTCATGTTGACCCCGTTCCCAAGTCGCTCTCCGCTCGCTCACTGCTCACCTTGAATCGAGCGCTCCCCGCTCCACATCGCTCGGCAGATTTTTTTTCTTTTTCTTTTTGGAGCATGGTGTAAATTTGCTCAAACTACAACAGTCTACACTCCCTGGGCCCCTTAACAATTGTTTGTATTGAGCCGTATTGTAATTGTACCCATTCAGCAATGTTAAATAACGTTGTTTATCCATTCACTAGCTCTACTAAGCGATGATAGGCTGCCTAGCCACAATGCTATGGTCGCTGCCATTAACGTTAGCATGTAAGCTAACGACAACAACAATGGCGTCATATACTTTTTCTAACAGGATGTGAGTGATGGTTCACCCTTCTCATTGGTTGAAAATGGCCTTCATGTTTGTACATCGCCATCTGTTGCTTTGGCATTGTACTACATGTATATTACATCAGTGTTAAACCACTGTGAGCGGCCCGGAGTGGATTGGAGCGGAGGAGAAATCTCGCTCCGGACGTCGCGCCGACCCATTTTAAAACCCACTCCTCGCTTACGTCAAAACCGCCCGCTCCGCTCCCCGCGCCGCTCACGTGCACTGGTGGGAGGCTCACGCTGCCCCCGATACTTCCTGTCTCTGCTGTGCAGGCATCACCCAACCGACCTGTAGGAGTCGTTGTCCACAACGTCCAATCCCCACCCATCGACTTCCACCCGCTGACTCTGCCAAATGAGCCAGTACGACGGCCGGCCCAAGTCGAAGGCAATGCTACGACTGGGATTCGATACCAGAGTCTCTTGCATTGGTGACGAGCGCAATCTCCGCTACGCCACCCAGCCGCCCGATCTTTGATTAATTGTTAACCTCCCTAGTAGAAAGAGAAAGTAACATACCGATATCCTGGTCTGTGTCGCCCTCCTTCATCTGAAAGGAAATATCCCCGGGTGGGTCAAGTGTGTCCTCGTCCTCTTCTGTTTTAATAATCAGTAGGTCGCTGGCTGAACCTGGGGCAGAGGGAGACATTTATAGTATGTATAGTCCAGTACTTTGTAAAGCATTTTAAAACCAAAAAGAAAATAATCTATTCAAAACGGCATTACAAATTTCTTGGAAGGAGCAGCTTGATAAGACTCACACAATATGCAAGCTTTGCAAAACAACAATTAAGTATTTAAAATCTTTAAATATGGCATTTTTTTGTTCAACTTTAGGCAGAAAAGATAAGATTTATGAGCTGGCTGCCATCTTGTACATGCACATTTTCCCAAGGTCTCTTCACATGCACACGCACACACACACACACACACACACACACACACACACACACACACACACACACACATACAAGGTGCTACTAACTAGGTCGATTGAAGATGCAATTCTGAATGGCTCATTTCAAGATGAATAAAACTAGGAAAGGTAAATGATTCCAGCAGCAGCCCATACTGTAGATAGAATAGAATAGAATAGAATAGAAATACTTTTATTATCCCGTGGGAAATTTGACACTGCAAATCGCTCAACATTTAAACATTTAGACAGGACAGGTCACAAATTAGAATAATAACACAAATCAAATCAAGTTGCCTAGGATACGAGTAGAGTAAATAGAATAAAATGAAATGAAATAAAATATACAGAAATAAATACAGTAAAAATATACTGAGCATGGGGGAAGCAGTGTAAACAATTTTGTCAATATAATTATAATTTAAATCTAACTAAATGAAATATATATTCCAGTATTCACAGTGTCACAAGGTGCAGTATGCTTCAGGTAGTGTATTGTCCTCCTTGGGTTCCTATAAGTCCTAGATCAATGTCTGGCAGCCGTCGCTGCCCCCTGTTGTGGAGCCTGGAGGCCGCCTGCCACTATTGAGCTGCCGCTCTGTGCTCAGTGATGCAGTGAGGCACAGTGATGCATTATATAGTCTGATGGCTGTTGGAATGAAGGAATTCCTGTGCCGTTCAGTGCTGCATTTGGGTAGTGTGAGTCTAGCACTGAACATGCAAGCGATGCTACAGAAGAGTGCCATGGAAGGGTCCTAGCGAAACAAATTTTGCAAAGCACCTAACGTTAAAGCACTGACACGCCATTCTCTATACATTAAATATTTTGGAGAGGTTGATTTAATAAACGATTAAGATTATTAACTGTTGTTGATAAGTGTATTGCTCAATAACCATTTTGTATGCTCTCATGCGAAGCAAACCCCCCTCAGAGCTATCAGGCCTGAGAAATCATGCAGCTGGGTTTCAATTGATAAGAACAATACTTTGACTATGGTCAATAGTAAAGTAACTCAGAACATGCAGACAGCTGCACCAGGGGCTAGTTGCATAAACTTAGTTTAAGACAGTCTGTTGCATAGACATTAAGACTTATTTTGAGGTAGAAAGGTTAGCCAAGTTAGTTAGTTAAGACTGCTGTTGCCTTGGTATCAGCTAAGCAGCCAAACTAGAATTTTTCCATTTCTCAAACCAGTTTTTCTTATGTCAGTAACAACATTTAATATTATGTTATGTTCCTTCAGTTAATATATTTATAACATTTTGTTATTCATTTAGAATGCTGCTAGCTAGCTGCTAGCAAGCTAACCTAGGGTGACCAAACATCCTCTTTTTCCCGGACATGTCCTCTTTTCACGCCCTGTCCGGGGCGTCAGTTTTTTTAAATAAATTCATGAAAATCTCCGGGTTTCATTGTTTTTCACTGCACTTTGCGAGCGTCTGAAGGCTCGGGGCTGCATTTTACGCCAAACATAAAAATTACAGAATTAAAGCTCCATTTGTTGCCGGCCGATTGCCACCTCACTCGACAAAATCCGTGCGTCGGTTCTCGAGTTACATGCTGATAGGTCAGGCGTGCAACTTTTTACGCACGCACGTCAGATTACCACCCCGGACTCCCGAGGCTCTAGAACTGTCAATCATCCGCCGATTACGAAAATGATTGGTCAGCGTTGTAGCGAATGAGTGTAGCTTTCCAATGATATCCCACGTGGGGGGGGTGTGAATCAGGGATCTAGGTGAAAATTGACAAGCGAATACAGGAAGTGAAACAAATTTAGAATGAATTGACTTGGATGAGGAAATGGAGAGCTTTTTTCTTGGCACACGGGCTGTGCGATATGGCCTAAAAATAAAATCCAGATTATTTATTTTTAAATCCGATTTACGATTTTAATCGATTTTTTTCTCTTGAGCTAAAAAAAAAGAAAAGAAAAAAAATAGTTTTTATTTGACACAAAAAAAGTATCAAACCAAGATGAATGTCCCTATTGGGATTGAAGTGCAAACCTAACTTTCACCAATCCTCACTTAAAAATATTTTTATAATAATATATATATATATATATATAATATAAAAGGTTACTCTTGATCAAACAAAGATGAATGTCCCTATTGGGATTAATAGTGCAATAACCTGCTTTTTCACCAAACTTCACTTAAAACAAATAAAAGGTGCCTCTTGATCATCAAACAAGAATGAATTTCCCTATTGGGATTAATAAAGTGCAAATCTAACTTTCACCAAACAAAGACTTAATTTCCTGCATTCTGGTGCAGGAATTTTTTTAATGTTACCCTTTAAATGCCAGTGTTTGTGATGGGCATCATCACAAATTATTGTAAAAAATAGAATATTTAAAAAACACAAAAAGGTAAATATCTTCAATATATCAAATGCAAAGTGGATTTTTCTGGGGGGGATTATTACAGCCTAGCCCTAGCATAATGTCAATGATTAGCAACAACACTGATTTCGATGGATTTTTTGTTTTTTTGTAATGTCAGATTGAAAAAAATACTCACTCTTACCATTAGAGAACTAAATTCTCCTCTTCAAAAACACCATACAAATATTATATGCTGAACATTTCTTCCACTTTTTCTTTCATAAATATTTTATTAAACTTCAGCCCATGATCATAACCACCACATATTCAATACATTTTCGAATTGTAACCCTTTAAATGCCAGTTTGTGTGATGGCATCACAAATTATTGTTAAAAAAACACAAAAAGTGAAATATTTTCAATATATCAAATGCAAAGTAGATTTTTCTGGGGGGGATTATTACATTGTGTCAATGATTAGCAACAAACGTATTCAAGAGTAAACATCATAACCATGTCACAACAGCAGTCATAGTGTATATTTTCAGCAATATGTTTGTTTACCAATAGGTAAAAGTGTTATTAGTGAGATTTTAGTTTTTGAAATGTGTTTTTGTGATCATGGATATCCGCCATCTTGAATTTGCGGCCGTCGCTGAATGATGGAAAATGTAGTAATTTTGAGAAGAGGACATCCAGAGCTTTCAATGAGCATTGGAATTTTTTTTAACTACACTTCCCAAAGGCTTCTAGCTCCCTTCAAGCTAATTACTTGCTTATGAATTTTCTTTAATTCTCTTATTACTCTGGATTATATACCACAAAACTGAACGTTATTGGCATATATTAGAGCACATTCTCCCCTATTTTTAGCATTTAGCAACCATCCAATTTGAAATCAGTTTAAAAATGGCAGAGCTGTTGCAAGAATAAAAAACCTAATGTACATACAGTGGATTTCATTCTCTGTTCTTCATGCACGCCTGGTGATACTAAATCCAAATTGAACTCTGCCATTGGAAAAAGTAGATTTGGCCCAATCCATAGTGTGCAAGTTGGCTATAATAAGGTCATTTATAGGCCTCATATTCTATAATAATATTTCAAATTGCATGGGTCCGGGTAGCAGAATTCAGTACTGTATCTACAAAACCTTCTGTTTAATCATCTTCCCTTTATTCATTTCCTTAGATCTTTTGTACACGTGATCTCAAGAAGGTACTGAAAGAGCTCAGTGGCAGTTTCTTATGTCTGGTCATTTCTAGCATGGTGTTATTCACTGTCAAAGATGCAAAGAAAAATCATAATTCATATTCTCCTTTGTTTCATCACAAGTTAAGCAAGCCTAGTAATAGACACAATATTTCTGACACAGCTAATACATTCACTGAGGTTCATAGATGTCCCTAGTGAAGGAATCCTTGTTATTTAATGTGTATATAATGTAAATATCTGCAGATGACGGCATCTACTCGTAGATATTAGTTGTAAGACAGTATCAGTCACTATGTCTGGCTCCAGTGAGGCTGCAGACGAGGGCCTGTTATCAGCTGAGCTCTCAAGCGAGCCAAGGTCATTGTATGCAGCGGCACTGGGCTCTCACATGGTGGTGTGGCCACATCGTTTAGTGTGTCAAAGACTAGACTGCTGTTGCCATGGTAGCGTGTCACGTAGTAAAGAGAAAAGGGGGCCATTGCTAGGGGGAAAACGTTATGAGAGGTGAGTTCCTTCCGGGGTAAGTTAGATTGAGACACAACGCGGAGGCGAGCAGACGCGTTGATCAGAGACTTTGAAAGGATCCCTTGCGGGGAGGAAGGGAATATGCCACGGCATCGCTAGCTTCGGCTAACAGGGGAGGTTTTGGCTGACGACGAGGCCTCAGAACCATTGGACTCAAGTCAAGTCAAGTCAAGTCAAGAGTTTTAATTGTCACGGCATACAGGTATACAATGAAATGCGGCTGGTCTTGCCCGCGACGATGTGCAATACAGTGGTACAACATATAATAGAGTCCA
This sequence comes from Notolepis coatsorum, assembly GCF_963971535.1. NCBI lineage: Eukaryota > Metazoa > Chordata > Actinopteri > Aulopiformes > Paralepididae > Notolepis > Notolepis coatsorum. The sequence goes on from NC_140176.1 coordinate 102,310,193, forward strand.
ATAAAAATACAGTGGTACAACATATAATAGAATCCAATAAAAAACAACAGTGCAATAAACAGGTACATGGTGTGCCATCTCGGTATCTGTACATAGTATTTACAGAGCATATAGGACATGCTAGGTAGCTTTAGTAGTGCAATACACTGTTCCTGATGTTATACTAATTTAAGTGGCCTTTCCTCTGGCCATAAGTGTGCGTGTGTGCGGCATGAGTGTTAAAGTGGCTGCTAGTGTGTGAGCGTGCTCAGCGTGCGTGTCGTGTATGTGCTAGTGTGTGCTTGTGTGTGGATAGTTCAGTTTCTGTGTCTCTCAATGTTCATTGTTCAAGGCTCTGATGGCCTGGGGGAAGAAGCTTAGCCTAAGCCTCTCCGTCCTAGTAGCTGGGGTTCGCAGGCGTCTGCCTGACCTCAGCAGCTGGAACAGGCTGTTATTGGGGTGGTGGGGGTCTTTCATTATCCTGCAGGCTCTGGATTTGCACCTCTTGTTGTATAGAGCCTGCAGGGGAGGTAGCGCAATACCCGTGGTACGCTCGGCTGAGCGCACCACTCTCTGTAGGGCCTTCTTGTCCTGTGCCGTGCTGTTCCCATACCAGGCAGTGATGTTTCCGGTCAAGATGCTCTCTACAGCTCCTGAGTAGAAGGACTGGAGTATCTTCCCCGATACTCTGAACTTCCTTAACTGTCTCAGGTGGTAGAGGCGCTGCTTCGCTTTCTTTACTACTGTGTCTATGTGTGTTGACCCCCAGGTACTTGAAGCTGCTCACCCTGTCCACGGTAGCCCCGTTAATCATCAGTGGTGTGTGTGTCTCCTGCTGTCCTCTCCTATAATCCACGATCAGCTCCTTGGTTTTACCAATGTTCAGGAGCAGGCTGTTGTCCTGGTTGTAATAGCATAAGAGACGGTAGAGAATAATTAATTCAGTTTTTCTTCAAAGACATTACAGAATGGGTTACATCTTGTACGAAGCTATGTTTATGAAAATAAACATCAGGAAAGAGATCACGTTGCCAGTGTCTAATTCTTCTGATTACGGATGTACCAACAGGGTTGATACAGTGTGAGACAGCTAATGAGATAACCGAGTATGAAACAAACACAATGCAGATTGGGGAGGAAAGTCACGGAGCAGCAGGTGATGAGTGGATTAAATTATCAAAGGCTAGAAACACTTATCTTTCAGTCTTACGCCGGATTTTGATTAAAGACAACAACGGAAAAGACAACAATGGGGCGACGACAGTGAACAGCGTGTGGGAGAGAAGAGAGAGAGGCCGACCGAGAGCCATGGGGTCGGGTCGAGTCGAGTCAAGCGGTCATGGACCACAGCCAAACAGCGCCGTGGAACCCCAGCCATGGAACCAGATGTGAGTTTGAGCCTTTAAGCCAAATAATGAATGGTGCATCCATGAAAGAATTTAACGACACACACACCTAGGCCAGCTGTAATCATGTGTTTTGAACATCAAACTAACCGAGATATGAATATTGGTCAGGCTGGAGAGTGTGATGTGTGTATTATCTGGAAAGTGGAATAGAGAACGGCAGAGCAGCTGTCTGGGTTTTTGTTTTGAAGAACGAAGCCATTTTATCACAAAGGAATGTAAACATAGCAGGAGAAGCAGAATGAGATAGAGTAGACAGTTATGAGCGAGAAGGCATTAAAGGGACAGTGCTACAAAAATGAGATATGGGAGCGAGGTGACAACATGTGTGTGTATGAAGTTTAAAGGTCATGTTTGTGAAGTTTCACTTGAATAGGGACGCCTTGATCAAGGGAAATTAATGCATGATTCTGCCACCCTCGGTGGTGGGGGGGGGGGGGGGGGTATTGCATGGAAAATTCCATAAATGCATGACACGTCGGCTGAAAATGACTCCAGCCTTATTTATTGTTTATTGTTTAAAAGGATCCCCATTAGCTGTCACCTAAGTGGCGAGCTAGTCTTCCTGGGGTCCACACAGAAAGACAACAGAAAACACAAAACATAACAACATGAGTTACATATTATGACAATCACAATTAACAATGATAATCTAAAAACAGTAAAACATTGTAGACATCATTATCAACATCAGAATATTTTGCTCACATATTTAAGTAGTGCATTCTCAGGTGGTATTTGAAAGACACTTTACTATTCAATTTACGTATGTTCAGTGGGCAGTTATTCCAATGATTGATGGCACGATAAACAACAGTCCTCTTTAAAGCATTTGATTTTGGACATGGTAACATAATCTGTCCATCATCAGCTGACCTAGTAAAATAAGAATGAACCTGACTGCATCTGATTCGGTTGAGACGAAAAGACAGTATTCCTGATAAATTTAACTGCCTTAGAGAATGAGTCTGCCGCCCTCTAGTGGTGTGGGGGGGTATTGCATGGGAAAGTTCCATAAATGCATTGACACATTGGCTGAGATGACTCCAGCCTTAGAGAATGAGTCTGCCGCCCTCTAGTGGTGGGAGGGGGTATTGTATGAAAGTTTCATCTAGAGGATGAGTAGGTCGCCACCTAGTGGCAGAGTGGGGTAGTGCTGGGAATTTTCCCATATGTTGTAGGTCTCTGCTACCATCTAGTGGCGTAGTTTGGTGATGCAGGGAAATATTTAAATATAGGTATCTGCTACCATCTAGTGGCGTAGTTTGGTGATGCGGGAAAGTATTTAAATATAGGTATCTGCTGCCATCTAGTGGCATAGTTTGGTGAGGTAGGGAGGTAGGGCTGGGCGATATGACAATATTATATAAATATCGGGTACAGTTCATTAACGATACACTTTTTTAACGTATCGTGGATATCGTGATGTTTTGCCCAAGAGGATTGTGTTGCGTCAATCTGGTCCACACGTTCAAACTTTTGAACAACGCCGCCCCCACACACACACTACTGCATCAAAGTTACTACTTATGGTTAACAAAGGCATTCGTTTTGTGGCATTAACGTTATATAGTTACACGTTCAATAACATCAGCGTATTTACCCGAACATAGCAACGTCCGAGGACGACATAGATAGCAAGCATTACTCGTTCATATCTCAGCCCGTGCTGAGTTGTGGCCATTCTGCGGTCTGTTAATAAAGTTTTCAATCAGACAGATGTATGGAAAGGCTTTTATTATAACATTCGTTGCAGTAAAATCATTATGCCTCGTTTAGTCATGCTGTGGTGCGCTGGTAATCTTATCGTCGGCCGCGGAGAGCTAACGTTGTTGTTGTTTTGGAGCTCTCGTCAAAATCAATGGAGGACATTCAAGAAAGTAAAAAACAAATAGCACTTGCCGATTGGTGCTAAGAACAGCAGGGCGGGTGCAAGCAGTGTGACGTAATTGGCAGACTCGACTGTCAATCAAAATTATTCTGTTGCCGGCTGAATGATTGAATGAATGAAAACTTTATTAACAGATTGCAGAATGGGTACAATACAGTACAGCTCAATACAACAACAGTGGACTGGAGGATGAAGACCAGAAAAAGACTTTCGGCTTTTTTACATAAGGTCCTCCATTTTCAATTCATCAAAACATTTAGAGACATACAAATATACAGTAGTTTCATAAAAATGCTAAAATGCTATTGCTTGATTGATTGATTTAAAACTTTATTAACATATTGCAGAATGGGTACAGTACAGCTCAATACATACAATTGTTAAGGGGATGCAGACCAGAGAAAGACTTTGGTCTTGTTTACATCAGGGTCCCCCATTTTCAATTCATCATATTTCATATCTAAATCATATAATATCTCATTGCTAAATATATGCAATATATAATCTAATAATCCAATAATCTAAATCTAATATATAATATAAAAATGCTAAATGCATGGGTATTTTATTTTGTCTTTAATGTTAGCTTGCAAACTCAAATACTGTCTTGGTAAGCCTCATAATGAATTGTTTGGGGAAAAAAAGAAAAACATTGTGATGTGTATCGTGTATCACCGAAAGGTCAGAAAATATTGTGATATCATATTTAGGCCATATCGCCCAGCCCTACAGGGAGGTGTTGATTTAGGACGGAGCTGAGGAATCCAGCGTTAATTTTTTACTATTGCTGAGACACAGTAATTGGTCGTGGGAGAGTCATAAGTCATTGGTAAACCGAGACAGTGATTATGACGTGTACAAGTGTGTTGGGAACCGAGAGACAACACGTGTATGAGTGTGTTGGGAACCAGAGAGACAACACAGGGTTAGGGACGTGTCTATGCTTTCTACAACGCTGTTCGGTTTCCGGGTTCCTCTGATTGGCCAGGACGCCCACGTGACCCTACGCTGGCACGCCCCCCGCATCGCCGGCAGTTCTCGCTTACGCCACGCAGACTTGAGTTTCACTTTCGACTTGACTTTCGCTTTCCGAGTCAAGAAACGCAGTCATCTTATGCAACGCCACTCTGAGTCAAGAAACGACCCTCTCAGCAGCATCACTTATCACTTTTCACATCAAGTGCTAAGTGCTGCTAAGTGCTTTATAATATTGTATTTTATAATATTGTCGCGCCGCCACTCTGAGTCAAGAAACGCAGTCATCTTATGCAACGCCACTCTGAGTCAAGAAACGACCCTCTCAGCATTCTTGTACCGGATCTCCTCTCTGGTAAACAAGAATACCCTGAAGACTCTGGCAGGAGCACTCATTCAGGGGTACTACGACTATGCTTGCACCTCATGGTACCAAAGCACCTCAAAGGCGCTAAAAACAAAATTACAAACATCTCAAAACAAACTGGTCAGACTACTGCTTGACCTTACTCCTAGAACCCACCTCACCCCTGCCCACTTTGACAACCTAGGATGGCTTAGAGTAGACGACAGAGTACAGCAACTTGCAATGGGCCTGGTCTACAAGATACACTACACGACCAAGGTACCCATGTACATGTCAAAATACTTCCCAAAGGTCAGTGAATACCACGATCACAACACCAGAGGGAGCTCCACAAATCATGTTAAACCCAGATTCGGCTCAAATAAGGGACTAAACACGTTTCGCAATTATGCCACATCAATGTGGAACGCCCTACCCAAAGCTGTAAAGGAATGTGGATCACTACCCACTTTCAAAACCTCTCTCAAGGGACACCTACGGGAGACTGCAATTCAACACTGGCCCCTGTAAATATCCTAACCCAACCCCCTCCAATGTACAGTCATTTACCTAGTATGGTTTTGTCAATAGTCCAATGTACAATTTTGTTTGTTTGTACAGTGTCTCCCCCCCCCCCCCTCAATGTACAGTTTTGCTTGTATATACAGTGTGCCCCCCCCCCCCAACCACCTCCAATGTAGATTACCCAGTATGGTTGTCAATATCCCAGTGTACCCAACCCCCCCCCCCCCACCCAACCTCCTCCAATGTACAGTTTCTACGTCAAATGTATATACTCCCTTTTCCTGACTCCTTCTGTATCACAAACAGTACTGTATTTGCAAATCTGGTATGTCATAAATGTATAGATGTAGCAGTACTGACTATCTGTATGTCATGTATGTCATATATGTCCAGATGAATTGAAAATGGGGGACCCTGATGTAAACAAGACGAAAGTCTTTCTCTGGTCTGCATCCCCTTAACAATTGTGTGTATTGAGCTGTACTGTATTGTACCCATTCTGCAATCTGTTAATAAAGTTTTCAATCAATCAATCAATCAATCAATCAATCAATTCAATCAATCAATCAGCAGCATCACTTATCACTTTTCACATCAAAACAAAAGTAGAGGGGTGAACGCTGTTGGTAACACCACCCACTTCAATGACAGAGCTCTCATATTATACTCAGAGTGGCGTTGCATAAGATGACTGCGTTTCTTGACTCAGAGTAGCGGCGCGACAATATTATAAAATACAATATTATAAAGCACTTAGCAGCACTTAGCACTTGATGTGAAAAGTGATAAGTGATGCTGCTGAGAGGGTAGTTTCTTGACTCAGAGTGGCGTTGCATAAGATGACTGCGTTTCTTGACTCAGAGTGGCGGCGCGACAATATTATTAAATAAGAGAGCTCTGTCATTGAAGTGGCGTAAGCGAGAACTGCCGGCGATGCGGGGGGCGTGCCAGCGTAGGGTCACGTGGGCGTCGTGGCCAATCAGAGGAACCCGGAAACCGAACGGCGTGTAAGGAACAGGGAACCAGGAAGAAACTGTTCGTGGGTGTACACAGTGTTAAGAACAGGCAACCGAGAAACTGTTTGTGTGTGTACACGGGGTTTAGGAACAGGCAACCGAGAAACCGTTTGTGTGTGTAAACAGGGTTTAGGAACAGGCAACCGAGAAACTGTTAGTGTGTGTACACAGGGTTTAGGAACAGGCAACCGAGAAACTGTTCGTGTGTAGGTATTAATTACTGTGGGCTCACAACCCAACAGATAATTAAAAAATCCCACCAACGACTGTACTTCCTAAGAAGGCTGAGAAAATTTGGCATGCCACCCAAGATTCTCAGCAACTTCTATAGAAGTACGTTGAGAGTGTCCTTACCAGCTCAATCACAGTCTGGTATGGAAACTGCACTGCTAAGGAGAGGAAGGCACTCCAGCGAGTGATTAAAACTGCTCAGTACATCTCTGGAGCAGCCTTCCCCTCACTACAGGACATTTACTCTACCAGGGACACCAGGGCCCTCATTTATCAACGTGGCGTACGCACAGATATGTGCTTAACCCGTGCGTACGACCATTACTAAGCAAAGTGTGGGATTTATCAATTTGAACGTGAACTTGACTTTGTGCTTATGTCTACGCACAGCTCTGAGCATGCTTAGCTGACGCCCAGTGGTAGAATATTGTTACTACGGCATATGCGCTCCTCAGTTCATGCATTAGTTTCAACACGGAAATAAGCTTTCGTGCATTACTCCTGACACTGGCGCGTGTTCTGTATGAACCGTAATTCATTATAGTTCATTGTGAAATAGCGACAGTAGTGTAATTATAATGGGCTCATGCGCGAACAAGAGGTTGGCTTGCTTGTTTGGCAGGGGGGGCAGACGCAGAACACCTAGTGTAACTGCCGCCGTGTCATAGTGTAATTCAAGTTAAGCTTCAGTATGATGTCATATAGTAGAACCGGTTAGAACAGGCTAGAACCTTCCAGAACTGCGCTCCACAGTGTATAAATAGAGAGAACTTACAAGGGTTCTCTCTCTCTCTCATTTCTCAACCACCATCAACCACCTAGCCCCTTTCGTGACTGTGATGCACCGATGCACTGGTCAACACTGCATTATTTCCGGCGTTGTGTGCATGATGCACATGCGCTGTGATCACACCAGGCAGCCAACGCCGGAAATAATGCCGTGTTGACCAGTTTATAAAAAATATTTAAAATGTTTATTAGCAACGCCGAGCTTTCAAACCATCCCGTATCTCTGTCCGAAACCCTCGTGCAAATGTGAGTACCTTTGACATTTCTCTGTGATTCTTGTATAACGAACGGTTCGGTTAGAACCAGTCCTTCAGGGTAAATCTAGGTTGGTTTCCTATTGAGGAGCAAGTGACTGTGGATTCACTCGGTGCATCACAGTCACAAAAGGGGTTAGGTTACAGAACACCCACCTCCACCAAACGCGATTAAATATTGTTTCAAATAAAAAGCGACATACTATTATTTTGTGTCATGTTTCCAAATAAGATTGGCCACAACGAAATGCTTTCTACTTCAATTTGTTGGTTAGAATAGATTACCTCGCTCCGTTGAAACTTCACTGAGACTAACAGTAAAAGACAGTATTTTAATAATAATAATAATAGAGCTTCATTTTATATAGCGTCTTTCAAGAGACCCATGCAAGGTCGCTTTACATAGATAGGGGGGGGGGAAATAACAAAGTAATAAACATAGTGGACAGACTATGTAAATATGATGATGGGATTCAAGTTCATGTTTGTATTTATCACATAGGCAGGCTACACATGGCGTATACTTAGGCTACATCATACATGGCAGTGAGATTCATTGTTCTTGTATATGCTCTCGTATTATTGTTTATATAGGCTACCCAATACTGACATCAAAATAGATTGTATGCCTCTAGAAATCATATGCAGCAGGTAGAAAATTTACGGAAAATCCGTCGCGATTTGGAATACAATTGAGGGGAACTTTAATCCCTGGGTATTAATCGAACAAAACGGAAAAAGGCAGTCATATTCCAGCATGGGCTTTATTAGTTAATATGGTCTTTAAGAGATATCATATCCGACATCACGGTACGTGTACATGTCTGTCAGCCTGTCTCGTATTTCTCCATAACACGCAATTCCCTCGGGTCAGTCCATTATTTCACATCCCATGGGGGTGTTTCATGACCATATATGGATAATCGGGGCGGTTCTGGTATGCAAATACTTAAAACCATGCACAAGCTCAAGCTTAGGAGCAAGGTGATATTTATGAAGACAGGTGTGCGTAGGACCTGTGTACGCACGTGTGATAAATCCCGTTTTTTTTTGTGCGTGCACACATTCTAAATTCTGTGCTTAAGAACGAAAATAGAATACTTTCCAAGAAAACTTGATAAATGAGGGCCCAGGAGAGCACACAACATCATTAAGGACAGCACACCCCCCCAACACAGACTCTTCAACCTCCTGCCATCAGGCAGGCGATATAGGAGTCTGAAAGCCAGAACCACGAGACTGACAAACAGTTTCTACCCACAGGCCATCAGACTATTGAATGCCTAGCCCCCCCCCCCATCTCCACACACACCATCTACTATAAACTATGAACTATGAATCAGAATCACTAAAGACACTTTTAACTGCTGCTATGACCCACTGTCAACTCCATTCACATGATCGGAACGTGCAATGTAACTCACTGTGCCTTGTTGTATTGTATATTTTTATCTATTTTATCTTAATTTCTAGCACTCGCTTGTATTTAAATATGTTTAAGTTAAGTACTGTGTGATTTTTGTGAAGGGTGGACTAGCAAAGTAAGATTTTTCATTGTATGGCAAACTGTCGTTTTAACTGTGCATATGACAATAAACAATCTTGAATTAAAGGAGCATGTAGGGGGAATATTAATATATAATAATAATATTGATATACAGGTTAATTAAATAGAGTTGAATTATACAATGGATTAAATACGAATTTCACAGATAGATAAGGTGCAGTTAATTAAAGAGTTTAATTATAGAATGGAATAAATAATATCTTCACTATGTCATCGGAGACATAGTTTGAAATGAAGAGGGATTTAATTTCCAGCTGTTTTATCTCACACCTTAAAAAGGTAGGGCCAGGGAGTACACAGTCACCAGAAGAACTAGCGTGCGGGCGCTGGGGGCCAACCTGGGACGAAGAGTAGCGCGGAGATGGTATCGGAGGGCTGAGTGTTGCAACGGGGAAAATGACAGGGAACCGCCCTGTAGGGACAGACATAAGTGTTGAGAAGGTGGTGGAATAGTGATAACGATAGCGCCATGTGCTGTAAGACACTCACAACGTCTACACAGCATAAAGAGCGTGGGCATGGGACGGGCTTGCAGGAAAAATATATATAGCGAACCTGAAATGACAGTATGGAATGAACTGCAAGTCAAATGCCATAGTATAAGGAGCTTTCTGGAAAACCCAAGGGGAAGGCCTGCATACACAAGACTCCTGGTTTCCCTTCTCTTCTTTCAGAGTCCGGAGACCACCGACAGCGAGCAGGGAAGACCACCGACAGCGAGCGGGGGAGACCACCGGCAGCGAGCTGGGGAGACGGCCAACGGGGCGGAGAACGGCAGTCGCAGGCGGTGTTGCTCAGGGAAGGACGAGGCAGACAGGACGGGGCTTTCCTACAGAGACACTGTTTTGAGGCATTTGAAACAGAGATCATGGATGTGTTTATTGTTGAATCATGGACAAACAGGGACTTTCTTTCAGAGTCAATCAAGAGATCGAGAGACAAGACGACAGCGTGAAGTCCTGTGTGTTCATTGATAATAATTTACAGATGTGTATGAGTATGAGATGTGTTGAAAACCTTAATGAGGATTTATATATAGATATATAAGATATAGATATATAAGGTATATATAGGGGGGGGATTTATGACAATTACCTGTAGTATGTTAATATAGTCCTCTCGGGACAGATAAACCATTTCTCTAGCAGGATCAAGGGAGATGTGAGTTTATTTTGGGGAAGGGCCCCAAAGACAACAAGGGGTGGCCAAGGGAGGAGCTCCCCCAGGGAGCGCTAAGTGGCTGTGGGTTTCCTCTGGGTGTCCTTATGTTGATGGTCTGCTGTGTGTTCCCTGGTGCCCCGGGGGAGGCACGGTAGGCATCGACCAACGAGATCACAGTTTTGACGAGATGCTGTCTTCTTTCCTTGGGCACAAAGGAGGGGGGCATTGTACGTTAAAACGACAGCAGAGTAAATTGAAAAACCAAGTAGTTTGTTGATTCTGAAGGTTGATTAAGAATCAAAGGGAGGATTGAAGGAATCCTTGTTTTTCAATGTGTATATAATGTAAATATCTGCAGATGATGTCATCTACTCGTAGATATTAGTTGTAAGAGGACAGTATCAGTCACTATGTCTGGCTCCAGTGAGGCTGCAGACGAGGGCCTGTTATCAGCTGAGCTCTCAAGCGAGCCAAGGTCATTGTATGCAGCGGCACTGGGTTCTCACATGGTGGTGTGGCCACATCGTTTAGTGTGTCAAAGACTATACTGCTGTTGCCATGGTAGCATGTCACATAGTAATGAGAAAAGGGGGCGGGCCCCTGTTGCTAGGGGGAAAACGTTATGAGAGGTGAGTTCCTTCCGGGGTAAGTTAGATTGAGACACGACGCGGAGGCGAGCAGACGCGTTATCAAAGACTTTGAAAGGATCCCTCCTCCCCTCGCAGGGAGGAAGGGAATATGCCACGGCATCGCTAGCTTCGGCTAACAGGGGAGGTTTTGGCTGACGACGAGGCCTCAGAACCATTGGACTAATAGCATAAGAGACGGTAGAGAATAATGAATTCAGTTTTTCTTCAAAGACTGTTCAAGGACATTACAGAATGGGTTACATCTTGTACGAAGCTATGTTTATGAAAATAAACATCAGGAAAGAGATCACGTTGCCAGTGTCGAATTCTTCTGATTACGGATGTACCAACGGGGGTTGATACAGTGTGAGACAGCTAATGAGATAACCGAGTATGAAACAAACAACGCAGATTGGGGAGGAAAGTCACGGAGCAGCAGGTGACGAGTGGATTAAATGATCAAAGGCTAGAAACACTGTTATCTTTCACTAGATACCAAGAACATGCAAATGGACCTTGTAGAAGTGGAGCAATATTCCATTTACTAAGGTATGTATTTTAGGCAGATTTTCAGAAAATAAGGCTCCGGGCTTAAGAGGTTAAAACAATAAGGGGCGGTTAGGTGGCCGAGCGGAGATTGCGTTCGTCACCAACCCCGGAGCTGTGAGCTGGATTCGCCTGTTCGAATCCAGCTCACAGCTCCGGGGTTGTCACCAGCTTGGCTGGCCGTTCACACTAATACAATTGGCTGTATTAGAGGGTGGGAGAAGCTGGCGGGGTGGGTCCGGGTCATTGTAAACAGCGACTCCTACAGTTCGGTCGGGGCGCCTGCTAAGCGCGGATAGGACCTGAGGGGGATAGTGTGATCCTCCCACATGCTACGCCCTCTCAATGAGAATCCGCACTGCCAGGTGAAAAGAAGCGGTGATTGGCTGGACGTGTGTCGGAGGAAGCACGTGGTAGCCTCCACTCTCCCAGATGATCTGACTGTGGGGGGTAAGTGCGCAGCGACCAGGAAGGGACTGGGAATTGGCATACGACTAACATTGGGTTGGGAGAAAATCGGAGGAAAATGGAGGGGGAAAAAGATAAAAATATATAAAAAAAAAAAACAATAAGGCATCTTTGAGTAAACTTTGAGTAACATTAAGTATCTCGAGGCTGGGTCCAGCATGTCCTCTTTTTTGGAAATCAAAATATGGTCACCCTATGTTAGCTCACCAGTATCCTGCATTACTTTTAGAGAACACACAGCATAGGTGCTAGTTAACCAGCTCACCAGTAGCCTGCATTACTTTGAAAACACACAGCGTAGCTGCTAGTTAACCAGCTCACCAGTAGCCTGCATTACTTTTAGAGAACACAGTGTAGCTGCTAGTTAACGTTAGCTCACCAGTAGCCTGCATTACTTTTAGAGAACACAGTGTAGCTGCTAGTTAACGTTAGCTCACAAGTAGCCTGCATTACCTTTAGAGAACACACAGCGTAGCTGCTAGTTAACGGCTCACCAGTAGCCTGCATTACTTTTAGAGAACACAGTGTAACTGCTAGTTAAAGTTAGCTCACGAGTAGCCTGCATTACCTTTAGAGAACACACAGTGTAGCTGCTAGTTAACCAGCTCACCAGTAGCCTGCATTACTTTTAGAGAACACAGTGTAGCTGCTAGTTAACGTTAGCTCACCAGTAGCCTGCATTACATTTAGAGAACACAGTGTAGCTGCTAGTTAACGTTAGCTCACCAGTAGCCTGCATTACTTTTAGAGAACACAGTGTAGCTACTAGTTAAAGTTAGCTCACCAGTAGCCTGCATTACTTTTAGAGAACACAGTGTAGCTGCTAGTTAACGTTAGCTCACCAGTAGCCTGCATTACTTTTAGAGAACACAGTGTAGCTGCTAGTTAAAGTTAGCTCACCAGTAGCCTGCATTACTTTTAGAGAACACAGTGTAGCTGCTAGTTAAAGTTAGCTCACCAGTAGCCTGCATTACTTTTAGAGAACACAGTGTAGCTGCTAGTTAACCAGCTCACCAGTAGCCTGCATTACTTTTAGAGAACACAGTGTAGCTGCTAGTTAACGTTAGCTCACCAGTAGCCTGCATTACTTTTAGAGAACACACAGTGTAGCTGCTAGTTAACCAGCTCACCAGTAGCCTGCATTACTTTTAGAGAACACACAGTGTAGCTGCTAGTTAACGTTAGCTCACCAGTAGCCTGCATTACTTTTAGAGAACACAGTGTAGCTACTAGTTAAAGTTAGCTCACCAGTAACCTGCATTACATTTAGAGAACACAGTGTAGCTGCTAGTTAACCAGCTCACCAGTAGCCTGCATTACTTTTAGAGAACACAGTGTAGCTGCTAGTTAAAGTTAGCTCACCAGTAGCCTGCATTACTTTTAGAGAACACAGTGTAGCTGCTAGTTAACGTTAGCTCACCAGTAGCCTGCATTACTTTTAGAGAACACAGTGTAGCTGCTAGTTAAAGTTAGCTCACCAGTAGCCTGCATTACTTTTAGAGAACACAGTGTAGCTGCTAGTTAAAGTTAGCTCACCAGTAGCCTGCATTACTTTTAGAGAACACAGCGTAGCTGCTAGTTAACCAGCTCACCAGTAGCCTGCATTACATTTAGAGAACACAGCGTAGCTGCTAGTTAACCAGCTCACCAGTAGCCTGCATTACTTTTAGAGAACACACAGTGTAGCTGCTAGTTAACGTTAGCTCACCAGTAGCCTGCATTACTTTTAGAGAACACAGTGTAGCTACTAGTTAAAGTTAGCTCACCAGTAGCCTGCATTACTTTTAGAGAACACATAGTGTAGCTGCTAGTTAACCAGCTCACCAGTAGCCTGCATTACATTTAGAGAACACAGTGTAGCTGCTAGTTAATGTTAGCTCACCAGTAGCCTGCATTACTTTTAGAGAACACAGTGTAGCTGCTAGTTAACCAGCTCACCAGTAGCCTGCATTACATTTAGAGAACACAGTGTAGCTGCTAGTTAATGTTAGCTCACCAGTAGCCTGCATTACTTTTAGAGAACACAGTGTAGCTGCTAGTTAACCAGCTCACCAGTAGCCTGCATTACTTTTAGAGAACACAGTGTAGCTGCTAGTTAACGTTAGCTCACCAGTAGCCTGCATTACTTTTAGAGAACACAGTGTAGCTGCTAGTTAAAGTTAGCTCACCAGTAGCCTGCATTACTTTTAGAGAACACAGTGTAGCTGCTAGTTAACGTTAGCTCACCAGTAGCCTGCATTACTTTTAGAGAACAATGTGTAGCTGCTAGTTAACGTTAGCTCACCAGTAGCCTGCATTACTTTTGGAGACCATGGCCACTGTCAGAGTCTGAGGTGATGACAAAACAACTTTAAAATCTTCCAACTTCCCCCAAGTCAGCGGTGTGGCGAGACCTTTCCAAACAAAACTTGCTTTATCAAAAAAAATAACTCTAGGCTCTTCACACTCTACTCTCGTATAAAGAAAATAAATAATCCTACATGCAGTTTGACTGGGAACAGCGGCTAAACAGGAAGCGACAGGGTTCATGGGAAATGTGATATTATCATGAGAAGTAGGTTACCATTTGTTTCGGCAATAGTCTAATTTGTTTACTGTAATTATACCATGGTATCACAACCCATCTTGTTGAAGTCAGAGGATCTATGTAGGATTGTTAGTAACTGTATAACTGCATATATAACTGTTTCCACTAGAGGGCGCTCTAGGCGGAGCCACTCAAGAACACCACCAGGTGGCGAGTATAAATAGAGATGTCTCCTCCTACTCTACCTCTTTCCCCCCAGCCTCTCAGTGAGAGGAGAACTCTAGAACTGCTGCTCATACCATGTGAATAAATAAACCACGCCAGTTAAAGACTAAAGATAGAAACCATGCCTCTTGACCACATTATTGTCACCCTATAGCCGGATTCTGTCAACAGGTTATGGGCCCAGATAACGCCGGGCGAAATAATAAGGGTAGCAAGCTTAGCTAAAGTATAGGCTAGGTTAGCGCCGGGAGCACCGCGTGGCTAGACGCTAGGCTACTGTTCTGAAGGTCCAGATTAACACTGAAAGTCTGCGTTTATTATTTTGTATAACTTATATATTGTTTATATATATAAGATATATATCTTAACGTCATCTGTTTGCCTAAACAGTATTCTTTGTTCGCCTTATTGTGTCCCATTCTTGACGCTGTAGGCGCCAGGGCGCGCGCCCCCTAGACATGTTTTCTAGACATGTTCAGACATGCCCGGACAAGCCCAGAGCGAGCGCATTGATTCTGTACAGGTGAACAGGCTGGGTCCAACGGGGAACCAGATAGAGTATGTTGGGTAGACGACGTGCGGCAGCAGCAGCAGCAGCATAACAGGAAAACTAGCAGAGCGAGAGTGAAGACGTCTGGTGCAGTTGTACACAGACCGATAGCGGTGTATCGTTATAGAGAGCTAATGGCTACTTAGATACAACTATAATATTGTCGAGCCATTATTGGCACAGTATAGTGACTTGTGTAAGCGAAGTAACGTGGAGAGACTTATAGTTAAACCCAGCGACGTTTGGATATAACTACTCATTGGAGACCGTCTGCGGGTTAGCTTCACGTACAAACGAAGCTAACTAGCTACCATCTATGCCAACGGGCTTTTGGATTAATAGCTATTAACCCTGCCATCGGGCGCTAGGAATAGAAGGACCGGTTCCGTACGAGACCCCTTCTCCCAGCGACGACAGGATTATCCGACCAGTCTACAGTTTCTCTGGAGCAGGAGCTCTAGAGAGAACCAACCGTCTCCAGCCACATCTTGCTTTTCCCTGTATCGCCTCGCTTCGTCTCACTCACTTCAGAGCTCCACCGGTCGAGTATCCGTAGTCTAGGAACCATTCGTTACCGTTGACTTTGTTGCACTGACATTCTAGTATTAAAGGAGAACCGTAATAAATAATATGTATGTTTGCTATTAACAATAAACATGATGCTTGTTCAACTTGTATCCCTGTCCCCGCGCAGTCAATGGAGTGTCCGCCATTTTGTCTAACTGTACTGTCTGGCTATTAATATTCTTTAGTAGTGGTTTAATCTAACATATCTCAATACAGTCAGGGTTGTGTAGCCCCTTAGCTACAGCTACCATCAACGAAGAGGATGGAAACCAAGGGAAGGAGCAAATGGCCCTCATTCAATGGAAAAGCAGAGGACTACAAGCTCTGGGAAGAGGGCATGCTATGCTGCATGCACGGTGCGGGACTGAGGGAGACGATCCTGGCAGCCCCCACGGGAGACCTGACGGCGGAAGAGCAAGCCCTGGACGACCAGCGTAACGCAGACGCGTACTGTGAGTTAGCGCCACTGCTCGACGACACCAGCTTGGGGCTGATATTCCGCGACACTAAAGACAAAGGGCGAGAAAGCCTGGAGGTGTTGAGAGAGCATTACATCAGGCGAGGAAGACCCAGAGTCGTGGCCCTCTACATAGCACTAACGGCCCTGAGGAAGGGGCACACCGAGACTGTGACCGAATACGTCAACAGAGCGGAGCAGATCACGACGCCATTGAGGAGTGCAGGAGAAGCACCCAGCGATGGGCTAATGATTGTGATAATGATGAGAGGACTACCGGAGCTGTACAAACCGTTCACACTCCTGGTAACACACGGTTCAGCGGACATGACGCTGGGACAGTTCAAGGCCAAGTTAAGAAACTTCGAGGCCTCAGAAGATACCCACCCAGCCGCCACGGAGGCGGGAGAGAGGGTGCTAAAGGGAGAGGACCAGGACCACGGCGGAACTGTCGTGTTGGCGATGCGGAGAGAAAGGCCATCGGAGAAGCGACTGCACAAAGACTGTCTGGTGTAGCTTCTGCACATCCACAGGGCACACAGACAGAACATGCATGAAGAAACACCACCAGAGCACCCGATACGCACATGGACAAGATGACGGCCATGGACGAGACGGCGGCCATGGACGAGACGGCAGGCCACGGACAAAATGGCGGCTGTGGACAAGATGGCGGCTGTGGACAAGATGTCGGCTACGGACAAGATGGCGACGGATCGAGATGACACCCGGAGAATAACGGGACAGGAAGACTACGCTTTCGGGGCGCGGATGGCGTGCATCGCCGGGCCGGCACAGCTGCAGCGGGCCCAGAGGAGGGGACTGATGGTGGACACAGGTGCGTCATCCCATGTCATCAACGACAGGAGTCGGTTCAAGAACTTTGACAACACTTTCCACCCGGAGAGGCACAGCATGGAGCTGGCAGACGGAAGGCGCACCTACGGGTTGGCGCAAGAGAGAGCAGACGCACAGGTATGCCTCACGGACAGTAGGGGGCGCCGACGTACGGTGACGTTAAAGAATGCTCTCTACGTACCATCGTTCCCACAAGGACTATTCTCTGTAATAGCTGCTACTGCAAGCGGTGCCAAGGTATTCTTCGATAAAGGTAAAAATGTTCTTGTAGAACCTGACGGTACACGGTTTGACATAGAGATGTACCAGAGAATATATTATCTGCAAACGGAGCGTAATGACAACGACAAGTGTAATGATAATAATGATATGTGAAGCGTGACGGCCAGTCACGATATTCAGACATGGCACGAGATTATGGGTCATTGTAATTACGAGGATTTACTGAAACTGCAAGCAGTGACAGAAGGCATGCACATTGAAGGTGAAAAGCGTAGACCTGACAAAAATTGTGCAGTGTGCAAAACGGGGACGTTTACTCAACCGAGAAACAGAAATCCCACAGAAAAAGTAAGGGTACCACTTGCATTAGTTGACACGGACCTAGCCGGTCCAGTAAGCAACGAGTCCATAGGAGGCTTTAGATATGTACAGTCTTTTACAGATGTGTGCACAGGGGCAGTGTTTGTTTACTTTCTCAAAGCAAAGAGTGACACACTCCAGGCCACGGAGAAATTCTTGGCAGACGTAGCCCCTTATGGTAACGTAGGATGCTTGAGGTCCGACAACGAAACCGAGTTCACAAACAGAGAGTTCCAATCACTGTTGAGAAGGTACAGGATAAGACACGAGACGTCACGTCCATATCCCCCACACCAGAACGGAGTGGCAGAGAGGGAATGGCGCACCCTTTTCGAGGTGTAAGCTTGATTGAATTGATTGATTGAAAACTTTATTAACAGATTGCAGAATGGGTACAATACAGTACAGCTCAATACACACAATTGTTAAGGGGATGCAGACCAGAGAAAGACTTTCGTCTTGTTTACATCAGGGTCCCCCATTTTCAATTCATCAGGACATATATGACATACATGACATACAGATAGTCAGTACTGCTACATCTATACATTTATGACATACCAGATTTGCAAATACAGTACTGTTTGTGATACAGAAGGAGTCAGGAAAAGGGAGTATATACATTTGACGTAGAAACTGTACATTGGAGGAGGTTGGGTGGGGTGGGGTTGGGTACACTGGGATATTGACAACCATACTGGGTAATCTACATTGGAGGTGGTTGGGGGGGGGGGGGGGGGGCACACTGTATAAACAAGCAAAACTGTACATTGAGGGGGGGGGAGACACTGTACAAACAAACAAAATTGTACATTGGACTATTGACAAAACCATACTAGGTAAATTACTGTACATTGGAGGGGGTTGGGTTAGGATATTTACAGGGGCCAGTGTTGAATTGCAGTCTCCCGTAGGTGTCCCTTGAGAGAGGTTTTGAAAGTGGGTAGTGATCCACATTCCTTTACAGCTTTGGGTAGGGCGTTCCACATTGATGTGGCATAATTGCAAAACGTGCTTAGTCCCTTATTTGAGCCGAATCTGGGTTTAACATGATTTGTGGAGCTCCCTCTGGTGTTGTGATCGTGGTATTCACTGACCTTTGGGAAGTATTTTGACATGTACATGGGTACCCTGATCGTGTAGTGTATCTTGTAGACCAGGCCCATTGCAAGTTGCTGTAATCTGTCGTCTACTCTAAGCCATCCTAGGTTGTCAAAGTGGGCAGGGGTGAGGTGGGTTCTAGGAGTAAGGTCAAGCAGTAGTCTGACCAGTTTGTTTTGAGATGTTTGTAATTTTGTTTTTAGCGCCTTTGAGGTGCTTTGGTACCATGAGGTGCAAGCATAGTCGTAGTACCCCTGAATGAGTGCTCCTGCCAGAGTCTTCAGGGTATTCTTGTTTACCAGAGAGGAGATCCGGTACAAGAATCGAGTTCGTTGGTTGACTTTTTTTATTACATTGGATGCCATTTTGTCACAGGAGAGATTAGCCTCTAGGATGGAACCCAGGTAGGTAATTTCATCTTTCCTTGTGACAATATTGTCACCCACTGTAACTGAGAAGCCGTCGGTCTTGCTGAGTTTGTTATTTGAACCGAAGAGAATGTACTCTGTTTTGCCCATGTGTAATGATAGTTTGTTATCAGCGAGCCATATGCAGATTCTGCCTAGTTCCGAGCTGAGGGTTTTTTCAACCTGTAACTTGTTCTTGTCAGAGACCAGCAGGGCTGAGTCGTCCGCAAACAGGAACAAGTTGCAGTCACAAGCTGACGACATGTCATTTGCATAAATTAGGAACAGTAGCGGTCCTAGTATGCTTCCTTGTGGAACACCACAGCTCACTGTGAGGGGGGGGGATAGGGTACCGTTTACCTCCACCATCTGTTCCCTCCCCTCAAGGTAGGATTGCATCCAGCTCACTGATAGACTATCAAAACCAATTGCTTTTAGCTTGTCAATCAGAATGGAGTGATTGACCGTGTCAAAGGCCTTTTGTAGGTCCAGCATGACCATGCCGCAGTATTTGCCTGCGTCCACCTCTTGTTTGATGTGGTCATTCAAATAGAGAAGGCATGTGTCAGTGGAGTGGGATGTTCTGAAGCCAGATTGGAATTCGTAGATTAGATTTTTTTCCGCTAGGTACTTTTCGACCTGTTCGTAGACAATTTTTTCCATGACTTTCGAGATGGAGGTGAGAATAGAAACAGGGCGGTAGTTGCCTGGGTCTAATTTGCTGCCCTTTTTGTGCAGAGGGGTCACCCTCGCAATTTTGAAGTCCTTGGGGACGTGTCCCTGTTTTATGGAGAGGTTTATTATGTGTGTGATGATTGGGGTGATGGCGGCTGCTGAGTCTCTGAGGAATTTGGAGGGGATGTTGTCATGGCCAGTGGCCTTGTTAGGTTGGAGGGCGCTCAGTTTATTGAGTACCTCATCTGTTGTTACCATTTCCAGCTTGAAGTCGTCCTTGCGGACCCCTAGGTTTTTGTAGTAAGCTACTCAGGGCTGTACGCTGCGATGATCTCGTCGCAAATTGCCCCTTTAATTGGCCGTTGCGATTGGTAAATAATATTTGGGGGCGGGCTTGCGAGTAGGGATTTCAAGCCTTGCATTCGCATTTCACTCCTAAATGATCCAAGGCGTGTGATGACGCTGAGCACTCAGGTATGATCAGCGGGGAAAATCAACTGAGCACTCACTCTGATAGACTGGCTGACTGATTTAGCTATGAAGAAAAGTAAAGTTAGTAGTAGGGATGGGAATCGATGGTTCCTAACTGGGTTTTGGCCATATGCTCCCGAAATTCTCCCGCTGTTTGGCTGCTTCTATGTGCAGTGAAAACTACTCGAAATGCTTTAGAACCTAGTCATTGATTTAGTTCAGGGTTAGCCGCGGAGCTAACGCTAGCTAACGTGAGCTAATCAAGCTCACAGAGAGAGATAAACAGCTGACAGCAGGTAGTACAGGTACAAATACAATAAAACAAGGGGTGGGGGCTGTTGTGTAAACCTTGTGTCGCGTCAATCTGGTCCACACGTTACTCGTTCATATCTCAGCCCGTGCTGAGATATGCCCATTCCGCGGTCTGTTAATAAAGTTTTCAATCAGACAGATGTATGGAAACGCTTTTATTACAACATTCGTTGAGGTAAAATCATTATGCCTCATTTAGTCATCCTGCAGAGCACTGGTCTCCTACTCGTGAGCCGCGGGGAGCTAATGTTAGTAGCTTTGTTGTTGTCAACACACAGGGCATTCAGGAAGTCAAAAACGAATGCGCTTGCCGATTGGTGCTAAGAACAGCAGGGCGGGTGCAAGCGTTGTGACGTAATTGGCAGACTCTACTGTCAATCAAAATTATTCTGTTTTCCGTCAGAATGAATGAATGAGAACTTTATTAACAGATTGCATAATGGGTACAATACAGTACAGGAGGATGAAGACCAGAGAAAGACTTTCGGCTTTTTTACATAAGGGTCCTCCATTTTCAATTCATCAAAACATTTAGAGACATACAAATATACAGTAGTTTCATAAAAATGCTAAAATGCTATTGATTGATTGATTTAAAACTTTATTAACATATTGCAGAATGGGTACAGTACAGCTGCTCAATACATACAATTGTTAAGGGGATGCAGACCAGAGAAAGACTTTTGTCTTGTTTACATCAGGGTCCCCCATTTTCAATTCATAATATTTCATATCTAAATCATATAATATCTCATTGCTAAATATATGCAATATATAATCTAATAATCCAATAATCTAAATCTAATATATAATATAAAAATGCTAAATGCATGGGTATTTTATTTTGTCTTTAATGTTAGCTTGTAAACTCATACTGTCTTGGTAAGCCTCATAATGAATTGTTTGGGGTAAAAAAGAAAAACATCGTGATGTGTATCGTGTATCGCCGAAAGGTCAGAAAATATCGTGATATCATATTTAGGCCATATCGCCCAGCCCTAGTTGGTTCATTATAAAAGATACAAACCTGACAACAAAAGCACTTAAATGTTAAATAAAAGGACCACAGTAATGAGGCAGGAGGAACATATTTTTTTGCACTATAATGGTAAAATTGCCTAAAAATGTGCCCCTAAAACATATTTTTTGCCCCTAAATTTCTAATTTAGGGGCAAGTGTGCCCCTAGTGAAAAAGCTTAGCGTACAGCCCTGCTACTATGTGTTCTACCCCATAAAGCCCTGAGTGGGAGGGTAGTTTGTTTACCAGTGTTGTGGCTATGTTTGTGAAGAAAATGTTTAAGTAATTGGCTACATCCAGCTTGTCTGTGATGAGCGTGTTGTCCGTTTTTATGTTTATGTTTGAGAATCTGGTTTTAAGTTTTTTACTGCATCCTAGTTGATTATTGAGTAATTTCCAAAGTTCACATGGTTTGTTTTTGTTTTCCTCAGTTTTGTCATTGATGAAATTCTTTTTTGCAGTTTTGATCATGGAGTTTACGTCGTTTCTTAGTCTGTTTCTTTCTAGTTTGAGTTCAGTCACGTGGGCTTGGAGTTCACTGCTCGTGCTTTTAGTAAGCTTTGACTGACTTTTACGAAACTCAGAGCATTTTTTGTCTCTGGTTTTCATAGCGGCCAGTATTTCGGAGTGCATCCACGGCTCAGCGCGATTTTTTACCCTGGTGGTTCTTAGGGGGGCCATGTCGTTTAGTATTGTTGAGAATTTGGTTTTGAAACCAAGCCATGTTTCTTCAACCAGTGTACCATTGAGTTCATCTGACCAGTCCAGACTCTCCAGTTCAAGGTTGAAGCTAGTATATAGTAACTTACCTAAGAGCCTATGGCATTATGCGGTGCAAGAAACCGTTTACACCAGAAACGGGTGCTTTAATAAGCACTCGGGCACCACCCCGTATACAGCACTGACAGGAAAGAAGTGTAATCTAGCCAGAATGCACCGATTTGGATCAGTGTGTTATGCATACCTGCATGACAGGGGAAAGCCAGAGTCCAGATGTGTAAAATGACTTTTTGTAGGACACGACAAGGGAAGCCCCGCTTTCCTAATTTATGATCCCGGTAAAGGGAGAGTGCAGAAACACATGCTAGTCGAGTTTGTCACAAAGGCAACATGTGAGAGCGAGACACAGACAGAGGAGCCAGAGCTGGACTCCAAAGTAAGGTGTGTAGAAACAGAGACACATCAGCCCAGTGTACTTAGTACGGTCGTGCAGGCAGACAGTCAGCCACCCACAGAGGGCGGTGACGAGGAGCACCCGAGGGTGACGTCAAGTGCCCCAAGCAGTGGGAGGTATCCCTCAAGGGAACACAAACCCCCAAAGTATCTGACAGACTATGCCCGGAAAGGGAGTGACGAGGAGGACAGTACACCTACCCCCGTTGATTACTGCTACAGGGTAGTCAGTGGGGTAACCCCGACCTTTAAAGAGGTCACATTGTCCCCCGAATCAAGTAAATGGGGGAGAGCAAGGGATGAGGAGATGAGGTCCCTAGAGGACAACCACACCTTTGCTCCGGCCAAGTTACCAGAGGGCAGACAGACAGTGGGAGGGAAATGGGTGCATTCAACCAAGTTACCAGAGGGCAGACAGACAGTGGGAGGGAAATGGGTGTATTCAATCCAGGAGGGTATTGAAGGCCACGACAAATACAAAGTATGGTTCGTAGCAAAATTGCTTAAATACTGAAGAAGGGTACTCCATGTTTAAAATACTGAAGGAGGGTGACTAACTGCTTAAATGCTGAAGGAGGGTACTCCATGTTTAAATACTGAAGGAGGGTGACTAATTGCTTAAATGCTGAAGGAGGGTACTCCATGTTTAAATACTGAAGGAGGGTGGCTACACTGCTTAAAGGCAGGAGGATGATACTCTAGGTTTAAATACGGGAGGAGTAGAATCCAGGTTTAAATACCTGATTAGAGTCCATGTCTAAATACTGAAATGGATTCTATGTTTAATTCCATGTTTAAGTACAGAGGTGTCCATGTCTAAATACTGAAATGGATCCTATGTTTAATTCCATGTTTAAGTACAGAGGTGGATGATTTACCATGTTTAAATTACAAAAATGGATCCCATGTTTAACACTTTCAGTGCCACCAGGGGGCGCACGATTTAGTGCTTGAATGCCCACATCCACTCCAATGTTAAAGGGGAACTATTTTACTATTTCTTTCACTATTTGGGCACTTTTACACAATTCCTGTGAGTCTATGGAACACCTCTGTAATATATATATTTTTTTTATTCATTGTTTTGTATTTCTAATCAAGTCCTCAAAAACAGCATTTTTCTACCTCAAGATCTCGAGCCGTTTTGAGCCTGGGCTCCAGGTCCAGCCACTGTGTGGAGCTCATCTTCTATCTCAACATTAACATGCAGCGGTGTCTTTCTGACATCACAAATCATCACATTTTCAAATGACTCAGTTCAGTGAGGGTGAATATTGTGAGAGGAGAATTGGAAGAATGTGCCAATATGAGAATTTTGAGACATAGATCATATTAATATAAGTTCACATAGCTAGGAAACAATGCTAAACACTCAAAAAGGCCATTTATAAGATAGTTCCCCTTTAACGTTAATATCGCCTAATCTATGTTTTAAATTATGGCTATGTGTCTAATCTGCCCGTCGCATTATCAATGACCCATTTCCAGTCAACATTGTTGAAGCAGATTGTTTTTTTATCGGTTCATTTACGTTTGATAGCATTTTGAAAAGCACTAGTTTTCACGGAAAATATAAGACATTCTATGATAATCACCCTTTACTGTAATATTCTAGAACGTTGTCATTTTGCGGCCTGTGACGTACATGGGTACGTGGGTTGGTCATTACCATTATTACTGTATTTATGACACCATCTGAACATCAGGTTAGTATATGTAAATATGTTATGTTTTGGATGTGATGTGTGTGTGTGTGTGCATGATAGCTAATGCTGTCTCTTTTTCTCTGTCAGGTGCCGCCCGCCCCTACACTGAAGAGTGCTGATTGCCTAATGGGTGACAGCTGATGGCAATCACCTCGAGAGGGACAGGTGGACAAATACCTGACAGCACACACACGTCCGGGCGCCTCATGGAGTCATTTGCCAGTGACCATAGAGTTGGAGGTTGCCATTGTTTACCACTGTTTGTGTGGAATGGTTATTATAACACTGTCCACTGTTGTTTGTGTGGAATAGTTATTATAACACTGTCCACTGTTGTGTGGGACTGATTTATTGTGTGTTCATGTTGTTCACACCACTTACCTGGTAGGCATTGTATTTGTGTTGGTGCAGCTACCAGGTGAGTATATATATATATATATATATATATATATATATATATATATATATATATATATATATATATATATTGTGGCCTCTTGCCTTTTTGCCACTGCTTGTGTGGAATTAATATATATATATCTATGTATTGGGCCTTCTGCCTATTTTTGCCACACCTAAGTAAGAATATATACTACTGTTGTGGGCCTCAGAGCCACTTGCCACTTATTAAGTGGAAGTATATATATCTGTATTGTTTGATGGCTGGGTGGTTCCCAGTGCCAACCTAGTTGGCTGGTGTCCTGCGACACTGTTAGTGCTTTGGTGCTCAACTTAATTATAAATATCTTGTTTGTTCTCCCCTTACCCTTCTCCCTGTTTGTTAATTGTTTGTGGGTTGTTTTTTCCCTTTGTTATATATTCATATTACAGGTGGAGGTTTAAATTCCTGCCACAGCTAATAAATATAATTTACCTTTAGAAAGCGCGTTTGTGTTGTTTTCCTATCTGCCGGGACCGTGCTTTAAAAGCATCTACTGAGGGGGTTGTTTTTGTTCATGTGCAGCCTGCTTCAGTTTCTATTCTATGTGGTCATTAGACCTTGGTACATGACACGGCCTATTTATGAATCGTTTTCAAATAAACTATAGCTAGTGCCGCGCGCTGAAAATCGATTCTCTCAGTTCCTGATCACTCTTAGTCAAACAGTCATATCACATTATAGGGGAAACGCTTATATCTCAGTGAAAAAATTTCTGATTAGCCTAAGACTGGTAACATAGATTCCTTACCTGAGATCAGATGGTATCCAAATGGATTATTCCAATTCCTGATCGCCATTTGAAAAATCGATCCTTTTATTGATCCACCGTGTATACTGTAAAAACACAGAATCCCCGCGGCTCTCAGGCTCCAGAGTGAAACTGGTCGACGGCGGTTGCATGAGTGAGAAGTAAAATTCCACATCCAGGTTTTTTTTTCTCATTCATTTTCATTGAGTTCAATCCAAAAGGGTGAATTACCATCTGGGAGACGATAGGGGGCCCTTTTTTTTTCTTTTTCTTTTTTTTTCTACATCTGAGCACCTGGGGTAGCTGAATTTCCAACGGTAGACTCGGTTGAAATATGATTTCAGATCGCTAATAAAATAAAATAAAAAGAGAAAAAACAAATATTCTTGTGAGTGGGCATTCAACCCGGGGGGTGATAACCTGAGAAATCTTGTGATGGGCAGTCAAAGTGTTAAATACAAAGGTGGATGACTTACCATGTTCTCAATGATTTAACCATGTGGGAAAGACCCTGAAACGTTTTGACATGCAAGAATGTAGATCAAGGGGAACACCATGTGATCAAAAACTCAGGAGGATGCTCAGAAACTGACAGATGTAAAAATGTACAGAGAAGCTGTGGGTAGCCTCATTTATTTAACAACATGTACCCGCCCTGACCTATGTTTTGTAGTGAGTAAACTGTCACAGCATTTAGCTGACCCCACAGAGGAGCATTGGATTACAGCAAAACATGTCTTTTGTTATCTTAAAGGTACAGCAGATAAACAATTGTGTTTCAGAAAGAGCAGCGAGGGTCTAGGACTTAAAGCCCACAGTGATGCAGACTGGGCAGCTGACACCACAGATAGAAGGAGTACCACAGGATATTGTGTGAGTTTGAACACAGACGGCTCACTGGTTTCGTGGAAAACAAAGAAGCGGCCCACAGTGGCACTATCAACAGCTTCTGTGACAGCTGACAGCTATGGCATCGGGTGTGGCTGGAGCAACAGCAGCTCTCCTAACTTTTATCTTGTTCTTAAACATTGCAGGGTTTCTTGGCTATACCCCTCATGATTTTAATTGCAGATTCTTAAAGGAATGTAAATCACAAATTGATGATACTCCTTCGAACGGAATGAACGCCAAACATTTTGGCTTCGGTAAAGCGGCGGTGTTGACTTCATTTGTTTGTCACCTGGGGCAACTCTGCGTCAAATTAAAATCAAACAAGCGGAACGTAAACGCTGGGAGGCTTATTATAGCAATTTGCCTGCTATTGTCCGGGGATATTCATCAGTGTCCTGGCCCGGGGAATTCAAATTCAAATGGGGAAGGAATCAATTTAACGGATCTGCCGAGGAGCGACTACACCTCCCCTCAGGTAAGCTCGGGGTTCGGGGAATCTGCGGGCGTTACCTGTGACATCTTCACCGATCCGTCTGCACTTCTCTGCCTGGGAGCTGTTCCGAGGGCCTTAGGAGATGACGCCGGGCGATCCGAGTGCGGAGCATCGGGAGAAGGAGACGGTGAAGCAGGAAACGACATCGGGTGGAGAGGCAACTTCGAGAGGATTGAGGAAGCTGGAGCCACCGTTAAATTGTTACCTGACGCGGGCAGTGAAGAAAGACGGGGCCGGGATAGTCGGGAGGATCCACATCGATCACCTCTCCGTGATGGTGAAATTACAGCGGGATCATCAATCTGTACCATTGAAAATGGAACTATAAAGGACGCAGGTAATCTGGATTCTGTCTTTGATTCCAGAGGATTACACCTGATACACGTAAACACTAGGAGTCTCCTCCCCAAACTCCACGAACTTCGACTGCTTGCTAGTAAGAATAATCTTTCAATAATCTGCTGTAGTGAAACATGGCTAGATGATTCTGTACCAGATGCTGAAATTGAAATAGACAATTTCACGGTGATAAGGAAAGATAGAAATAGAAATGGCGGTGGTGTCTGTATTTTTGTGAGGTCAGATATTGATTTTAATGTTAGAGATGATTTAAATAATGATCAAATAGAGGCAGTCTGGTTGGCTATTTCTCTCCCCAAAAGCAAACCAATCCTCGTTGGGGTGTGCTATCGTCCCCCAAATCAGAGTGATTTTTATGATTTATTGGGAGAGACCTGCTCTAATTGTGATGACTTTACCACAGCAGAGATTATTGTCCTTGGGGATTTAAACACTGACTTTCTCAAGAAGGACTCTACTATTTTCAAAGCTTGTGATACCTTTTGTAGATTGTTTGATCTTCATCAGATGATTAAGGAACCTACTCGTGTTACACACACCTCCCAAACCATTATTGATCTGGTTTTGGTATCGGATAGGACCAGGATAAGCAAAAGTGGAGTAGTAGAATATACTATCAGTGACCATTCCATGATCTTTGTGACTAGGAAGATACAGAGAAATATATTTAAGTGTCACAATACAGTGAAAATTAGGTCTCTGAAAAACTACAGCAAAGCTGCTCTCATCGAGTGTTTTAATAATGTAGATTGGGCAACTGTTCTGAAATGTAATAATATTGATAACGCCTGGATATGTTTTAAATCTATTTTTCTAAATGTAGTGGAGAAACTAGCACCAAGCAAAGTGGTAAGGATCAAGCGTAGAACAGAGCCCTGGGTTACTGATGACATTTTAAAACTGATACATTTAAGAAATCTAAGTTTTTCAAAATTTAAGAAATCAAGGGATAATTCAGACTACCAAGAGTTTAAGAAACTAAGAAGTGAAGCGAACAGGGAGATTATGACAGCCAAAAAATCCCACTTTTCTGAAAAGATAGTCGAATACAGGAACAACCCCAGTAAATTGTGGAAATCATTAAAGGATCTAGGCTACAGCAAAAGGCTAAAAACCAAACCTAGCAGCCTTAGTTTGAACCACGAGGGTAAATTGACCTCAGACAAAAAAGAGGTGGCGGAGGGGCTGAACACGTACTTTACATCAGTGGCAAGTAATCTGGTAAAAGATCTCCCACAGCATTCAGGGCGTTTTGGAGAAGCACAGGTTAATGAGTATTACTCACAACTAGAGTTGCAAGAGGACTCCTTTTCTTTTAGTAAAGTGACAGAGAGCGCAGTCCTCAAGAGGCTAAATCAACTTAATTCCAGTAAAGTGACAGGATTAGATCAGATGCCTGCTAGGTTTCTTAACGACGCAGCAGAGAGCATCACACCTGCTATTACCCACCTAATCAACAGTGATGCCACAGATTACTTGTAAAAGTAATCCGATTACTGATTACTGATTACTCCTTTAAAAAGTAATCCAAGTTACTTTACTGATTACTTGATTATCAGAGTAACTTAGTTACTTTGAAAGTAACTAGGTTACGAAGTCGTCGTCGTTCCCCCAACAGTTTTTTTAAAACGCTTTATTGAAAGTGCATAAATTGTTTTTAACTTGTTTCTCTGCACATAACGTAAATTGTTAAACTAGTGCTTCAGCTTCTGTACCATCAAGTATGGTAAAGCAACAGTCTATGATGCTCACAGCATTAGGTTTTACAAAACCAGTGTATCCATTCACATCTAACAAATGCAGGCTGAACTATTCAATTATATCAACTGTAACTATTAAATTGTTTTTATAAATGTCTCTCTATAAACATACAATCAGTCTCTCTTTAACATGTAAATTAACTGTAAATCTGGCAAATAAGAGCTTTTGCTCTGCCACCATCAAATATACATTAATCAATAGGGAAAGAAACAATCTCTCTCTTTTGCTGTTTGGCTGGCCTCCGAGTCCTCCTGTACCTAGTCGAAGCGTCGTAGTGTTGTGATTCCAGATGCTTTCAATGCAATTGGATGTGCTGTTTTTAGCGGTAGACAGTATTTACGTTTAGGTCGCTTTCACATATAGTTTTGGTGGACTCTGTGCGGTTCTGGGGGTGAAGTTGAAACATCTGAACAATGTCACGCGGTCGAAAAGGGCGCTTGTCTATTGGACAGTGGAAATGTGTGTGTGCTGCTGCGATCCCGTGTGTGCGCGCGCGCGTGTGTGTGTGTCTGTGTGTGTACTGCGGAGCCCTGGCTTCAGATCAGCGGAGCCGAGTTTTGACATGGCATTGATCCATTGTTCTATTGAAGCACATTACCACCATCCTCTCGCTAACACAACTTGTAGACCACGGTGTTTTTATGAGTGCCCACAAGTAGCTGTTTTAATAATATAATAAGCCGCGCGCCTCGGTAATAATAATAAGCAGCGTTTTTTCTTCCTGTAAGCGTTTTGGGGTGGAATTCTCAGACGAATGCAACGGAGCCCTGCTGTCACACGATTGGCGCATATGTCACATGACGTGCTGTGAAGACCCGCCCTACTCTGCCTCTGATTCGCAGACTGTGGATGGGGAATGTGATTGGGCCAAAGCAGAGTCACTCACAGACAGAGAGTCCAGTCACGCCGCGGGCCACATTCTTGTGTAACCCTTTCACTGCCACACCACGTCACTCCCAAATAAGAAAAACAGCTCAAAATGTATTTTTGACTGTCGAAAACGAAATAAAATACTGCATTCCGCCTGCATTATGAATTTATGATGAGATAGTAATGAAATAGTAATGCACAGCCACTTGGACAAGTAACTGCAATCAGATTACTGGCTTTTAAAGATTAACGCGTTAGATTACTATTTTCGGGGAAAAGTAATCAGATTACAATAACGCGTTACTTAGTAACGCGTTACCGGCATCACTGCTAATCAATCTCTCCATTGAGCATGGGAAGGTACCAGCAGATCTAAAGAGTGCTAGAGTAATCTCACTCTATAAGAAAGGTAATAAGTCAGACAAGGGTAACTATAGACCAATTAGCATTTTAAGTATACTATCAAAAGTCATGGAAAAAATCATTCATGAACAGATCAATACATATTTAGTGAGTAACAATATCCTATTTGAGCATCAGTCAGGCTTTAGACAATCTCATTCCACTGAGACTTGTCTGGTGTATTTGACTGACTGCATCAGAAAGGAGATTGATGCAAAGAAATTCTGTGGAATGATCATGTTGGACCTACAAAAGGCCTTTGATACGGTTGACCATAGTGTCCTTTTATTTAAATTGAAGGCGATTGGGTTTAGTTGGTCAGCGTTGAACTGGGTCACCTCATATCTATCAGGCAGGTCTCAGATGGTAGATGTAAACGGGACCTACTCCTCAGCCAAGGCGATCACCTGCGGGGTGCCTCAAGGGAGTGTCCTGGGGCCGCTCTTCTTTCTCATTTACATAAATGATATGAAGAATGCCTGTTCATCAGACCTTTTTCTTTATGCGGATGACTCAGCCATTCTGGTCTCCCATAAGGACTTGGCAGTAGTGGAGAGGACCCTTAGTGAGGAGCTATCAAATGTGCAGACATGGCTGTCAGATAACAAACTATCTCTTCATCTAGGAAAAACAGAGGCCATCCTGTTTGGATCAAAGAAACGGCTTGGTAAAGATATTGAAATGAAGGTAAGAGTAGGTGAAAAGCAAATAACAAACAAGGATTCTGTTGTATATCTAGGCTGCATACTGGACAAACATCTTACAGGAGAGGCCATGGCTAAAAAAGCCCACACTAAAATCTGCCAGAAAACGAAATTCCTAGCTAGACAAGGGAAACTACTGGACCAGGCAACACTTAAAATGCTAGCGGGCGCATTAGTACAGAGTCACTTTGACTATGCTGCCACCTCCTGGTTCAGTGGCGCTCCACAGGTCCTGAAAAATAAACTTCAGACAGCTCAAAACAAATTAATTAGAGTAGTCCTTAAACTACCTCCACGCACTCACCTAGGGCCAACTTTCTTTAGGCAACTAAACTGGCTTCCGGTCAATAAAAGGGTAATTCACATCAAATTAGGTCTCACACACAAGATAGTTCAAAATACAGGTCCGAAATATCTATCTAATTATTTTAATCGATTCCGTGACAATCATTCATACTCCACTAGAAGGAGCAGTACGGATTTTATTCTGCCAAGATTTAACTCCCTAATGGGCACAAATACATTTTTATATTCTGCAGCACTGGAGTGGAACAAGCTTCCAGTGGCCCTGAAAAACATCGAAGAGGGGGGAAGTTTTAGACGTGCCACAAAGAAATGGCTAGCCAGTGAAGTATAGAATAGCCATAGGAAGGAGAGGGTAGGAAGTGCTTTTTTTGTATGGGGTTGCTATTATGTTTTATTCTGTTTTTTATTATGATGATCTTTGTTTTATTATGATGCTCTATGTTTTATTATGATGCTCTATGTTTTATTATGATGCTCTATGTTTTTATTATGATGCTCTGTTTTAGTATGTTTTATTATGATGCTCTATGTTTTATGATGTCTGTCCATGTCCAAAATCAGGGACCATGATGGAAATAAGTGCTTGCACTTTCTCATGTTTTTATCCCTTGGATGCTGTCTTTTACTCCACAATAAAAATCAATCAATCAATCAATCAACTTGTGAAGCCGAATATATGGCTCTAGCTATGACCATACAGGAGTGTATTTATCCAGAACAACTGCTCGAAGTGATGGAGATAAGATTATGAGTATATTGCTTAATATGTAATAGGAAATTGGAATGTATCCTCTATACCGAATATGGTGGTTTTGAAGATGAGGGGCGTTTTGTCAACATCATTCAAAATGATGGACACTGTGTATATATGAAGACTGTTGTTTATTAGGGCAACCATATCATCAGATCTAGGGATGACCCCCGGACCCCGGTTCTAAACGGGAACCGGTACTATATTAGAAAAGACCGGAGTATTTATAAGCTCCGACGTCATCGGTACTGCTATCGGTACTCGAGAAATTATGGAGGTTTTTTTTGAGGAATTTAAACGTCGCAAACTAATCTTGTTGGCCGTTTTCTATATCTCTCCTCCCTCTGTCTCTCTCTGCCTGCGTGAGGTGTGGTGTACTCGCTCGCTCGCTCGCACGCACGCACGCACGCACGCACGCACGCACGCACGCACGCACGCACGCACGCACGCACGCACGCACGCACGCACGCACGCACGCACGCACGCACGCACGCACGCACGCACGCACGCACGCACGCACGCACGCACGCACGCACGCACGCACGCACGCACGCACGCACGCACGCACGCACGCACGCACGCACGCACGCACGCACGCACGCACACACACACACACACACACACACACACACACACACACACACACACACACACACACACACACACACACACACACACACACACACACACACACACACACACACACACACACACACACACACACACACACACACACACACACACACACACACACACACACACACACACACACACACACACACACACACACACACACACACACAGGTGCTGTTGTAGGCTACAGAGTACAGACAGCTCTGCTCTCATCATGGCGGACAGAACGAAACGTTCAAAAGTCTGAGTCTATTTTACTAAAGTCGATGCGGACAACGCTCGTTGCCACAAGTGCAACAAGACATTTGCCAGTAATGTATAAGCGCTGGTACTTGTCAATGTGGCTGGCGGGGAGCTAACGTTATTAGCCTGAGCTCCGAGTAGAATAATGGCTGACAATCCGGAAGTAAATAAACGAACGAGAGCTTCCGATTGGTGGTAAGAAGAAGAGGTGGGTGCAAGCGGTGTGACGTAATTGGCAGATCGACTGTCAATCAAAATAGTATTGTATGACTCCAACTTTTTTATCTTACATTTGTTGTTAATTATAAAAAGTCTATAATTCAGACACATTTAAAACATTGCTGCTGCTGTTGCTGCTGAAGAAATAATATTTATTTATATTTATATAGTTATATAAAAGAATAATAAAGCAATGTCGATTCTGTTCTTAATTAATTGTTTTTTTTTCTTGCAAAATAATCAAAAAGAACCGATAAGAGTATCGATAAAGTACCGAACCGTTAAGCAGTATCGATAAGAGTAGTATCGATAAAATCCTAACGATACCCATCCCTAATCAGATCTGTCATCAGAGAAGAAAGAATGACACTGGTTTACTGTCCAACGGACAACAGGGTAGCAGACACTATGAGGGAACCCGTTCCAAATAAAAAATTTAAGGGATTTGCTAAGGTCATGTTTAATGTGCAAATATTGACTGCCATACTCTGTTGATGTTTTGGATTATATTATTTCCTTTGTAAAATGTTTTTCAGAGAAGTTATCCAGTATGTTAATACAACCCTAAGTGGGAGTGTTGAAGTCAGAGGATCTATGTAGGATTGTTAGTAACTGTATAACTGCATATATAACTCCCACTTAGGGTATATAACCAGGTGGCGAGTATAAATAGAGATGTCTCCTCCTACTCTACCTCTTTCCCCCCAGCCTCTCAGTGAGAGGAGAACTCTAGAACTGCTGCTCATACCATGTGAATAAATAAACCACGCCAGTTAAAGGCTAAAGATAGAAACCAGGGCCCTCATTTATCAATGTTGCGTACGCACAGATGTGTGCGTAACCCGTGCGTACGATCATTTCTAAGCAAAGTGTGGGACTTATCAAATTGAACTTGTGCTTGACTTTGTGCGTATATATACGCACAGCTCGGAGCATGCGTACCTGGGCGCCCGGTGGTAGAATTATTGCAGTCTGCAACGCGGAAATAAGCTTCCGTGCATTACTTCCAACACTGGCGTGTTCAAGTTCTGTATGACCCGTAATTCATTATAGTTCATTGTAAAATAGCGACAGTAGTGTAATTATAACGGGCTCACGCGCGAACAAGAGGTTGGCCTGCTGTTTGGCATGGGGGGGCAGACGCAGAACACCCACCTCCAAACGCCATTAAATATTGTTTCAAATAAAAAGCGACATACTATTATTTTGTGTCATGTTTCCAAATAAGATTGGCCACAACGAAATGCTTTCTACTTCAATTTGTTGGTTAGAATAGATTACCTCGCTCCGTTGAAACTTCACTGAGACTAAAAGTAAAAGACAGTCTTTTTATTTTTTTTGTGAGCTCCGCGCACAGACATGATAATAATAATAATAATAACAATAATAATAATAATAGCTTCATTTTATATAGCGCCTTTCAAGAGACCCAAGGTCGCTTTACATAGATAGGGGGGGGAATAACAAAGTAATAAACATAGTGGACAGACACA
The DNA here is from genome assembly GCF_963971535.1 of Notolepis coatsorum. NCBI lineage: Eukaryota > Metazoa > Chordata > Actinopteri > Aulopiformes > Paralepididae > Notolepis > Notolepis coatsorum. The sequence goes on from NC_140176.1 coordinate 102,344,921, forward strand.
ACATATAAATATGATGATGGGATTCAAGTTCGCGTTTTTATTGATCACATAGGCAGGCTATACATAGGCTACATGGCACGGTCCATCGTGATATTGTAGATGGATCGAGTAATAGACTGTTATTACTGTACCACCCATGTAGCTGTCAAAGCTCCATCACAAATGCAGTTATGTGAATAGAAAGGGATTCCACTCAGTGATGGGCATTTGCCTGATAAATGTCGTTGCTGCCGGGAGGAAAGGCATGCTGCATGTTTTCAATTCATTAAATAAAACGGATACTTTATGCAAGGGTTTATGACTGTCATACAAATAATCAACCAACTACATACTGTAACTTTTCAGTGCACGTTCTTATTTACATTGTGACAACAGCCTTGTGAGCTCCCGCACACAGACATGATCGAATTCAAGTTCATGTTTGTATTGATCACATATAGGCAGGCTACACATGGCGTATAAGCTACATCATACATGGCAGTGAGATTCATTGTTCTTGTATATGCTCTCGTATTATTGTTTATATAGGCTACCCAATACCGGCATCAAAATAGTTTGTATGCCTCTAGAAATCATATGCAGCAGGTAGAAAATTTACGGAAAATCCGTCGCGATTTGGAATAAAATTGAGGAGAACTTTAATCCCTGGGTATTAATCGAACAAAACGGAAAAAGGCAGTCATATTCCAGCACGGTCTTTATTAGTTAATATGGTCTTTAAGTTAATAGATATCATATCCGACATCACCGTACGTGTACATGTCTGTCAGCCTGTCACGTATTTCTCCATAACACGCTTCCCTCGGCTTAGTCCACTTTTCCACATTTCATGGGGGTGTTCCATTACCGTATATGGTTAATTACGGGCGGTGCAAATTAAAAAAACTTAAAATCGTGCACAAGCGTGGAGCGTAGAACCTAATGGTATTTATCAACACGGAGAGTAGGACCTGTGTACGCACGGTTGATAAATCCGGATATTTCTGTACGTACACACATTCTAAATTATGTGCTTAAGTACTAAAATAGAACACTTTCTAAGAAGTGTTGATAAATGAGGGCCCATGCCTCTTGACCACATTATTGTCGCCCTATAGCCGGATTCTGTCAACACATCTGATAATGATATATCTTGTTGAATTTGAATCATGACACCGCTAATAAATAAATATATATATATGTGTGTAGTGATGCACCGATGTGAAAATTGTGGCCGATACCGATATTAATATTGCTGTTCTGGCCGATACCGATATTTACCGATGTCAATATCTCTGTATAGAAAACACTTTATGATAATCAAATAAAGAGCTATTTTCCAAAACGCATTTATTTTTTTTTACTTTTGTAACTTATTTTCAGAAATTACTGATATTTTGAAACTATTTAAGGCCAAAACGTGTAAAATAAAATAAAATAAAAAATATTTAACGGCCCATATCGGCCCTATCTTGATATCGGCCCGATGTGTAAAAAAACTGCCATATTATTATATATATATTATATTATTATATATTATATTATATCGGCGGCCGATATATCGTGCATCACTATATGTGTGTGTATATATTTAGTTTAGTCTCCATACTTGTTTCCATGCAGTCCAAAAGGCTCTGGTCCTGGTCCAGCTGTGATGGTTTCATGCAGTCCAACAAACAAACAGACCATTCTCTCAAACCAAGGTGTGAGAGGCTGTGAGGGGAGGCCATATTCAGAGGAATCTCTGGGGGAAACACGGAAGATAATGTTGTTTAATTATACATCCATCCATACAGACAAAGAAGTGGTCAAAATTCAAAACCTGGAAAAATATGTTATTTCTACAACCTTATATTTGTGTCTCCTAGAAGACAGAGAGCCAAGACTTTATTCTGTAATGCCATTAACAACCCTCTCTGGGATAGCTATGTGTATGATGAAGGAGAGAATAACTGGACAGTGTGACAGTTGCTGCTTCTGAATTAATTGAACAGTACATAAAGTATGTACATCATACTACATACTGTTGGAACTTACTGTTAAGTACATGGAGTGCAGTATGTGTGACATACTACAGTACATACAGTGCATGGAGGACCTGCACACCCAGGTGGAAGTGGCCGTTCATAACAGCAGAAGAAGAAAAGATAATAATAATAATAATAATAATAATAATAATAATAATAATAATAATAATAATAATAATAATAATAATAATAATAATAATAATAATAATACAGTCACAGCTGTTTCCACTTGCTATCTAAATCAATCAGGGGGACATACTGTCAGTTTAGACAAATTATGCTTCTGTAGCTAGGAGGCCTATGTTGTTTTTTACATTTGTTTGCAAAATGTTCACCCTAAATTACCAGGCGCAAAGAATTGTGGGATTTAAATGATTGTGTAGATTGTCCACTCCATACTTCAAATGTTAGGTGCTTTTGATATCATCTCTGTCGCATACTGCAAGTAGGGCTGGGCGATATGGCTTTTTTTTTTAAATCCGATTTAAGATTTTAATCGATTTTTTTCTCTTGAGCTAAAAAAAAACAAAAGAAACATTGTTTTTATTTGACACAAAAAAGTATCAAACCAAGAGGAATGTCCCTATTGGGATTGAAGTGCAAACCTAACTTTCACCAATCTTCACTTAAAAGAAATTGTATAATATATATATATATATATATATATATATATATGGTTACTCTTGATCAAACAAAGATGAATGTCCCTATTGGGATTAATAGTGCAATAACTAGCTTTTTCACCATACTTCACTTAAAACAAATAAAAGGTGTCTCTTGATCATCAAACAAGAATGAATTTCCCTATTGGGATTAATAAAGTGCAAATCGAACTTTCACCAAACATCACTTTTTGTAAAATAAAAGGTGACTCTTAAAAAATATATATATATATTTTTTTTTTGAAAATCGATTTACATTTTTCAAAATCGTCCTAAATCATTCATTTGAATTAATCGATAATACCGATTAATCGCCCAGCCTTAACTGCAAGATACAAGATACATGACAGATCATAGAATAGAATAGACCAGGGGTAGGCAACCCTAGGCACGTGTGCCTGCATAGGCACAGGGGGCAGCATTAAAAAAAATAAAAAAATAAATAAATTGCTTTGAAATATTATAGTGAAATATTTTGCACTGTTGTCGCATTTATCTTGTTGAAATCCTCCCACAGGTTATTTTTACTACCACACATTTAATTGAGACCCTTTATTTGTTTATTATTTCAATTTAGCTGGAAATACATTGCTACATCATGCAGTAACATTTGCAGAGCCTTATAACATTATTACGGTCACCATTGTGACCAGTGGGATTAATCAACACATTTTATTATTTATTTTTCTATTTCATTGAACATTGCACATGTTAAAAGCCATTTTACTCAAAATGTGAGTATTACCAAGTCAACTTGTGTTCTTAAAACAATGACAATAAACATAGTTTTATTAGGTTGAAATAATGTGGTTGTGTACTTATTTTTCTGTTAACTTATTATGGATTGAAAACTGAAAACCTTAATGCACAGTAACTGAATACTCAATATTTTTAAGTTCTGGTAACTTATTATTATTTATTTTTTTACAGTGTAGTCTTGCGCTCAATCAAAACTTATTTACAGGATATACCTCACATTCACCCTCCATTCACATCCTGGTGTTCTCCTGGTGTTCTCCATTAGGCCTGTAGGTGGAGCTATGACAGCACACGTACGATGGTGTGTGATGTGTCCAAAAATGTATGGGCAAATGTGAGTGAAATGGTCGCACTGTATGCAGCTGTTTGTCTGCATTGCATCCCCCCCCCCAACTCAGATTTAGGGTTGATACAACCATCATAATAATATTGTTAATAATAACAATAACAATAATGATGTAATAATGTAAAAATTATCATTAAAAAGACCTGATTATGAGAAAAAAAATGTACGATGCATGGAATATTGTTGAGGCACACTAGTTACAACTATATTTCAAACAGGCACTCCATGTCAAAAAGGTTGCTGACCCCTGGAATAGACGGTTAACACTTTAATCGCCGATGACGTGTTTAGACGTCATTCCTAGCCATGCTCATTCTGCCGAAGACGCCGTAACTCGTCTTTGATATCAATAATTCAAAAATCTGTGATCGAAATCATATTTCTCCTCCGGAGACATGAGCTGTACTGGTGAGCTCCACTCAACTGTCTAACGGTTCAAGAGCGCCATCCGGTGGCCGATCGGCAGATCGGCCAAGAGGGAGGGGCGCGCCAAACAGGAAGAGCTCATCCATAATCCGTCCGGGCACTCGCGATCGGTAGCCTGACTCCATCTCAACACACTGGATGATCAATCGCTCGCCCTAACTCAATAAACAACGTTATTTGGACGTATATAGTATTATACAACCTGGAAATGGTTAATCAGGATCAACATCCCATAATCGAAAACTGTCTACTCCACGCCGATCGTCCAACGGCGTGAGGAACATACGGTAAGATCCAGCGTTATTTTCTAACGTATTCCATATAAACTGCTCTGATGACCATATGACCCACACTAGACGAATGGTATAACGTTGCCCACAGAATTATAAACGCCCCCTCGCCCATCCGGTCAATATAAGATGATACGTAGTAACTTCTAGAACCACGTCCAGTTGAATTTTTTTATCTCGCGCCGATTGCTATCAAACTGTATTTCATCATCAATATAATGCATTTGGAGCTATAAATCAAGTTCTGGAGAAAGCTGCAGAAAACGATAAAAACATACTTATACTTTAGACCATATTTTAGTATGAATATGTGAATGAAAAAGTTTAACGTTGCTACACCCTGAACAATGGATATAAGACATTGAATGGGCCATAATAATGGCAATTTAGCAATAGAATTTAAAAAGTTATAGCCCTGCAAAGAAGGGGAACTTCTCCATAGACAAATAGAGCTGGCTAGGGATGGTAAATTATGAATTTAACCCATGGCGATCAAAGTGTTAATTGTCATTGCACACAAGTATACAACAAAATTTTGAGGGAGCTCCAGTAGCTCACCGCGTATCTCGGCGCTATTTCGGCGTCGGGGACAACCGTGCGCGTCACGGATCTGGGGTACACGAGTTCGACTCCCGGACTCGCCGTATTTTCTCAGAGTGTCTTCCCCTGATCTATATCCCATTCAACCTGTTTCTGTCGGTCATGCTTGACCAGAAAAAGCGATAAACGCTAAAAAGAACCAGCTGTCTGGTCAAAGTAAAAAAAAAAAAAAAAAAGTATACAACGAAATTTCAGGGGAGCTCCCACAGACCGTAGTACAATATATACATACATATAACACATAACACTGTACATATAACAGAATATTTTAAATAATAAAGTGCATTATGAGCGGTAACATAGTGGTTATCAAGTCCAGGTAAGTGCATGGTGCACGTGAGGGGACAGTCAATGATAGTTTAACAGTCTGACAGCTTGGGGGAAAAAGCTGTTCATAAATATTGAACTCTTCGCATGTATGGACAAGTATCTCCTCCCTGAGGGAAGGAGCTGAAAGAGGTGATGTGCTGGGTGAGACTGGTCCTTGATAATACACTTGGAGCGGTGGAGGCAGCGGGAGGTGAAGACGGAGGTGATGTTTGGTAGAGGAGTCCCGACGATCCTGCCTGCCACCTTCACCACCCTCTGTAGAGCCTCTTGCTCTGCCTTTGTGCAGCTGGAGAACCACACAGACACACCGTAGGTCAGCACACTCTCAACCGCACAATGATAAAAGTTGTAGCCAAAAAAATAAATCATGTAGCCTATTGACAATTTAATACAATATACAATATAGTATGTAGCATGGAGAAATCATACAATATAGTATGGAGAAATCATACAGTATAGTATGTAATAAATAATAATAATAAACTTTATTTGAATAGCACCTTTCATACAGAAACTGCAGCTCAAAGTGCTTCACAACAGAAAAAAGACAGGCATAAAATGAGCACATAAAATCACAGTTTTTCACATTAGGATCATGCCAACAGGCCACCTTGTTTATAGAATAGAATAGAAATACTTGTATTATCCCGTGGGAAATTTGACACTGCAAATCGCTCAACATTTAAACATTTAGACTAGTGCTGTGAGGCAAATAAAAGAAATTATCTAATTAATTACAGGATTTGTAATTAATGAATCGCATTTTAATCACATAACCATTTTAGGCCTGATATTTTATATTCTATAAACATATTTCAAATTGCATGTGTCCAGATGGCAGAGTTCAGTACTGTAACTACAAAACCTTCTGTTTAATCATCTTCCCTTTATTAATTTGCTTAGATTTTTCAGGTCTGGTCAATTTTAGCATGGTGTTATTCACAGTCAAAGATTAAAAAAAATTAATTGATATTCTCATTTGGTTCATTACAATTTACTCAAGCCTAGTAACAGACACAGTATATCTGACACTGGGAATACATTCCCTGAGATCCATAGATGTCCCTAGAATCGGATACCAAGAACATGCAAATGGACCATTTAAAAAAGAAAGTTTGTAAATGTTTATTCTACGTTATTATGGAACGAATGAGGTCAAAATAAATTAATAAAAAAAAGTTCATAAAAAGAAATAAAAAAATCTAAGATAAGAGTAGAATAAAATAGAATAACATATACAGTAAATAAATACAGTAAAAATATACTGAGGTCTACAGTAGGTGTAATATTGCACAGTGCTGTTTCAAAACTAAGAGTGCAGGAAGATGGTAACTGTCACTCTGTGCTCAGTGATGCAGTGAGGCACAGTGATGCATTGTATAGTCTGATGGCTGTTGGAATGAAGGACTTCCTGTGCCGTTCAGTGCTGCATTTAGGTAGTGTGAGCCTGGCACTGAACATGCTCCTCCTGTCAGCCAAGTCTGTGTATACTGTATAGTGGGTGGGAGGGGTTTTCCCTGATGGCCTGGAGCTTAGCAAGGCTCCTCCTCTCCGCCACCCTCGCTAGGGAGTCGAGCTCCACCCCAACCACGCTACTGGCCTTCCTGACCAGCTTATCCAGCCTGTTTGTGTCCCCTGCTCTCAGTCCGCTGCCCCAGCAGGTCACAGCGAACAAGAAGGCGCCCGCCACCACAGACTCATAGAACATCCTCAACATCCTTGTACAGACATTGAAGGATCTCAGCCTTCTGAGGAAGTAGAGTCGGCTCTGGTCCTTCTTGTACAGTGCCTCTGCGTGTTTTGACCCGTTCAGTTTGTTGTCGATGTGCACACAGAGGTTTTGAGATTTGTACACCTCAACCATGTCCACATTGACGCCCCTGATGGAATTATGGTTTGATTCAGTTTTAAATAGACAATAATAAAAAGATGAAATAGACAGAGTAAAATAGTGCAATGCAATATAATAGTTGAATAGATTAAATACCGTATATATATATTTTTTACAGGGCAATAAAATAGTTCTGGATTATTGTTCAACAGTTCAAAGTCATCTTTACTTTCTCTGTTTGGTATCCACAGTTTAAAACTCGACAGTCTTCCCTCCTGTTTGATACCCACTTTGACCCTTTGAACCTCCCACTCAGGGCAAACCTCCCACTCAGGGCGCAGTTCCCTCTCTCAGGGTGCAGTTCTAGGCCTGGGTCCTACACAGTTTTAAAGCCTGACAGTCTCTTGTTTGATACCCACACAGTTTAATACCTGACAGTTTGAACCTGTAATAAAAAGGTTAAAAAAAAAAAGAGTAAAATAATACAGTGCAATAAAATAGTAGAATAGAATAGTAAAATTATGCAATAGAATGGACAGAGTAAAATAGTGCTACAGTACAATCAACAGCAGAGTGTAGGGGTGTAACGGTACACAAAAACCACGGTTCGGTACGTACCTCGGTTTTGAAGTCATGGTTCGGTATGGGTTTTCGGTACAGTGGGGGAAAGTTTGGCTTTCCATGTTCCACTCAGGGGTGATGTAGTGAGCAGTAACTAATTGTACTTGTAGGGCTATCAACGAATATTCTATATTGAAATGAATAATCGATTTGTTAAATAAAAAAAATCTAAAAATTATTATATTAGATTGTGAAAAAAACAGCCCCCGGTGGGCGGTTGTTAGTGGTTAACATACCGTTGTATTTGTTCGGTACACAGCCGTACTGAGCCTTAGGTCCAGTACGGAAACGGTTCGGTACGGATACGTGTACCTTTACACCCCTAGCAGAGTGTATTAGAAGGCTATGGTGAAGAGGTACATTTTTGGCTTATTTTTTTTTTATATTAAGAGATCTAGCTTCCCTAATGTCCATAGGTAGTCAGTGTGTTCCAAAACGTTGGTGCATAGTTTGCAAAGGCTGCATCCCGGATTTTCCTTAGACCGTAGCTGTCAACATTGGCATTGGAAAAAACGGCCCCTTCCCCCCGGCCCCACCCAATGTAGTCTCCTCCCCCTCGTATGTATATTATATATATATATATATATATATATATATATATATATATATATATATATATATTGTCTGCACTGTGCAGCCGTGGAATCGCGAGGCCATAGATTTAGAATAGATAGAAAGGGCACATTGTGTTCATAATTAATTTGTTCATAATTAATTTGTTGAATACAATAGGATTTTTATAACGTTGACACAAATTAAAGAATATTTACACTAAGTCTCTTTTACCTCTTATTTAATTCATTCATTAATTTAATTGTAGGCACTGTTTATATTGTACATAGTCCTGTGTGTTGTATATTGTGTCCTATGTTACTTTTGTGTTTATTGTCTCTTTCTATATACACCGTGGGAAGGGGGGCACGTAATTGAATTTTTCTGTATGTCTTGCACAAATTGGAAAATGACAAAGTTGACTTTGACTTTTAACATGTGTCTAATAGTGTCAGACACTAATTGTAATGTTAAAAACAGATACTGCTGTAATATAAAGTGAAATTCTACCATGCCTCAATGTATCAACTTTAAACATACACTTAATTAGAAATGTTAATTTCCATTATTTCCACCATGTGCAACATTTCCTAAGAACAGCAATGTCCATTCTATCAACTCCAAATCTGTGCTATGAGCTCAATTCTCCAGGTGCATGCAGAAGTAGAATTGCTTGTCTTGTTTTGGATGAATGAGTAGAAATGAAAAACGTAAAAAAAAAAAAAAAATTGACATGTGATATAGATAAAGATATTGTTTCATTGTGTATTGATTAACTTTACATTTGCTCTTCATTCATACAAAAGTTATACTGGCACGTCTAAAACAGCAATGGATTATGGGTAAATGCAACGTTAAAGCAGTGCCAATGTAAGACTGACTTTACATTAACACATTCGGGGCCGGCCACGTATAAATCCGTGTTTCGAATCCAACGGTTGAGGACCAACCACGGACATGTTGGCTTTTATTCCATTGTATTAACCTACTTGATGTCACCGAGCTGCACTGCAGATCTACCCTCCTCTTCGAATTCTGAAAAGTGCATTACCGGCCAGATCCTACCTTTTGCAACTCCGAATTCACTATGCAGTAAAGGAATATCTCATCTCCAATGGACATATCGATCTACCAGATGGCGATCGATAACTGAGAAATGCTCTGGGGGATCCAACCGGCCCACGGTAAGATCTTTTTCACGTAAATTACATGCTGATCAGGGCTTGTTTTGATAGCCATCCACCCGATCAACGAATGAGGCTAACGCGGTTATTGGTAATCAATAATCAGAAACGACGTCTCCCGCCCCCCCCTTTCATGCATTCGTGGTGGACCATCATACCGATAATATGCAGTTTGAGTTTTAACTGTAGCTTCTGTATATCCGAAATGCCATTGGATTTAACGTTAGTAGCTATTAGCCCTGTATCTCGCGTTCCAGGAAATATCCCAGCCGAAATCCCTTATAACGCTTATATTCAAGATGCTATAAAATGAGAACGTATTGATGAAAAAATTATTTCTTTAAGCCATTTTGAAGCGACGGTTTATGGTCTCAATTGACAATGAGAATGGACAGATAGCAATACTATAAAGTATAGATTTAGCTCTACAAACAGCCCCACGGACTATGCAAGTCTGTTTAGAAATGCTGGCCGTCTACAGTGATTTTAGACGGATCCAAATGGCCATGTTAAACTAATGACAATAATATAGTATAAAGTAGGGTATTAGTTAGACTAAAGAATGGTGTTGTCTCACCCTACTCGCATGTTGAGGGAGAGCACCATACATTATACACTGAGAAACCACGGCCTAGAGTGAGCTCTCCGCGAACAACCCCACTTTGCTGGTATCGCTTCTCTGCCTTTTGTAGGTAGTTGTAGAATGTAATACATTTCACGCTAAACCCCTCCTTTTTTATCCGGTCGCTGTTCTTCTTCGGGTCGCAACAGTCTTCCGGTCTGACTTCCTGTGCTAACGTTCTAATCTACACTGCTGCCACCTCGTCACGGAGGGGAATTGCAGCCATTTTGTAAATAAAAAATATATATATATTAAAAACGGGAACGGGATGACGGCGGGAAGGACGGTTGAAATACGTGACAATCCCGGGAAAAACAGGATGGTTGACAGCTATGCCTTAGACTGTGGCTTGGAACCTTCAATAGACCAGTAGTAGATGATCGCAATGTTCTAGGAGGCACATAGTTGACTACAGAATTTGCAATGTAGCTTGGTCCTGTTCCATTTAGTGCTTTGTATATAAGGAGGAGGACCTTGAAATCAAATCTAAATGTTACCGGAAGCCATATGGGGCTGGGACCTCCTCCGCGGCTCACTGCTAAGGCTTCGCTGGCGGAGTCAGGGTTCGGAACCCTGACCCCACGAGACGCCTCGCGGGCAGAGTCGGGGGTTCAACAACGCCGACCTCACGAGGTGTGGGAGCGGTACCATGAGCTTATGCTCGCATACGTTTCCCTTGTAGCGAGCGGAACGCGCGGTGGGGTAGACGCAGGTCCTTTTTTCCCGCGGTCTACTCGCCTTGTGCATTTTTTGGGTGCTGTCACCTTTTTTCGCACGGTCGGTGTCCTGTCCCCCTGACAACCCCTCACTAGGAAGGGTGGGGGGGCCCTGACGCTCCCCAGTGCTCTGATGGTTGTAAAGGGGACCTCAGCGGGTACATTTGTCGGGCTCTCCGCGTCCTGCTCCGCTCCTGTGTCCCAGCAGAGCAGAACGTGAGGCAAGAACGAAATGTAACGAAGCTAGCAACAACAAAAATAGTTCCGGTCAGAATCTTTCTAAATAAAAGCTGCAACAAATATGTATTTTCCACTTTTTCTGGATAATATAATTCATTGTTGTTTTTCTTAAAGCAATGACGTCAGTAGAGTAATTTAAATCAATAAACCTACATTTTCTCAGAGCGGGTACAGCGGAAATGATTTTTAAGAAAGTAAGCATGCTAAGTTGTTGCATGAGAACACAGTTTGATACAAAAAAGATTATAGGAGAGAAGGTTATATACAAATATACTGGAGCAAAGGAAGGAGAACGAGAGAAAATAAAGATATGAAAGAGAAAGTAACATACTGATATCCTGATGGTCTGTGGGCTCCTCCTTCAGCACAGTGGAAATATCCTGATGGTCTGTGGGCTCCTCCTTCAGCACAGTGGAAATATCCTGATGGTCTGTGGGCTCCTCCTTCAGCACAGTGGAAATATCCTGATGGTCTGTGGGCTCCTCCTTCAGCACAGTGGAAATATCCTGATGGTCTGTGGGCTCCTCCTTCAGCACAGTGGAAATATCCTGATAGTCTGTGGGCTCCTCCTTGGGTGGGTCTAGCGGGTCCTGAGACTCTTCCTTTTTAATCATCAGTAGGTCGCTGGGTGGATCTGGGACAGAGGAAGACAGACACTAAGTATTTATATTGTGCCAGGATTATTAACTATGTATATTCATACTCTAGTGGTCCAGGGTTTTTCCTGCATAGATCAATTCCTGGGCAGCCTCCATACAAATAAAATAAAGTGTAATCCTTACTATCAGAAAAGCCCAGTCCTCAGTGCCTGAGAGCAACGGTCTAATGTACATTCATGAAAGACAATGTAGTTGCTTTGATGAAAAATATACAAAAGCAAATTATAAGAAATAAATAAAACTTCAAATGAGGCAAGTTTATATATATATCATGTTAAAACTTGCATTTTGTGGAGATTTACACAATACTTTCTTTCTCTCTTTCTAACACACATGCACAAACACACCATTTGTCCCTCTCCTCTCTTGCTATCACAATTCGGTACTTTTTTTTATTTTTTTAAACTTAATTTTTTTAGCGTTTATCGCTTTTCTGGTCAAGCATGACCGACAGTTGTAGAGTGAAACGGAAGGGAGATCAGGGGAAGACATTCGGCAAATGACGGCGGGTCCGGGAATCGAACTCGGAGTCAACCAGAACCGTGACGCAGCACGGCTCCTCCCGACGCAGAAATAGCGCCGAGATACGCGGTGAGCTACTGGAGCCCCCCTCGAATTCGGTACTTTTAAGGTACCTACCGAAACATGTCGGTACTACCGAGTATCGATTCACGTGGGATCCGCCGGTGCCAACCTTCGGTACAATGCGCACAAAAAAAAAGTCCGATGACGTCACGTCTTGTTGACCGCAAAAACTAAACCGCATGTTAAGGTGTTTGCAATTCATGGGGACTGGGGAGTATATGTCTCTGATATCTATCTTGGTAGTGGGCAGGTTGTTAGAAAGTGTAGCTCAGTTTCCACATCTGCTCTGTCTGACATGGCTGTTAGCCTAGCCACGGAGCGTCTTTAGAGGAGAGGAGATTGAATCCGGGACACAATGGGACACTGGCTCTGTGCATGGTCACAAATGGATTCCAGCTTAATTTATTTACTACAGATGACAAACGTGTTGTTTCTGTTTTTCTTTTTTACATACTTGCGCCCAGCGTTGCGTTGTTATTATGGGCTGAGCCGCCACGCAGGATAATGACGCCGCGCGCACGCGCGCGTGCACACGCACGCGCGGCCCCGCGCGCATGCGCATATGTTCCCTCGCGCACAATAATACACTTTGTTTGTATAGCCTTTCATACAGAAACTGCAGCTCAAAGTGCTTCACAACAGAATTAAGACAGGCATAAAATGAGCACATAAAGTGCAGACATATAAAATCAGTTTTTCACATTAGGATCTAACATCCCAACAGGCAACCTTGTTTATGGTTTGATTCAGTTTTAATATAAATAATAAAAATAAAGAGAAGATTAATTAATTATCTACTCAGTCCCGAAGTTTGTGATGTAGATATGGAATGTCCCGGGTTGCTGCTGTTTGCAGAGTGTGTTGTTGTCCGGGGGTGAGTGGTGGTGGGTGGGGGGTTGAATCAAAACAGTTGTCAATTCGGAATTGACGGCTGTTTTGATTTGGCCCTTCGTTCGCCGTCGTTCACCTTTGGACGGCGGTGCACTCTGTGGGCAGCGGCAACTTGGGACGTTCCATATTTACATCACAAAGAGTCCCAGACTGGTTGAAGACACCAGCCTATAGCGGCTATTGTTATGATAATGCGAGGTAGCGCCGCAGGTAAACACAACGATCCGAGCCGAGCGCAGCGCGTTCTCGCGAGCGCGTGCATGTGCGTGCACGCGCTTCTGCTCAAATCTTTAATACTCAGTGAGGTACCACTGAGTGGTACCCCGTGCCATGAACAACGCATGCCTGCTTGCGCCACACGGAACTGATCACTACAGCCCAGCATCATATTACTGTAGCCAGTCTCTTGAAACACTACTGCAGGTAACAGAGCGCTATTGACCAATCACAATCAAGCATGTTGATCGCCACTAGATGGCACCATCTACCAGGCTATGCACAGCTGCACAGCTCAGTGCAATCAGACCACACACCTGCCTGCTGAGAGGAGCCACAGAAGTTAGAACTTCGTCTGCATTTGATCTCGTCTTGTCGATGGTGTAAAATGAATTAGGTATATTGTTATATATCGGCGCGGCGCCTCGGTGTTCTAAACTCTGTGTCGGTCAATTATTTTGCGACAATGACCGAGTATAGCTATACATTATCCCTTACATATTGTGTTGGCCTTATTGCTGGGTGGTTCCCCAGTGCCAACCATGTAAGCGGCTTGTGTCCTGCGACTATGATAGTTTGTGCCTACTCTGTTTATTCGTGTTATTGTATACTCACCTTGTTTGTTCTCCCGTTACCCTTTACCCTGTTTGTCTATTTGTTGTGGGATTAATTCCCTTCTTTAGATTACTATAATAAATATCATTTAGCTTTGGAAAACGCTTTGTTTGTTTCTTGCCTGCCAGGACCTGTGCTTAAAGCACCTACTGGACGGGCTGGTTTCATGTACAGCCCGCTCCAGCTATATTCCATATGGTCATCAGACCTTTGTACATGACAACACACAAAGCTGTCTCATAAGTTCGTCATTATACAGATATCTCTGTACATCATATCTACAATTCATATTATGTATGTGAATGCTCCACTTGTTTTGTCTACTCTCCTGTATAAATACTTTTTTAGCTCTCACCGTTCTTTAGAGATCTAGGGCCTGTAACCCAGGTATCTCCATGTTGCTGTAACCAGGTATCTCCATATTGCAACATTCTATCAGTAAACTCTATTCCTTAATCAAAGACTCTGTTGTCCGCCTCAGTGACTAATATCTGGTCAAATTAGCCTATTCCACATCAATATACTTCCATATGTTTACCTAAAGGATAATTCCAGTTTTTCCCCTCATTTGACATTATAGCAAAGAGATTGAAAAGCTAGACGGGCCAGTTCCTATCTACCCAGTGCTGCCAATGTGTTCCACAAGGACGGCAGCTTCAGAGACAAATTCTGAAAAGTCCAGTTATATTAGTCGTACTGGCGAATCGCGTCCTGCTCTTCGCCATCGAGATATACCTCATCTCCAGTACCTAGTGTACTCCATCAACGAATAAAAAACAATACACCCAGCACTTGCCAGGCCCCGCCCTAGTGACGTACTATATAGCACTAGGCGTGGTCACCACTCGCTCTTCCTCTATTTTCGTTTCCATCATAGCGGATGCGTGCACCCTATGCAAGTTGTCATGAAAAGTTTAGAGAAATTGCGTAATATTGAGTGCTTACCGGAGATTTGCCTACCCCTGGAATCTTCGCGGCATGTTTCAACGACACGTCGGGTCTATCCTGATGTTTCCTCGTCTTGTGGCAGCAGATCGAGGGACAGCGTGCAAGGTTTGGCTATCGAGCCGGCTCGTACACAGGTAGGCCCTGTGTCATCAGGCATTAATGCTAGTGTTAGTAATGCTGGTTGTTTTGTTACACAACCGAGTTGTGTGTCGGCGCCAGGGGCGGGATGTTTTGGTGAACGTTCCCCTGAAGTGGACGTTTTCCAGGCGATCCTGGAGCGCGCTGCTAACACTAATGCTATAATGCTGGGTCACTGTTCTAATGTTCCCCGCCGTGGGATGTTGCTGCTTTTCCCTCCTCTTAACCGGTTCATTGATGAAGGTCAGTCGGTAGCTAATGTGGGGGGTTTTGCTGAGTCCTATTTACCCTTTTTACGGGTGAATGGGTTGACAACAGGGTGCAGGGCGGGTGTGCCGTGGCTAGGTAGCCAGGTAGCATCGATCCTGTGCCCCGGCGGGGTTGAACGGTGTCCCACCCGGAAGCCGGCGCTTGAGAGCGAGTCGGCCCGGCGGGTGGCAGTATGGACTGATGAGTTATACTGCTACAGGATGGAATTTAGCGGCGGCCAGTGTTGTGGCTCAGCTGACTGTTTTTCTGTCCACATTAGCGTCGGGTAGTGGGGCTACAGGACCAGCCGACGCTGAAAACATTTTGCATGTTTTTGGTGTTATAGAGATCTTGAATCAGTCGCAAGCTATAACTGCGGGGCGGATTAGGATGCTATCAACGCTTGTTAATAGGCATTTCTGGTTGGAGCAATCTCCTCTTGGGGAAGAAGAAAGGTTTTCTCTCCTCACGGCTCCTTTTTCCACAGAGGGACTCTTTGGTCGTTCTGCGGAGACGCAGGCGGTTGTTGACCTAGGTCCCACACCGCCTCACGCTATGCAGCCAGAGGTTGGAGCACGGCCTCATCAGCGACTGTGGCGAGGCCCTCGACAGGCGGCCATGTTTCCCCCGCCAGTGGTACCCTGGGCGGAGAGAGTGGGGTCCACAAGGCCGACAGCCTTGGCGGCCGAGGGATCGGCCATGTTGGATGTACTCGGCTTGGAATATACAAGCCGTCGCCATTCTGCCGCGAACAGCCCGCTCCCCGATCACTCCTTTCCCCGTCACCAGCGGAAGAGGGGCTCTGATAGTTTTCCTCTGGCTGCGGGCCGCGAACCTTCTTTGAAGCGCATGCGGCCCCACGTTTCGCTTCTCATGGGGACAGGGGCTGACACCCAGTTGATGGCTGAGCCTGGGTCTGTCCATGAGAATGTTGTGCTGTCACGTGGCTCCCGCGCCACGCGTTGTGCGATTGGTGAGCCTGGTGTTACGGCTGCCACTATTTACAGTGGTCAGCAGGGGGACTCGAGGCCTCTTCGTATGAATGCTCAGCACGGGGTACCCCGACCTCGCCTTCGCCAGGCGGGGTATCACGTTGATGCCTCCCACTCCCGCGAGATCGGCAGTGGTCTGCAAAGAAGAGGCGTGCGTGATGGGGTCCTCACGCCTTGCATGTCTGGCTGCGGAACAACTCCTCAGCATGCTCTAGAGGGTTGTTCAGTGGGGGAGCGTGTGTCAACTAGTTTGATGGCAGCTTCTCCCGTATCAAACCGGCCCTTTCTGTCGGGGTCCCCCCTTGGGTGCGACCGCCCTGTCCGCTTTGGCGGGTTCAGAGGCTACGCACAGCGGGAGGGACCGGGCCACCTATCTGCTGTTCCTTGCGGCCCAGCGTCAGTTGACGGCGGGTGCGCTCTGGGATTATTATCACATATGACGACAAGAATGCCGTTTGTTGAGATGGGTAGAGAGAACGTTGAGGCTGGGGCTTGTTTTGCAGTTCGCACAACCCCACCCTCCGTTCTCAGGTTTGGTGCAGACCCTATTGTCAGGGTCGGCAGCAGTGACAGCTCTGGCCGACGAGATCCAATCTCTGTTGGCGAAACAGGCCGTAGTCGTGGTCCCGAGAGAGGACGCGATGTCAGGCATCTACTCTCGTTATTTTCTGGTGCCCAAAAAAACGGGAGGGGTCAGACCTATACTGGATCTGTCCGCGTTCAATCGTCTGATTGTGGCGAGACCATTCAGAATGTTGACCGTCAAACACCTGCTACTTGCTGTCAGGGTGGGAGACTGGTTCACCTCCATAGACCTGAAGGATGCGTATTTTCACATCCCGATTTTCCCTCCTCACAGGAAATACCTACGGTTCCTGTTCAGGGCGTAGCATACGAATACCAGAGGTTGTCGTTCGGCTATTCTCTGGCTCCCCGCACATTCACCAAGTGCGTAGAGACTGCGCTGGAGCCTCTACGTCGTCAGGGGATACGAATTATATTCTATCTCGACGACATTCTGCTCCTCAGCCGGTCGGAGGAGGTCGCCAGGTCTCATACCAGGCTGGTGGTGGAATTCCTCACCAAGCTGGGTTTTGCTGTGAACTGGAAGAAGAGTACGCCTCTTCCCAGTCAACAGGTGGAGTACTTGGGTTTGACTCTGAAGTCAAGACCCATGATTGTAACCCTCTCGGAGCAACGGAGGGTGTCTATCCTCCACACGCTCAGGGGTTTCCGTCCTGGAAAGACGGTCACGGCGCTGCAAGTGATGCGCCTGCTCGGTATGATGGCATCTGCTCACGCGGTGGTCCCTCTTGGCCTCCTCTTCATGAGGAGGATACAGAGGTGGTTCTCCAGTATGAGAATAGACTCGGTGAGGGACAAATGGAAACGGTTGACGGTTCCTTTGTCAATATGGGGGGATCTCGCCCATTGGAGGAGGCCTGGTATCCTCACCAATGGGGTCCCCATGGGCAGCAGGCGTTCACACGTCACGGTTGGGGAGGGACGTGTCGGACCGACGCAGTGGGGGGCAGCTGGACGATCCATGCTGCCCGGTCTACCCTGCACATCAATGTGTTGGAATTGAGGGCGGTCTTCCTGGTCCTCAGACGGCTCGCCCACCTGGTGGTAGGCGAGCACGTTATGGTCAGACGGAACACACTCCACCCGTCTGCACCGGGCGGCGGTCGAACTCTGGCTATGGGCATCTCACAGTCTGCGCAGTCTGACGGCACTCCACATCCCTGGCAAGGAGAATGTGGGCGCGGATATGATGTCTCGGGGCGGTCCTCGTCGCGACGAGTGGGAACTGCGCCAAGACAGTCAGGCAGATCTGGGATCGCTTCGGGGAAGCTTCAGTGGATCTGTTTGCGAGCAGACAATCTCACAAGTACCCCTTGTGGTTCTCGGTCAGTCAGGAAGACAATCCTCCCTTGGGGGTGGATGCCTTCTCGATGTATCCATGGCCGCCCGGGCTTCTGTACGCCTTTCCCCCCATACAACTGTTGAGTCAGTTGTTGGAGCAGGTACGGAGGGAGCGCAGGACCGTGATCCTGGTTGCGCCGGAGTGGGGCACAGCTGTGTGGTTCCCGGTCCTGATCCAGCTACTGGTAGCCCCGCCGTGGCCTGTTCCTTGGTCGGCGGGGGCCCTCTCTCAAGCGTACGGGTCGCTGTTTCAGCCCCCGGTGATGCGCCAACCTCTGATGGTTTGGCTGGTGAGAGGGTGAGTCTGGAGAGGATGGACCCTTCTGTGGTTGACACCATCCGGAATGCGCGTGCTCCCTCCACTATCACGCTTTACGCGGGTAGGTGGCGTATGTTCCAAGAGTGGTGTAAGGCGGGGGGCAGGGACCCGGTGTCCTGCCCCCTGGATGCTGTCCTTATTTTCCTTCAGTCTCTCCTTGATAGACTGTCGGCTTCGACGGTGAGGGTATATGCGGCGGCTATATCCTCTTATCATGAGGGGTTTGAGGGTGTTGTATTGTTCAGCCACCCTCTTGTGAAGCGTTTCCTGCTTGGCGTTCGACGCCTTAAGCCGGTGAAACGCTCTTTGGCTCCGAGCTGGGATCTTCAATTGGTCCTCGGTCGGTTGTCCTTGGCCCTGTTTGAGCCTCTTGAGCAAGCGCCGTTGGAACAGCTGTTGTTCAAGACTGCGTTCTTGCTGGCCATCACCTCCGCTAAACGCGTGGGTGAGCTTTGTGCTCTCTCGGTGCGGCCCGAGTGTCTGTCTATTCGTTCCGATAGCGGTGCCACTCTGCGGCCTAATCCAGCCTTCGTGCCAAAAAATATCCGGAGTTCTTTCCGCTCCAGGGATATTATGGTTCAGGCGTTTCATCCGCCTCCTCACGCTAGTGAGTTGGAGGCGGGCCTTCACCTGTCATGTCCGGTCCGGGCTTTGGGGATTTACCTCAGCCGTACTCAGGGCCTCAGGGCTACCGATCAGCTCTTTGTCTGTTACGGTGGCTCTCGTGCTGGTAAGGCACTGTCGAAACAGCGCCTGTCCCATTGGTTGTGCGAGGGCATTGCCCTTTGCTACACGTTGGCCGGGCTGGCTCCCCCTGGGGGCGTCAGGGCGCACTCCACTCGTGGGGTGGCAGCCTCTGCCGCTCTACTGGGTGGGGCCTCGGTGGAGGACATCTGTGCTGCGGCGTCATGGTCCTCATCGGGTCCCTTCGTAAGGTTTTACCTCATGGACATGACCGGGGGTTCTGTCTCCCAGGCGGTTCTGAGGTCTGGGACCTCTCCTGCTTCCCGTCCTTTGGTGGGGTAGCAGGAGTGTGTGGGTGTGGGCCACAATGTGTTGTGTCACACGTGGTTCCGCCTGTGCTGTGCGTTCAAGAAGTTCTAGTTCCCTCTTGTTCGCACTCGGGTGGAGATGACTGCCGCCCCCTCTTCATTAGGAAGGAGGGGGTTACGGGACTCCCCTCCCCTCTGATGTGGGCTTTCGAGTCCTCAGGGGGTGCATTTGTCGGTCCTCGCGTCTGCTCTGTCCCCATATCTCGATGGCGAAGAGCAGGACGCGATTCGCCAGTACGACTAATATAACGATAGGTTATGTATATAACCTAGTTATACGAGTACTGGCTGAGCGTCCTGCTCTTAGCTTGCCCTGAGGTCCCTTGGGGAAACTTTTCTTTGGAAACGTTTTTTTCCGAGGAAGAGCGAGTGGTGACCATACCTAGTGCTATATAGTACGTCACTAGGGCGGGGCCTGGCAGGTGCTGGGTGTATTGTTTTTTATTCGTTGATGGAGTACACTAGGTACTGGAGATGAGGTATATCTCAATGGCGAAGAGCAGGACGCTCAGCCAGTACTCATATAACTAGGTTATATACATAACCTATCGTTTTCTACCCAGAAGACAACACTGCTTCTTCTTCATTTGTGATTCAGTGGTGGTTGGAACACATAACCGTACATTACTGCCACCTAGTGGAAAGAGTGATGGAGATCAGTAACCTCATTACAGAATAAATCGGGAGCCATTAGGTTACACAGTATACATAAGAGAACGGTAAATTGCCCTTATGCGTGTCGTAGTAGACCATCTGCCCCAAATGGCCTAATAATAATAATAAACGTATAACTGATGGTCTTATAACTTATACTGTATTGTACCCATTCTGCAATCTGTTAATAAAATTTTCATTCAATCAATCACCGTGCAGATTGATTGATTGAATGATAATTTTATTAACAGATTGCAGAATGGGTACAATACAGTACGGCTCAATACACACAATTGTTAAGGGAATGCAGACCAGAGAAAGACTTTCGTCTTGTTTACATCAGGGTCCCCCATTTTCAGTGTTGGGCAAGTTACTTTAAAAAAGTAACTAGTTACAGTTACTAGTTACTTCTTCCAAAAAGTAACTAAATTACTTACTCAGTTACAAAATATAAAAGTAACTAGTTACTTCAGAAAGTAACTATTGCGTTACTTTCAAGATGTTTTTTTACATAAACAACATACACAAATCTAAACTATTTTAATGTTGCTGTGGGACAAAGTGAGACTAGCCTCCAATCAAATGCCATGTAGGCTATGTAGATATTATAATTACTCTGTTTATATAGTGGATCATACAAATACAAACAGAATAGATGTTTTGGAACTTTTGATATGTATTACCCCTCAACAGGCCACAACTGGGCAACATTAAATTATGCTTGTTAAGCACTATACCAAAAATAAATAACAAATATATACTGATTGATTGAACATTTTAATTAACAGATTGCAGAATGGGTACAATACAGTACGGCTCAATACACACAATTGTTAAGGGGATGCAGACCAGAGAAAGTTTCGTCTTGTTTACATCAGGGTCCCCCATTTTCAATTCATGACATTTATGACGAAAGTCTTTCTCTGGTCTGCATCCCCTTAACAATTGTATGTATTGAGCTGTACTGTACCCATTCTGAAATCTGTTAATAAACTTTTCAATCAATCAATCAATGACATACACAACATACAGATATGAGAATCTAATCGAATCATCTAAACTAATCTAATCATGACATTATGCATGACATACAGAGATATATATATATCTCTGAGCACCTGAAGCCTGTGCTATTAAACCAGGAAGTGCAGCACTGTTGATAAGGCTGTCGGCACTGCAGTAGAGCCACTCAGTGCCCTGCGCTGCAAAGAGTGAACACAAAACACTCATGGACCCGCGGTCTCATGTTGACTGAGTCGCTTGTGTTGTTCGTTGGATTCGTTTTTGGGCTCAAAACGTACACTACACGGGCCGCGGTCTCATGCTGACTGATCAGTGATCGCTTGTCTTGTCGCGCTGTGTGTCAGACTCTGGATGCTTTAGACACCCGCCCACCTCCACCTCTGATTGACTTACCATGACATTGTATTCAACCTCAGCCAATCGTCAGCATGTATGCTTGGCTCGCGCACTGTCCACTAAACAAGGAAGAACATATTATTGCCTCTCGGCGCAGAGATCTGTCTGATGAAAGAAACAGGTTCATTCATAGTAACGCGCCGCATTTTTTTGCAGTAACGGTAACAGCGTTATTAAGATTGGAAGAGTAATCCGTTAGATTACTCGTTACTGAAAAAACGAACGCCGTTAGTAACGAAGTTACTTATAGCGCCGTTATTCCCATCACTGCCCATTTTCAATTCATAATGAATTGTAAGTAAGGGTGCAACTTGCTCTGTGCAATCGATTCTTTGTGGATCTAGCCCAGTGTTAATAGTGCTACAGTACAATCAACAGCAGAGTGTATTAAAAAGCGGTACGTTTTTAACTTATTTTTGAAAATATTAAGAGATCCAGCTTCCATAATGTCCATAGGTAGTGTGTTCCATAACTTTGGTGTATAGTTTGCAAAGGCTGCATCCCCGATTCTCTTAAGGCTGTGGTTTGGTTTGGAACCTTCAATAGACCAGTAGTAGATGATAGCATGTTCTAGAAGGCACATAGTTGACTAAAGAATTAGCAATGTAGCTTGGTCCTGTTCCATTTAGTGCTTTGTACATAAGGAGGAGGACCTTGAAATCAATTCTAAATGTTACCGGAAGCCAGTCTAGGTTAGCTAATACTGGACTGATGTGGTCTCTCCTCTTGGTTCTAGTTAGTAGCCTAGCTGCCGAGTTTTTAATGAGTTGGAGTCGTTCTGTGGTTTTCTTTGGGAGGCCAGTGAGGAGTGCATTACAGTAGTCAAGTCGGCTTGAGATAAAGCAGGGGTTCTCAAACTTTTTCATACCGTGACCCCATTTTATTTAGGAATTACAGATCGTGTAATTTTAAGGTGTAATTAAGGAATATCAAAATAAAAGCACACATTGAACTTGATCATGCATATTTATTAGAAAATGTAGTTACAGCACTATGTTATCAATACACAGTTATAAAACGAGGCATATTTAGCCAGGATATGTTGCCAAAATATAAAAAAAATATATATATATTTTACAACAACAAAAAATCTACTTGCCAATGAGTCACCTACCCGCGACCCCAATTTGGGTCGCGACCCATAGTTTGAGAACCACTGAGATAAAGGCATGGATCTGTTTTTCAGTGTATTTTTTATTAATAAACGGCCCTACCTTAGCTATGTTTCTAAGGTGGAACATTTATGTTTTTGTCACCTTGTTGATGTGTGATTTAAAGATTAGGTCCGAGTCTATTATAATACCAACTCACCAAGACTTATAACTTCGGGTTTGATCCAAGGAGTAGTTTCAAGTACCTGGGAGTCCACATCACAGAGGACCTGACATGGTCTACACACATAGATTATGTGGTGAAAAAGGTGAAACAGCACCTCTATCACCTGAGACAGCTAAGAAAGTTCAGAGTAGATCGGGGTAGATACTCCACTCCTTCTATTCCGGGGCTGTAGAGAGCATTCTGACTGGAAACATCACTGCCTGGTTTGGAAACAGCAGGGCACAGGACAGGAAGGCACTCCAGAGAGTGGTGCGCTCAGCAGAGCGTACTACGGGTATTGCACTACCACCCCTGCAGGACTTATATAACAGGAGGTGCAAATCCAGAGCCTGCAGAATTATGAAAGACCCCCACCACCCCAACAGCAGCCTATTCAGGCTGCTGCGGCCAGGCAAGCGCCTACGGTCACACGCCGCAAGAACAGAGACTCCGGCTCAGCTTCTTCCCCCAGGCCATCAGAACACTGAACACTGAACTCTCCACTCACAACTCACAAGTACACATAAGCACACACAGACACACACACAACACTCATGCGGCAACCGCTAAAACAATCACTCAAACAAAATGTCACTTTAAAAAATAGAAATGTAATGTAATGTAATGATCGCCGATGACGAGTTAAGACGTCATTCCTAGCCATGCTCATTCTGCCGAAGACGCCGTAACTCGTCTTTGATATCAATATTTCAAAAAACTGTGATCGAAATCATATTTCCCCTCCGGAGCCCTGAGACACACTGCAAAGCTCCACTCAACTCTCTAGCGGTTCAAGAGCGCCATCTGGTGGCCGATCGGCAGATCGCCAACCGGAAATGACCCTTTGAACCGGTAGTGCTCATCCATATCTGGTCCGGGCACTCGCTATCGTTAGAGAGACTCCGTCTTGATACAGTGAACATCGATCGGTGCAAATAACTCGAAAAAACAACATGATTTGGACGTATATACTATTATACAACCTGGAAATGGATCGGGCATTTCTCCATCCCATGATAGAAAAGATTCTGTTCCACGCTCATCTGCCAGCGGCGCGAGGAAGCCACGGTAAGATTCAGCGTTATATTCTAACGTGTTCCATATAAACTGCTATGATGAACATATGACCCACTCTGGATGAATCATCTAACGCTGCCCACGGAATTATAAACGATCACCCGCCAATCCGGTCATCATCAGATGATACGTAGTACCTCCTAGAAGCACATCCAGTTGAAATTTTTTATCTCGCACAGATTCCTACCAAACTGTATTTGATCATCAATATAATGCATTTGGGGCTATAAATCACGTTCTGAAGAAAGCTGCAGAAAACGATAAAAACATACTTATACTTTAGACCATATTTTAGTATGAATATGTGAATGAAAAAGTTTAACGTTGCTACACCCTGAACAATACATATAGGACATTGAATGGGCCATAATAATGGCAATTTACAGATCCAGCCAGAATTTGTCATGGAGCAGCTGTTTGCCGGCCGTTTTGACGCCGTTTGGCATGGTTAATGTTAACAATGACCAGCGGGGGCGCTCTCATACAGCTGGTGACAACTGCCCGACGCGCCGGCTTTTTGTTCATTCATTGGAGGAGCTCCGCGCTGGACTAAGCTCGAGTTCCATTCAGTTCCATTACAGCTGGTGACTTCATTCATAGGATGCTACAACGTCCTACAGTATGTCTACAGACTGCATGAATGAATGTTGCTGAATTAAAGAATGAATAAGTTAAACGTGTCAATTCAGCAGTCAAAGTGTATATATTAAAACGTGTCAAATCTAACTTCATTAGATGGCCGACGTACGGCTCTCTTGTCCATTCATTTCATCAAAAGAAAGCGTTAGTGTAATGCTTCTTGGTAACAATAAGTTTGTGTACGCAATGTTGCTGAATAAAATAATTAAACCGTTAAGACCTGTCGAATTAGCAGTCAATGTGTATATTTTGTGTAGGGGATATATAATGGATATATTTTGTCTAGTACCGTGGTCTAGTGGTTTATGCCCATTCCTTTCAAGCCGACGCCCGGGGTTTGAATCCCAGCGTGTCTAATATATATTTTTTTTTATTATTTATAAAATGAAATTGCCCGCAACGATGTGCATAATACAATAGTAATAATATATAATAAGAATCCAACCAATAGAGCGACATTGTGCAATAAACAAGTAAACAAAGTAGGGCATATCGGTATTTGTACATGAGTTATTCTGAGTCAACTTCTTGTCTGTTGTTGCTACGCAACTTCACTTGACTTGAAAAGACTTGATACCTCCCCCCATGCCCAACGATTAAAAATTAACGTTATTAAATGTATATATATATATATTAATTCATTTTGCGCGAATCCACACTTCATTTCCCAGATCCACTTTGAAAGAACCAATCACGTTGCGCGATAGCACGAGCGATCCACAGTCAGTAAGTAATGTTACAGCTGAGTTCACTCATTCAGAACGGCGAAATGTGCCGCTATATATATCAACAACAATCATTCACAAATAATAGACCGGAACAGGAATGGAAAGGAAACGTCAGTGACGTCACATACTGGATTTACTACATCGCCCTCTGTAGAACACAAATGAGCAAGGGCGCACATAATAATAATATATTTAACACCCCCACTCGAACTTAGCTTATTGTGGTACAAAACAAAAATATATATATATATATTCTCCCTCTTTGGCCTGCAATACAAAATAAACAACAACAACAACAAAAAACATATTGGCACATCCATGCTTTTCTTTCACTCTAACTAAGTGCCAAACAAATACTGAGCAAACTTCTTCAGTTGTAGCTTAGTGGCTGGTTTTGTCATCACATCAGCAATCATGTTGTCAGTAGGACAATATTCCAAACATATCCTCCCACTATTCACAGTTTCTCTTATGAAGTGATATTTTATATCAATATGTTTACATCTTTGCCTGTTTACAGGATTCCTGGCTAGTGCAATAGCTCCTTGGTTATCATCATAAACCTTGGTTTGTGCATACTGACATCCATCAATACCCTTGAGTAGCTGTTGCAAATACATACACTCCTGTATGGCTGATGCTAAGGCCATGTATCCTGCCTCGCAGGTAGAAAGTGCAACTGTTGGTTGTCTTCTACTCTTCCATGAAATGAGAGAGCTTCTCTCACTTAGACTGGCACAGTACCCTGTGGTACTACGTCTGTCTACAACATCTGATGCCCAGTCAGCATCACTGTGGACTATTAGGCCTAGTTCACCTGTATCATTCTTTTTAAAACATAAGCCACGGTCTGTTGTACCCTTAAGATACCTGAACACATGTTTTACAGTGTTCCAATGCTCTTCACTTGGTTCAGAAAGATGCTGGGAAAGTTTACTGACTACAAAACTTAAATCTGGTCTAGTGCATGTAGCCAAATAGATCAAACTTCCCACTGCCTCTATACATCCTCGGGTCTCCAAATTTTTCTGCATTTTCTGTGTATTCAAGTTTTGATTCACATGGGGTCTCTCTGGACCTACACTCTTGCATTCCAAATCTGGAGGATTTTGTTCACATACCTCTGTTGTGACATTGTGACTTGACCCTCTGACTGGTTAAAATCTATCCGACTATGCTTGCACCTCATGGTACCAAAGCACCTTAAAGGCGCTAAAAACAAAATTACAAACATCTCAAAACAAACTGGTCAGACTACTGCTTGACCTTACTCCTAGAACCCACCTCACCCCTGCCCACTTTGACAACCTAGGATGGCTTAGAGTAGACGACAGAGTACAGCAACTTGCAATGGGCCTGGTCTACAAGATACACTACACGACCAAGGTACCCATGTACATGTCAAAATACTTCCCAAAGGTCAGTGAATACCACGATCACAACACCAGAGGGAGCTCCACAAATCATGTTAAACCCAGATTCGGCTCAAATAAGGGACTAAACACGTTTCGCAATTATGCCACATCAATGTGGAACGCCCTACCCAAAGCTGTAAAGGAATGTGGATCACTACCCACTTTCAAAACCTCTCTCAAGGGACACCTACGGGAGACTGCAATTCAACACTGGCCCCTGTAAATATCCTAACCCAACCCCCTCCAATGTACAGTCATTTACCTAGTATGGTTGTCAATAGTCCAATGTACAATTTTGTTTGTTTGTACAGTGTCTCCTCCCCCCCCCCCTCAATGTACAGTTTTGCTTGTTTATACAGTGTGCCCCCCCCCCCCAACCACCTCCAATGTAAATTACCCAGTAACCAACCCCCCCCCCACCCAACCTCCTCCAATGTACAGTTTCTACGTCAAATGTATATACTCCCTTTTCTTGACTCCTTCTGTATCACAAACAGTACTGTATTTGCAAATCTGGTATGTCATAAATGTATAGATGTAGCAGTACTGACTATCTGTATGTCATGTATGTCATATATGTCCTGATGAATTGAAAATGGGGGACCCTGATGTAAACAAGACGAAAGTCTTTCTCTGGTCTGCATCCCCTTAACAATTGTGTGTATTGAGCTGTACTGTATTGTACCCATTCTGCAATCTGTTAATAAAGTTTTCAATCAATCAATCAATCCCTAGAAAATGTTTTAATTTTCCCAGATCCTTCATTTTAAACCTCTCAGCAAGCAT
The DNA here is from genome assembly GCF_963971535.1 of Notolepis coatsorum. Lineage (NCBI taxonomy): Eukaryota > Metazoa > Chordata > Actinopteri > Aulopiformes > Paralepididae > Notolepis > Notolepis coatsorum. The sequence continues at coordinate 102,372,731 of NC_140176.1, forward strand.
AATTTTGACACCTTTCACAACCTCCTCATTGTTACCAGCAATGATTAAATCATCAACAAATACAATTAGAATCACTTTTTCATTTTGTTTTTCCCTTGTGTATTGGCAGTTATCAGCAGGATTTTGTTCAAAACCATTCTCAGTGAGATATGCATGTAACAGAGCATTCCAGTTTCTGCCTGACTGCTTTAGACCGTATAGGGATTTCTGTAATTTGCATACTAGCTTTTCTCCTGTTTCTGACTCTCTCTCATAACCATAATTCTAATTTTTTACTTCTTCTTCCATCAAAATGTATGTTACTTTTCTACCAATCTGTATTAGAGAGTCTCATCAGATATGGTATTACAGCTTGGTTTGGTAACCTGTCTGTACAATTAAAGTCCAAACTGGTCCGTCTGATGCAGACCGCATGGAAGATCATGGGGGTGAAAGGTCACCCATCCCTGCAGTCTATGTATGAACAGGCTACTCTAAGGCAAGCCAATAGAATAGTCTCGAAAACAAGAGATCTAATGTACATTAAACTTGAAAATAGTCTGTCTCGTCTCTCCCTCCACCCCAACAGGGGGGTAGAGTGACTAGCCTGTGTATGTGTGACATTGGATTGGCAACCCCCACACACACCATTGAAATGCTAATTGTTGGGGGACCCTGATGTAAACAAGACGAAAGTATTTCTCAGGTCTGCACCCCCTTAACAATTGTATGTATTGAGCTGGACTGTACTGTACCCATTCTGCAATCTGTTAAAATTTGATTTTACATTTACATTTAGTCATCTACCTATTGAAGCGTTGAGAGAAAAAGACAGCCAAGATTGTACTTTAAACTAAATTACTTTTATTTGCCTGTACAATAGAGAGCATCTTGACTGGCAACATCACCTCCTGGTTTGGGAATAGCACTGCACAAGACCGAAGCAGACTACAAAGAGTGACACGTTCAGCCGAACGCACAATTGGAGGGGGGCTCCCCACCCTCCAGAACATTTACAACAAGCGTTGCAAGGGCAAGGCTAAGAGAATCATTAAAGACTCCAGTCACCCGAACAACTGCCTCTTTGAACTGCTGCGGTCAGGCAAGCGATACCGGAGTCTCAAGGCGAGCACAGAAAGACTCAGAAGAAGCTTCTATCCCCAGGCCATCAGGCTGCTAAACGAACAATGAACACTACACAACAACAACCACCAAACGCACATAGCACACACATCCACACGCACACACTCACTTTAAACAAACACACTGTAGCACCCACTCCACACACTTTATAGCACACACCCACTTTAAACAAACACACTGTAGCACCCACTCCCCACACTTTATATTTATTGATGAAGGATTGCACTACAACTCATACACCTTACTGTAAATTGTACCTAAATTGTACCTCATCCCATTTCTGCTTTGCACTATATAGTACTGTACATTAGTACACTGCATAGTATTGTATATTATATGGTAACTCAGAACATTGTACATATGTCTATACCGAACACTGTGACCTCATTTTCTTCTTCTAAATTACATGCTATACTATGTTGTTTGATACTATCTTGTCTAGCACAGTCTCTGGAGCGTAACAGTAAGAAGCATTTTGTATGAAAGTATTCTGTACTTCTGTATGACAACTATTAAAGAAACTTGAACTTGAAACTTGAAACTATTCTAATTACATGCAATGCTTTGGTCCAACAAAGTAGAACTGTAATATGTACTTTCTCAGTCAGTGCTAAGTTCACATCAAAACAAAAGTAGAACTGTAATGTGGACTCTCATATTATTAACATTGACAAACATATTTACAATTAGCATTTTATAAAGTAGAACTGTAATGTGTACTTTCTCAGTCAGTGCTAAGTGCAGTCATCTTATGCAGCATCACTTTTCACATCAAAACAAAAGTAGAACTGTAATGTGGACCTTCTCCTATTAATTAACATTGCCAAACATATTTACAATTAGCATTTTATAAAGTAGAACTGTAATATGTACTTTCTCAGTCAGTGCTAAATGCAGTCCTCTTATGCAGCATCACTTTTCACATCAAAACAAAAGTAGAACTGTAATGTGGACTGTATCACAGGTCAATCACAAATGTCTCTCTAATCCTTGAAAACAATGCTGTTTACATAGCATTTAACATAGCATTAGTTGGGTTTTTTTATTATCCTTTGGCGGAATTATAGGTCAACGTGTAACTTTAATATTTCCGTTGGTGTACTATACTACTGCCGTCCGTCACTGGACCATGCGTGTCCCGACACCGACGCCTGCTGCGCCTGCTGTGTGCTGTGAGTGTCAGTGTTGCTACAGCACAGTCGTCAGTCAGTCACACTTATTTAACATGATCAAATAATTATTATAATATTTTTTACTTCACTTTGAAATATTATAGTGAAATATTTTGCAATGTTGTCGCATTTATCTTGTTGAAATCCTCCAACAGGCTCTTTTTTGTAAGTTGACTGGTTTGCACACCAATAATACAGTGCAATAATAGAATAGTAGAATAGATAGTAAAATTATGCAATAGAATGGCCAGAGTAAAATAGTGCTACAGTACAATCAACAGCGGGGTGTATTAGAAGGCTATGGTGAAGAGGTACGTTTTTAGCTTATTTCTGAAAATATTAAGAGATCTAGCTTCCCTAATGTCCATAGGTAGTGTGTTCCATAACTTTGGTGCATAGTTAGCAAAGGCTGCATCACTGATTTTCTTTCGACTGTGGCTCGGAACCTTCAATAGTAGATGATCGCAATGTTTATACTTTGTATATAAGGAGGAGGACCTTGAAATCAATTCTAAATGTTACCGATGATTACTGATGTAAACAGGGGGATCCTGATGTAAACAAGACGAAAGTCTCTGGTTTGCATCCCCTTAACAATTGTATGTATAATTGTATGTAATTGACAAGGGTGATAAATAGCTGATCTATGGGTGAGATTATGGTGCTCCTTGTCTTCTCTGTGTGCAAGAAAGAAAACAAGTGCTGAAGCACTGGCCAGGTAACACCTGTCATAAATCAAATCAAATCAAATTTATTTATAGGGCCCAACAACACACGTTAATGTCCCCATGGGCCGTACAGATCTTCTTTAAACAAGTCAAGAAGAAAACATAACAATAAGTCAAGAACAGAACAAGAACACCATACACCACATCATCTTGCATTTGGTGTCGTTGCTGTCCACAGATGAAGCGGTCAAGGAGCTTGACTCGACCTTGGTTCTCTGTTGCATCCCTCTCCTTTTTTCACACCGCTCATGGCGACTGATGTTTGTTGACGTAGATGGTGTAGACTGTGATGTTGAAGGGAATACAGATGGTATGTAGTCTGGGTGTGTTTGGTCATTGACCTTTGCTCCTGAATGAATGAATGAAAACGTTATTAACAGATTGCAGAATGGGTACAATACAGTACGGCTCAATACACACAATTGTTAAGGGGATGCAGACCAGAGAAAGACTTTCGTCTTGTTTACATCAGGGTCCCCCATGCGAGTTCTCTCTCTCTCTCTCTTGGATCAAATAACAAACTCAGCAAGGCCAACGGCTTCTCTGTTACAGTGGGTGACAATATTGTCACAAGGAAAGATGAAATTACCTACCTGGGTTCCATCCTAGAGGCAAATCTTTCCTGTGACAAAATGGCAACCAATGTAATAAAAAAAAGTCAACCAACGAACAAGATTCTTGTACCGGATCTCCTCTCTGGTAAACAAGAATACCCTGAAGACTCTGGCAGGAGCACTCATTCAAGGGTACTACGACTATGCTTGCACCTCATGGTACCAAAGCACCTCAAAAGTGCTAAAAACTAAATTACAAACATCACAAAACAAACTGGTCAGACTACTGCTTGACCTTACTCCTAGAACCCACCTCACCCCTGCCCACTTTGACTACCTAGGATGGCTTAGAGTAGACGACAGAGTACAGCAACTTGCAATGGGCCTGGTCTACAAGGTACTGTACACTACACCACTAAGATACCCATGTACATGTCGAAATACTTCCCAAAGGTCAGTGAATACCATGACCACAACACCAGAGGGAGTTCCACAAATCATGTTCAACCCAGATTCGGCTCAAACAAGGGACTAAACACGTTTCGCAATTATTAAAATGATAATATTTTTATTAATATTAATTAGGCTACTGCTGGCCATTCATCAAGCGAGACATTGCTGATTGTTTATGTATTTTATAAGACAAGACTACAGCAGCCGTGTATCTTGGATGTAATGATTGATTGATTGATTGATTGAAAGAAAATTAACAGATTGCAGAATGGGTACAATACAGTACAGCTCAATAAACACAATTGTTAAAGGGATGCAGACCAGAGAAAGACTTTCGTCTTGTTTACATCAGGGTCCCCCATTTTCAATTCATCATAACATGACATACATGACATACAGATACAGTACTGCTACATCTATACATTTATGACATACCAGATTTACAAATACAGTACTGTTTGTGATACAAAAATAGTCTAAAAAAGAGAGTATATGATAACGTTATATACTCTCATATATAACATTGATTTAACTGTAGCTACTGTAGCAAGCCAAGTTACTATGGGGGACCCTGATGTAAACAAGACGAAAGTCTTTCTCTGGTCTGCATCCCCTTAACAATTGTGTATATTGAGCTGTACTGTATTGTACCCATTCTGCAATCTGTTAAATAAAGTTTTCATTCATTCGTTCATTCACTTACCGATCTTTGTGCACCTTCTTAGTTCAAGTGTCGAACGAAGTTGGACGTTGAATCTCCATCTGTGATCCTCAAACCGCACGTTTTGCATACTGCGATTCGTTTTTTGTTTATCACTGCATAGTTTTTATAACGAAACGCAACAATCCTGGGTAGCATTTTACATTTCGCCGTTCTGAATGAGTGAACTCAGCTGTAACATTACTTCCTGACTGTGGATCGCTCGTGCTATCGCGCAACGTGATTGGTTGTTTCAAAGTGGATCTGGGAAATGAAGTGTGGATTCGCGCAAAATGAATTAATATATACAGGGTTTGTACACCTTTTTCAAGGCAAAATGCAAGCACTTTTCAAGCATTTTCAAGGTGAATTTTCAAGATTTTCCAGCATCTTATGCGGCTGTGGTAAATTAAATATTTACTCAAAATGATTATTTCACTTCTTCCATCACATTAAATCAGATGTTATTGTGCTATAAACAACCAAAATTATGTAGACTTGGCATTATATACCGGTATAACCTGGCTGAGCCGATGTGTTATGCAGTAACATACTGTATATCTGTATGTCGTGTATGCTATAAATGTCACTATGAATTGAAAATGGGGGACCCTGATGTAAACAAGACGAAAGTATTTCTCTGGTCTGCATCCCCTTAACAATTGTGTGTATTGAGCCGTACTGTATTGTACCCATTCTGCAATCTGTTAATAAAGTTTTCAATCAATCAATCAAACGTGACGAGCCAGGCCAATTTTAGCATGTTAATTTATGGAATATGCAATCTAACAGCTAACGTGAACTTTACAGTAATTACATGGATAATAATGTTACAATACAGTACAGCTCAATACACACAATTGTTAAGGGGATGCAGACCAGAGAAAGACTTTCATCTTGTTTACATCAGGGTCCCCCATTTTGGTTCATAGTGACATTTATGACATACATGACATACAGATATACAGTACGTTACTGCGTTCCAGACTACAACTGCTCCACACCAGTTCCACACCAGTCTCCGTAAATGTTCCGTTATAAAAATAACGTATAGTCTAGCCAAAACCCTATCAGCTGATTCACAATAAGTTCAGTAGAAGGCTAGAAGCCCAATAGTAACCAAACATTCCTTAAAATGGTCAATAGATTCAGAAATAGTCAGACATGGAATGGAACATATTCTGATTTAAATTGCTTATTTGTTTTTTAACCAACAAAGCAACATTAGGATAGTGTAAATATACAGTACACAGTACACACTGATTGCAATTCTCACTGGGAGTCTGGGACCTACTGTACAAATTTCACACACGTCACACATTCCCTTTTGTCCCTCCAGTCGTACCGTAGATCGCTGACGTCATTTTAACTTAAAATGGCGGCCCCCATCAGAGCATTCGGCTAACAACATTAGCTTAGCGAACCTGCCACCGCACTTCTAGGTGCATAAAGTGTGGTAACAAAATATCACAGCCCCTAAGACTGGGAGCGTTCTAACTCTACCGAGCATGTACCCAACATTATATGAAAAATAAAAAATCATTAGGATGTTTTAGTGCACTTCAAGCGCTAAAGGGATTCATAACAACTTATAGCAGGGTCAATCGCAGTGTTAGCACTCGTCTGTTTCTTTTCTTTTCATACCAACATTACCTTTTTAAGTGAAAGTGGTCTTGTCCTTGTTGTATCCATGTGTAATGTTGATAGTAGTGGGTGTACACAGATGAAAGAGAGCAAGTCTGTGTCTGGGATATAGGTCCCGACTCCCAGGCTATTTATATAAAAACACTACGGGTCGAGCCCAGCCACATTTTGCGTGAAAGGCGAACGCAAAATAGGCTCGCTCGAGTCGCTCCGAGTTATTTTATTTCTTTGTCTAAAAACCAAACTATTCAGTCAGATAGCGATTTATTATGAAAGTATAAAGTGCAATTACAATTTCAATCACTTTCCAGCACTTTATACACAATTCAAGCACATTTAAAACCTTGAAAACAGCACATTGAAATACAAGCATTTTCAAGGATTTCCAGCACCCGTACGAACCCTGTATATATATAGACATTTAATAACGTTAATTTTTAATCGTTGGGCATGGGGGGAGGTATCAAGTCTTTTCAAGTCAAGTGAAGTTGCGTAGCAACAACAGACAAGAAGTTGACTCGAGAATAACTCGTGTACAAATACCGATATGCCCTACTTTGTTTACTTGTTTATTGCACAATGTCGCTCTATTGGTTGGATTCTTATTATATATTATTACTATTGTATTATGCACATCGTTGCGGGCAATTTCATTTTATAAATAAAAAATATATATATATTAGACACGCTGGGATTCAAACCCCGGGCGTCGGCTTGAAAGGAATGGGCATAAACCATTACACCACGGTACTAGACAAAATATATCCATTATATATCCCTTTGACTGCTCCATTCGACAGGTTTTAACTGGTTAATTATTTTATTCAGCAACATTGCTTTAGACATATGGTATGGTATTTATTTTAGACAACAAAACATATACAGATCGTTATACAGTATACTGTGTAGGACGTTGTAGCGTCCGTCTAATGACTTTGCGCCTCCTGGCGGCATAAAATAGAACAGCAGCCTGGGTTCCTAATTCATTTCAACGACGTGATATCACTGTGCGCGCGTCGCGGCAAAGCGCCCATGAAAACTAAAAGCTTCATCTGTAGCAATAGAATTTAAAAAGTTATAGCCCTGCAAAGAAGGGGAACTTCTCCATAGACAAATAGAGATGGCGAGGGATGGTAAATTATGAATTTAACCCATGGCGATCAAAGTGTTAAAGGAAGGAGGTACTATACTAATAGATACTCTTAGATACATTAAGAGTTAAAATTGTAAATTGTATATTGTATAGTAGTGTCAGGGCCGGATTAACGACCGGGCCGACCGGGCCGCGGCCCTCGAGTGATGAGGGGCCTCCAAAAAAAGAAAAAAAAAATTATATTTAAATTTTATTTTTTATTTTTTTGGATGCCTCTCGTCACTAGAGGCCCAAAAAAAAATTTATTTATTTTTTTTTACTTTTTTTTTTTTTTTTTTGGCCGCTCGTCACTCGAGGCCTTTTGGAGGCCCCTTGTCACTAGAGGCCCCAAATTATTATTATTATTTTTTTTACTTTTCTTTTCTTTTCTTTTGGAGGCCCCTCGTCACTAGAGGCCCCAAATATTTGTTTATTTTTTTTTAACTTTTATTTTAAACATTTTTGGAGGCCCCTCGTCACTAGAGGCCCCACATTTTATTTAATTTTTTTTTCTTATTTTGGAGATCGATGTCATACTGTGACACTGAATGATTGGCACTGACATGTTTGCCCAATCGCGTGACGAGCTGTGTCTTTGCCCATTTCCTCGTCAAACAGCCTGCAAACTACCTGGCGTTCTATCGAAATGCTCTAAGACAAACTCTAACCTTAACCAACTTCGAAAGAGCGCCTAAACTTAACCGTCGAAAGAACTTGCCGTCAGCCCGTCACGCTCTAAGACAAACTCTAACCTTAACCAACTTCGAAAGAGTGCCTAAGCTTAACCAGTGTAGAAACAGGCATCGGCCAATCAGAGAGTGTCTTGCCAGAAATGCGGCTAGGTTTAGAAATAATGCAACTACGGGCCTCCACACTACACACTAGTACTAGTACTAAATACCTATATGTCCCTATGCCATAAATGTCATGTATGTTGTGTATGTCATAAATGTCTATATGAATTGAAAATGGGGGACCCTGATGTAAACAAGACAAACGTCTTTCTCAGGTCTGCATCCCCTGCTTTAACAATTGTGTGTATTGAGCCGTACTGTATTGTACCCATTCTGCAATCTGTTAAATAAAGTTTTCATTCATTCAGTAAAAAAAATAAAAGAGATACGAAAATTAGAAATATAGGCCTCTCTCTTATACATGCCTTCTCCTAATATAATACAAGCCTGGTATCCACTACAGTTGAAACAAATACAAGCCGGGGTTACTATTAGAGGAATTACGGTATTCTATATATTTTTTAAAGTGACATATAAAAACGCCACTGTGCGTGCGTGCACGTGTGTGTGTGGGGGCCTCCACAAGAATCTGGCCCAGGGGCCTCTGAAGTCTTAATCTGGCCTTGAGTAGTGTATATAGGAACCAGTTTCTCAGGAACTTAGCATGTCTTTTTTTACCATGCATATCTTGTGTCTTACCTATTTTATTTCTGTTTATTTTTTTCTATGTTTATTTTTTTCTATGCCTATTTTTTTCTATGACCGTTATTATTATTGTATTTTGCACAATCAATGCAAGCATGACCACCCGCATTCCACTGTATGCCCTGGTATGTAGTACTGTATGTGACAAATAAAACTCTTGATTATTTATTTTTTATTTGTATTTTTTTTTTTTTGCATTTTCCATTATTCATACAATCTTTTTACATGTTTTCCACATCATATGATACAGAAACAAAACTATACGGATTATTCATACCGTCTTTTTATATGTTTTCCACATCACATCATTGTGATTCAAAACTAAAAGGATAAGAAAACCAACCTGAAAAAATATATATATATCATATGAAATAATAATAAATAATATATATATATATATATATATATAAAAAAAAATACAAAACCAATTTTTTTTTTTTAAACACAAAGAAAGTTACAGTCTAGCACATCCCTCACCCTGATCATATAATCAGTCGTTACATGTTACGGTTATCTATGGCCTATCTACTGTATAATTATACAATGTACAGAGAGTATAAATCGGACCCAAGATATCCTGACTTATTTACCTATCTTTCTCAAATATGGACCCCAGGTATTTTTGAACATATGTACACTATTATTAACTTTGTGTATAAGTTGCTCAAAAGAGGCTAATCTAGCAATCTCATCATTCCACTCTCTAAAGCTGATTTTCTTTGTTAATTTCCAATGTCTCAATACTATCCTACATTCTGTTATGAGGGCCAGCCTTATCCAAGAGCATACATACGAGGATAGTTCAGTCTCCACCAGCAATATGCCCAATATACATAATGCAGGCCCTTTAATGAACCTCGTTTCCAATATGTAGTTGATATATTTAATAATAGCTGACCAGAAGTCCTGAACGATCTCATTCATTTAGCATGTGAACCAATGTACCTCTATTTTTATTACACCTCCAACATATATCATCTCCCCTAAGACCCAGTCTTGACATCTTCGACGGAGTCCAGTAACTCCTATTCATTATCTTGAATCTAATTAAACGTGTCTGCATGTTAAATCTCCATAATTCCTGAATATCAGTGATAGGGGCAATATTTTTCTTCCTATTTGCTGTCGTAATACAGCTCCTTATTTGTAAACATTTCCAGAAATCTGTCCTGGGTAAGTTATATTTAAACATGAACTGCTCAAAGGAAAGTAGGTGTATACCATCAAACAAGTCTTCTACTAACATTACCCCTGCCCCCGCCCAGTCGTCCCATATTACAGACTTTTTACCCATTTTAAATGATTTATTATACCAAATTGAAGATCATTTTGTATAGTAGGGGTCCATGCTACATATCTGGTGAGCCTTTTTCCAACTCTCTCTAGCAAATGTCAGTACTGGGTCTCTGAGGAACTTCCCCTCTCGTCTGGGATAGGAAGGCTTGCACTGATAATGGTTCTACTAGCTCTTTCTCTATCGCTATCCAAGCAGGTGCCTGGATCTCAGATAGGTTAACCTTGGACAGTTGGCTTAGTGAAGAGGCATAATGGTACCAGTCTATTCGTGGGCATCCCAAACCACCTTCCTCGACTGATGCATATAATTTTGTTTTGTTGAAAGAGGGTTTCTTACCTGCCCACAAGAAGCAGCTCAAGGCCCTATTAAACCTGGTTAGAAGAGGGGGAGGGAATGCCAAAGGCAACATGTATGTTACATAATTAATCTGGGGTACTACCATCATTTTTACAGTATTTATCTTTCCCATCAATGACAGATAAAGTTTTGACCAGTTCAATAGATTATTTAAAAAAAAATTGGATACGTGGTAATAAATTCACCTGCATTATATCCTTCAATAATAGCGAAAGACCCCAGGCGGTCAGGGTGGGGGGTCAGACCGCCAACACCATCACCCTGAGCATCGGGTCCCCCCAGGGCTGTGTTCTGAGCCCCCTGCTGTACTCACTCTACACACACGACTGTGTGGCCAAGTTCAGCTCCAACTCCATAGTGAAGTTCGCAGATGACACGGTGGTGGTGGGGCTGATCTCGGACAACGACGAGAAGGCCTACCGGGAGGAGGTTGAGGTACTGGAACGCTGGTGCCAGGACAACAGCCTGCTCCTGAACATTGGTAAAACCAAGGAGCTGATCGTGGATTATAGGAGAGGACAGCAGGAGACGCACACACCACTGATGATTAACGGGGCTACCGTGGACAGGGTGAGCAGCTTCAAGTACCTGGGGGTCCACATCTCAGAGGACCTGACATGGTCAACACACATAGACACAGTAGTAAAGAAGGCGAAACAGCGTCTCTACCACCTGAGACAGTTAAGGAAGTTCAGAGTATCGGGAAAGATACTCCAGTCCTTCTACTCAGGAGCTGTAGAGAGCATCCTGACCGGAAACATCACTGCCTGGTATGGAAACAGCACGGCACAGGACAAGAAGGCCCTACAGAGAGTGGTGCGCTCAGCCGAGCGTACCACGGGTATTGCACTACCCCCCCTGCAGGTTCTATACAACAAGAGGTGCAAATCCAGAGCCTGCAGGATAATGAAAGACCCTCACCACCCCAATAACAGCCTGTTTCAGCTGCTGAGGTCAGGCAGACGCCTGCGAACCCCAGCTACTAGGACAGAGCGGCTTAGGCTCAGCTTCTTCCCCCAGGCCATCAGAGCCATGAACAATGAACATTGAGTGCTCAGAACATTGAACTGTCCACACACAAGCACACATGAACACACACACGACACGCACACTGTGCACGCTCACACACGAGCAGCCACTTAACACTTTAACATGAGCGGGCACACACTCATGTCGCACACACGCACACTTATGGCCAAAGGAAAGGACACTTTAAATTAGAATAACAGGAACAGTGTATTGCACTACCAAAGCTAACTAGCATGTCCCACATGCTCTGTAAATAACTATGTACAGATACCGAGATGTCACTCCATGTTACCTGCTACCTGTTACTGCACAATGTTGTTTCCTTCTTATGATTCTATTATATGTACCACTGTATTGCACATCGTTGCGGGCAAGACCACCCGCATTTCATTGTATACCTGTATGCCGTGACAATTAAAACTCTTGACTTGACTTGACTTCAATCCTGGAGTAATTGTGACACCCAAGTAGACCAAACCAGATGGGAGCCATTTAAATCTCCAATTCTTGCGGATATCAGGGGGGCACAATCTAGACAATGGCATTGCCTCCAATTTATTCCAATTAATCTTGTAACCTGATATGTGAAAAGGAGTCAATCACAGATAGAATCTCTGGTACCGCAGCCTCTGGATTGCTCGATAGCAATAGAATATCATCCGCATATAATAGCATCTTGTGTTCTTCTTGACCTGCAACGATGCCTTTTATGTTCACATTTCCCCTGATGGCTGCAGCTAAAGGCTCTAAGGCCAGTGCGAATATAAGAGGGGAAAGGGGACAACTCTGTCTGGTCCCGCATAGAAGCTTGAAAGGGGCGGATATGTTCCCATTGGTAAGGACTGATGCCCTTGGGCATTCATACAGTAGCTTTACCCATGTAATATACGAGCTACCAATCCCATACCGCTCAAGAGTCGCAAATAAATATTCCCATTCAATTCCATCGAATGCTTTCCCTGCGTCGAGAGAGAAAGCTACTACCGGTTCTGTGCTGTTCCTCGTTTGCCAAGCTAAATGTAAAAGCATACGTAAATTATCGGCAGAAGTCCATCCCTTGATGAATCCTACTTGATCTGGGTGGACTAATATGGGAAGGCATCCTTCTAATCTTGTCGCCAATATCTTAGCCAGGACCCGTGCATCCACATTAATTAAGGACACCGGCCTATAGCTTCCACAGAGCTGTGGGTCTTTGCCCTTCTTATGAATCAATGTAATAATTGCATCCTTCATACTTCCCGGTAGGCTTCCCCTCCGGAACGCATCTTTAAAGACAGTGACGAGCTTTGGGGCTAACAGATCTGAGAATGCTTTATAGAAGTCTGTAGGAAATCCATCCCCTCCCGGAGATTTACCAGCATGCATGCCTCTAATCGCACTCTGAATTTCTTCTAAGGTAATTCGTTTTGTGGCATTAAATTAGTTAAATTTAGTTAAAAATATATATATATATATATTTATCTTTATTTTTTTACATTTTAAGATTTAACATTTTTCCCTGTGGTATCGAAAATGGTATCGAATATCGATACTTTTCAAGGTATCGAAGTTCGAAATTCCAGTATTGTGACAACACTAGTGTGTTGTCAGTTGCAATGTGACAGCTCTGTTTACACATCATTCCTATTCCCTTTTAAATTGTACATATCATTTTTGTTTTGATTGTATTGTTCCACTTTTGCTTTGGCAATGTAAACTCATGTTTTCTCATGCCCATTGAATTGAGTGTGTGTGTTGTCTGTGTATGCAGAGTGTGAAATAAATGGGTAATGCTGCCTGCATGCCAACGTGAGAAGTTAGTCTCGTCATTCTTGTAATTGCTACACTACACCGTTACAATGATATATGTTGTGAAGGGCCAGATTAAACTGAGAATTTACCTTTATTGTTTGATATACTTTGTATATTATTTATATATATATACACGGAATATCCCTTTACCTGCGTTCAGACCAGAGTAATATTCGCTCTCCTATTGGACAGCGCCCCCAGGCGCCAGCGCGCAAGCCCCCAACGGCAAGTTCAAAGACAACTGCAGGCATGTCAGAACATGCCCGGAGTCAGCGTAGTAATACGAGACAAGGACTGAGGTTGGGACTAGATATTCACTTAAGTATAAATACGGCACAGGTGTAAACAGCAGTTCGTCTAAGTAGCTGTTTCATCAAGTTCGGTTAAACAGTGAAGTGAGCAACCTTGCGTCTAAACAGAGCATTGAGAACCGCGTGCGAATAGAATGGTAAAAGTGTCAGAGTTTAATGAAGTAACGTTGAGTTCGACTTAATCTAATGTGAAGTAAATAGTTGATCATTTATTGTATATCGTGCGGTAGGGGTGGACGGTATGGTCTAAAATTTATATCACGGTATAATTTGAAGCATAGACGGTAACGGTATATATCACGGTATCATCGTTTTTGATAAAAAAAAAAAATTATTTTATATAATTTTTTTTTTTTATAAAATATATATATTATATAATTAGACTTGTACTTGTATTATCTGCGAGACATCGCCACCACGCAACAAGCTCCACTGTATGTGTGTACTCTAGTAGCCTCCAGCTACGGCCAGGATTCTCCGGAGCTGCACCTGGACCTATACTCGAGTAGCCTCGAGCAGAGCTACGGCCAGGATTCTCCGGCGCTGCACCTGGACCCTATTGTATTGGTATAACGTTAGCAAGCCCTCAGCTCGAATACGCATCGAATCAGTGTTATAAGACATTGATATCAGGAGCTATCTGTATCTACTGCTAGCCAGATATATAACGTTAATACAACGCCTCAGTGAATTATTTAGTTCAATGGGACATTTCGTTTTGAACGGTGAACTAACTTGCGTTAACGTGAGCTAACAGGTAGCACACACGTCTCTCTCTACTAGACTTTGTGGAGCGTTTGTTGATGTCAGGAGCTATCGGTAGCTGGCCGACTAGATACCGTTCGGTTAGTATTAAACTAAAAGTGAATAGTTGACTGGGTCATTTTCAAGTTCAAGTTTCAAGTTTCTTTAATAGTTGTCATACAGAAGTACAGAATACTTTCATACAAAATGCTTCTTACTGTTACGCTCCAGAGACTGTGCTAGACAAGATAGTATCAAATAACATAGTATAGCATGTAATTTTTGAAGAAGAAAATGAGGTCACAGTGTTCGGTATAGACATATGTACAATGTTCTGAGTTACCATATAATATACAATACTATGCAGTGTACTAATGTACAGTACTATATAGTGCAAAGCAGAAATGGGATGAGGTACAATTTAGGTACAATTTACAGTAAGGTGTACGAGTTGTAGTGCAATCCTTCATCAATAAATATAAAGTGTGGGGAGTGGGTGCTACAGTGTGTTTGTTTAAAGTGGGTGTGTGCTATAAAGTGTGTGGAGTGGGTGCTACAGTGTGTTTGTTTAAAGTGAGTGTGTGCGTGTGGATGTGTGTGCTATGTGCGTTTGGTGGTTGTTGTTGTGTAGTGTTCATTCATTGTTCGTTTAGCAGCCTGATGGCCTGGGGATAGAAGCTTCTTCTGAGTCTTTCTGTGCTCGCCTTGAGACTCCGGTATCGCTTGCCTGACCGCAGCAGTTCAAAGAGGCAGTTGTTCGGGTGGCTGGAGTCTTTAATGATTCTCTTCGCCTTGCCCTTGCAACGCTTGTTGTAAATGTTCTGGAGGGTGGGGAGCCCCCCTCCAATTGTGCGTTCGGCTGAACGTGTCACTCTTTGTAGTCTGCTTCGGTCTTGTGCAGTGCTATTCCCAAACCAGGAGGTGATGTTGCCGGTCAAGATGCTCTCTATTGTACATGAGTAGAAGTTCTTAAGGATCTTCTGACTGACTTGGAACTTCCTTAGGCGCCTGAGGAAGTAGAGGCGTTGTCGTGCCTTCTTCACAACACTGTCAATGTGTGTGGTCCATGTCAAATCCTCGGATATGTAGGCTCCGAGGTACTTAAAGCTGTTGACTCTCTCAACCGGTGCCCCGTCGATGCTGAGGGGGCTGTAGTCCTTGACCCCCGACCTCCTGAAGTCCACAATCATCTCCTTTGTTTTGCTGACGTTCAGGGAGAGGCTGTTTTCCTGGCACCATCCCGCCAGGACCTTGACCTCTTCCAGGTAGGCCCTCTCGTCGTTGGCAGAGATCAGGCCCACCACCACTGTGTCGTCAGCAAATTTGATGATTGTATTGCTACTCCGCTGAGCCACACAGTCGTGTGTGTACAGGGAGTAGAGGAGGGGACTCAGAACACAGCCCTGGGGGGCCCCTATGTTGAGGGTGATGGATGAGGAGGTGCAGTTGCCTGCTCTCACCACCTGGGGTCTGCCAGTCAGGAAGTCCAAGACCCACTGGCAGAGGTCATAGTTCAAGCCCAGGTCCCTGAGCTTGGCTATGAGTATGGAGGGGACTATGGTATTGAATGCCGAGCTGTAGTCGATGAATAGCATTCTCACATAGTTCCCCTGCCTCTTGTCCAGGTGTGATGCTGCTGTGTGCAGCACATGGGCTATGGCGTCCTCCGTGGACCTGTTGGGGCGGTATGCAAATTGCAGGGGGTCCATGTTGATGGGGAGGGAGGAGCAGATGTAGCCCTTTACTAGCTTCTCAAAGCACTTCATGGCTATGGAGGTGAGAGCTACAGGGCGGTAGTCGTTGAGGCAAGCAGGCTTGGATTTTTTGGGTACAGGGATAATAGTGGACTTCTTCAGGCAGGTGGGGATGACAGCCTGTCCTGTTCCCATTTTGTAACGGTAGCTAAGCTAACGTTAGCTCAGGGAGACGCCGCCGTCCTCCCGTGTGTGTCCCGTCCCACTAGACTACTAGACCCGTGTTTACATGCGTGCGGTAGGGGCTGGCACGCCCACTGCGCGAAGCCTCCTAAATAACTTTTTCCAGTTCGCACATATCTATTATCTATGACTAATTCTATCTATTTTTAGGGGCAAATGCGAGTGAAATAGTCGCGCTGTGGTTACATGACGTCATTGCTATTTTAGAGCTGCACTACCGGTTACACGGTATAGTCAAAATCCATACCGTAGAGCAAATTCATACCGTTTATACCGTATACCGTTTATACCGTCCACCCTTCGTGTGTAGCATTACCCATCGGTTCGTCGTGTCTTTAGCTAGTGTACTTAACCAGGCTGTGTGGCCTAAATACGTCGCCCACACCCGAGGAGTCCTAGGCGGAGAACCGTTGGACATGTACACAGGAGAATCGGCGTCTGCGATTGCAGAACCATTCCTGGTTGGATTATATTGATTTGGGACGTGACCACCGGAGAAGAGCATCGTTGATTTCCACTGTCGTTTGGGATTCAACCTCGTGAGGATTACAACTCGGGCCTGCCTCGTGGACGGGGCTGGCTAGCTGTCATCAATGCTGTCGGGCATTTGGATTACAACTATTGCTTTTGCTGCTGATCAAGGGAGTTTACAAGGACCGACTCCTGTATCTGGAGTCTCTTTATTCCTCATTGAATCAGACGGAGTACCCGAACATTCCTCTACCCTCCAGGCCTTACACCCCGGAGGGAACCCATTGTCTCCAGTCGGTACCAGTGTTGCCCTATATAATTGCTACTATACAACAGGTGGCGTCAGCTTAGACCCATCGTAGGATTCCTGCTATTCTTAGTGACTTATGCTCTTGACTGACTTTACGTATATTCTTCGCCATACAAGCGCGACCCTAATTCTCATTCTGTAACCTAACGTTGCCTAATAATAATAAATTACCCTCCAATACTATTTCTGTGTCAATGCCGTGTTCTTGTGGGTATTCACCATCTATATTTGATGTACTGTCTGGCCAGTAATTAAAGTACATAACTAGCAGTGGTTTAATCTATCACAATCTTTAATACAGTCAGGGTTTTGTAACCCCTGAGTTACAATATATAAAATATCATATTATATTATATACCCATTCAATATGCACATGACAGAAAATATTATATGCCATATAATATGTTCTGTCATGTGCATATTGAATGGGTATTACTAATATTATTAATACTAGCCGAGAGTAGGTCAAATTTTGGCTGGTAGCTCTCGGCTAGGTGGTAAATTAAAAAGTAGATCTTGGTTCAAAAAAGGTTGGGCACCCCTGATCTATACCATTAAACAGTATCAAACAGTAGCCTAGAATAACAACAGCTCACAACTGTAGCCATCATAAAAGTTAGCCAGTGTGAAAAGTTTGATCTAACAAAGTTGGCCTCAGTGCAGAAGTCAAACTATTATATCAACCCTGAACAGCTAAGGTAGCCTACTGCATGTGCTTATCAGGAAATGAGACAATTTTTTTGTGAAAAAGCACTGAGCCTGAGTAACAATAGCCTATATACCATTATGTAAGGGATAATGTATAGCTATACTCGATCATTGTTGCAAAATAATTGACCGACACAGAGTTTAAAATACCGAGCCGCCTCTGCGAGGTATTTTAAACGTCAGTGAAGGTCAATTATTTTGTGACAATGATCGAGTATAGCTATACATTATCCCGCTTATTACATGGCTAACTTACTAACAATATACCTAATTAATTTTACATCGACTCGCAACACTGGTTCTGGCTCCGCCCCCTGTCATCGCCGGCAGCTTCCCCGGCAGCAGAACACCGGCAGTGTCTAATTGCACTGAAACAGTGTGTGTCAGTGGGCTTGATTGCGAACAGCTGCGCACAGCGGTCATTATTGTCCCACAGCGGTCATTATTGTCTGATAACTGACCTCTGACGCGCGCTATTGACCAATCACAAGCAAGCATTTCAGCTAATGTGAAAACGCCATGTAATAAAAAACAGTAATCTAGAATAGCAACAGGTTATTTCCCCCACCCCCCTGTAGCCCTCATAAAAGTTATCCAGTGTGAAAAGTTTAACAAAGTTGGCCTTAAGCTAAACTGAATGAAGGCATATGTCAAATTGTTATATCAACCCTGAGCAGATAAGGTAGCCTACTGCATGTGCTCATCAGGAAAGAAAGAAAAAATTAAAAAGCACTGAGCCTCAGTGACAACAGTCAGGGGTGGCCAACCAGTCAGAGACTAAGAGCCACAAAAATTACTGTGGTACCACAAAGAGCCACACCATATACCAGCGTTTCTCAACCTTTTTTTTCAGTCACGGCACCCTTCATGTGTTTATAGGTCTCACCCTCTGGCCTCTGAAGTTGCTAATGTCTTTTTTATTTGGGCCTCACAGGGTTAAAAGTACCCTGTGAGACCCATGGTTGCAAAATTACAAAATCACTTTTAGCCATTTAAAAAAAGAATGTTTATTTAAAAAATGTTACATGTATAGTCAATTGGTCCTGTTGTTCAGCCTCACAATGCTATTTGATAGTAAATGTGTTTATGTCCCACACTCTGGCCTCTGAAGTTGCTAATGTCTTTTTAATTTGGGCCTCACAGGGTTAACCTCTTAAGCCCGAGGAGATATATAGTAAAAATGTATATTTTCAGCATTACGTTTGTTTACCGATTATTTTAACTGTTATTAGTGAAATATAAGATTATAGAAATCTCAGGGCATTGAGTCGGAAACCGGCGCATATCGACAGGAGGAAGTGGCACAGCCAAAAGTGAGTGTAGTCTTTTGAAGGAAGAGACTCAGGGCTTTCGAATTTCGAAAAACTACCCTACCCAGCTCACACCAGCCCCTGTCAATCATCTGACTTCTGGATTTACTTTTTTATTTCTCTTATTTTTTGGGATTATCTCCCACAAACCTGAACGTTATTGCCATAAAACAGAACACAGTTAGTTTCTCTACCTTTCTGTGAACGTCTTGCAAAAAACGGTGTTGCAATACGATGAAGAATGGTGGAGAAATTTACATTATAAAAAATATGGCAGAATTCACTACTGTATCTACAAAACCTTCTGTTTAATCATCTTCCCTTTATTCATTTGCTTAGATTTGTCAGGTCTGGTCAATTTTAGCATGGTGTTATTCACAGTTTTTTTTAAATAGAATTGATATTCTCCTTTGGTTCATTACAATTTACTCAAGCCTAGTAACAGACACACTATTTCTGACACTGATCCATATATGTCCCGATTCAGATACCAAGAACATGCAAATGGACCATTTAAAAAAAAAATTAAATGTTTATTCTACGTCCTTATGGAATGAGCGACGTAAAAAATTAAATAAAAAGAAAAGTTTAAAAAATAAATATTATAATTTTATTTTATTTTTATAATTGTTTGGATGGAAGAGCCGCACATTGACGGGCAAAGAGCCGCATGCGGCTCGCGAGCCGCAGGTTGGCCACCCCTCTATACCATTAAATAGTATCAAACAGTAACATAAAATAGCCACAGGTTGTTTCCACACCTCTATAGCCATCATAAAGGTTATCCAGTGTGAAAAGTTTAACAAAGTTGGCCTTAAGCTAAACTGAACAGTGGAGAAGGCCTAGTCAAATTGTTATATCAATCCTGAGCAGATAAGGTAGTCTACTCTACTGCACTTGTTCATCAATAAAAAAGAAAAGAAAAAAGCACTGAGAGCCTCAGTGACCATAGCCTACACCATTAAATAGTATCAAACGGTAACATAAAATAACCTAACATATTAGCAACAGGCTATTTCCCCACAACTATAGCCATCATAAAGGTTAGCCAGTGTGAAAAGTTTGAACTAACAATGTTGGCTTTAACACTATGATCGCCGCGGACGAGTTTTCACGTCATTCGGAGCCATGCTCATTCTGCCGAAGACGCCGTAACTCGTCTTTGATGTCAATATTTCAAAAATCTGTCATCGAAATCATATTTCCTTTCCGGAGCCCTGAGACACACTGGTGATCTCCTCTCAACTCTCTAGCGGTTCGAGAGCGCCATCTGGTGGCCGATCGGCAGATCGGCCAAGAGGGAGGGGCGCGCCAAACAGGAAGTGCCCATCCATATGTGCTCCGGGCACTCGCGATCGGTAGCCGGACTCCATCTCAACACACTGGATGATCAATCGCTCGCCCTAACTCAATAAACAACGTTATTTGGACGTATATAGTATTATACAACCTGGAAATGGTTCATCAGGATCAACATCCCATAATCGAAAACGGTCTACTCCACGCTGATGGTCCAACAGCGTGAGGAACATACGGTAAGATTCAGCGTTATTTTCTAACCTATTCCATATAAACTACTATGATGAACATATGACCCACTCTGGATGAATCATCTAACGCTGCCCACGGAATTATAAACGATCCCCCGCCCATCCGGTCATCATCAGATCATACGTAGATCATTCTAGAAGTACGTCCAGTTGAAATTTTTCATCTCGCGCCGATCGCTACCAAACTGTATTTCATCATCAATATAATGCATTTAGGGCTATAAATCACGTTCTGAAGAAAGCTGCAGAAAACAATAAAAACATACTTATACTTTAGACCATATTTTAGTATGAATATGTGAATGAAAAAGTTTAACGTTGCTACACCCTGAACAATACATATAGGACATTGAATGGGCCATAATAATGGCAATGTAGCAATAGAATTTAAAAAGGTATAGCCCTGCAAAGAAAGTTGGCCTTAAGCTAAACTGAATCAGTGCAGTAGTTATAGTCAAATTATGATATCAACCCTGAGCAACTTGAAATGGGCCTGGTCTACAAGATACACTACGCGACCAAGGTACCCATGTACATGTCAAAATACTTCCCAAAGGTCAGTGAATACCACGATCACAACACCAGAGGGAGCTCCACAAATCATGTAAAACCCAGATTCGGCTCAAACAAGGGACTAAACACGTTTCGCAATTATGCCACATCAATGTGGAACGCCCTACCTAAAGCTGTAAAGGAATGTGAATTACTACCCACTTTCAAAAACACTGTCAAAAAACACCTATGTGAGACTGCAATTCGAAACTGGCCCCTACAAATGTCCTAACCTAGTTGTACAGTAAATGACCAAGTAAGGCTTTGTCAGTATTCCAATGTACAGTGTAAAATGTGTGTGTGTCCCCTACTCAACCCCCCCCCCCCCCCCCCCACCTCCAATGTACAGCCCTCACCCAACCCACCCAACCCCACCCCACCCATCGAACCTCCTCCAATGTACAGTTTCTACGCCAAATGTATATACACTCCTTTTCTGGACACTTTTGTATCACAAACAGTACTGTATTTGCAAATCTGATATGTCATAAATGTATAGATGTAGCAGTACTGTCTATCTGTATGTCATGTATGTCATATATGTTATGATGAATTGAAAATGGGGGACCCTGATGTAAACAAGACGAAAGTCTTTCTCTGGTCTGCATCCCCTTAACAATTGTATGTATTGAGCTGTACTGTACTGTACCCATTCTGCAATCTGTTAATAAACTTTTCAATCAATCAATCAATCAGCAGATAAGGTAGCCTACTGCACTTGTTTATCAAGAAAGAAAATTTAAAAAATACATAAATAAATAAAAAAAAAAAAAAAAAAAAAAAAAGGGGGGAAAGGGGAAAAGCACAGAGCCTCAGTGACTACAGTCTACAGTACACCATTAAACAGTATCAAACAGTATCGAACTAGTCCACGCTGAGGACTTACCCCCTTAGTTACTGGTATGCTCTGGTAGATCTGACCTGAGATCCGTCATGTCCAGTTCATTTCAAAGTGTCGATGAAAGCTTGTGCCTCTGCAGGGGTGGTAAAGAACAGAGTTTTGTTGTTTGCAGATATCCTCAAGGTGTCAGGATACAACATAGCATACGAAACACCCTTCTTCGTTCGTAGTTGACGTTTGAGTTCATCATATTTCTTGCGCTTTATCAGTGTGTCCCTGGATAGATCTTGACTGAAATACACGTTCTTGCCTTCCCACCGAACTGTTCTCTTCTCTCGTGCCGCTCGTAATACAGCTTCCCTCGCACTGAGGCGAAGATATTTGACCAGTATGTGCCTGCTCATAGCGTCTGGATTGGATTTAGGTCCACACCTATGCGTCCGCTCTATTTCAAAACCACTGCTAATGTTCATGCCCAGTCCTTCCCGAATCAATGTTCCCACGAAGGCATTTATATCTCCTTTCTCTGCGTGTTCCTCCACACCAACAATACGAACATTGTTACGACGCCCCGTGTCCTCCAGATAGACCACTCTCTCTTGTAGCCGAGTCACTGTCTCCTCGACATGATTGACCGTTTCTTCCCTAGTCTCACATCCATCCTCCAATGTGGATATACGGGTTTCCGCTTCTGTGATTCTTCCACCAAGTTGTTGTACCGTGGTTTGAAGGGAGTCCAGGCTCGTTTTCATACCATGAATATCCATAGCAATCCCTTGTAGCATGCTTTTGATGCTAGCTAGCTCTGTGGCTGTTGTGGTATCGGCAGTATCCACCTGGCTCTCGTCGATAGAGCCTTTCCTCCTTCCTGGCATATTGTCGTCTTCTTTACCCTTGTTCTTGGCAGTTTTTAGGTTTGTAAGTGGCTATACATAAAGCTGTTATTCAAATCTTAGAGGGGTTTATCGTGATCAGCACTGCGGAGCTATATTTATATCCTACGCAGCCATTCCGAACAGCGTCTCACGTGACACTGGGTGTTCTTGATTCTTGAGTAAGTTGCCCCATATTGCTCTGTAATATTTCTCTTTTTGTTATAGGACAGACTAGTAGGATTTCAGTTTTGTCCTCATTTAATTTGAGGAAGTTGTTCCTCATGTGTTACGGAACGGGAGTACACACTCTTATCTCTATGTATCATACCATCTATTCTGTAAAAGATTGTGTTGAGGTTCTATCGGTTCTCATGTTGCCTGCAACTTCCAGTATAACAATTAGAAAAAAACGAAATCTCAAAATTGCCCAAGCCAAGAAAAAAAAAATGATATCATTATTTGTATTTATTTATAATGTGTTTTGGTAACATTCTTTGTTTGCCTCATTGGATTGAATTGCAGGGTGGAGAGCTGTAATCATCTTGAGCACCCAGAAAAACCCAACTCACCAACTTGTGGTTCAGCCGACTAGATTTGATTCAGAATTGATATGGTAAGATACAGAGATGGGGACTTGAGTTTAAGTCGCATGCAAATCAACTTGACATGACTTGAAACTCATACCCTGGCGACTTCAGACTTGAGACAAGACTCGAGATTAAGGACTTGTTCATTAGTGAACAATGTAAGCGAATGGCACAGCCTAAATAAATAAAACATTTTATTTTTATTTCATTTTCAAGGTAATATTCTGTGAATCTTGCCTGCATTGACCAAAAAGAGCAGTCATCCAAACATATGTGTATAGGAGCCTTGATGCACACAGAGACATGTGTCTGTTAGATATTAATGCACAGAGACATGTGTCTGTTAGATATTAATGCACAGAGACATGCGTTCTGTTACAGATATTAATGCAGAGAGACATGCGTCCTGTTACAGATATTAATGCACACAGAGATATGCGTCTGTTAGATATTAATGCACAGAGAGACATGCATCTGTTACAGATATTAATGCACAGAGAGATATGCGTCTGTTACAGATATTAATGCACAGAGAGACATGCGTCCGTTACAGATATTAATGCACAGAGAGACATGCGTCTGTTACAGATATTAATGCACAGAGAGACATGCGTCTGTTACAGATATGAATGCACACAGAGACATGCGTCTTTTACAGATATTAATGCACACAGAGCCATGCGTCTGTTACAGATATTAATGCACACAAAGACATGCATCTGTTACAGATATTAATGAGTTGGATTAATGTAAAAATCTAGAGAATTAGGCAAATATCTTTTTAATTTAAGGTTTTGTTATTCTTCTAATATAACTCAAGTCCAGTAACCACACAATATACCCCTGGTGGTCGTGTTGGAAAGGAGCCTAAATCACGCTTGCTCAGCCCGCAGGAATACTTTCACTTTCTATTAACAGTGTATTTAAGTTATTTAGTCTATGAAGAACGAATGTACGCTACAAACTGGATAAACATCTGTGTCATGATCTGACACTGGATTGACTGATATATTGTTAGAATCAGCTTGTTGATGTAACAGCTGTCCCTTTCTCTAATGCACACTGGTTGCCATTTGTTTTATTCTATCAAGGTTTATATTTTTCTTACACTACTGGCCAGGAGAGTCGATTGTCTTGGTTTATTGATTGATTGATTTTTATTGTGGAGTAAAAGACAGCATCCAAGGGATAAAAACATGAGAAAGTGCAAACACTTTCCATCATGGTCCCTGATTTTAGACATGGACAGACATCAACATAAAACAAAACATAGAGCATATTTGAGTCAAGTATGAAAAAACGTATTTTGAAAATGGAAGATAAAGCGTGTATACAATGATGAACAAAACAATTATACAAGATAGCAGAAAGAGATGTTATCGAAAAAGAAGGAATGTGAACTTACATATATCCTGATAATCTGTGGGCTCCTCCAATCTAGTATAAATGTCCATAGGTGGGTCTGGAGAGTCTAAAGTCTCTTCTTTCTTGATGTTCAGTAGGACGTCTTGGTCCCTGGGTTCTAAAGAAGTCATCTTCTACTGGAGCTGGAGTCCAGAGTGTCTTCCTGTAGGACGTCCTGCCCCCGGTCAGAGTGAGTTACACCAGGTGAGTTCAGGTAGAGAACTATGGAGAGAGGATACTAAGGTCAACTTTTGTAAAGGTTTGTACTTTTTTTTAAATATTATATTGTATTTGTATCTATACTTTAAGTGTAGTGTATATATAGGACTGTGAAGCTATGCATCCCCCACCCTGTATCCCCAAACCAACAGGCTATCCAGTCTATTTGTCAGATTGAAAACAAAATGTGGAGATTCTGACAGCTTGGAAATGATTATCAGGAGAACAGACGTTATGAATATATAACTATGTATGTAACTATGAGACCATGAATGACATGCTCTTGCTGTTTGGATTACCTCATGTCCCAAAATATGTAGGGCAACAACATTCACCCTGTATATATATATATATATATATATATATATATATATATATATATATTCCCTCCCTGCCGTATGTATATTCCCCTCCCACCCACCCACCCCCTCCTAATGTACAGTCCCCTCCCCATCATATGTATATACTCTGTCAGGATCTAGGGGTAACAGTACTGTATATTTGAATACCGCCTATGTCACAAATGTATCAGTACTAAATACCTATATGTCCCTATGCCATAAATGTCATGTATGTTATGTATGTCATAAATGTCTATATGAATTGAAAATGGGGGACCCTGATGGAAACAAGACAAACGTCTTTCTCAGGTCTGCATCCCCTTAACAATTGTATGTATTGAGCCGTACTGTATTGTACCCATTCTGCAATCTGTTAAATAAAGTTTTCATTCATTCATTCATTCATTTCATTCATTCATTCATCCCTGACACCTTGGAAATAATCAAGAGAAAGCCTTTGTTAGGACACTGGGAGGCCCGGTTTATTGGTAACAAAGCACACAAACTGTTGAAATGTGCGCTTTATCGTTCGTCATTACCAGCAGGTCTGGAGTGTTCTGGTTGGACACTCTTAAGACACAACCCGCTGACCACCCCAGAAATGGTAAACAATACCCAGGATGTATGATGTAATGTCACATCTTCTGCTTTATATCTATGAATATCAGCTAGAACAGGCTGCTCTGTGTAGGGGTGTGATCATTAGCAAAGAGGTTAGTTGATATGTCTGTGTTTCAGCCTCTGATCTTTGCTCACCAACTCAACGGCAACACTCGAGAAAGGCCACGTGGTGTAGAATCTCAAAACAATATCAGTAACATAACTATTCTCCGTGATATCTGGTAGGCCAGTGTGTTTTTCTGCAGCAATCCCGCAAGTTAAAGTAGCTGGAAAACAAAAACATCGATCGGTGAAAATCAAATTGCCTCGAATATAGTGGACTTCCTGGTTACTTGATCGGCATTTGTTTTCCACCAATGAGCAACAAGGAATATAGAGAGGAGGTGGGTTCTCGGAAGTATTTTGCACCAATCAATAACTGCGTTATTTGGTCGTGACAAGGCAGCAACAAGGCCACGGGATCACTTCCGGTTGAATGATTTAGCCTTAAAAATAAAGGCACGATAAACGTTTTGAATAACAACTGATTTTAGTGGTTATGTAACTTTGCAGTCAGCAAAAATGCACACCAGAGCACTAAGAGAAACTTGGACTTAAATACTTGCATGGAAAATGCAACAACAGAATCTATATGTCCCCTCCACAACAAGTTACAATCTAAATAACACCAAGAAGCTTTGTTTCTTCTTCTTGCTCAACAGTTAAATTGTTTAGCATCAGGTTCAGCTGAGATTTAAAGCTCAACAGATCATTTGAACCAAATACAATGCTTTTAGTTGTTGGTATGTTTAAGACTAGTTTATTGCTGGTAACCCATTCTAGTATTGTTTGCAATTCAAATCATCTGATTTTGTTCAAGGTTCATTAACGGTGGGTGCTTTCAGAATACATAGACACAAGAGCAAATGGAAAATCATTAGTAAAATAGAGATAAGTGTAAAGGGCCAAGCAAAACTTCCTTGTGGAATTTCACTCTCAACATGTCTAGCATCTGAAAAGCTGCCAATAAAGAAAACTCTTTGAGTCCTATTGGATGGACAGCATTCTGTCCATGATAAAGCAGTCACAACATGCCATAACATGAGTTTATTCAATAGTAGTTTGTGGTCAAACCACATCGAATGAAGCACTAAAATCTAACAATACCGCTCCTGCAATGTCCTTTTTATCAATTTCTTTCAGTCATTTGTGTGGCTAGCTGTTGAGTGGCCCTCTCTATATGTGTGTTGGAGTGGTCAGTACTGGTCACTTGATTGTTAACAGATAAATAGCATTGTGTTTGTTAAGAACAGGTGACAAGCTTATTGGTCGGCTGTTAGAGCCAGTAAACGCATTCCTAGCATCCTTAGTGGGATGACTTTAGCTTCTTTCCAGGTGTAGCAGGGTGGATTATCCCTGCTTCGTGGGAACGGTTGCTGGCAGTCACAAGGTAGCTGGACACAGTAGAGCTCCGTCTGACTGCACCCTCGTCTTTGGGCCTGGAGCGTCAACCTGGGACCCGGTAGTGGGAGTGAATGGGGCCCGGGATTTACCAACCTGGTTTGGTACTCTGGTCCTCCTAGCCTCTCCGGGGCGGTCAGCAGTACTCCCCAACTCGCTCTCACTTCCCTGATTACCTCCTTGGGCCCTCCCACACCTGGTGACTGATATGCCTAAATAGATTCGTCCCTCCCGCAAACAGTACCCTCCCTTGATGACCACTAGAAACCTTACAATGAAAAGGGGAGAGTTGGGTAGGAAGGGGTTAATTGTATTAACGTTACCCACACCAAAAGAGTTGTTAAACGGCTCATGAATGGACACGCACACAGAACTCCCATCTAATTATTTAATGCTAATTGTACTGGTTAATTACAATGATTTAATGAGAGTGCTCAAACAGACTGAAGTCCCACTATAGTTCCGTTCGTAACTCAATACCTCATAAACACGTATATTATACACCCACCTCTGGGTTAGTATCAGGGATAATATACCTCAATGTGTTTGACTCATCACCCACGTCTTGGTCAGCACCCTGTATAATACCTCTGACAGGCTTTAATTATACGGCAAGAATAATACCTCTCTAGGCTTTATTTATAATGCACCAGGTCTGTAACCTCCCCACAGGGAAAGGGTTAATTAGATGGGAAAATATTATTAAAGAACAAACACGTTATCACACTTAGATGGAAACCAAAAATGTGGGCCCACTGTACCAGAACAAAAGTCCTATGCTAATGCCGGCATGTAATGTTTGGGGTACCCCTCTATGAACTGTATTTAGCAACCATTAGCTTCGCCCGCAGGCTGCACCACACTGTGTACTGTGTAATAGCTCCGGAGCATTGATGCTCAATTGTACTCAACCCAAAAAGGCGGCCGCGCCGCACCACCACCGTCCGGGTGGCAAGATGGCGTCGAACGCTCTCGTCGCAGGTGCTAGCAAGCGGGGCTGGAGCAGGGGCAGTAGTGAGCTGAGAGCGTGTGCTGGGTGTTGGCTACCTCTGCCGGTCGGGACGATCTCCCGTGTTGGCCTGAAGTCAGCCGGTGCAGAACGGTTGTAGACAGCCGGAGCAGACTCGACAGCGCGCATCCATAAGCTTGCCCTCACTCACACTGAAGCTACACTCTGGGTCCCAAACAGCCCACCTGCTGCACGAGTATACTGTGGCGCAACGTGGTTGACTATACCACCGGTCGTCTTCAGCGCCTCGCGCTAGGGTTGCACTGGAGTCGATATAGCCGTTAGCCGCATGCTAATTATACCGTCACACTGCTACTGTAACCCGAGAACTATGGACGTCAGTCCTGTGGCTCAGTCTCTCTTACTCACGCACTATCACGGATACTCCTATGATAACCCGTCGCTCGCTCCGGCAGGGCTCTCTGGGGGTTCTTTAACGGGGCTATTCCAAAGCACCTCCCGTTGCAGCTGCGACCGTTCACAGCAACATCCCAAGCAGAAGATAACTCGTCTCCCCTCTTCCGCCTCCATTTATTTCCTTCCCATCTCTCTCGGACACTCTCTGCCTGCCACCACCCCCTGCTGGTACCGCCTGCTAGTCACACAGGGAAAAGGATGATGAATATGGTCCAGAGATACTGCATATAATCCATATTCCAGCCGATGGAAGAAAGAGACACCCGCGTCATTGTTCGTGAGAATATAAATGGGAACTACATGTCTTTGTGCACAAAGGGGAGATAAAAGGCAAGTCAGCACATCTGAATAATAGGCATATTTTCAGGTTGCTACACAGGGTTGAGGGCAGGGGTGTAAAGTACTTGAGTAATTGTACTTTGTTACAATACATAAGTACTATTTTGGGGGATTTGTTTGTACTTTACTCAAGTATTAATAGGTTTGTATACTGTATAGTCAATAACATTTCAGAGAAAAAAAAACATACTTTTTACTCCTTAGATTTAAAATGCAGACCTACAAAGTACAAATCTCGCAGGTCCAACTATTTTAATTAGTATATTTGTTTCTCTGGCCAAACTAACATTAAACAGTCGGATTCCCCTGGTCCACACCAGTTCTAAGACAGCTGCTAGGCGCCGGCCGAGGTGACGCGCCGGGACTCCCGTGAGGAGGCCCCGACGAGCACCGTAACTGGGGTCATCCGCGAGAAGGGCCCGGTGCACGTCCAGAGTCACGGCCGACGACCACCGTACCCCAACCCCTCCACCGACTCGCCTTCAACCCGGCTGCCGGACACCGCCCCTCAAAGCCTCCGCGAGGACCACGCCAAAGCACGGAACGTCGTGACGTAGCCCTCGAACACCTTTTCTGGGGTCTGATGAGCGTCGGCATCGGGCGTCTTAGCCGCGCATTCGGTTCATCCCACAGATCCAGTTCTGCTTACCAAAAGTGGCCCACTAGACCTCTCGCATTCCACGCCCGGCTCCAAGCCAGCAAGCCGGGCTTCTTACCCATTTAAAGTTTGAGAATAGGTTGAGATCGTTTCTGCCCCAAGACCTCTAATCATTTGCTTTACCAGATAAAACTGCAATACATCGAGCGCCAGCTATCCTGAGGGAAACTTCGGAGGGAACCAGCTACAGATGCAGCCTTGAATTGTCGTTGGACCAACGTTTGGGCACCGTGTTAACGGCAGGGTGCGATCCACGGGGGGAGCTTGGTCCGCTATAGCTCCCCTAGATCAGACATCAGCTCCCCTGGGGGTCTCTAAAGCTCCCCTGGGGGTCTCTAAATTACTGAAAATAAATGCTACTTTTGCCATGCATTTCTAATTTTTCTGTAATTTTCTGTATCATCACCGTGTATAATAATAAACGTATGCTATTTTGGATGTATGATTAATGATTTGCGCACTAATTCACACGTAATATGGCAACATGCATGCTATTCTTGCAATTACCATTCGGAGCGCGGCGGCGCTGCAGCCTGCACGGTACAAATCAAACTTGACCCACTTTGTAACCTGACTTGTTATCACAGTATCCTCCAACAGTCCGCGCGCAGGGGCGCTCGAATACAGCTGGTGACAACGTGCCCGACATGCCTGCTCTCTGTTCATTCATTAGGAGGAGCTCCGCGCTCGACAAAGGGAGAGAGAGGCAGAGAGAGAATGAGAGAGAATGGACTAAATGCACTGCAATGTTGTGTTCTGACCACATGTTTTGGCTAAAATACATAGTATTGTATTGTACAGTATGCCTCGTTTTATAAAATGTCCTCAACACCTCAACTCGGCTCACTACCTCAGGAAAAGCTCTAATAGTGTTATTCACCGGCACAGATGCAAAAAAATATCATCATTTATATTCTCCTTTTTTTCATTACAATTTACTCAAGCCTAGTAACAGACACAATATTTCTGACACTGGGAATACATACCCCCAGGTCCCTAGATGTTCCTAGATACCAAGAACATGCAAATGTCCTTGTAGAAGTGGAGCAATCTTCCATTTACTTAGGCATGTACCTTTAGGCGAAATTTCTGAAAATAGGGCTACAGCTTAACAGGTAAAGATTGATTGATTGATTGATTGATTGAAAACTTTATTAACAGATTGCAGAATGGGTACAGTACAGTACAGCTCAATACATACAATTGTTAAGGGGATGCAGACCAGAGAAAGACTTTCGTCTTGTTTACATCAGGGTCCCCCATTTTCAATTAATTTCAATTGCACAAGGACCAATCAGCATGGGTATGGGCGGGGTTAATTTTCCATTGATGGGGATTTGATTGGCTGTTATTAAATAAAGACGGCTGCAGGATTAATAACGTTAATGTTGGTTTGGCCAGAGAAACAAATATACTAATTAAAATGGTTGGACCTGCGAGATTTGTACTTTGTACTTTGTAGGTCTGCATTTTAAATCTAAGGAGTAAAACGTTTTTTTTTTCTCTGAAATGTAATTGACTAAAAGTACAAGTATACAAACCTATTAATACTTGAGTAAAGTACAAATCCCCAGAAACATTGTATTGTAACGAAGTACAATTACTCAAGTACTTTACACCCCTGCCCTCAACCCTGGAAAGAAGCTAAAGTCATCCCACTACCTAAGGATGCTGGTGTAGACACGTGAATGTGTCTGACTGTCATTCTAACTGTTGTGTAATTATTGTTGTGTAATTTTGCTTTGTGACCCGTTTTGCTCTGGGACTCAGTCGTTTTGCTCTGGACTCAGTGAGACCTGGCAGAGGACTATCGCCAGGGGGAGCTGGTGGGAGCTGGTCTGGCAACAGGTAGAGTTGACGAAGAAGCTGGGATCAAGGAGGAGTCTCACGGGCGGAGCCTTCTCTTCCCCGAAATTCCCAGAGGAGAGAGGACGTGTCGGCGGCGAGCCATCTACCTGCAGAACACGCAGAACGCCATGTGCAACGGAGCGAGTGGAAGTAGCGCTGTGCGCCGCGAGTTTAGCTTCCAAGTATAGTGAGTAGGGGCGAAAGACGAAGAGGACGTTCAACAGACGGGCCGGGACTTCGACCATCGAAGCGTTGCGTATTATATGTATAGAGTGTTTTCACGGCGCGTCATCAAATCGGAAGTCGGCCATCTTGGCAAGAAACTTTGGTGTAAACAACTCGTGATTGCATCAAACTAGCAACTCTTCAAGTTCATTGTTGCTCAAAATGGTCAATTATTGCCGTGTTCTTGGCTGTACTAATAGGTCGGATAGCAGAGTCGGCGCCAGACCCAACTTAACGGGAGGGCATATTGTAACAGCGGGGGGGCATACATAAATAAAATATAGGCTTCAGAAAACGAATTTCCCGCGAACCAACACACATTTCAAAACATGAGTGCGCATAAGGGATAAGACAGTCTCTCTCTCTCTTTTTCTCTCTCTCACGTCACAAACACACAAATTAAACAGTATGAAATAGCCCGAGGCTGGGCTTAAATTCATTAACAAGTGAAAGTATTATTAATAATAACAAGGGGCACGGCGGCTTAAATTAAACAGTATGAGTCGTAGGACTTACCCATGAGAAGAGTTGGAGGCGGCGAGTCGTGGCACTGAATCTCCTCAGGACGGTGTCCCACTTTCGCGTCAGGTCTTTTGCAACTTCAAACTCTGCCTCAATTTTATAGGCGATCCATTATATTATCCATTATTATTATTATGACATATTATGATTATAGACCACGCTAGCTTCTGCTGTGACAGATGCACCTGCAGCGGCAGCACCGGGCGCTTCTTGGCCAGACTTCGTCTTCATGACGCCTAACTTACCGAAAGCTCTTCAGCGTTAGATGTTGGAGGACCGTCACCAGGGAGGAGGCCGTGAAGAAGCCTTAGGTGCCCCCCCTGCCCCACCATGCATGGCATGCAACCATTTTCGTATATATCCATTTTATGTCCGTCTCCAAGTGTTATATTTTACCCACTGACTCTATTGTACTTTTCACGCTCACTCAAGTCACGCAGTCGCGCTCTGACTACCCAACCCATCAACTCAACGTGACCAATAACGCAATAACAAATTCAAACACACACACCAATCAGCGTGCGCTCAAACATACACTTCTTTTAAGACTTTTTTTGTTTAATTTCGTTTAATAATAGGCTAAATAGCCTATTTATAAAGGAAAACATCAGACTTTTACTATAATAAAAAAAAATTATGTTTAATTATTAAATTTTTTTATAACAATTGCCCATGACGTTTGGAGGGGCACAGTGCGCCATCTGGGGGGGCATGGCCCGCGAATGACCCCCCATGGCGCCGACACTGTCGGATAGGGAAAAGCATTTGGAGTTCTTCAGATTGCCAATTGTCATCACAAATCAAGGAGAAGAGGGCAAACAATTGTCTCAGGAAAGGAGACGTTTGTGGTTGGCCAAACTGAACCAGGATTTCCATGGCAAGACTCTTGTCAACATTCGAGTTTGTTCTGCGCATTTCTTGTCAGGTAACGTTATGTGAAATATATTCTTGGCTGGATATGATTGTTATCTCATTTCATAACCTACTACAGTAGTAGTGTAAGACTCATAGTTTCTGTAAATTTTCCTAAAATGTAGCGTCAAAAGTGTTTCTTGTCAGGTAACGTTATGTGAAATATTAATAACAGCGACTATCATTTTACAGTGGAATAGTATGCAGGCTGGATATGATTCTTATCTCATTTCATAAACTACTACAGTGTAAGACTAATCGTTTCTGTAAATGTTCCTCAAATGTAGCGTCAAAAGTGTTTCTTGTCAGGTAACGTTATGTGAAATATTAATAACAGCAACTATCATTTTACAGTGGAATAGTATGCAGGCTGGATATGATTCTTATCTCATTTCATAACCTACTACAGTGTAAGACTCATAGTTTCTGTAAATGTTCCTAAAATGTAGCGTCAAAAGTGTTTCTTGTCAGGTAACGTTATGTGAAATATTAATAACAGCAACTATCATTTTACAGTGGAATAGTATGCAGGCTGGATATGATTCTTATCTCATTGCATAACCTTCTACAGTGTAAGACTCATAGTTTCTGTAAATGTTCCTAAAATGTAGTGTGCTATATTTTTCATTATTGTATTCCAGGTAAAAAGTGTCACCTGTACAAGAAGGATGATCCAGATTGGGTGCCATCTGTAAATATGACAGGAAAGCAAGAGCCTTCTCTGCAACCACCTAAAGAAACACGATACCAACGGCGTGTGAATCGTACCCAGCAGAAACTGAAGGTGGATGCTGCCCATGCCTTGCTTCTTATGGACATACCAGCTGCTGCTGATGATTCTGCTGCAAGTGATAATGTCGGTGATAATGTGTGCAGTATAGGTACTCAAACTGATATGACTGGTGATTTTATTTATTCTATGACCAATGAAGTTATAAATCTGAGAGCGGAAAACCTTCAGTTGCGTTCTGATGTAAAACAGTTGTCCTCTACCTAAGACCAAAGTGCATTTGTGGGTAAAGATGAGAAGGTTTTATTTTTCACTGGTCTACCTACATTCCAGATTTTGTTAGCACTCTATGCATACCTTAGTCCCCACCTTCCTGTGAAGAAGTCACTTAATCCATTCAAGATGCTGATGCTGACATTGATGCGACTAAGGCTTAATGTTTCTACAACCTTCCTGTGTTATGCATTCAATGTGTCAATATCCACTGCTTCTAGGGTATTTACTGATGTTATTGATGTCATGTATATTCGCATGAAACCACTTGTTATATGGCCAGAAAGAGAACATTTGCAAAAAAAACATGCCAATGCAATTTAGAAAACATTTTGGGAAAAAATTTGTTGTTATTGTCGACTGCTTTGAGGTTTTTATAGATCGTCCATCTAAACTTATAGCCAGAGCAGAAACATGGTCTTCCTACAAGCACCATAATACAGTACAATTTTTGATTGGTATTACACCACAGGGCACAGTCTCTTACATTTCAAATGCATGGGGAGGAAGAGTTAGCGATAAGTACATAGTTGAAAACTGTGGCTTTTTGGACAACATTGTTCCTGGTGAATTAGTTCTCGCTGACCGTGGCTTTGATATTCAGGACACTTTAGGTTTCATAATGGCTCAGGTCAAAATCCCAGCCTTTACTCGAGGGAAGTCGCAGTTAGCTCCAATTGACTTAGAAACCACAAGGAAAATAGCTCATGTTAGGATTCATGTTGAGCGTGTGATCGGTAGTGTACGCCAGAAATATTGTATTTTGGGGGGGACATTGCCAATTGATTTCTTGATGTGCAAGGATAATGATAGTTCTGTATCGTAGTCGGTTCCGCTCGGCGTCACTCATGCACTGTCCTCGCACACGTGCACGCGCACTGAATAAAGACCACAATGTACCTTTAATCCCAATATTTGTCTGACCACACCCCTATCAGTTTACCCATATAAGCAGGGGTGGGGCCACCCACTCGCCTCCTTTCTCGCTTTCACCACAAGGAAGTGCCTCGGTAGATCCCCACTTGAAGTGATGTGATGGTAGGAGAAGAGTTGGAAAACGAGATACGTTGACATCATCTCTTTATTTTCTCTCTCACTATATTCGAGAAAATACGGCGATATTGTCTTCGTACTGGAGTGTCTGGAAGATGATGATCATTCAAAAAATCCTCCACCGGTTTTCGTATTGGGAGTTCGCGCCGCTGCATGCCTTCCAACTGCAGTCCTTGCTGTGTGCTGGTTGCGGTAAAGGCACAGCTGGACTGTAGGACGCGCCGCTGTTGTGAGAAGCGGTGGGTTCCAGGTTTGGTGAGTTATGTTTTTGCTGGCGGGCTCCATTTGTCTGTTAGTGCTATGGGGGCTAGTTGACAATGTTTATGAAAACCGGCCCCAGACTAGGGTCTTTTGTTCAGCCTCTTAGGCAACGGCGGAAGACCTTGGCCTGAAGCCCATTATAATTAAATAGTGGGCCACGACCAATAACACTGGTGATCCCTGTGTTTTCTGGACGAGTGGTTGTTTCTCTGTCACCGTGAGGCCCCTTCTTTCATAATACAAATGAGAGTATTCCCTCACAAGGAAATATGGGCATGGATGTTCGTTAGCGGAAGATCTGTGTTCAAGTCAGCTACAGGCCAGTTGGGTATTGTGCTGGCTCCGTCGGGTGTTGGTAAAATCACCGTTGTAAAACTGTGTTAACATCTTGTTTCTCTTCTCTCTTAAACAGTGAGGAGGGTTTCAGAACGGCGGCCTGTCTGAGTGATTGTTATATCATTGTGTACAAGTTCAGGTGATAGCTGCTTAGCTTATGTGCTAGTGGTGACCTACTGTTAGCCAGTCAGCTGTTAGCTGCGGCGCTAGCCTGTTGTGATCACTAGGCAAGGAAACGTTAGCTTGCGTGCTAGTTATGGCCTACCTAGGCTAGGCTAGGAAACGTTAGCTTGCTGCTATCGGCCGAGTGCGGCCGTTAGCTTAATGCTACACTGTTGAACGTGCTTTGATTATAACATGTTTTAAACACTCTTGACTACGACGTCATCTTTGACAGAGGATGTTCGTCGAACCTGCCCTGGGCCAGGACGGCAAGGACTGCGTCAACAAGGGGGACCGTAACGGCGGGATGGAGCGGCGACGCTGCCCAGGTCGACAACACAGAACGGCTGTGTTTACTACGGTGCCTTGGAGTCT
Source organism: Notolepis coatsorum (assembly GCF_963971535.1). NCBI lineage: Eukaryota > Metazoa > Chordata > Actinopteri > Aulopiformes > Paralepididae > Notolepis > Notolepis coatsorum. Next base: position 102,409,493 of record NC_140176.1, read on the forward strand.
GCAGTTTCGCTTGATCTGCGCTCAAGGTAGGCCAGGTCTGACCAGACCTTGAGCACTTCTTCTTGCTTTCCCTTCTAAATGTTTTGTAAATAACGATGTTTTCCAAAACGAGTGTTGCTGCACTACATTTAGGATACAATGCGAGTTATGTGTGAATTGTCTTGTCACTGGTATTAGCTTCTCCATGCAAAACGGGTTGTTTGTTACAAATGTGGAAATGATCTGGTTTGGTGTGTTGAGAAACATCATGTGTGTTTATGTACTGTGTACTCACAACTAAGGGGGTTAAACTAACCTATAAAGCTATGCTTAGTGACATATGAGTAAAGAATGATTATTTTCTCAGCCTGTAATGACAATGAACAGTGTGTTCACATATTAACAGGTTTACCTGTTCAACTGGCCGTATTAAGGGTAAAGTAGGAGGCTTGTGTTTCCCCCCGGTTCCCTGGGGACTTCTTCATCCTCCTCTCAGACATGTTGTTGCACTACATTGTGTCACTGTGTGGTAGGGATACGATGTAACCCTTAGCTTGATTGCTGAGGTTGTGCTAAACACTGCTTGAGAAACTTTATTTTCCTAAAAGAAAAGATTGTTTGGTCGCTTTTCGTGTGTGCTTAGCAAGGCCTGTGGCCGATACTAATCGAGAATTATGTATTCTCTCATTATGAAAAACGGCGTTCCATTTTTTGTAGGTGATGATGGGTTGTGTGTGTCATGTGACCTACAACTGGGTTGGGCTGGCCACAGAAGCACATGTGTAAGTTTGGTACCGGGGCTCTTGGAGAGCCCTCTCTATTCTGTGTTTTTTCCTTAGTAAAAATCAGATAGCAGGTTAGCACATGCGCTGTATGAAGCTGTTAGACGCTTCATGGAGCTGACTATGACTGTGTCATACTCTCTTTTGTCATTACATCGTATCATGGGTGTGGGGTCGTAAAGGGGTGAACTGGTAACCTTTCCTCCCCTTTTTCTGTTGGTCAGGGGTAAACCCACCTGTCCTTCAAGGTTCCTGTCACGTTGCGGTTCGGCACGTTACAGGGTGAGGGGGGGGGGGGGAGTTTCCTGGATATTGGGCGTGTGCACCGCAGAAATTCCCCCGCCATAGAGTACGTCACTGTGCGCGTCTCTGTTGGTAGGACTTCCGTGTGCTGTTCAGGTCCATATGATGGATCTGTTTAAAATGGGGGGTGGTCAGGGCTCCTCCTCACAAAGCTCCTATTCGGGCCTTCTGTGAGTTGGGACTCTCCTTCCATGTGAGGGAGCCTCCTCAGAGTACAGAGCCTCCTCCTCAGATTGATAAGGTGAGTGGAACCTCAAGAAGGAGTCCTACTCTATTGTGTGTGTATTCGATTCAATTCGATTATTGAGTGTGTATGGGTTCAGTGCCTCCTCCCCGGAGAGCCCTAAAACCAAACTTTTACATGGCTCAAGGTGCAATATATTCTTTTCAATCTGTACAGCTCGCGTGGGAAGTCTCTCTGGGGATTTCCGTCTCCTCTCTATGGGAGGGTGGTGGAATGTAAAAATGTGAAATTTTTTTACCCCCGGCTGTGTAGACTGGGATACATACTGTTGGTGCTTCCTTCTTTTCTTTTAAAAAGAGTTGGAGTTAGGAAGTATCACACCCCCCTTGTCGTTCCCCTGGGCGCCTTGGGGATTCAATGACAGGTCTAAATAGCCTGTTCATTGATGTGGTTGTGTCCCGACGCACGCATAGTGCTAGCTCGGGGTGTTCTGTAATCAGGCGACTGACTGGCACGCCTTGGTTGCTTGGGGTTAAAACGGCGTTTTTATAAAGCAACTGGGATGGAGGTTTTTCCTCTTCCGACGACCTGTTTTGGTTGTCGACGGATTCTCGTTCATATCTGGGGGATGATGATGGAATGGATCTGAACATATGTAGAGGGGTCTCGCGCCCTGGGGGTGGGCCACCGGGCGCGGTTCGCCCCGAACGTCTGGGTGACGCCTTCTTTTCATGTTTAAGATCAACACGCATATCTGCCCCTTCTCCTGGAGTAGGCATGTCGGCGTGGTTAGGGCACGGGACTGGTTCTGGTCACGCTGGTCCGGATCAGTTGAACCCGTTGTCCGCCGGAGATGCAGATCTGCTGTTCTGGTACCCTGAGGGACTTGGGCTTTTTTCAGGGGGGAAAATGCCAGGTCGGTCCGGGTGTCACAGGGTTAAGCGCTATGGATATGAATTGAAAATGGGGGACCCTGATGGAAACAAGACTAACGTCTTTCTCAGGTCTGCATCCCCTTAACAATTGTATGTATTGAGCCGTACTGTATTGTACCCATTCTGCAATCTGTTAAATAAAGTTTTCATTCATTCATTCATTCATGGAGACCCTGGTTGGGTACGTTTTTTACTCAGCACTGTCGTAATGGCTTACGGCCATGCCAACCTGTACACGCTCGATCTCGTCAGATCTCGGCCGCTACACAGGTTGGTCCTGGTTAGTACTTAGTTGGGAGACCGCCTGGGAATACCAAGTACGGTGTGCTTGGGGCTGGTTCTCCATTCTTTTCGCTCCTCTCTCACGCATGGCGAAGAGGGGCCTGTTGGGGTGGTCTTTGACCTCCTCTGGTGACCCTGTGCTTCCCGTATCGCCGGGCCCGGTCCGAAGTAATGTTTCGTTGACCCGTAGGCCTGGGTTAACCCTTTTTTGGAAACTGAAACACTTGTACTGCGGTATAGCCGGTGTATACCTGCAGGTGTGTTTTGGAGTTTTTTCTTGAGGGGTTATAGGAACAACCACCGCATTGGGTAACACCAAGGTGGTTGATTCCCTGGTGTGTTGGAGCAGTGTCAACTCCCGGGTTCACCGGTTGAGGGTGCCCCTGCACGTACATGACGTCTGCCAATCGTGTCAGCCTTCTCTGCCTCAACCCCTCTGGGTGGGTTTTTTTTTTAAATGGAGGCTTGGTCATGCAACAACGCCAGCATACGCCCCTTCCGCCAGGGCGGCTGTGTTCAGCTGTCCCCTCTGGCGCCTGTCTCGTCCGCAGTCTCCAGGCTAGGGTTAACAGCCTGTTGCCTGGTTTTTCCCCGGTGCGCTGCCTGCTTCCGTTGGTTAACCTTTTTTGTGTGCTTACGGCCATGCTGACTGCCTGTTCTGCAGGGTCAGTGTGCCAGGCGGTGTACTATTGGGGGGACAGGGCCCACTCGGCTGAGGGGCCTTTGTCCGAATACGCTGGCGATGTGGGGGGCGGGGTCACTAAGTGCCCACCTGGTGGGGTCTTGATGCTGGCATCATGGACTTCTCCGGGCCCCCATTCCAGGGGGTCCAGTCCCTTTGGTGGGTCTGGGCCTTCCTTCGCGCTCCGCTGCTACGGCCTTGCCACGGGGTTGGGTTTGCCCTTGACCCCGTGATTCTGGGGGCAGTAACGAGGTTGTTCCCTCCGTTCGTTCCCGGGTGGCATGCGGGTTGTGCGTGTGTGTAGTCGTGGGGTCAGGCCACGGTCTGCTTACCCTGTGCGTTTGAGTTGCTTGAGTGCCTCTTCGCACGGTCGGGTCCGTCGCCCTCCTGGGAAACCTCCAATAGGGGGGGTGCCCTCCATTAGGGAGGGTCGGGGGGGCTCGGCCCTCCCTGTTCTGATGGTTGTGGGGGGCCTTCAGCGGGGTGTATTTGTCGGCCGGTGGCTCCGCTCGGCCTCCCTATGTGCATGAGTGACGCCGAGCGGAACCGACTACGATACAGAACGTTAGGTTATGACTATAACCAAGTTCTGTTAGTAGTGGTGACGCTCGGCGTCCGACGCCGCTGCAGCCCTTGATCTCGCCTTGTGGTGAAAGCTTGGGAAGGAGGCGAGTGGGTGGCCCCACCCCTGCTTATATGGGTAAGCTGATAGGGGTGTGGTCAGACAAATATTGGGATTAAAGGTACATTGTGGTCTTTATTCAGTGCGCGTGCACGTGTGCGAGGACAGTGCATGAGTGACGCCGAGCGTCACCACTACTAACAGAACTTGGTTATAGTCATAACCTAACGTTTTTGTACCATAGACAGGATTGGACTTGTGTGTTGTGCTCTGGTGAACCTTTGCCCATCAGTTGTTGATTTTAATTGAAGTGTCTTGTTGCAGTGTCGGCGTCAGAACGAATTTATCAGGGGGGCATATGGTAATTTTGGGGGGGCATAAAATATACGCTTCAGAAAACGCATTTCCCGCAAACCAACACGCATTTCAAAACATGAGCGCACTGCAGGCATAAGAGATAAGACAGTCTCTTTCTCTCTCTCTCTCTCTCTCTCTCTCTCTCTCTCTCTCTCTTTCTCTCTCGCACGTCACGTCACAAACACACTGGCGTCTTGCGCACACACACAAAGTGAAAGATCACGTATTTCGTTTTCGTATTATTATACACCTGGCTGAGAATCTTTGACGAGTCCAAACCAGCATTCTTTAGCTCAGCTAAACTGTGTCTGTCAATGTCCGTGCATCACCTGCGTCAGCTGTCACTATGGTTACCAGGCGCTCTGTCACTTCAAATGACTGGTCTACAAAACGAATGACAACAGATATATTTTCACATCCCGTGGGATCGTGTGTTCCGTCCACTTTTAATGTGTAATGCGAGTCGCCTACTTCTTCCACTATAGCCTCAGTCACCACACTGCTAAGTGTACTTATAAGTTCATTTTGCATGTCATGACAAGTGTATGTGGCGTTTCGAGGGATAGTTTTCACTATGTCAGCCAATTCTGGGTCCTTTTTAATTGTGTAGTCCAATAAGGACAGGAAAAGACCACTTCCCCCCTCAGACATGTCACCAAAAGCATCTAGGTTTCCACGTAAAGGCAACTGGTTTTCTACCAGAAACCCGACAACATCCACGAGAGCCGAGAAGTAGTACCTGTTCCTTCGTAGCTGGTCTGTGTTGACAAGTGTCGAAATCTCCTTGCCGGTATTGCCGTGAAGAAGCCTTAGGTGCGCCTGCCCCAGCCAACCATTTTCGTATATCCATTTTATTTGTATGTCCGTCTCCAAGAAGTGATTATTATATTTTACCTGAGTCTGACTCTATCTTTGACTTTCGCGCTCACTGACCTCACTCAAGTCAAGCCCTACCCATATCAAAATCAATTCAAATGCAGTCACGCCCTACCCGTCAACTCAACGTGACCAATAATAACGCGTGCGTGAGCCGTGGCGTGAGATCAAACATACACTTCCTTTAAGACTTTTTTTATTGAATTTTGTTTAATAATAGGCTAAATAGCCTATTTATAAAGGAAAACATCTGACTTTTACTATAATAAAAAAAATGTATGTTTAATTATTTTATTTTTTTATAATAATTGACCATGCCGGTTGGAGGGGCACAGTGCCCCATCTGGGGAGGGCATGGCCCGCGAATGCCCCCCCATGGCGCCGACACTGTCTTGTTGTGCTCTGGTGAACCTTTGCCCATCAGTTAAGAGTTAAAATAGTAAATTGTATAGTAGTGTACATAGGAACCAGATTATCAGGAACTTAGCATGTCTTTTTTAATCATGCATATCTTGTGTCTTACCTATTTTATTTTTTTATGCCTATATTTTTATTATTGTATTTTGCACAATCACAATGTTGAGTTGTTTTTTTGTGGAGGACATCTTCAGTTTTGCAGGATTTTGAGAAAGCATGGCACTTGAGACAAAACACACTATATCCTATATAATTGTATTTTAATTCCTCTTGTTTCTTTATATACATTGCGTACAGCTTGTTATATTAAATTTTATTGTATTTTCTTGTTCTTGTGGCCATCTTGGTCGATAGGTCATTTGTCAAGTAATTGGTCAAACGTTTCACACCGAAACGTCATGATATGATTTCAAGCTGCCAATAAATTTGGAAAAACCTGGAGTGCGTGCCTGGACATTGTTTCCCTATTTTTATGTGTGGTACAATACACCATTCCCATCAGAACACTTGAATAACAGAACAGACAGTTTTGTATGTAACGTGGTTGTATCTGAGGGGTACAATTCCCTGACTGTATTGTTAGATATGGTATTTAATACCACTACCTCTTGTACTTTAACTTCTGGCCATCCAGTACATGATATAAGTATGATGAACACTTTCCCACCTGATGAAACGAATCCACACAAATGTACAAATCGAATATTTAATATAGCAAAAGGTATATACAACGTTCACTTGTTTACACTTATGATTTGAAATATGCACTTGTATGGCAAATGAGTATTCGTAGGTAAATCAACATTGAATGTCCAATCTCTGGTTACGCAGGGAGTAAGTATACAACCTGGATATTTAGGAACTATAGCGATGGTACTTAAATGATTATAGCTGGATACACTAAGGGGGGGGGGGTCCCGCTGGTTGTAAGACAGTAGGAGGGGGGGGGGGGTTAGAGAAGCCGCTGGCGGTATCCCATCTGGCCGACGATTTCTTGGGAGAATTCAAAGTCTTGAACACGGTGCCCACAGAACCTCGGTCCGCAGACGAATACAGCTGGACCCTCTGGTGGACGGTAGCTGCCGGTCCACAACGGAGAAACGTGAGGCGACCTCACTGGTGTAGAGCGCCGTCTCACCTGGAGTCCTCTCCGGGGGGTAGTTCCAACACTCCGCAGTGTTGGCCGTTATCCATGGAATAATCAAAGCACCCAAAGCATAATCCAAGCCGTGGAAGGCTCGCCGTCGTCCGGGTAGAGTGATCCAATATACAGGTCCAGTCGCCCTGGCCCGGAGCTCCTCGGATGCAAGCACCACTAGGGGTCTGCCCAGCCTGGTTAAGCGTCCAGATAACGTCAGGAACGATGGGGGTACTGATAACTTTATAACTCTAACCGAACGATGCACCATACATAAATAGACTATTATTAGCTTAATAGAATACGTCCAACTCGACGGTATAGTGCCAAACTATGACTATTCAACTATTAATCCACACGATATCTCAATGCCTATTCTGAGGCCAAGTAGGCCTTACTACACCACACGTGCGTCGTGGGTGAGGCTTCGCGTCTGTCACTCTGTTGGAGGGTAAAGAACTGGACTAAAAGAAAGTTCTACTTTACTTGCGCCATATATATATGCGCTATGAACAAAATAGTACCATTCGTATTTCGCCAGACGTATTCCTGCGCGGAACCGGGGCTTGCCACGACATGTTGGGCGGCACGATTGAACTTGAACCTAGGGGTATGGCAACCTGGCGCCAGGTTCTCGTCCAATGGTAGAATGAAACTATTATGGGCTGTTTAGTAGACTAAAGGGATATTCAGTGCATATTGTACAAGGAATATACAGGGGATATCAAACGATATACAAACACTATTTAAATATATATATATAAATAAATATATATATTCGGTTTAATCTGATCCTTCACAACAGCCGCCCCCTAATTAGTCCCACCTAATTAGCTAAGCAGAGACAGATTAACCGCACTGTCTACCACTCAAGGTCCGCTGTAAGGGTCAGTCAACTCACAAAGTCATGGGGTCATGGTCATCATCGATAGTGTCTGGGAGTCGGGGCAGTTCTATGAGCCTCGCCACGGGTCGTGTGTAAATGCGCCCTTGGACGAGTACTTCAGCTGCTCGGACCTTGCCATCGGCACCGGTGATCACTTTGCTTACGCGGCCAGCCGGCCACATAGCTCTGGGTAGTGACTGGTCGATAATCATGACGACTGTTCCTTCTGTCAAATTGTCTCTCTCTTTTACCCACTTCTGGCGGGTCTGTAGAGACGGTAGGTAGTGGAGTAGGAAGCTGCTCCAAAACTTGTCAGCTAGTACTTGACTGTACCTCCACATTCTTCGGCCGTTCGCTTCTTCAGGCCTGTACATTGTCTGGGGTAGCGCGCGCCACTTACGGCAGTCTAGACAGGTTCGCTGGAAGCGCCGTACTGCTTCTCTCCCTTGCAGTATCCAATAACGACGTCTGATCTCCGCGAAGACTCTCTCTGCTCCTGCGTGGTGTACATCCTCGTCGTATTTCTTTATGATCAGCTCTGTGACCTTGTGTCGGCTGTTCAAGACGATCGGGTACTTAATATCATCCGGTAGATCGGGGGCTCTCCGCAGGCGACCACCCACTCTGATGAGATTATGGGCGTCACTCTCTGGTGCCAGGTGGAGCAGTCTGCTGTCTGATGGGACGGGGTTTCCTCCCTGTAGACAGTCTAGCTCATCGGGGAACGAGTCTCTCTGGGCTCGTTGTAGTAGAAGAAGTTCTGCTTCTTCGTAGTCAGCTGCTGACATGTCAGTGGTGGACTGAATCTCTGGGTGGTGCCGCAGGAATGTTCTTTGCTGCGCACTCTCTAGGGTAATGCAGTCATCTATGTTGGGGTCTGTGGAGGCGACTGTGCTCAGTCCACAGAACATAGGTTTCTTGTTCTCAGCCTCCTCGTTACTTGCTTCCCGTGGGGTGGGCGTAGGCCACTCTCCTTCCGGGAGCTTGAGGAATTCTGGTCCGTCACTGTAGATGTTGCGACGGGTTAGGTCATCCAGAGACATTCCCCGGGTGATGACGTCAGCTGGGTTGTGTTTGGTGTCCACATACCGCCAGCTCGCTGCTTCTGTTAACTCTTGAATCTTGGTGACTCTGACTCCCACGAAGACTTTGTATCTGCATGAATCAGACTTGATCCATGTGAGTACTGTCGTGGAATCTGACCACAAGATTGTTCTGTGCACCGGAATGGTGAGTTCACGTTGGATTAACGTGGCTAGATGCGCTCCTGCTAGGGCTGCGCAGAGCTCTAGACGTGGGATAGATTGTTGCTTACGTGGGGCTATTCTTGAGCGGGCCAGGATGAAAGCAGTGTGTATCTTTCCTCCCTTCTCTTGGGCACGCAAGTAGGCCACCGATCCATAGGCTACTTCGGAGGCGTCGCTGAAGACGTGTAGATCAATCTCGCATGTCTCTGGCCTCACTGTGGATGGGAAGTAGCTGCGGCGTATATTGACGCCTGGGAGTGAGCGGAGTTCCGTCTCCCACTCTCTCCATGTTGAGGCAAGGTGTGCGGGTATTGGGTCGTCCCAGCCCTGGTCCTTGTCCCATAGTGCTCGTACAATCATCTTTGCCCTGGTGGTGTAAGGTAGAATACATCCCAACGGGTCATATTGTCTGGCGAGTGTTCTGTACACACTCCGTCTGGTGGTCGGTATCGCCGTCGACCTTCCCTGCTCTGGAGCCAAGGGTTTGTGTCTATAGTGGAGCGAGTCTGTTTTGAAGCGCCAGACTAGTCCTAGTGTCATTTCTTGGGCTTCTCCTGGGATGGTCGCCATCCAGGTTTCGCTGCTGGCAGCCTTGTCCGCGGGGGAGAGGCTGCGCAATACGTGCGGGTCACTGCTGGCCCACTGCCTGAGATCAAAGCCGCCTTTGATCAGGGAGGCGCGTAACTTGATTAGGAGAGCCTCGGCTTCTTCTTGAGTCGAAACGCTTTGTAAACAGTTGTCCACGTAGAAACTGTTCTTCACACTGTGTTGGAACTCTTCATCTGCTGTTGGGTCCTCTGCGACGTGTTTCTGTAGTGCAAATGTAGCACAGCACGGGCTGCATGTGGTTCCGAAGGGGAGTACTTCCCACTGGTAGATGGCTGGGTTCTCATCTCCGATCCTCTCTCTCCATAGGAACCGCAGCAGGGGCTTGTCCTCCTCTACTAGTCTCACCTGCAAGAACATCCCTTTGATATCCCCGCTGATAGCCACCTTGTCCTGGCGGAAGCGCAGTAGCACGCCTAGTAGGGAGGGGCCGAGTGTGGGGCCGGGCAAGAGCTCTTTATTCAGATTTTGGGATCCGATCTGGTAGCTGCAGTTAAACACAATGCGATCCTTGCCGTTGTGATGGACCTTGTGATGCGGCACGTACCATGATTCGGTCGTCTGATCGGCCTCTTTAATGTCAATCTTTGTTACGTGTCCCGCTGTGATTAGCTTCTCAATCTCAGCGCGGTACACACTCTCTTGAGCGGGGTCTTTGGCTAGGCGCAGCTCCGTGTTCAATAGATAGCGCTCCGTGGCGTCTTTCTTTGCGTGAAAGGTGGGCATTCCCTCTCGCCTCAGGAGTGGAGTTGCGTATCTCATCACTCCGCCGACTGTGACTCTCTTTGTCCCCTGCTCGAGTAGGTTGATGGCGTAAATGTCTTCTTTAGAACGAATATCTTTCTTTTCGTTCTTAAAGGGCATTGTCTCTAGTGTCCATAGCCTCTCGACATGCTGCAGGAGAGTGGTGTCTTCTTCTGTCGTTCTGGAGTGGAGGCAGCTAGTGGCTGCTGTTCGGTTGAGAGATTTAGCGAGGGGGCCTTGTAGGGTCCACCCTAGGCGGGTCTCGACTGCTGCAGGACAGCCTCGGGGTCCTGTATGGACCCGGTCAATCGGGACTATGAGTTCTGCATGGTCGGAGCCTATCAGCAGGGTCGGGGTAGCGCCGTCTATGAGCGGGATAGGTAATTGGCGCAGGTGCACATATTTATCCATCAACTTGGCGACAGGGTAGGTGTACTGCGATAGTCCTATTTCTTGGCTGGTGAAAGCATTTGTAATCTTGTACCGTCGCTCTGGCTGCCCGTTTGCTGCGATAGTGAAGGAGACATTCTCGCCCTTTATCGTCTTTAAATCTCTTCTTATTGTCCGAATCGTCATTTCGTTCTTGCTCCCCCGCAGTCCCAGCTGGGCCGCAGCGGACGCGAGCAGAAGGGTCTTCTCTGACCCGTCATCAAGGACGGCGTAAGTGTCCATGACTTTATCTTGGTAGCTCAATGTCACACGGACTACCTTTAAGAGCACTTGGGCGCCGCTGCTGCTGGCGGGGTCAATGTACATGACACTTGCCTTGGTGCCGCTCGATGGTGCAGGTGGAGGCCGTCTTCTGTTACTGTCGTGTAGTATATCTAGATGGGCTCCATCGCACAGACTGCACCTTTTCTTTAGGCGGCATTAGGCTGCCATGTTCGGCCGCGCACATCGGTAACAGCGCCTGTTGGACTTTATCCATTGACTCACTTCTTCTGCATTCATCTTTGTGAATAGGTCACATTGTGACAGCCAGTGTTCTTTCTCACAGTAGGGACACGCTATCTTCCACTTCTCTTTTCTCGAGGGGGTGCTGTGACTCTTACTGCTCGGTACTGACTCTGATTGGTGCATGACAGTCACCGATCTTCTTCCATCATTTATTCTCCTGGGTCCCTCTCTGGAGCTTGGCGTGCTCCGCCCGAATGTATCCAGTCGTAAGCTGCTGACTTCTCTCGCCAGGAAGTCGGCTAGATCAAGGAGGGATGGCTCGGGGCCATTGGGATCCCGGTAGTCTCTCTGCCGCCTAAAACGCTCCTGTCTTGCGGGTGGCAGCTTCTCCAAAATCCTCTCGACGTTAGAGTTGGCGTATAGCTCATGCATGCCCTTTTCCCGTTGCGCTCCCAGCATCCCTACCAGGGACTGCACTTTGATTGACAGGTCGTCTAATGAGCGATTGTCTGTGGCTGGGGGTAGGCGATCAATATGCCTTATCTCTTGGATTACGTAATCCCATATACGTCCATATCTCTGGTCCAGCGCCGCTAGGGCCGCTGTGTATGGTGTCGAAGAGGTGGCATAGGCTAGCGCTATATTGTGCGCTCGCGGTACTTTCAGGTGCTTCAGTAATATTGCATACTTGTGGCGTTCATCAGCGACATCCACCATCATTGTCTCTAAGCACATCCGGAGCTCCGTGTACTGTGCTCGACTCTCATAGGCGAAGTCTGGGAATGACGGCGTGGCAATGTATGACGCCGTGGATGGCTGATACATCGGCGAGCGTTGGGGGAGAGACCTCCTGGGCGAGTCCCCTCTTGCGCCTCGCTGTGGGCTGGTACTGACAGGGTACCATGGCCCGCTGGTCCAGGTGCTATTCCTCGGGGCTGGTCGTGCGTCGTGCTCACCCGCGAATAGAGTCGGGGGTCTGTAGCGCAGCGCCGTGGGGGTATAGCCTGGACTGTACTGGACCTCCTGGTCCGGTGGAGTACTGTGCTGTCGTCGGGCTTGGTTCTCCTCCTCTCCCTCTTCTTCCTCTATCAGATCTTCCAGATCCTGTAATCGTTTATTTAGCTTCTCCGCAGTGTATGCCGCTCCTTCCTTGTAGCTGGGTCTCGCTTGGACCGGTCTGGGAAGGGGGTCTGCGGGGGGTATAGGCTCGGTCTGTTGGTCAAGTTCAGGGTCGCTTGCTCGTTGAGGAGACGCTGCCCTTGACTGTTGTCTCGACGAGTTCCTTGAACCCCTGGCGGAGGGAGAGGGTGTTGCCTTGCGGATCAGCTGCTCCATTAGCTGCGCTTGTAACTTGTCGCGCTCGACTTCGCGCTTGGTGAGATCTGCTTCTCTTTGGGCACCGGCAGCGGCGCGCTGGGCGTCGGCCCGGTCTCTTGCCATATTCTCTTCTGTCTGAAGGCGTCTCATCTCCAGGCGTGTGCGCTCTTCTTCGCTCCGTTGTTGTGCTTGGAGACGGTCGCGTTCACCCTGAAGTCGATCGCATTCGGTAGAGGCTGTCAGGCTGACGAGGAACGCCTGTTGTAGCATCCTCTCCGCTTCGCTGGGGGAAGGCGGTTGTGGAGGTGAGCCGCTCCTGCATGAGCCGCTCCTGGGGGAGTCCTGGAGCTCTATTTCCTCGGCGCTCTCCTCCTCTTCTTCCGTGCAGAGTTCTCTCTCTGTAGGGTTGTCTTCCTCCCGGGGGTGGTCGGGAACTATTTCTTCTGTAGTGGCGGGGGGTAAAGGCATGTCCGCTCCCTCCTGGTCCCCACCGTGAGCTTGGTCAGTTACATTAGGACCTACTAGGGCCTCTGTGGTCGGGGAAACCTGGTCGTTAAGGTCAGACATAATTTTACTTTCTACTTTTACCGCGTTTACCGTTTGTCGAAGGCTAGGTAGTTGACTGACAGTGTAATCCTCTAAGTACTGAGGTGGCTGTCGTCTGCGCCGCGGGCGTTCTAGGTTAGGAGGACCGTTTCGTGGAGTGTTCATCATAGGCCATTTCAATATTAATAACACTATATTAATATTACACTAGTTACCCTCCGGCTCGAAGGACCAATTGTATCTGAGGGGTACAATTCCCTGACTGTATTGTTAGATATGGTATTTAATACCACTACCTCTTGTACTTTAACTTCTGGCCATCCAGTACATGATATAAGTATGATGAACACTTTCCCACCTGATGAAACGAATCCACACAAATGTACAAATCGAATATTTAATATAGCAAAAGGTATATACAACGTTCACTTGTTTACACTTATGATTTGAAATATGCACTTGTATGGCAAATGAGTATTCGTAGGTAAATCAACATTGAATGTCCAATCTCTGGTTACGCAGGGAGTAAGTATACAACCTGGATATTTAGGAACTATAGCGATGGTACTTAAATGATTATAGCTGGATACACTAAGGGGGGGGGGGTCCCGCTGGTTGTAAGACAGTAGGAGGGGGGGGGGGTTAGAGAAGCCGCTGGCGGTATCCCATCTGGCCGACGATTTCTTGGGAGAATTCAAAGTCTTGAACACGGTGCCCACAGAACCTCGGTCCGCAGACGAATACAGCTGGACCCTCTGGTGGACGGTAGCTGCCGGTCCACAACGGAGAGACGTGAGGCGACCTCACTGGTGTAGAGCGCCGTCTCACCTGGAGTCCTCTCCGGGGGGTAGTTCCAACACTCCGCAGTGTTGGCCGTTATCCATGGAATAATCAAAGCACCCAAAGCATAATCCAAGCCGTGGAAGGCTCGCCGTCGTCCGGGTAGAGTGATCCAATATACAGGTCCAGTCGCCCTGGCCCGGAGCTCCTCGGATGCAAGCACCACTAGGGGTCTGCCCAGCCTGGTTAAGCGTCCAGATAACGTCAGGAACGATGGGGCTACTGATAACTTTATAACTCTAACCGAACGATGCACCATACATAAATAGACTATTATTAGCTTAATAGAATACGTCCAACTCGACGGTATAGTGCCAAACTATGACTATTCAACTATTAATCCACACGATATCTCAATGCCTATTCTGAGGCCAAGTAGGCCTTACTACACCACACGTGCGTCGTGGGTGAGGCTTCGCGTCTGTCACTCTGTTGGAGGGTAAAGAACTGGACTAAAAGAAAGTTCTACTTTACTTGCGCCATATATATATGCGCTATGAACAAAATAGTACCATTCGTATTTCGCCAGACGTATTCCTGCGCGGAACCGGGGCTTGCCACGACATGTTGGGCGGCACGATTGAACTTGAACCTAGGGGTATGGCAACCTGGCGCCAGGTTCTCGTCCAATGGTAGAATGAAACTATTATGGGCTGTTTAGTAGACTAAAGGGATATTCAGTGCATATTGTACAAGGAATATACAGGGGATATCAAACGATATACAAACACTATTTAAATATATATATATAAATAAATATATATATTCGGTTTAATCTGATCCTTCACAACAGTGGTGTTTAATAACAATAACAAAACACACCAATAAAAATTGCATAAATAGCAGCATTAACAACAATATAATCTCTAATTTACATAACTGTGAGGTTTTGTCCGCTGCTCACCTACTCGCTCTGTTCCTTTAAGCCTACTCGCTCTGTTCCTTTTAGTTTTCAGTTAATTAATTGCATTCTCCTCTTCACACGCTTATTCCTGTAGACGCCGTTTGATTGGTGCTTCCCCAACCACACGCTTGTCAATCTCATCCCGCAGCTGTCACAGCTTGTCATTAAGCATTCCTTTTGATTATATATACCCCGATTCCCCATCAAGTGTTGTTGGATCGTTTTGATATATTATCTGCATTTGCCGTTTCTTCCTTGCCTGCTGTTCCCTGTGTTTGCCTCCCAGGACACTCAAGAAGTATTCCGCTTGGACAACCCGTTCCCCGTAACGACGCGCTCGCCCTGTTTGATTCTGCTCTCTTTACGCACAGCGCCTGGGTGAGTTTTGCAAGACAGTCTTTTGACCCTATCGTTTTTCGTGTGTGTAAACACTGAAGAGATCCTGCTTTTTGTTCAGTCTGTCACTCACCATGTGCCTGCTTTTTGGATTGTTCATGTGGGATGATATTTGCTTGAACTTTGCTCACTGTGTGTAGTCACACCGAAGATATTATCACTTGGATTATTATTGGGACATCGCTCACTGTGTGTATTCGCACCGAAGATTCTATCACTTGGATGTTTGTTGGGACATTGCTCACAGTGTGTATTTACACCGAAGATTCAGTCACTTGGATTATCTGTTTGGAACAAGTCACTTCACCTGTCACCTGTCTGTTCCCAACTGTACTCTGAGCTAACCCGCTCTCTCTCCCGTTACCACCTCGGAGAGCTGCCGAGAGGATTCTGCAGAGCGGCTCTGACGTCACTGTCAGATTCCTCAGACGAACCTTCCCGGGAGAAGCTGCAGAGCAGCAACATTCTTCTAATGCTTGTATCCCAGTCTTTGTCTGTTTTCAACCAAGTTCTTGCTGCTATTTTGTGAAATAAAACAAGCCCTAGTTTTTGGCAAACTCTGAAACAACTCTCTTTGTGTCGTTAGCGTTTGGGGTCGGTGTCAAACCATAACATTACGATCCAACCAATATGACGACCCCAGCCGACACAGAGAGAGTCAGAACAGCACTAGCTGGTCAGATCGAGTTGACCAAGGATCACAGTCACCAACTAGAGAGGGCTGCGGCTGCGGTACATGAACTCAGGGAACAGGTCCAGCCTATTCAAGGGTCCCTGGCCGCTCTGGCAGGACAACAGTCAAGTATACTCCTTCATCTTCACACGCTGAGCGACACCGTTAACGCTTTACTTGTACCCCCACTTCCTTCAGGAACATTGGCAGGAGCATCCCCCGCAGCCCAAGCAGGCCCCGCGCTTCCCGATCCCGCACCTCGGGAACCCCGTCTCTCCGTCCCACGGCTGTTCGACGGCAACCCCGAGGAATGTGCCACATTCATCATGCAATGTGAGTTGGTTTTTCGTCATCAACCCAGTCGATTCACTTCAGAAGGAGCCCGAGTGGCCTATATGACAAACTTGCTCTCAGGCCGGGCAGCCCAGTGGGTCACTTCCTCCTGGGCAATGGATGCAGACTTTTGTTTCTCCTATCCAGACTTCGTGGCTGAGCTCCGCAGGGTGTTCCACCATCCAGCCCGTGGTCTGGATCCTGGAGCCCGGTTGGGTACCTTCCGGCAGGGGAGCGGCGGGGTAACAGACTACGTCCTGGAGTTTCGACTGGCGGCGGTGGAGAGCGGTTGGAACGACCCAGCACTTCGTCTAACCTTCATGAGGGGGCTCAGTGACGCAGTCAGGGACCAGCTCGCGACCCGGGAGGAGCCTGACTCCCTCGAGGACCTGTTCAGCCTCGCCATTCGCATCGACGGACGCCTCCAGGAGAGAAGGCGTGAGAGGACCCGACAGGTACCTCCTGAGGGACTCCGGACCCCCCGTACTCATGACGTTACTGCTGGTCGCCCTGCCCTCAACACGACTGGTGGTAGCTTACCCTCCCGTTCGGTTCGCGAGGAGGAACCCATGCAGCTGGGACGCTCTCATCTGAGCCAGGCTGAACGTGAGGCGAGGTTCAGGTCCGGTCTCTGCCTCTACTGCGGTCTGGAGGGACACCGAATCGCCAACTGCCCCACCCGGCCAAAAGATCAGGCTCGCCGAGACCCCGGGAAATCCTGGTGAGCCGTTTTTCTCATTCCCAGAGCCGTGCACCACCTGGCCATCTGATGAGCGTCACCCTGGCCTGGGCGGACCAACGGGCCACGGTGGAGGCACTCATCGACTCTGGGGCAGACGAGAGTTTCCTCGACTTCGAGTTTGCTACCCGGGCCAACATTCCACTTGAGGACCTAGTGAGGCCTTTGGAGATCTTCGCATTGGACCAACACCGCCTGGCCGACATCTCTCAACGCACCTGCCCTGTCGTGCTGACCATCGCTGGGAACCACGTTGAGAGAATCCAGTTCCTTATCACCCGATCCCCTCTTGTCCCGGTGGTCCTGGGTAGGCCCTGGCTCGCGCTGCACGAGCCCCACATCGCCTGGTCCTCCGGTACCATCAAGGGCTGGAGCTCCTCCTGTCACGCCCAGTGTCTACAGGCGGCGTCCTGTCCCCCGCCCCGGAGGCCCGTTGATGAGTCGCCTCCGGACTCTTCAACCATACCCCCTGAGTACCACGACCTCATGGAGGTTTTCTGTAAGTCCAGGGCTCAGGCCCTTCCACCCCACCGTCCTTACGACTTCGCCATCGACCTCCGCCAAGGGGCTCCCCTTCCCGGCAGCCGCCTCTACAGTCTGACCGTTCCGGAGAAGAAGGCGATGGATCAGTACATCTCTGAGTCCTTGGAAGCAGGACTCATTCGGCCTTCCTCCTCCCCGGTGGCGGCCGGTTTCTTCTTTGTTGGGAAGAAGGACGGGGACCTTCGACCCTGCATCGACTATCGCCAGCTCAACGAGATCACCATCAAGAACAAGTACCCTCTTCCTCTCATGAACTCCACCTTCGAGCCTCTCACCCAGGCTACCGTCTTTACCAAGCTGGACCTCCGGAGTGCCTACCATCTTGTCCGTATCCGTGAGGGCGATGAATGGAAGACCGCCTTCAAGACCCCCAGGGGCCACTACGAGTACCTGGTGATGCCGTTCGGCCTCACCAACGCCCCGGCGGTATTCCAGGCGCTCATGAACGACGTCCTTCGTGACATGCTGGAGGTGTTTGTGGTGGTGTACCTGGACGACATCCTCATCTTCTCCAAGACCCTCGAGGAGCACATCCAGCATGTCCGCCGTGTGCTGGAGCGCCTCCTCCACAATCGGCTCTTCGTCAAGGCGGAGAAGTGCCGTTTCCACTCCGTCGACTACCTGGGCTTCATCGTGGAGAAGGGCTTGACCCGAGCGGATCCTCGCAAGATCCAAGCTGTGGAGGAATGGCCTGAACCCACCACTCGGAAGGAGTTACAGAGTTTCCTCGGGTTCGCCAACTTCTACCGAAGGTTCATCCGGAACTACAGTCAAGTGGCGGAGCCACTTACCAGACTGACCTCTCCCGCCCTGCCGTTCGACTGGTCCCCAGCGGCATGTGCTGCGTTCCGCTCCCTCAAGAAGAGGTTCACTTCCGCCCCGATCTTGCTCCACCCTGACCCCAAGAGACAGTTCATCGTTGAGGTGGACGCCTCGGATACTGGACTGGGGGCTGTCTTATCCCAGCGTTCGGCAACAGACCAGAAGGTACATCCTTGCGCCTTCTACTCGCGTCGGTTCCTCCCTGCCGAGAGGAACTACGACACCGGCAATCGGGAGCTGCTGGCGGTCGTGGCTGCTTTGGAGGAGTGGCGTCATTGGCTTGAGGGGGCCGAGGAGCCATTTACCATCTGGACGGACCACAAGAACCTGACGTACATCCGCGCTTCCAAGCGCCTCAACGGTCGGCAGGCGAGATGGGCCAGTTTCCTCAGTCGGTTCGACTTCTCGCTGACTTTTCGTCCTGGTTCCCGCAACACGAAGGCCGACTCCCTGTCCCGGTTACACTCCAAGGGGGCTCCACCCTCTGAGGACCCGACTCCCATCCTCCCGGAGGCCAGGGTGGTAGGAGCCATCACCTTGGGCATCGAGGGGGTGGTTAGACGTGCCCTACGCTTCCAGCGTGCTCCCTGCAACGTTCCGATTCATCGTCTCTTCGTCCCCGACTCTGTCCGGTCCCGGGTGCTGCTGTGGGGCCATACCAGCCGGTTCGCCTGCCACCCGGGCGTTCATCGCACGTTCTCCTTCCTGGCTCGTCGTTTCTGGTGGCCCACCATGCGGAACGACGTCAAGGAGTTCGTATTGGCCTGCGCGGTCTGTGACCGCAGCAAGGCCTCGCACCAGGCACCCTCCGGGCTGTTACAGCCACTTCCCGTTCCGAGCCGTCCTTGGTCACATGTGGCGCTGGACTTCGTCACAGGTCTTCCCTCCTCCCAGGGGAACACTTGCCTTCTGACCGTGGTGGATCGATTCAGCAAGGGGGTTCACCTCGTGGCCCTTTCCAAGCTTCCCTCGGCGGCCGAGACGGCGGACCTCCTGACTCACCACATGTTCCGCCTTCATGGTTTTCCCCAGGACATCGTCTCTGACCGGGGGCCCCAATTCACCTCCCAGGTATGGCGGGCTTTTTGCAAGGGATTAGGGGCGACGGTCAGTCTTTCCTCTGGTTATCATCCCCAGACTAACGGACAAACGGAGAGGATGAACCAGAGCGTGGAGTCTGCTCTTCGGTGTGTGGCGGCCGAGAGACCAGCTTCCTGGAGCCGTTTCCTTCCCTGGGTCGAGTACTCCATCAACTCCATGGTCAGTTCCGCTACCGGCCTCTCGCCTTTTGAGGTTTCCCTGGGCTACCAACCCCCTCTTTTCCCCGCACAGGAGACGGAGGTGGCAGTTCCCTCCGTGCAGGTCCACCTCGACCGCTGCCGACGGGTCTGGGAGATCACCAGGACCGCGCTGCTCCGGACATCTGAGCGCGCCTGTCGTGGGGCCGACCG
Organism: Notolepis coatsorum; assembly: GCF_963971535.1. Lineage (NCBI taxonomy): Eukaryota > Metazoa > Chordata > Actinopteri > Aulopiformes > Paralepididae > Notolepis > Notolepis coatsorum. The sequence continues at coordinate 102,428,994 of NC_140176.1, forward strand.
GCGCCGGGTTCCTGCGCCGACTTACCACCCTGGGCAGAGGGTGTGGCTTTCCGCGAAGGACCTCCCGCTTCGGTCCTCGGCCAAGAAGCTTAACCCCCGTTTCGTCGGACCTTTCGAGGTTCTGAAGGTACTCAGTCCGGCGGCTCTGCGTCTGAAACTTCCTGCGTCCATGCACATTCACCCCGTTTTCCATGTCTCCCGGGTTAAGCCTGTCTCCCTCAGTCCCCTGATGCCTCCAGCTCCTGATCCTCCGCCTCCCGAGATGGTGGATGGTCACCCCCAGTGGCAGGTCCGCCGGTTGATGGGCGTTCGTCGGCGGGGTCGGGGGTTCCAGTACCTGGTGGACTGGGAGGGTTACGGCCCGGAGGAGCGGAGCTGGGTCTCCCGACAGCTCATCGTGGATCCCGGCCTGATCACGGACTTCCATCGTGCCCATCCGGACGAGCCAGGTCGGCCTGGTCGCCGGGTGGCTCCCGTGGAGGGGGGGGTACTGTGAGGTTTTGTCCGCTGCTCACCTACTCGCTCTGTTCCTTTAAGCCTACCCCCTCTGTTCCTTTTAGTTTTCAGTTAATTAATTGCATTCTCCTCTTCACACGCTTCTTCCTGTAGACGCCGTTTGATTGGTGCTTCCCCAACCACACGCTTGTCAATCTCATCCCGCAGCTGTCACAGCTTGTCATTAAGCATTCCTTTTGATTATATATACCCCGATTCCCCATCAAGTGTTGTTGGATCGTTTTGATATATTATCTGCATTTGCCGTTTCTTCCTTGCCTGCTGTTCCCTGTGTTTGCCTCCCAGGACACTCAAGAAGTATTCCGCTTGGACAACCCGTTCCCCGTAACGACGCGCTCGCCCTGTTTGATTCTGCTCTCTTTACGCACAGCGCCTGGGTGAGTTTTGCAAGACAGTCTTTTGACCCTATCGTTTTTCGTGTGTGTAAACACTGAAGAGATCCTGCTTTTTGTTCAGTCTGTCACTCACCCTGTGCCTGCTTTTTGGATTGTTCATGTGGGATGATATTTGCTTGAACTTTGCTCACTGTGTGTAGTCACACTGAAGATATTATCACTTGGATTATTATTGGGACATCGCTCACTGTGTGTATTCGCACCGAAGATTCTATCACTTGGATGTTTGTTGGGACATTGCTCACAGTGTGTATTTACACCGAAGATTCAGTCACTTGGATTATCTGTTTGGAACAAGTCACTTCACCTGTCACCTGTCTGTTCCCAACTGTACTCTGAGCTAACCCGCTCTCTCTCTCTCTCTGTCCCGTTACCACCTCGGAGAGCTGCCGAGAGGATTCTGCAGAGCGGCTCTGACGTCACTGTCAGATTCCTCAGACGAACCTTCCCGGGAGAAGCTGCAGAGCAGCAACATTCTTCTAATGCTTGTATCCCAGTCTTTGTCTGTTTTCAACCAAGTTCTTGCTGCTATTTTGTGAAATAAAACAAGCCCTAGTTTTTGGCAAACTCTGAAACAACTCTCTTTGTGTCGTTAGCGTTTGGGGTCGGTGTCAAACCATAACAATAACATAACTATTATTATTATTTGATACACACAATTGTCACCCACTCAGAATATCCTCCTTCCAGAAAATCCTCCTTCCAATGTGCTGCTTGCCTGCATGGTTAAATAAATTAAAATAATATAAAAATCACAGCATGGGTGTAGTGTGTGCAAATCAGCTTCAGAATAGAAATCAAAATAGCACTTATTAGGAGTTGTTTGTAATTAGGCTGTACATCGGATATAAATGAAGACGTCAATACAAATTTATGAAGCTACACAACGGTTTACTGAAAATAGCATAACCTAGGATTTTTTACAAGGTTTCTTGACCCTTCTTGGCAGAAACTGAGGGACCCTAGCTGCCTACGGCAGGTGGGACAATACCATTTTCCTTTTGGCACAACCTCAACATTAACACATGAATAGTGAAACCACTGAATATGACATTTTGTATTGTCACACAAAATCATGTGACCAAACTCAACCTGGCCACAGTAACACCAGGTTTCTTCTTGCCCGCTGGCACTTGCTGCAGTATCTGCACAATCTGAATCAGCATGGACAGATGCACCAGGCTGTAGGGATACATCAGTATCAGAACCATCTGAACCAGCAGGGACAGATGCACCAGGCTGTAGGGATACATCAGTATCAGAACCATCTGCACCAGCAGGGACAGATGCACCAGGCTGTAGGGATACATCAGTATCAGAACCATCTGCACCAGCAGGGACAGATGCACCAGGCTGTAGGGATACATCAGTATCAGAACCATCAGCACCAGCAGGGACAGATGCACCAGGCTGTAGGGATACATCAGTAACAGAACCATCTGCACCAGCAGGGACAGATGCACCAGGCTGTAGGGATACATCAGTATCAGAACCATCTGCACCAGCAGGGACAGATGCACCAGGCTGTAGGGATACATCAGTATCAGAACCATCTGCACCAGCAGGGACAGATGCACCAGGCTGTAGGGATACATTAGCCATGGTAGACGAAAGCCTAGTGTAGAACTTGCCAACTAACTCTGGCATAATGGCTGTGGAAAAAATGTGCTTGCTTTTCTGACATATCATGCCCCAGAATTCTTCATCAAATAAAATGTGCTCAACATGCAGATCTTTCTCTGTCCAAACAACAAAATAGGCAGATTCCAGTTTGCACACTCCAAGCTGTGTTTGCACCTGGTAGAAATACTGGTGGTTTCTATTTAGTGTCAGATTCCCTTCACCATTCTTCTCTAAGTAAAATAGATTAACACTATCTAACTTGTCACTTTTTACACAGAATGGACATTTAATTTAAATTACACTGACACCACAACAATCACAAGAAACAAGGCCATCCGGGGAAGCACCCAAGAATGGCACACTTGGATTTATAAAAACGGTGTCGTGCACTTTCACATTTTCATGAGATTTCTTATGTCCATCTGTAAACATGTCACGTGCAAATTTCTCATGAGTACATCCCCAGGTAGTGGATTTTGAGGTAAATTTGTATGATTCGGGATAGCATACACTTTTTATCAAGCTCTGCGCTGGTTGGTTTGGATCAATGCAACATGCAGTTTTCATTTTAGATGCTGTAATCCGACCAGCACGAAATCGAAACCACAGTTTGGAGGAAGCTTGATCCCTTGTAGCTGCCTCAACTGCATGTGCTTGCTCTTGGGATACAGAAATGTAAACACCATTACAAATGGACAATACATCAGTATAGTCCATGTGAACTGCATACTCGTTTCGTAATTCCGTTAACACCAGAGGAAAGTTTTCACCCATCGGCTTGGGAACAAAATCATTTGAATAAGGCTCAATCAGCGACAAAATAGCAGACTTAGAGCCAGTTGTGCTAAGAGCATTGAACAATGATGCTAATTCATCACTGGTTGGATGTTGGGTTTTGTTTACTTTAAGAGTAGAACAACTAGCACTTTCCTTTTCCTTCTCAAGTGACTGTAGTACATGACCAGCACAGTCACTTTTAGCCCTTATTTTACTTTGTATCTCTTTGCTGCAGTGAAGTCAATCTTTCTGCATTCCTTGTACTCCACCTTTGACATTGCAGTAGGCAACAGCCAATACACCTTTTCCTGTGTCACTGTCTTTGAGTCCCTCAACTTCACTGTTGCTTCAATGAGAAACAACAATGCTGCTACATGTGTGCAGGTCTCGCCCAGGCCAGCCATACATGTACAGTGGGCTCCAACAATCCTACCAGACTTTTCAGCCATTATCCAGGGCTCCAGGGGTTTTTCTCTTATTCGTTGGGAATGGAGTACCTGAATAAAAGACAACCAAATATAAGCTTGTAAATAAAAAGCGAGTTTGAATGAATGAAAACTTTATTTAACAGATTGCAGAATGGGTACAATACAGTACGGTTCAATACACACAATTGTTAAGGGGATGCAGACCAGAGAAAGGCGTTTGTCTTGTTTACATCAGGGTCCCCCATTTTCAATTCATAGTGACATTTATGACATACAACATACATGCCATCATGACATTTATGGCATAGGGACATACAGGTATATAGTACTGTTACATTTGTGACATATACGATATGCAAATATACAGTACTGTACTGTTACCCATAGATCCTAACAGAGATATGCAAATATACAGTAGCCTACTCATCAATTTACTTATTTAATCAATTGATTGAAGAGGGGGTTTAATTGTTTATATGTTTATGACCGATCAGCATTTCGATCCAAAAATGTGTACTAGTAGACTATTAGAAAATAATCTTAGGTATTACAATTTCCTAAATGTAAAGATCAGTTGATCTATCACCTACCTTGGCTTTCACAAGACACATGTCATCGATTATCTGGTAATGTGCATCTCTCACCCATCCACACACCATCTGGTTGTAGGCATCCAACCCTTTGTAAGCCTTAAGATCTTCATTCGTGTATGGGCTTGGCGAAAATACTAGGTAGTTGACTATATCTGGATAGGCAACAGAAGGCAAAATTGTGGGGTCGCAATTCCAAGACGACGGAGCTAGCTCGTAAGGATCTTTATCACCTATTCGTCTGAGTTTGTCACAATATCGCGCCCTTTCCTGCTGACCAAGTCCTTCTCTATATGTTCGAGCAGCTTCCAGCTTTTGGGTTTAGACATATCTTAAATATATAATTCATCGCGCAATTCATTCATTCATTCATTCGTTCATTCGATCACCTGTTGTTTACATTGAAGTATAACGCCAAGATGGTGGCGCACCTGGGCACTGACGTCATTCGTGACGTCGGTGCAAACACTCTAAAGTCGGAGAGTTAGCCTAGCCGCCCCGGCTGGTAGTTAGCTGACGTATAGGACAGTAGCCTTTAGCTCAGCCCGTCGCCTCGCCTCTGCTGCAGCTCCCTGGACGTCCAAGGCATCACCACCTCTACCTACTCCACGCCAGACCACCCTGCCTTCGTGTCCCACAGGTGACGGTAGCTCAGGACCTTCACGGCCGAACTCTCACCTGTTTTATTTTGATAGCATGCTCGCTAAGAGTGAAGGGGCTGCCACGTTTTGAGCCACCACGTTCCCAAGCCGCGAACGAGCGCTCCATCTTTTATTATTTTGGGTAATGCCGGCTTAGCTTTAGGGACTATTATTTCATTTAAAAGTGTGGGCCCCACTTATTTTGGTTGTGTGTGTACGTTGTGTTGCAGCACCTATATGCTACAGGTGTTTTTCATCCAGGTAGCTCGTTCGAGCTTTGTGCTAACCTCCTCCAGATTGGGTACTGCATAGTGTATAATTATGGGAAGTGTGCGGAGCGAGTATTAACCCTTAAAGGGATTTTGTGCTGAACGTTAACCCATAGGGGTATGGTAATGAGCGTTAACCCATAGGTCAATGGTGTTATATTTTGTTTGTTTGATTGTTGCAGTATCTTACAGTAAAAGGAGAGGCGAGTAACTGGATTCACTGTGTGTGTGTGTGTGGATTAATGTGCATTATCGTCTAACCTCTTTCATTATTCATTATTATCATCATTATCGTCTAACCTCTTTTGATCCACGGTTTATGTGTAATTGGGGAAGGTGCTCCTTACAGGTGGTCTCCAACAGTCAGCAAGGTACGGTACTGCTTTGGGGAGGAATTATACCATCCACCACTACTGCCACCGGGTGTGAGGGGTGTGGGACATACTAGGGGAAGTGTGGGTGTTTAGGGGTTGCTGCGCATCGCCCTGGAGGGTGAGAATGACCAGTACACACCACCTAGGTTAGTAAATCCTAGGCCCCATCCGCCCCATTGGTTAACCTCGAATCTAGTACCCTTACACTGCAGTCGGGGGCCCAGCCGGACTCAGCTCTGCCGGGTTCCCACTACCCGGTGACAGTATAAATTCACCCTCACTAAGTAGGGATAATCCACCCTACTACACTAGGAATGCCTTTACTGGCTCTAACAGCCGACCAATAAGCGTGTCACCTGTTCTTAACAAACACAATGCTAAACTGGCCCCTGTAAATGTCCTAACAACCCCCTCCAATGTACAGTAAATTACCAAGTATGGTCTTGTCAATATTCCAATGTACAGTTTTGTTTGTACAGTTGTACAGTGTCCCCCACCCACCCCTCATACCCAACCTCCCCCCCCCCCCCACTCCTAGCCAACCCCCCCCCCCCCCCCCCCCCACCCAACCACCTCCAATGTACAGTCCCCCCACCCCCACCTACCCAATCCAATGTACAGTTTCTACATCAAATGTATATACTTTTTTTTCTGGACTCTTTTGGTATCACAAACAGTACTGTATTTGCAAATCTGGTATGTCATAAATGTATAGATGTAGCAGTACTGTCTATCTGTATGTCATGTATGTCATATATGTTACGATGAATTGAAAATGGGGGACCCTGATGTAAACAAGACGAAAGTCTTTCTCTGGTCTGCATCCCCTTAACAATTGTATGTATTGAGCTGTACTGTACTGTACCCATTCTGCAATCTGTTAATAAAGTTTTCAATCAATCAATCAATTTATCTGTTAACAATCTGACAAGTGACCAGTACTGACCACTCCAACATAAGCAAAACAGAATTGCTCCACCTGCCGGCCAAATCCTCCCCCCTGACCGACCTCTCCATCACAGTCGAGAATGCAGCTGTGACCGCGTCGCCGACCGCCAAGAACCTTGGTGTTGTCCTCGACGACCAGTTGAACTTCTCTGCTCACATCGCAGCGACAACCAGAACCTGCAGATTCCTCCTGAGCAACGTCAGAAGGATACGCCCCTTCCTGACAAAAGAAGCCACCCAACTCCTCGTCCAATCAACAGTCATCTCCCGCCTCGACTACTGCAACGCACTGCTAGCTGGCCTCCCGGCCACTGCCACCAAGCCTCTTCAACTCATTCAAAATGCAGCGGCCCGCCTGATCTCAAACCTACCGAAGTCAGCCCATGTCACCCCACTTCTTAGGGACCTGCACTGGCTCCCCATTGCTGCACGTATCCGCTTCAAGGCCCTCGACCTAGCATACCGTGCGGCAAAGGGAACCGCTCCCGCCTACCTCCGGTCAATGGTCTCTAACTACACACCCTCAAGACCCCTACGCTCTGCGTCTTCTGGCCGCCTCAGATCTACTCCTATCCAAGCTCCCGGAGGGTCATCAAAGAGAAGCCGCCTATTCTCAGTCCTTGCCCCACAATGGTGGAATGAACTACCCATCCCAGTTAGGACAGCCGAATCCCGTCCAATCTTTCGCCGTCGACTAAAGACTCACTTCTTCAACCATTATCTGAAATGATAAAAAAAAAAAAAAAAAAAATCTAACCCCGACTAACCTTAATGTCATGCACTTGTCCTAATAAACTAACCTACACTGTAACACGCAACACTTTGATGAACATTGTTACTCAGCTGATAGAGTTATACCCTTCTTGCTGTCTTGTCGCACAGAACTTGTAAGTCGCTTTGGATAAAAGCGTCAGCTAAATGACTAAATGTAAATGTAAATGTAACATGCATATAGAGAGGGCCACTCAACAGCTACCTCACTTACACAAATGACTGAAAGAAATTGATAAAAGGGACATTGCAGGAGCGGTATTGTTAGATTTTAGTGCTTCATTCGATGTGGTTTGACCACAAACTACTATTGAATAAACTCATGTTATGGCTTTGCACCGACTGCTTTATCATGGATAGAATGCTGTCCATCCAATAGGACTCAAAGAGTTTTATTTATTGGCAGCTTTTCAGATGCTAGACATGTTGAGAGTGAAATTCCACAAGGAAGTTTTGCTTGGCCCTTTACACTTATCTCTATTGTACTAATGATTTTCCATTTGCTCTTAAAAAAGCACATGTGTCTATGTATTCTGAAAGCACCCACTGTTAATGAACCTTGAACAGAATCAGATGATTTGAATTGCAAACAGTACGAGAATGGGTTACCAGCGATAAACTAGTCTTAAACATACCAACAACTAAAAGCATTGTATTTGGTTCAAATGATCTGTTGAGCTTTAAACCTCAGCTGAACCTGATGCTAAACAATTAGCTGTTGAGCAAGAAGAAGAAACAAAGCTTCTTGGTGTTATTTTAGATTGTAACCTGTTGTGGAGGGGACATATAGATTCTGTTGTTGCATTTTCCATGCAAGCATTTCAGTCCAAGTTTCTCTTAGTGCTCTGGTGTGGATTTTTGCTGACTGCAAAGTTACATAACCACTAAAGATCAGTTGTTATTCAAAACGTTTATCGTGCCTTTATTTTTAAGGATAAATCGTTCAACCGGAAGTGATCCCGAGGCCAAGTGTTGCTGCCTTGTCACGACCAAATAACGCAGTTATTGATTGGTGCAAAATACTTCCGAGAACCCACCTCCTCTCTATATTCCTTGTTGCTCATTGGTGGAAAACAAATGCCGATCAAGTAACCAGGAAGTCCACTATATTCGAGAAATTTTGATTTTCACCGATCGATGTTTTTGTTTTACTTTTACTTGCGCGATTGCTGCAGAAAAACACACTGGCCTACCAGATATCACGGAGAATAGTTATGTTACTGATATTGTTTTGAGATTCTACACCACGTGGCCCTTCTCGAGTGTTGCCGTTGAGTTGGTAAGCAAAGATCAGAGGTTTGTGTGCTTTGTTACCAAGAAACCGGGCCTCCCAGTGTCCTAACAAAGGCTTTCTCTTGATTATTTCCAAGGCGTCAGGGTGAATGTGGCGCTACCACCATCCAGCTTCCACGACATTCTTTCACATTCAATATATTTTAGTTTAGTAACTTTATTTGTATTTTCTTTTACTTTAGTTTTACATAAATATATAATGCTATGTTTTGTAATGCTTGCCTACAGCGTTCTCTTCAGCAGGATTTAAAGCTCCATTACAATCAAAGTAATCAATTAATTTGAATAATTGTTGCAGCCCTACATATTTTAACTACGATCTTGAGACATTGGGGACATGAGGTAATTCAAACAGCAAGAGCATGTCATTCATGGTCTCATAGTTACATACAGTTATATATTCATAACGTCTGTTCTCCTGATAATCATTTCCAAGCTGTCAGAATCTCCACATTTTGTTTTCAGTCTGACAAATAGACTGGATAGCCTGTTGGTTTGGGGATACAGGGTGGGGGATGCATAGCTTCACAGTCCTATATACACTATACACTTAAAGTATATACAAATACAATATAATATTAAAAAAAAAGTACAAACCTTTACAAAAGCTTACCTTAGTATCCTCTCTCCATAGTTCTTCTCTACCTGAACTCACCTGGTGTAACTCACTCTGACCGGGGGCAGGACGTCCTACAGGAAGACACTCTGGACTCCAGCTCCAGTAGAAGATGACTTCTTTAGAACCCAGGGACCAAGACGTCCTACTGAACATCAAGAAAGAAGAGACTTTAGACTCTGCAGACCCACCTATCGACATTTATACTAGATTGAAGGAGGAGCCCACAGATTATCAGGATATATGTAAGTTCACATTCCTTCTTTTTCGATAACATCTCTTTCTGCTATCTTGTATAATTGTTTTGTTCATTGTATACAAGGCTTTATCTTCCATTTTCAATATGTTTTTTTTTATACTTGACTCAAATATGCTCTATGTTTTGTTTTATGTTGATGTGTGTCCATGTCCAAAATCAGGGACCATGATGGAAATAAGTGCTTGCACTTTCTCATGTTTTTATCCCTTGGTCTTTTACTCCACAATAAAAATCAATCAATAAACCAAGACAATCGACTCTCCTGGCCAGTAGTGTAAGATGTGAAGAAAAATATAAACCTTGATAGAATAAAACAAATGGCAACCAGTGTGCATTAGAGAAACGGACAGCTGTTACATCAACAAGCTGATTCTAACAATATATCAGTCAATCCAGTGTCAGAAATTCATGACACAGATGTTTATCCAGTTTGTAGCCTACATTCATTCTTCATAGACTAAATAACTTCAATACACTGTTAATAGAAAGTGAAAGTATTCCTGCGGGCTGAGAAAGCGTGATTTAGGCTCCTTTCCAACACGACCACCAGGGGTATATTGTGTGGTTACTGGACTTTAGTTATATTAGAAGAATAACAAAACCTTAAATTAAAAAGATATTTGCCTAATTCTCTATTTTTACATTCATCCAGCTCATTAATATCTTTAACAGATGCATGTCTCTGTGTGCATTAATATCTGTAACAGACGCATGTCTCTCTGTGCATTCATATCTGTAGCAGACACATGTCTCAAGGCTCCTATACACATATGTTTGGATGACTGCTCTTTTTGGTCAATGCAGGCAAAATTCACAGAATATTACCTTGAAAATGAAATTAAAATAAAATGTTTTATTTATTTAGGCTGTGCCATTCTCTTACATTGTTCACTAATGAACAAGTCCCTAATCTCGAGTCTTGACTCAAGTCTGAAGTCGCCACGGTATGAGTTTCAAGTCATGTCAAGTTGATTTGCATGCAACTTAAACTCGAGTCCCCATCTCTGTATCTTACCATATCAATTCTGAATAAAATCTAGTCGGCTGCCACAAGTTGGTGAGTTGGGTTTTTCTGGGTGCTCAAGATGATTACAGCTCTCCACCCTGCAATTCAATCCAATGAGACAAACAAAGAATGTTACCAAAAACACATTATAAATAAATACAAATAATGATAATCATTTATTTATTTTTCTTGGCTTGGGCAATTTTGAGATTTCGTTTTTTTTTATTGTTATACTGTTGTAATTCATTTCCATCCAGGAAATTGGAAAAACCGATGGAACCTCAACACAATATTTTACAGAATCGATGGTATGATACATAGAGATAGAGTGTGTATACTCCCGTTCCGTAACACATGACGATCAACGTCCTCAAATTAAATGAGGACAACTGAAATCCTACTAGTCGGTAATATAACAAAAAGAGAAATATTACAGAGCAATATGGGGCAACTTACTCCTTGGATCAAATCCGAAGTTACAAGTCTTGGTGAGAAAAGGGTTAGAAATAAACTTTTTTTCCCTAGGGCTTTTTTTGCCCGCCTTAATTGATTTTCGGGGGCTTTTTATTTCATTTCGGGGGCACTGAATTGAACGGGGGGGGTCGTTTATAATTCCGTGATCGTCAGTAAATGCTTTATGTAGTATGGGTGATATATTGATCAGAGCAGTTTGCATTAATAATAATAAACAAACGCGCTGAAAATGACGTCAGCGTCCTCTTACCGTTCGCCGATGAGACTGGAGGAAAAAGATCCCACTTATTTGACGCAATCTCCTAAATCCATTTCCGGTTTGTATAATCATAATAAACGCCCAAATCATATCGATTATTGCTTTTGGCAGCGATCGCTACACACTGACGTGTGTCTAGAGTCCCGCAACAATATGCGAGTGCCGGACGCATTTCCCAGACGCACCGAGATCACGTGAGATCCATTTCCGGTTGTAACTCGCCGATCATCCACCAGGCGACAGTATTGAAGCGTTGCAGAGTTGTGCAGGCTCCCACTGTATCAGACTAGGCTCCGTGAGGGAATTCTGAATACCATGGCGAAAAAATTAAATATGATCTCAATAACGTTGTACGCCGTGGAATGGCAGAATTAGCATGACCTTGAAACACGTTGTATGACATTTTTGGCGCAGGATGTGTTAAACATGCTTCTCAGCGGCTGGGTGGCCCAGCGGACATTGCACTCGTCACCAACGCAAGAGACACCGGGTTCGACTCTGGCTGTCGGCGTTGCCTCCGGCTTGGGCCGGCCGTCATACTAACTCAATTGGCAGAGTTGAAGGAAAACTCCAACATTTTGGGAAATTAGCTTATTTAACATCTTCCCTGGAGTTAGACAAGAAGATGCATACCTTTTTTGTCTCTGTGCGTGCATTTAGCTTTGGGAACAGTTGCTCCGTTAGCATAGCTTAGCTTCATCACTGGAAGTGAGGGAGGACAGTAGCCTGACGTTCCCTACAGGTTTGTTGATATTCTCATTCCTTCAAAGGATCCGAACCGATTGAAGTTTATGGATACCATGACTTAAAATCCTCTTACCTTGACGATTAAAAGCCTCCCCAATTTAGAAAACAGTAATCCAATGGCTGGTATTGATAATATACTACTAACTACTCGACGCTCGGAGCTAACCGGAGCTAACACAGAACAGGATGGTAAAGCAAATATAATGACTTCCTTTCTGGGGTTTTCAAAATAAAAGTGCGACGTTTATAGCAGCGGAAAACGTTTATTTTGTACATTATCTAACGTTAACACGAACCTAAACTAACGTTACAACTAACCTAAAGTTAGTTTAGGTTCGTGTTAACGTTAGATAATGTACAAAATAAACATTTTCCGCTGCTATAAACATCACACTTTTATTTTGAAAACCCCAGAAATGAAGTCATTATATTTGCTTTACCATCCTGTTCTGTGTTAGCTCCGGTTAGCTCCGAGCGTGCAGCAGTTAGTATTATATTATCAATACCAGCCATTTGATTACTGTTTTCTAAATTGGGGAGGCTTTTAATCGTCAAGGTAAGAGGATTTTAAGTCATGGTATCCATAAACTTCAATCGGTTCGGATCCTTTGAAGGAATGAGAATATCGACAAACCTGTAGGGAACGTCAGGCTACTGTCCTCCCCTCACTTCCAGTGATGAAGCTAAGCTACGCTAACGGAGCGACTGTTCCCAAAGCTAAATGCACGCACAGAGACAAAAAAGGTATGCATCTTCTTGTCTAACTCCAGGGAAGATGTTAAATAAGCTAATTTCCCAAAATGTTGGAGTTTTCCTTTAAAGGGTGGAAGTCGATGGGTGGTAATCTGGACGTTGGGGACAGAGACTCCTACAGGTCGGTTGGGGACGCCTGCACAGCAGAGACAGGAAATGGCAGGGGTAGTGTGAGCCTCCCACACGTTACACCTCGCCGATGAGAGTCCGCGCTGGTAGGTGAAAAGATGTGACAGGCTGCCTCCTCGTGTACCGGGTTTTAATAGTTTTTTTTCTTTTAATTCAGATGTTCATTCATATGCTACACGTCAGTCCAGGGACCTGCATATACCTTATTGTGGTACTTCACTTAGGCAGTTCTCAGTGAGGTATAGAGGGTCCAATCTTTGGAATGCAGCTGATCCTATGCTGAGGAAATCTCCATCTCTGCTTATTTTTAAAGCAAACTACAAAAAAAGTCTCATCCAAAAGTAGTAGATAGATAATAGGTCATACATGTAGGTATGCATTTGGTTATGTGGGTGGGTAGGTTTGTAGGCAGGTGGGTGGGTTTTTATATATTATTATGTACACAGTATATGCAGTTATGTACTGTGTGTATGTATGTTTGTATTAACACAAATCTTTTTAATGTATTCTGGTATTTTATAATATGCATATTTTTGTATTTTTGTATGTTTGATTTTATAAAACAGGGGAAGTTCTTGATAAGCCTCTAGGCTTCTAACTTCTCCTTCACAATCGTTATAACTTATTATGTATTGTTTTTACTTCTGTTTAACTGTGTTAATAAACAAACAAACAAACAAACAAACAGGTCGGTTGGGGACGCCTGCACAGCAGAGACAGGAAATGGCGGGGGTAGTGTGAGCCTCCCACACGTTACACCTCGCCAATGAGAGTCCGCGCTGGCAGGTGAAAAGATGTGACAGGCTGCCTCCTCGTGTACCGGAGGGGACACGTGATGCAAGGCTTCTATCCTCCCTACAACCGGCCAGTGGGGAGCATATGCGAGCAACGTTCAAGACAGGGGAGGGAAGAATTGAGATGGGAGAAAAATAGAAAGAGGAGGAAAAAAAACATGCTTATTTATAAAAAAAATAAAAAAAAATGCTTTACAGCGGTTTGCCTTAAATAATGTTTGGCACACAAAGACCGAACTGACTGAAAAATATAGGCTACATTTGTGAAAGTATTAACTTAGTGCAAACAAACTAAATAATGAAACCTTTCTATTTTTGTGGCCACATTATAGACAAAGGCCATCAACATAAAGTATGCATATATGCTCAACCAGCACTAGACTTTCCTTTCTTTAAAGCTCCCATGTCTTATAAATGGCATTTTCCAGTGTTTAGCATTGTTTCCTAGCAATGGGGATTTATATCAATGGGGTCTGTTTCTCTAATTCTCATTTTGGCTCATCAGTCTAGTCTCGAGTTCACGAGATCCTCCCTCACTCAACTAAGCCGTTCTGATTTGACTGTTTTGCTGACGTGAATAACGCACTGGTTGTAGTCACCGCCCACAATCAACAATTCGCTCAACAACGGAGCAGTGGGAATAATGCGGAAGCGGTCTCCCTGTCCCTGACTCTCCCTCTCTCTCTCTCAACCTGCTTTTTACACACAAACTGCAGTTGAGCCGCTCACAGCGCACACGCACGCACGGAGCGATGTATCCTCTCTCTCTCAACCTGCAATTTATACATAAACTGCAGTTGTTGAGCCACTCACAGCGCACACACACGCACGGAGCGATGTATCCTCTCTCTCTCCCTCTCTCTCTCAATCTGCATTTGACACAGAAACTGCTGTTGAGCCGCTCACACAGCGCACATGCACGCACGGAGCGATCTATCCTCTCTCTCTCTTCCCTCTCTCAACCTGCATTTTACACACAAACTGCAGTTGAGCTGCTCACACAGCCCACACTCACGCACGGAGCGATGTATCCTCTCTCTCGCTCGCTCGCTCATTCTCTCTCGCTCTCTCTCGTATACATGTATCACGCTGTGTGGGTGACTATCACTCAAAGCGCTTATGGGCGGAGCCCAGTCCAAAAACAGCTTGAAACCTTGAAGTGGAAAAATGCTGTTTTAGAGTAATTGATTAGAAATAGAAAACAATGAATTTCTTTTTAAAAACTTTACAGATGTGTTCCATAGACTCACAGGAATTGTGTAAAGTTGCCCAAATAGTGAAATGAATAGCAATGCATGTCCCCTTTAAAATAAACACAAAAAAACAATGTCACATTTTTTTTTATTCCCTGATTGTCAGTTCTTAACTCATTCAGCGCCAGGGATTAGACGGGTCCCGTTGTAGCTATGCCACACTTTAAAGATAGGAGTGCGTCACCTTGTTTGTTGAGCTATATCTATATTCTATATTATAGCTATGGGGACAATAAATACTATGGTCATTTGACAGTGACTTTCTTCCGTCCAAGATGCAAAAAAGAGAATTTTTCCATGCCCATTATCCCGTGGTGAATATAAGTATAATTTCAGAGTGGTCCGGGGTAATTCCCGAAAGGCTGAGTTATAGCCTTTAGAGCGTTGGCGTTTCACAGGGACGTCAATATGGCACTCATATCTGTCCTCCTTAAAAAAGACAAAGACCCCACCGAACGTGGTAGTTATAGACCCTTAAGCCTCCTCGGAACCGATCTCAACCTGTATGCTAAGGTACTAGCCATCAGACTTCAAAAGCATATGACATCTTTAGTTCATCCTGATCAGACAGGCTTCATAAGAGGCCGCCTGATCACGGATAATATTAGACGGTTACTGCATGTGATAGACGCCAGCAAGGATGCCGTGCCTCCTACAGCTATATTATCCTTGGATGCGATGAAGGCCTTTGATAGGTTGGAATGGTCTTATTTATGGGCAGTACTCGGAAAGGATGGGGTTAAGAAACGGATTCATTAATATGATAAAAGTACTAGGGGTGCACCGAAAATTCGGCCACCGAAAGTTTTCGGCCGAAAATTGCCAAAAATGGCCTTTCGGCTTTTGGCCGAAAGAGTTTTTTCACCGAAAATATATCACCGAAACAGAAGCAACCTAACGCGTGTTGTTGTGATGATGTCCTCAAAACGCGGATTCATTACATGCGCGCTGTGAGCTCTTCAGTCCTGCGTGATACTCCTCTTGGGACTCGGGAGCAATGCATCTCCTCGGGAGTCGCGCTGTTTCTACAGTATGTAAACTCTGCGCACAACAAGTCCAATAAATGCGTCTTTAACACTTTCCGTGCCACTCACGAGATTTCTCGGGTTTTTTTATAGGTGGTTGCTAGCCACTCACGAGATTTCTCGGATTCTCTTTTTTTTTTTTTTTTTTTAGCGATCTGAAAAATGATTGCATCACCCGAGCCTACCCGAGTATAGCCGAGGGGCGCCGGCGATCACTGTGGAAAAAAGCGCCCCCTGTCGTCTCCCAGATGACATAAGTGATTTTGGAATGGACTCAATGAAAATGAATGGGGAAAAAAATCCGGTACTCCACATTTTCCAGTTCACTGATCCAGCCGGGGTTACCACAGTTCATTCTGGAACCTCAGATCCCCGCGGATCATGGAGATCTACAGTATCGCGTTGGATCCATACACGTATCGATTTTTTCGAATGGTGATCAGGAATTGGAATATACCAGTTGGATACCATCTGATGTCAGGTAAGGACTCTATGTTATCAGAGTAAGTTTGATGAAGTTATAAGCTGTTTTGTGAAATGTCTTCTTTCGGTTTCACTGTAAAAGTCTGTGAGGAAATCAACGGAGCGATTATCCGCGCGCGGCCGTAATGTGCTTGCGTGCACGTATAATATTGATCATCTAGCGTTTATTTGAAAACGATTCATAAAAAGGCCGACGAATATCAACGTTGTGGAATATTCCACTAAAAGACAATTTTCATAGAATGCTCCAGAATGAGCTGTTTTTTTTATATCAAAACGGGGGCTTTTCTAAATGCTCTAAAACGGAAACGACGCGATAAAAAAACAATCTGCCTTCACAGCACTGACTGGAAAATAGTCTTTGATAATGCGATGGGCAGATTAGACACATAGCCATAATTTAAAACATAGATTAGGCGATATTAACGTTAACATTGGCGCCGATGGTGGCATTCAGCCGGTAAAACGGAAAACCAGGCGTGGCGCTCAAAGTGTTAACATACTTTATCCTTATTTACTATATATATCACTGAGTGATCTAATATGCATATTATTCAGAGCGAGAGGGGGAGGGATTGTTTCTCTCACATTGACGCTGTCTGTCCTGCGTGATACTCCTCTTGGGACTCGGGAGCAATGCATCTCCTCGGGAGTCGCGCTGTTTCTACAGTATGTAAACTCCGCGCGCAACAAGTTCAATAAATGCGTCTTTAACATACTTTATCCTTATTTACTATATATATCACTGAGTGATCTAATAATAATATGCATATTATTCAGAGCGAGAGGGGGAGGGATTGTTTCTCTCACATTGACGCTGTCTACTGTGCCAAAGTCATCTGGGGACTAGAAAGGTGTGCTCAGTAGAGCACAGATGTCCGCCTCTCTCTCTCTCTCTTTCTCTCTCTCTCTGATTGATTGATTGAAAACTTTATTAACAGATTGCAGAATGGGTACAATACAGTACAGCTCAATACACACAATTGTTAAGGGGATGCAGACCAGAGAAAGACTTTCGTCTTGTTTACATCAGGGTCCCCCATTTTCAATTCATCAGGACATATATGACATACATGACCTACAGATCTACAGACAAATCCGTCCGTGAGGCTCTGAAAGTGCGCACATCAGCATACAACACCGGGCTGGTGACAGGCAACATGGAAGAACACAAGATGGCAAGATACAACGTCAGGAGAGCAGTAATAGAGGCAAAACGGCGTTACAGGGATAAAGTTGAACTTCAGTTTGAACAGGCTGACTCTAGAGGCATGTGGCAGGGCCTCAGAACAATGACAGACTACAAAGGCACCCCCCTCAAACTGAACAGTGACATCTCCTTAGCAAATGATCTCAATTCCTTCTATGCGAGGTTTGAGGCTGTGAATAACAACACCAGCCTACAAACCACGGCAATGGGGGGGGGGGGGGGGGTCTGCTGATGGAGACTCAGTGTTCAGGGTAACAGAGCATGAGGTGAGACGGATCTTTAAAAAAGTGAATATCAGGAAGGCAGCAGGACCGGACGGCATCCCCGGCCGCGTCCTAAAAGTCTGTGCCGACCAACTGGCCCCGGTATTCACTGACATCTTCAACCTGTCCTTGGAACAGGCTGTCATCCCCACCTGTCTGAAGAAGTCCACCATCATCCCTGTACCCAAAAAATCTACGCCCGCTTGCCTCAACGACTACCGCCCTGTAGCCCTCACCTCCATAGCCATGAAGTGCTTTGAGAAGCTAGTGAAGGGCTACATCTGTTCCTCCCTCCCCATCAACCTGGACCCTCTGCAATTTGCATATCGCCCCAACAGGTCCACGGAGGACGCCATAGCCCATGTGCTGCACACAGCAGCATCACACCTGGACAAGAGGCAGGGGAACTATGTGAGAATGCTGTTCATCGACTACAGCTCAGCATTCAATACCATAGTCCCCTCCAAACTCATAGCCAAGCTCAGGGACCTGGGCTTGAACTATGACCTCTGCCAGTGGGTCTTGGACTTCCTGACGGGCAGACCCCAGGTGGTAAGAGCCGGCAACTGCACCTCCTCATCCATCACGCTCAACATAGGGGCCCCCCAGGGCTGTGTTCTGAGCCCCCTCCTCTACTCCCTGTACACACATGACTGCGTAGCACAGCGGAGCAACAACACCATCATCAAATTTGCTGATGACACAGTAGTGGTGGGCCTGATCTCTGCCAACGACGAAAGGGCCTACCTGGAAGAGGTAGAGAACCTGTCACAGTGGTGTCAGGAGAACTGCCTCTCCCTGAATGTCAGCAAAACAAAAGAGGTGATTGTAGACTTCAGGAGGTCGGGGGTCAAGGACTACAGCCCCCTCAGCATCGACGGGGCACCGGTTGAGAGAGTGAACAGTTTCAAGTACCTCGGAGCCCACATATCCGAGGACTTGACATGGACCACACACATTGACAGTGTTGTGAAGAAGGCACGACAACGCCTCTACTTCCTCAGGCGCCTAAGGAAGTTCCAAGTCAGTCAGAAGATCCTTAGGAACTTCTACTCATGTACAATAGAGAGCATCCTGACCGGCAACATCACCTCCTGGTTTGGGAATAGCACTGCACAAGACCGTAGCAGACTACAAAGAGTGACACGTTCAGCCGAACGCACAATTGGAGGGGGGCTCCCCACCCTCCAGAACATTTACAACAAGCGGTGAAAGGGGAAGGCTAAGAGAATTATTAAGGACTCGAGCCACCCGAACAACTGCCTCTTTGAACTGCTGCGGTCAGGCAAGCGATACCGGAGTCTTAAGGCGAGCACAGAAAGACTCAGAAGAAGCTTCTATCCCCAGGCCATCAGGCTGCTAAACGAACAATGATCGCTAAACGAACAATAATCACTATGCAACAACCATCAAATGCACACAGCACACACACCCACACGCACACACTCACTCAAACAAACAACACACTGCAGCACCCACTCTCCACACTTTAGATCACACAAACACACTTACACTTTATATTTATTGATAAAGGATTTGCACTACAACTCGTACACCTACTGTGAATTGTACCTAAATTGCACCTCGTCCCATTTCTCCATTTCTGCCTTGCACTATATAGTATTGAATATTAGTACACTGCACAGTATTGTATATTGTATGGTAACTACGTCTATTCTGCATCGAACATTGTACATATGTCTAAACTGAACACTGTGACCTCATTTTTTTTACTTCTAATTTTACTATGTTGTTTTATTTCATACTTATCTTGTCTTGCACAGTCTCTGGAGCGCAACAGTAAGAAGCATTTTGTATAAAAGTATTCTGTACTTCTGTATGACAACTATTAAAGAAACTTGAAACTTGAAACTTGATAGACAGTACTGCTACATCTATACATTTATGACATACCAGATTTGCAAATACAGTACTGTTTGTGATACAAAAAGACCCATAATAGTGATTATTTATTATTTAAGTTAAGCCATAATCATATATTTTTCCATAATCAGGTAGCTGAACAACATTGGTAAAAAAAAATTCTATTCTATGAATCATTTTCGGCTTTCGGTTTTCGGCCAACTGTTTCCTATTTTCGGTATCGGTTTCGGCCAAGAATTTCCCATTCGGTGCATCCCTAAAAAGTACTATACACAGAGCCGTCGGCCATGATTATAACAGGTAAATTCACCTCCCCACTCTTTCCTGTGTCGCGCTCGTCCAGACAGGGTTGTCCTCTTAGTCCCGGACTATTTGCTCTATCCCTAGAGCCTTTAGCACAGTATATAAGATGATCCCAATCCATGGAGCCAATCTCAATTAAGGGCACACAGCATCATATTAGTTTATATGCGGACGACGTAATATTGTTCATGCAAAACCCTACCACCTCACTGCCTCATCTTCTCAAGCTGATTTTGGCAATCTATCCGGATTTAGGATAAACTGGCCAAAGTCGGCCTTCCTTCCACTTCCACTTCACTGCGAAGGCTACCTTTCTTCCAGAAAATATACCAATGGTAGAACACTTTAGATGTCTTGGAGTTGAAATATTCCCTACTATATGCCAAACGGTGAAGTATAATTATACAAGAATCCAAGATAGGATCACAAATTACTTTGACAGGCGGTCAAAACTTAAAAACTCAGTACAGGCCCGAGCATCAATAGTTAAGATGGATGTTTTACCCAGAATCAACTTCTTTAGCTCAATGTTGCCGTTACCCCCCCCCCCCCCCCCCCTGCTGGTTACTGGAAAAAATTACATTCCGCTGCATATACATTTATTTGGAACAACAAACCTCCACGAATAAAAATATCCACCGCACAGAGAAACAAAGCCGACGGAAGTTTAGCATTTCCAGACTTCTACCACTATTTTAAAGCGTTCTCTTTAAGACCACTGATCACCTGGTTTGATTCTCAAGCATCTGTATCCTGGAGAACATTAGAAGAAAACATAGTGGCACCACATAGACTGCAGGATATAGTATACACCAAATTATCAATTAAGCAATGCAACTTGAAATTTGGCCCTCTTATTACACATGTGATCCGGATATGGCGTGACACACAGAAAAAATTTACTAACCAACATAAATGGCATAGCCATTCTCCCCTATTTAATAACAATGCACTCCTTATTGCACAACAACCTATCAGATATCCCAAATGGGAAAAGCAGGGCATACATACATTGGGAGATATCTTCAACGAACTGGGTTTCTGTAGCTATCAAGATATACATAACAAATTTAACCTCACCAGCTCCACTTATTATTTCTATTATTAGCAACTTTGAAGGCTCATGGAGTCCCATTAAAGATACCACTTGAGCACCACAGATATCACAAATTATTTTATGAAAGGGAGACATCGAGAGGCTTTGTCTCTGACTTTTATCGTCACTTACTTCGTATGAAGTCCTTCCCCTAGACTCAGTTTGGAGGAAGGATATACCAGACTTGGAAGTCGATTTTGATTGGCCTGAAGTCTGGGCAAACGTTTGACTATCGTCACGCAACCCGGATCATCAACAGATTAATCTTAATTTTATTCATAGGACTTACCTGACTCCTATACGATTTAACCGAATGGGGCTTAAACAAGACTCTCTATGCTCCTTGTGTCTAAAGGGTGATATCGGTACATTTATGTATTGGGAATGCCCCCCTGTTAAGATATTCTGGGAAGAAGTAATCACGCAATTATCAGAATTTTTATTTCTGACCATACCTGTACTTCCTTCGGTATTGTTGCTGAATAATGTCTCTCAGTTATCACACTCTGTACATGTAAAGAGGCTAATCTTGTCCGGTATTACGGCTGCCAAAAAGCTAATAGCATCACGTTGGATTCAGCCAGATAAAATGTGCCTGAAGGTATGGATTCTTACCTATCTTGATGTGATTTATTTAAAGATATCTACCGCACGAATCCTAGGTGTTAATGAAGCCAGCATAGCAATTTGGTCAGATGTGGTGGAGAAGATAAAGCATAGCATATGAATTTGTAATCCTTGGTTTTAAACGAAATAATGGATGGATTGTCCAAGGGGGGTCCTGAGGGGGGGGGGGAAGAAGAGCGAGCAAGAGCATATGTATGTATTGTATTGTAAGTATTATGTATATATCTTGTAATATACATTTATATTGATTCAAATACTGGACTGTCATAGTCCTGTGATTTATTGTGGATTTTTACTGTTAATGTTTGTGTGTCTAGTTTTATGTCATGTCAAAAAAAGAATAAAAAATTGTTAAAAAAATAAGAATATACGTAATTAATAATACTGGCACAATATAAATACTTAAGTGTCTGTCTTCCTCTGTCCCAGATCCACCCAGCGACCTACTGATGATTAAAAAGGAAGAGGCTCAGGACCCGCTAGACCCACCCAAGGAGGAGCCCACAGACCATCAGGATATTTCCACTGTGCTGAAGGAGGAGCCCACAGACCATCAGGATATTTCCACTGTGCTGAAGGAGGAGCCCACAGACCATCAGGATATTTCCACTGTGCTGAAGGAGGAGCCCACAGACCATCAGGATATCAGTATGTTACTTTCTCTTTCATATCTTTATTTTCTCTCGTTCTCCTTCCTTTGCTCCAGTATATTTTTATATAACTTTCTCTCCTATAATCTTTTTTGTATCAAACTGTGTTCTCATGCAACAACTTAGCATGCTTACTTTCTTAAAAAGAATTTCTTAAAAAGAATTTACGCTGTACCCACTGTGAGAAAATGTAGGTTTATTGATTGAAATTCCTCTACTGATGACATTGCTTTAAGAAAAACAACAATGAATTATATTATCATCCAGAAAAAGCGGAAAATACATATTTGTTGCAGCTTTTATTTTGAAAGATTCTGACCGGAACTCTTATTGTTGTTGCTAGCTTGACACACGCCGTTGAATTCCTGTCCGCTTCAAAGTTTGTTAGACCCTCCACATGGACGGTTGTTACTCTTTCATCAAGGACCCATAGTGTTATAGAGGGGACAGAACATGAGGACAGATTTTCATGAGGGGAAACTGAGTGAGTGAGTGACTGTGGATCTATTAGGTCATGCAATGTCAACTGGCAGCCCGCGGCAAAGCTTACCATCTGGTCCACACAATATTAATATATTGCCAATTGGCAAGTACATTTAGTAAAATGCATAACAATTCTATGATACGAGAATTAAACTTTCTCTGTTAGATAAATATCAGTTTCAGTCTTTGTTTTTGTATAATTGAATGTTGGAGAGAGAGAAATTAGACTTTTCAGTTCAGCACCTCTCCACTGTCCAGTTCAGCACGTTGCCCCTTGAAAACTCCTCTTGTGAGTCACGCGTTGTTAGTGTGTGAGTAGCCAGCCAAAGACGGATGTTAAGGACATTGGTAAACGCATTTGAAGAAGAAATCCAAGCCCTACATCTAAAAAAGAAATGCAAGAAAAGCTTTCCAAAGAAATAAAAGGTGAAGATAAAACAAGATAAGATGGAAGGCAGAAGTTTACCTCTGGAGAGATTCTGATGGAGGACACCCCAGTTAGAGCAGATGGACTGGGCCTGAAAATGCTACATCCCAATTCAATGACCAAGCAACAGACCTGTGGACTGAGCCCTCGTTTATTTAACAAGACATATTTTTTTGTTCTCAACTAGGAAACTATAAAAGAAGGAAGGGTGATCACTTCACTGTGTAGTACATAAATGCTCATTGGTGCCAAGTGTGGATACTTTCACTTCGGCTGACACTGAGTTGAATGGGATCGCCATCTCGCTGTTTTATCAATCACTATCGTAGACTAAATTAATGCACCAAAACAACAGATTTAAACGATCCCTGGAGAATTATGTCATTCAGCTTGTCTTGTCCATTTGCCAGTAATTGCCATTTCTCACATAAACAGTAGGTTATGAATATAACCGTGTTCTATGAGTATAGTGACGCTCAGCGTCATATTGCACATATCTCACTCCAGTGCATGTGCACTGAATAAAAACTCACAAATGTACCTTTACATACCAACATCCATCTGGCCACACCCCCATCCGCTACCTATATAAGCAGGGGTGTGGCCACACACTCATCTCCTGCTCAATCTTTCACCACAAGGCAAGATCAAGGACCGCAGTGGCGTCTAGACGCTGAGCGTCACTATACTCATAGAACACGGTTATATTCATAACCTACTGTTCTATGTCGTAGAGCTTCCGCTCAGCGTCATATTGCACAACAGGAGCTGAGCAGGAGCTGACGCTCGACAAATGAGGCCACTGAGGCCCCCCACAACCATCAGAACCGGGGAGGACCGAGCCCCCCGACCCTCCCTAATGGAGGGATACCCTCCCTATTGGAGGACGGGAGGGAGACGGATCCGACCGTGCGAAGAGGAACTCGAGCAACTTAACGCACAGGGTGAGCAGACCGTGGCTTGACCCCACGACTACGCACACGCACAACCCGCATGCCACCAGGGAACGAACGGAAGGAACAAACCTCGTTACCGCCCCCAAAATCACGGGGTCAAGAGCAAAGCTCAACCCTGTGGCAAGGCCGTAGCAGCGGAGCGCGAAGGAAGACCCAGACCCAGAAGGGACTGGATCCCCCCGGAAAAAGGGGGCCCGGAGAGGCCAATGACGCCACAGCATCGAGACCTCACCAGGCGGTCACTAGTGTCACCGCCCCCCACATCGCCAGTGTATTTGGACAGGGTCCACCCAAGAGCAGGCCCTTCCCCCCACTAGCACGCCGCCTGTCTCACTGACTCTGGCATAATCAGGCAGTCAGCATGGCTGTAACTCGAAGCACTCAAGAGGCTACACTACAGCGCCGTACAGCGGGAGCAGGCAGCGCACCGGGAGACGACCTCCAGAAGAGGCCGATCCCTCAATCCAGGCAGCAGGCACTTGACCTGAACCTGGAGCACTGCGGACGAGACAGGCGCCAAAGGGGTCAACTGAAAACAGCACCCCGGTGGAAGGGGCGTATGCTGGCATTGTTGAGCACCATGTTAAAGCCTCCACCAAAAATCCCTGACGCTCTAGAGGGGCCGAGGCAGAGAAGGCTGACACGATTGGCAGACGTCATGAACGTGCAGGGGCACACTCAAACGGATAACCCGGGAGTTGACTCCGCTCCAACACACCAGGGAATCAACCACCCCCTTGGTTCAACATGCGGTGGTTGTTCCTATAACCCCTCAGGAAAAAACTCAAACACACCTGCGGGTATACACTGGCTATACCGCAGTACAAGTGTTTTAGTTTTCAAAAAAGGGGTTATCCCAGGCCTACGGGTAGACGAAAACAACTTCGGACCGGGCCTGGCGGACCGGGATGTACACAGGGATGCCAGAGGAGTACTATAAAAACCACCTCAACAGCCCCCTCTCAGCCATGCGTAAGCGGGAGAAGAGAGGGGCGAAAAAGAATGGAGAACGAACATCTCCATAATATCAAACCCTGTGACACCCGGGCCGACCTGGCATTTTTCCCCCTGAAAAAAACACAAGTCCCTCAGGGTACCAGAACAGCAGATCTGCGTCCCCGGCGGACAACGGGTTAACTGACCTGGACCAGCGTGACCAGAACCAGTCCCGTGCCCTAATCACGCCGACATCCCCAACTCTAGGAGGGGGGGTAGGTATGCGTGTCGATCTAAAACATTATAGAGGGCGCCACCCAGACGGTCCCGTTCGTACCGCGCTCAGTGGCCCACCCCAAGGGCGTGAGACCCCTCTACCTATGCTTTGATCTATTCTGTTAACATCCCCCAGATATGAACGAGAATTCGTCGAGACAAACCTAGTAAACTGGCGCTCGGAAGAGACCAACTCCATCCCAGTTGCCCCATAAAAACGCAGTTTTAATGATGAGCAACCAAGGCGCACAAGCCTCATGCGTGATTCCTATCAGAAACACCCAGGGCCAGCACTATGTACACGTCGAGACCCAAAACACATCAATGGATAGTCTAACAAGACACCAGATACCGTTTCTCCAAGCCGCCTGGGGGAAACGACAAGAAGCCGCTTTTTTAAATGTACATTTTTTCACAAAAAAAATAATAATACAGACATGGGTCCCATGCGACGCGGCTGAGGGAAACACCACCCCGTCAACCACACTTCATAAGAGGGGACGGTGAGCGATGTACCCCTATGACGGGGGGAAACCCATGTCAACAGACCTGTAAGGCGAGGAGTCAGGGAAACCCTAAACAATGCCCCGTCCACCTACTCCAAAAAGGAGAGGACGGGGAACCCCCAGAGAGACTTCCCACGTGAGTTGTATAGATTGAAAAGACATATTGCAGCATTGAGCTATGTAACAATTGGGTTAGGACTCTCCGAGGAGGAGCTCTGATCTCCCAGAGGAGAAAACTCTGAACACCAGAGGAGGAGGCTCCGACCCAATACACACTACCAGTAGGGAGCAGCGCAGAAGAACCACGTCTCTACTGCGTTGCATCATCCACCAAGCTCAATAAACAAATTGAATTGAATCGAATACACATACACCTTTTTGAAGTTCTACTCACCTTGACAATCTGAGGAGGAGGCTCTGAAACTCTGAGGAGGCTCCCTCACTGGGAGGGAGGGTCCGAACTCACAGAAGGCTCTTCTCCCTGAGGAAGAGCTCTGTGAGGAGGAGGCTCTGAAACTCCCTGAAACAGAACCATAACATGGAACCTGAACAACTCACGGAAGTCTTACCAATAGAAACGCGCTCAGTGACGTACTCTATGGTGGGGGAGTTTCCACGGTGCACACGCCCAATCTTCAGGGCGTGGGACCAGGAAACTCCCCCCCCCCACCCCCCCGCCCTACCCTGTAACGTGCCGAACCAGCAACGTGACAGGAAGCCCGAAGGACAGGGGGTTTTAACCCCTGACCAATCAGAAAAGGGGAGGAAGGTTCACCAGTTCACCCCTTTACGACCCCTCACCCGATGTAATGACAAAGTAGAGCCATGACACCAGTCATAGCATGCTACATGAAGCGTTCAAAAGCTTCACATAGCTCATGTGCGAACCTGCTATCTGATTTTTACAAAGAAAAAACACAGAACAGAGAGGGCCCCTTTAAGAGCCCCGGTACCAGACTTACACATGTGCTTCTGTGGGCCAAAACCTAACCCAGTTGTGGATCTCAACGACACACACAACACTCATTATTAATTTAATTAATCCAATCGAATCTACTTTATTTATAGAGCACATTTAAAAACAACAAAGGTGAACAAAGTGCTGTACAAGTCTCACAACATAAAAAAAGATTATAATTTAATACTTGTTTTATAAATATTTTTTTTAATCTCGAAGCTTCGAATTAAAATCGAATCTCGGCCCGAAGCTTCGAATAGGGCTGTCGCGGTAACCGCATCACCGCAATCCCGCGGTGTGTCAAGGCACCCGCGGATGGAGAACAGACAACCGCAACAACCGTAGTGAAAAAAAGGGGCGTCATCATTTCATTCGGTTCATTTAATGATCGCCTCAAAGTCCGTTTTCCAGTAGCATATTTATTTTTTGCATCTTGACCGGAAGAAACCCAGTGTCAAATGACTATAATATTGAATCCATGGCTATAATATAAAATATAGATTTAGCGCTACAAACATTAGGGGTGAGACGGTTCACAAAACCCACGGTTCGGTACGTACCTCGGTTTTGTGGTCACGGTTTTCGGTTCGGTTCGATATATTGTTTTTTATAAAAAAAAAAAAAAATGTAACTCCAAAAATACCAGAATCAGCATAAGATATATATAGCCTAAAAATAATCCAACTTTTCAGTTATTCTCAAGGACGTAGTCATGCAAAAACTGAAAGAATGAGGCAGTTTGACATCAGGCACATCATTTTACCACAAGGAGGAAGTGTTTACAGCCTTAAATAATGTTTGGCACACAAAGAACCGAACCGCTACATTTGTCAAAGTATTAACCCTTTAATCGGCGTTGACGCTGAAACACGTCATTCCTTGCCATGCTTATTCTGCCGATGACGCTGTACAGCGTCTTTGATATCAATATTTAAAAAATCTGTGATCGAAATCATATTTCTCCCCCGGAGACATTATATGTACTGGTGAACCCCTGTCAAACTCTCTAACGGTTCAAGAGCGCCATCTGGTGGCCGATCGGCAGATCGCCCAGGGAAGAAACAGGGAAGTGGAAGTTGGTGCTCATTTCAATTTGGTCCGATCACTCGCTATAGGTCCCGGGACTCGAGCTCGACGCAATGGATATCGATCCGTTGCCAATAACTCGATAAACAACATGATTTGGACGTATATACTATTATACAACCTGGAAATGGATCGGGTATTTCTATATCCCATAATAGAACAAATTCTGTTCCACGCTCATCTCCCAACGGCGAGAGGAAGCTACGGTGAGTTTCAGCGTTATTTTGTAATGTCTTCTATACTAACTGCTCCAATGATCATATCACCCACACTAGATGAATGATATAACGTTGCCCACGGAATTATAAACGACCCCCCGCCCATCCGGTCATCATCAGATCATACGTAGTAACTTCTAGAAGTACGTCCATTTGAAATTTTTTATCTCGCGCCGATTGCTATCAAACTGTATACAATCATCAATATAATGCATTTAGGGCTATAAATCACGTTCTGGTGAAAGCTGCAGAAAACGATAAAAACATACTTATACTTTAGACCGTATTTTAGTATGAATATGTGAATGAAAAAGTATAACGTTGCTACACCCTGAACAATAGATATAGGACTTTGAATGGGCCATGGTAATGTCAATTTAGCAATACAATTTAAAAAGTTATAGCCCTGCAAAGAAGGGGAACTTCTCCATGTTAAATAGGGCTGGCGAGGGATGGTAAATTATGAATTTAACCCCGGCGATCAAAGGGTTAACACATTAATTGCCAAAAACGAGTTAACTCGTTATTGCCCGCCATGCGAATATCGACAAAAACGAGTTAACTCGTTTTTGGGATCGTTATTTAGTTTATTCGCTATATCTATTCATAATTCATGGCTGCCGCCTCTGCAGACCCTTCAGACCCTGTCTGAGCTGGCAGACGGTCAACACCGCCCTCTACTGCCTTGCGGAGCTATTGCACTCCATTGGAAATGGGCTGGTGTGTTTTCTGAGCCGATCTGAGCTCTGGGGGCGGGGTTTATATATTCAGGCGAGGCAGGCCTTTACAACGATGGCATGGAACACTAACCCCGCCCACCCGTCCATGTGTAACGCTCTGTAATGTCAGGGACAGGATCGCTGTGGATAACTGGAATGGCGATCAGAAAATTGGATTCTTTTTTTTGTATTACATCAGAGACAAGGCAAGAACACTATATAAAAAACCTTGCGTTGATCTGATATTTCTTTCTCCCGTGATCAAAGCTATCTGTGTGGACAGTGTTGTGCTTTCTACCGTTGGCTGCGGTGGGGGGGAGGGGGCGCCCCGCTACGAGGGCCATTTCATGTATGCATGAGGAGATATAATAATGATAATCTAGCGTTGATTTCAGGATGATTCGATAATCAGCTGAAAAATTACAACGTGATGACTGGATTACACTAAAATGCCTTTTTCTCATCTTTTCCTGTAATTACTCAGAATCACCCAAACCATACTCATATTCAAAACGGTATAAAACGGAAATGTACGGATGAAAAAACAATCTGTTTTTTGCATGTTGACCAGAAGCAACTCACTGACAGTCGACAGCGTTATTAGATCCATAGCTATAATATAAAATATAGTTTTAGGACTCGCAAGTTTCGCATTCTAAAACTATATCCATTGAATAAAGACCTGGCGCTGAAGGGGGATCAGCGCCCCCTGCTGCTGGCGGTCAATGTGTTAACACTTCCAGTGCCACACCTCTTACTCATCATTGGAGTCTCATGCCACCCATTAACCCCATGTAAACGCTCACCATGTTTGTTAGGGGTGGGACGGTACGCATCCGAACCGTGTACCGTACGGTACGACCCCCACGGTTCGGGGCGTCTGTGTATCGTACGGTTCAGATGACGCGCAAATTAAAAAAATCATTTGGCGGAGCCGGGAGAGGCGAGCACTGGCTGCAGGCAGCAGCAGCAGCACTGCAGCCAGGTGCTAGTCAGTTTGTGTAAAAATGGCAAGCACAATATAAATCAATCTTCATTACGACTTTAAAAACATAGCCATTAACATTACATAGGCCTACACACATCTTGCCATAGCGTTAGCAGTTTGTACAACACAACGCACGTTTTAACTATGGTAGCACTAGCCCCAGCTAATACAGTCAACGAAATGTTACCGTAGCTACTAGCTAGCAGAGGAGGAAATGAGTCTGAGAGGCGGGGTGTTTAAAGACAATGATAGGCGTTTATTCAACATCCAAGAAGGCTAACATACAACTGTGTTTTACTAACTCCAACCGGGACTATTGCCGCTTTCGTGCTGCTTGTTGATGTTATGAACTCCTCCTAAGCTGAAGGTCCCACACGCTAAAATATCCGTGGGGACCCGCGCCACCGAATTACGTAATCCACCACAGTTGCACTCGATATTTAAATAATGTTAGTCTAAATAAATGTAGACAGATAATGTACGTATTTTAAAAATAGAATGAACAGAGCAGTGTTGTTTTTAAACAGTACAGTGTGTGTGTGTTAGTTTGATGTATGCTGCCAGTTAACTACATATAAATATTTATATAATTGTTTGCTTTATAGATGAAGGTTGCAAGATAATTATGTAATGCAATGTTGTTGGCTGTGTAACGGAGAGCAGCCGCCCAGGCAGCGCAGCTCCCGACTCATTATTAATTTAATTAATTAATCCAATCCAATCCACTTTATTTATAGAGCACATTTAAAAACAACAAAGTTGAACAAAGTGCTGTACAAGTCCCACAACATAAAAAAAAAAGCCAGAAGCTTCGAATGCCAAAACAAAATTCGAAGGTCAGCCCTAACTACTTACTGAGAGTATTGCTTGTTTTTTTTATTATGTTAGTGTGTTAATTTGTGGCATACCATGGACTTGACTGCAGTGTTTCCCCTATATATTTTTTAATCATTTCATTTGGGCTGTGGGGGGTGCTTAATGTAAAAGACTGACCTAGGGCTGGGCGATAAAACGATAACGATAACTATCGCGATAAATTATTTCCTCGAAATAAACATGAAACGTGGTCGCAAAGTTTCGATATATCGATTTTCCAAGCTTGGATATGAGCACACGCACTAACACCAATCAGTGAAGGAGATGGCCGATAGCGGAAGGAGACCCGGAAGGAGGCGCGGAGGTAGGACTCAGTAAACAAGGCTGGCTATGGCTAATTAGCTTGCACGGCGCTATTTTACAGTTTACCTGCCGAGTTGGTGTGTGTTTTGAATTCTGAGGGTAACTGTTATAGTAGTGTGGGGTATACGGTGGACGTCGTTGCAATGAATTGGGCCGAACAGAGTATTTTAGGGTAATTTTTTAGTACATTGTCATGAAATACTCCGCTCGGAAACGAGGCTGGTTATGGCTAATTAGCTTGCACGGCGCTATTTCACAGGTTACCTGCCGAGTTGGTGTGTGTTTTGAATTCTGAGGGTAACTGTTATAGTAGTGTGGGGTATACGGTGGACGTCATTGCAATGAATTGGGCGGAACAGAGTATTTTAGGGTCATTTTTTAGTACATTGTCATGAAATACTCCACTCAGAAACGAGGCTGGCTATGGCTAATTAGCTTGCACGGCGCTATTTCACAGGTTACCTGCCGAGTTGGTGTGTGTTTTGAATTCTGAGGGTAACTGTTATAGTAGTGTGGGGTATACGGTGGACGTCGTTGCAATGAATTGGGCGGAACAGAGTATTTTAGGGTCATTTTTTAGTACATTGTCATGAAATACTCCGCTTGCTTTGGCTAACTGCTAACGTGCGCGGACTGATGACGACATCAACTCGACTCTCGAGACATTCACAGCAGCAAAACAAGTCAGCCCGCGTATCGGCGCCGGGCATAATAAGTTAATTAAACTTGACAGACATTATATCGACGATAATTATCGATATCGAGTTATATGAAAATAATTTTATAATTTTATCGTGATAACGTTTTTGGTCATATCGCCCAGCCCTAGACTGACCTGAGGAAAAGGCTGCAGGGAGAAAGCACTGCAGTCTAGTCGATTTTGTGATTTGAGCACAAAGTTCATCATAGATCTAGCCTCTTTATTTTGCTCTCAAAGTGCACCAGATTGATGCATTTAGAAGTTCCGGGGGGGCAGCACCGCTGCTGCATTTTTTTTCAAGGGGAAACACTGGACTGTTCTCTCATTAAAATAGTTATACAATGTGTGCCATTTCAGTATGCAACTTTTCAGTTGATTTTACAGGAAAAGGAAAAATTATTTTGTGCATTTCTTGTAACGAAGGTTATCCCATAACCCTAGTTACATGAGTTCTTGTGAGCGTTCTGCTCTGCTGGGATATTACCTTGTTACTTATTGTAACCTTGAAAGCTTTCGCTACATGCACCTTCATTTGCCGTGCTTCTTCCTTCCCGAGTCTTGACCTTCATTCGGAAGACAGTCAGGGGTCCTCAGTGAGTGAGGAGCAAAACGCTCACAAGAACTCATGTAACTAGGGTTATAGGATAACCTTCGTTACATTTCGTTCTTGCTTCACGTTCTGCTCTGCTGGGACGTGGAGAGCCCGACAAATGTACCCGCTGAGGTCCCCTTTACAACCATCATAACACTGGGGAGGGTCCGGCCCGGGCCTTCCTAGTGAGGGGTGGGGAGACACCGACTGTGTGAAAAAAGGCGACGGCACCCAAAAAATGCACAAGGCGAGTAGACCGCGGGGAAAAAGGACCTGCATCTACCACACTGCGCGTCCCGCTCGCTACAAGCTTAATAAGCTTGTGTTACCGCTCCCACACCTCCTGGGGTCGTGGGTTGTTGAACCCAGACTCTGCCCGCGAGGCGTCTCATGGGGTCGGGGTTCCGAACCCTGACTCCGCCAGTGAAGCCTTAGCGGGGCGCGGAGGAGGTCCCAGCCCCATGGACCACTCAAAGGCAGGCGTGCCACCGAGTTCAGGAGCTAGGACCTGACCAAAGGGACCTGGTGAGGTCAATGAGGCCGTGGCATCGAGACCTCTCCAGGCGTTTACTCGTGACACCACCCTTTACACCAGCGCATCGGACAGGACACAACAGGTGAAGGCCTTTCTCCGCCTGGTACGCCGCAAGGACCCCCTGAGGAGGCGGCTCTGTGAGGAGGAGGCGCTGAAAAACTCCCTGAGGAGGCTCTGAACTTCTCTGAGGAGGCTCTCCCCCATAATCCCATGGAGTCAGCTGGCATACCGGGTAGACAACCACTCCAAAAGAGGGGGTGATCCCTTAACCCAGGCCGACAGGTTCCTTAGCAAGAGCATGGCTCGAACCGTGCCCGGAGGACTGTGAACTACACAGGAGTGCTTAGAGGGGCTGACTGCTAAAACAGTACCCCGACGGCCAACCCTCTGAGCGGTGGGGAGGGGAGGGCGTTTGGCACGCTGTGTACAATGTCTTAATCTCGTGTGGTCATAACCTCGCGTCCCGGACCCCGACTACGCAAGTGAACTGACTCTGCCACAAACCCTGACCCTGCCAGTAAGCCTGTATCTTGCCGATCGGGGTTCAGAGAAAGAGTTTGACACAATTGGCAGACGTCATAAAACATGCATTGATTGATTGATTGAAAAGTTTATTAACAGATTACAGAATGGGTACAGTACAGTACAGCTCAATACATACAATTGTTAAGGGGATGCAGACCAGAGAGACTTTCGTCTTGTTTACATCAGGGTCCCCTATTTTCAATTCATCATAACTAGGGATGGGTACCTTTCACATTTGAACCGGTACCGGTACCGGTACCTGTGAATCGATACCGGTACCCAACGGTACCTTTTTTCGGTACTTTAAAAAAAAAAAAAAAAAAAAAAAAAAAAAAATTCATGTCAACGTTCACACGCACAATATATGCTTACCTAGGATTTGACTTGATTCAACAACAAAGCAGTCGGAGCAATGACAAGCCGAAAACTGTCAATTTAATTTACCTACCTCAGTCGTAAAAAAAAAATCCAAACTTCAAATAACTACAATTTCGACAGTTTTCGGCTTGTCATTGCTCCGACTGCTTTGTTGTTGAATCAAGTCAAATCCTAGGTAAGCATATATTGTGCGTGTGAACGTTGACATGAAAAGAAAAAAGTAAAAAAAAAAAAAAAAAAAGTAAAAGAAAAAAATTTATAAAAAATATTTTTTTTTATTTCTTTTTTATTTTTTGTTCGGTTTCTCACTTGATTCGATACTCGGTAGTACCGACGTGTTTCGGTTCGGTACCTCAAAAGTACCGAATTCGGTACCCATCCCTAATCATAACATATATGACATACATGACATACAGATAGACAGTACTGCTACATCTATACATTTATGACATATCAGATTTGCAAATACAGTACTGTTTGTGATACAAAAAGTGTCCAGAAAAAGAGTGTATATACATTTGACGTAGACACTGTACATTGGAGGAGGTTGGGTGGGTGGGGTTGGGTGGGTGGGGGCTGTACATTGGAGGGGGGGGGGGGGTTGGGGTAGGGGGGGGGGACACTGTACACTGTACACTGTACATTGGAATACTGACAAAGCCATACTTGGTAATTTACTGTACAACTGGGTTAAGACATTTGTAGGGGCCAGTTTCGAATTGCAGTCTCCCGTAGGTGTTCTTTGAGAGTGTTTTTGAAAGTGGGTAGTGATTCACATTCCTTTACAGCTTTGGGTAGGGCGTTCCACATTGATGTGGCATAATTGCGAAACGTGTTTAGTCCCTTGTTTGAGCTGAATCTGGGTTTAACATGATTTGTGGAGCTCCCTCTGGTGTTGTGATCGTGGTATTCACTGACCTTTGGGAAGTATTTTGACATGTACATGGGTACCTTGGTCGCGTAGTGTATCTTGTAGACCAGGCCCATTGCAAGTTGCTGTACTCTGTCGTCTACTCTAAGCCATCCTAGGTTGTCAAAGTGGGCCGGGGTGAGGTGGGTTCTAGGAGCCAGGTCAAGCAGTAGTCTGACTAGCTTGTTTATGTAGGGCATACTCTTGTGGGGAATTTTTGAAAATGTGCAGGGATTTTTGGGAAATGGCCACTGATTTCAAGGTGAGATATGGACGTCTCAGGTGGTTTGGACATGTGAGAAGATCGGAGGAGGGGGGGGGGGGGGGGGGGGGTGATGAGAGGGGTGGAGGAGATGATTGTGGATGGGCGGAGGCCAAGAAGGGGATTTGTGAAAATTATTTGGGGATCTGGTGGAGATACATGAAGACATGGCACAAAAACCGTGCTCAGTGGCATATAAAATCACACAGCATATAGACTTGGGAAAGTTGCAGCTGGTTCAAAACAGAGCAGCTCAGCTTGCCCTAAGCTGTACATCACGTTGTAATATAAAAAAAATACATGTCAACTGTCAAGCTCTCCTGGTCGACAGTCCAAGAGAGGCTGACGGTATCACTCCTTGTCTTTTTAAGAAATATCAAGCTGATGAGTCATCCTACGTGTGTGTGTATATATATATATAATATATATATGCAATTAACACCCAGCTCTGAAATAGACACATACAAGACGAGACTAGGGATGCACCGATATGAAAATTTGCGACCGATACCGATTGTTCAACTAACACAATCGGCCGATACCGATATTTGTGACAAAAAAAATTATAAAAAGTAAATATATATATATTTTTATTATTATTATTATTTATTTTTTATGAAACTACTGTATATTTGTATGTCTCTAAATGTTTTGATGAATTGAAAATGGAGGACCCTTATGTAAAAAAGCCGAAAGTCTTTTTCTGGTCTTCATCCTCCAGTCTTAGCAACTGTTGTTGTATTGAGCTGTACTGTATTGTACCCATTCTGCAATCTGTTAATAAAGTTTTCAATCAATCAGACAAATGTATAGAAAAGCTTTTATTATAACCATATAACAAAAAATTATATTATTGTTTATGAAAATGTGTTAGCCCTATGCTTGACTATTATTTTAGGCATGGCAACAAATAAAATAATAATAATAAAATGAATAAATAAAATATTAAATAAATAAATAGGCTACACGTCTCTCTTTTTGTGTTACAAATTGTGCTCACGGTTATGAACATGGCCTCTTTACTTACTTTAAAAAAAGGAAACATCAAGAAATATGTTTATGGTATTAATTCCACCATGCCATGTGTGTTTTTATTTTATAATGCTCATGAGTCATGATTATTGCTGAGGTCTGAGTCATACAATACTCACTGGCTTTCATAACCTAACAGACTAACTTGTCTTGCTCAAGAAAGACTTGTTTAATAGTTTTATAATAATAAGAGAGCACTATCGCTCAACCAAAGCAATGCAACAGAACAATTTTGATTGACAGTCGATTCTGCCAATTACGTCACACCGCTTGCACCCGCCCCTGCTGTTCGATGCTCCTTGTGTTCAAACGGTGCTATTGGTACATATATGCATATGTATTGGGAATGCCCTCCTGTTGAGACCTTTTGGGAAAATGTTACCACTCAATTATCAGAAATTTGATCTCTGACCATACCGACACTGCCTTCTGTACTGTTGTTGAATGATGTTTCTCAGTTATCAACCTCTGTACAGGTAAAGAGACTCATTTTGGCGGTCTTACAGCTGCCAAAAAGTTGATAGCATCACGCTGGATTCAACCGGATAAAATGTGTCCGAAGGTATGGATTCTTACCTATCTCGATGTGATTTATCTAGAGATATCTACTGCGCGGATTGTAGGTGTTAATGAAGCCAGCATCGCAGTCTGGGTGGCTGTGGTCGATAAGATAAAGGAATGCATATACATTTGGAGTTTTCTGGTGTTGAATGAAATAGTGGATGTATAGTCCACGTTGGGGTCCTGAGGGGGGGGAGCGAGCGAATGTCCATGGTATTGTATTTATTATTTTTATGTCTTTTAGTCTATTTTCATTCTGATTTAATTACTGGTCTCTCTTTTTGTGTTCCAAATTGTGCTCACCAATATCAACATAGGCCTCTTTACTTACTTAAAAAAGGAAACATCAAGAAATATGTTTATGGTATTCCATCATGATTCATGCCATGTGTGTTTTTTATATATTTTCTAATGCTCATGATTATTGCTGAAGTCTGAGTCACTGCCTTTCATCTTCAACAGACTAACTTGACTAAAAAGACAAAGTTTATGAGTTTTAAGAGTTTAAGAGACAGTACTCACTGTATCTCTCTCAAACAAAGCTCCATGTTCTCCAGTAATATTTCTTTAGCCAGGTCACTTGCCACACTATAGTAATCTATACTATTTATTTATTTATTTATTTATTTATCTGAGTTTGCAATGCGTTCCCAGCTTTATAATAATAATTAATTTAATTGATATAGCGCTTCTCAATAACCCGAAGTCGCTGACAATAGTCGGGAGCAAAGTAAAAACAAAACAAAAACAAAAACAGAAGGAACATGAGACCATGGGGGGAACAGGGAAGACAGCATGATAGCACAAAAAGACTGGTGGAGACAGACATCAATCAGGTTGGAGGCGGGGGGGGGGTTTATGGGTGGGGGGGGGGTTGAAGGCAAGGGAGAACAGGTGGGTTTTGAGGCGAGCTTTGAAGGTGGAGAGTGTAGGGGAGTCTCTGATGGACTGGGGGAGGGAGTTCCAGAGTCGGGGTGCAGTGCGAGAGAAGGCCCAATCTCCAAAGTTTTTGAGTTTGGATGTCGGGACAGTGAGGGAGGCAGTGGAGGAGGACCGGAGGGAACGGGTGGGGCGGTAGGGAAGAAGGAGATCAGTCAGGTAGGGGGAGGGCAGGCTGTGGAGGGCTTTGAAGGTGAGGAGTAGTGTTTTAAAGTTTATGCTGTGTTTGATCGGGAGCCAGTGGAGAGAGTGGAGGACGGGAGTGATGTGTTCACGGGACCGGGTGTTAGTGAGGAGGCGGGCGGCTGAATTTTGGACCATTTGCAGTTTATGGAGGGAGCGGGAGGTGATGCCAGTGAGGAGGGAGTTGCAATAGTCCAGGCGGGAGGAGATGAAGGCGTGAATGATGGATTCAGCAGCAGGGGGGGGAGAGGCAGTGATGGATTTTTGCAATGTTGCGGAGGTGAAAGTAAGATATTTTTACGATGGAGCGGATGTGGGGGTCAAATGTGAGCGTGGGGTCAAGGAGGACATCAAGGTTTCGGACTAGGGGGGATGGGGTGATGGTGGAGTCATTGATGGTGAGTGTGATGGTCCGGATCTGGTGGTTTTGGTGCCAATAATGAGAAGTTCCGTCTTGTCACTGTTCAATTTGAGGAAGTTGTGAGTCATCCAAGTTTGGAGTTCGGTAATGCAGGATTCGATGTGACTGAGGGGTGGGCTGTGGGGGGATTGTGTACTGATGTAAATTTGGGTGTCATCAGCGTAGCAGTGGAAGTTGAGGTGGTATTTACGGATGATGTGACCAAGGGGGAGAATGTAGCAGATGAAGAGCAGGGGGCCAAGGACTGAGCCTTGGGGGACCCCCTGAGTGACTGGGGAGGGGGAAGAGGTGTGGCTGGAGAGGGAGATGAATTGGTGTCTGTCTGTGAGGTAGGAGGAGAATCAGCCAAGTGCTGTGCCCTCAACACCCAGTTGGTGCAGCCTTTGGAGGAGGATGGAGTGACACACTGTGTCAAAGGCTGCACTGAGATAGAGTAGGATCAGGATGTTGAGGGCACCGGAATCAGCGGAGATGAGGTCATTGATGACTTTAACCAGTGCAGTTTCGGTGCTGTGAGCGGGACGGAAGCCAGACTGAAGGGGTTCATAGAGGGTGTTGGACTGGAGATGGGAGTGGAGTTGGGAGGCAGCAATGCGTTCCAGTCTTTTGGAGAAAAAAGGAAGATTGGATATGGGGCGGTAGTTGGAGAGGTTGGATGGGTCGAGAGTGGGTTTTTTGAGGACAGGGGTGACAGCGGCGAGTTTATAGGGGGAGGGGACGTGGCCTAGGGATAATGACTGGTTGAAAAGGGCGGAGAGGTGGGGGATGAGAGCAGGGAGGCAGGCTTTGGTGAGAGTAGTGGGGAGGGGGTCAGGGGAGCAGGTAGTGGTGGGGGAATTGGCGATGCGGGCAGTCAGTGAGCTGTTGATTTGAGATATTTTATTATTGAAGAAGAGGAGAAACGAGTTGCAGAGGTCAGGGGAGGAGAGTGAGTTATTGTCCGGGGGTTGTAGGAGTTTCTTGACAGTGGAGAAGAGGGTCCGGGGGTTGCGGTTGGTGCTGTTGATGATGGTGGAGTAGTGGGCAGATTTGGCAGCTTGAAGTGCATCACGGTAGGAAGAGACGTGCGGTTTGTGGAGGTCGGCGTGGATGGTGAGGTGGGTTTTTTTATAGAGGCGTTCTAGTTGACGGCCGGTCTGCTTCATAGAGCGGAGTTCCGGAGTGTACCAGGGGGAGGAGGTGGTGAATGAGACAGTGATGGTTTTCAGGGGTGCCAGTGAGTCAAGGGAGTCAGAGAGAGTAGAGTTGAGGAGGAGGGCATAGTCGTCGGGGTTAGAGGGGGCGGAGTCAGGGGGAAAGGCAGAGGATATGGACTGAGACAGTGTGAGAGGATCAATGGATTTTATGTTACGGAAAGAGATGGTGCGTTTATTGGAGTGGTGGGGTGGGGGAAGGGGAGCAGCGAAAAGGATGCAGGAGTGGGAATGGGATGGGGTGAGGATTGGATATGGGTAGGGAGGCAGAGCAAACAAGGTCGAGTGTGTGGCCTTTTTTGTGGGTGGGAAAGTTGATGTGCTGGGTGAGGCTAAAACAGTCAAGGAGGGAGAGGAAGTCAGGAGTGAGGTTTGAGTTAGGTTGGTCAACATGGATGTTGAGGTCACCGGTAAGTAGGAGGCGGGTGGAGAGAGTGGAGGCTATGGTCAGGAGATCAGAAAGTTCAGTTAGAAAAGAGGGATGAGGCTTTGGAGGGCGGTAGAGGAGTAGTGCAGTGATAGAGTTGGGGAGGAAGAAGGCAAGGTATTCAAAGGATAGCATGGGAGGGAGGTTTAGGTGCAGTTCAGTGATGGATAGGGAGAGTTTGTGGAAAACGGCAAGACCCCCCCCCCCCTCGGCCAGAGAGGCGGGGCTTGGCGATTAAGCAGTAGTTTGGGGGGGTAGCTTGGTTGAGGGAGTAGAAGTCAGAGGGCTGTTGCCAGGTTTCAGTGAGGAGGAGCAGGTCGAGGTTGTTGTCCAGTAGTAATTCATAAATCAGAGGTGATTTGTTTGAGAGAGAGCGAGTGTTGAGGAGAGCAAGGGAGATGGATGGGGGAGCAGGGAGGAAGGAGCAGAGGTTATCGAGGTTAGCGGTGCGGCGGGTGGGGGTGGCAGGGGGGCGAGCGGTAGTCCAGGAAGAGGGTATGTATGAGCCGTCAGGGAGGTGGAGAGTCCGGTTTCGATTTAGGCGGGGGCCTCTGTGGATGTTGCAACGGCGACAGTGAATGCCAGCGTTTCTGGCAGCAGTGGCAGTGGCAGCAGGGAGACGGTAATTGTTATTGAACGAGTGAAGATCAGCAGGAGTATATGAGAGGCGGCAGGGGGGGTGGGGGGGGGCAGTGAAAAATGGGGGGAGGGGGGGAGTGAGAATCCAAGGGGAAAACGGTAGGAGAAGCAGGAGTCCAAGTTGGGTGTAGGATAGGAGCAGGAGTGGGTTAAAAATTGGTAGTAGCTGGAGGGCGGAGAGTTGGAGTAGCATCGTGAGCGGATTACTCCGGGGCTGCAGCTGGACACTGGGAGCACTCCGGAGCTGCAGCTGGACACTGGAAGAGAGTGTGTTGTTGTTTTGGTGCGGCGTGTAGTAGCCGGCTCCAGACCAAGCCCGCGTAGCAGGCCAACCTGACTGCGCCATACTAACAGCCAAGACCAACAGGAGAGTGAGGGCAGTAGTGGAATATCGCCGACACTCACCTGAGGAGATGGAAACCCGCAAACCAGCGCGAGGGAGTGGTGTCGCCCTCGCGGGAAGGGGGTAGTAGGACAGCACGGCCAGGCAGGCAGTGCCAGCGGCGGGTGGCTGGTTTAGCCGACAGCAGACAGCCAGGAGCAAAGGGAGGAACACACAGGACCGGAGGACAGGTAACGTTTTGTCGAGGAGAAAATGTGTAGATCCGGGAGTTTATTTTCCAGTGGCGGGGTTTTTAGTCCAGTTTGAGATCCAGTGATGGTGGGAACGGTGGTAGTGTAGTCGGCAGGTCCACAGAGGGGGGGGGGGGGGGGAAGTGAGGACGTGAAATGTTTGTAGAGAGTCAGGACGGGCGCAGGAGAGGACGGGGAAAACAAGCAACGTAGACGGTAGAATAAAAAAAAATACAAGGAATGGACAAGGGGGAAACGGGTAACAGGGCTGGAATACAGTTTCACAGATACGGACAGAAGCGGCAGTCATATGTTGACGCCAGCAGTGCTCTGAATCCGACAAAACAAGAAACGAGAAACAAGAAAACAGCTGAGTGACGCGGGACAGACAATTGCGACTGCTCTCTCGAACAGCCATATGCAATCGAATTTATCAATAGAACCATTTTGATTGACAGTCGATTCTGCCAATTACGTCACACCGCTAGCACCCACCTCCTGCTGTTCTTACCACCAATCGGCAAGCGCCTTTACTTCCGGGAAGTCCGCCATTGATTTTGACGAGAGCTCAACAACAAAGCGAATAACTTTTGCTCCCCGCGGCCCACGAATAGATTACCAGCGCAGGAGTACTAAACGAGGCATAATGATTTTACTGCAACGAATGTTATAATAAAAGCTTTTCTATACATTTGTCTGATTGAAAACTTTATTAACAGATTGCAGAATGGGTACAATTCAGTACGGGCTCTCTGAGCAAGGGAAGGAACTGAGATATGAATGAGTAATGCTTGCTATCTGGTACGTGACACTGATGCTATTGAACGTGTAACTATATAACGTTAATGCCACAAAACGAATGCCTTTGTTAATCATAAATAACTTTGATGCAGTAGGGTGTGTGTGTGTGGGGGCGGCGTTGTGCAGGTCGATTGACTGAAACTTTTTTCAAAGTTTGAATGTGTGGGCCAGATTGACGCGACACAAATTGATGGATATTTATCGGCTACTACCATCGGCACATTTGAGCTTATCGGCCAATAGGCTGATGGCAGTCAACAAGGCACTTATCGGCCGATACCGATACCCGACCGATATATCGGTGCACCCCTAGACGAGACATGCCACAAGAGGGTGCTATCAAGTCCCTATAAGCAAAAAGGGGGTCAATGCAGGGAAAAGTGCTGTATAGAGCCATGACTGAATGGAACAAATTGCCAGATCACACCTCTAAAGAAAAAACTAAATCAAGTTTCAAAAGACAATTGAAAGGGCATCTAGAAACCCAAAGATTGTAAGTTAATGACACAGTAACACACACACACGCGCGTGAGTCAGCCCTTATCAGTGCGATTCATTCTTTTCTTTAATTGTCATTTCAGGTAGTTGTACCTTAAGATAATTGAAGGCTGATATCTGTAAATGCAGATCAAGTACTTTATTCTTATTTTATTATCATTATTATTATCATTATTTTCTTTCCAATTAAATGAAAATCAGAAAATAAGTGGTATATGATGGAAGATACGAAAGTCAATGCTTGAAGAAAAATGGACGTCGGAAATCTTTTATTTTTATTTTGTATTTACTGTTCTGTAAAAGTCTTGTCGAATGTAATGTTTTATGTTTTGTGTGGACCCCAGGAAGACTAGTTGTTGTCATGCAACAGCTAATGGGGATCCTAATAAACTCAACTCAATAGCCTACAATCATAACAATTAGACAAGTAAGGATAACAATCAATTACCGTACTTTTCGGACTATAAGCCGCGGCTTTTCCCCCCATTTTTCTACCCTGCGGCTTATATAACGGTGCGGCTTATATGTGGACAAAACCCCGAAAATCGAAATATTGCTTTTTTTACTGCATTGAAATGTTATTTATCTGTTCCCTTATTTGCTAAACTTAATACAAATGAGTTAATTCTTGTTATTTGACCGACAGTATTGTGTCCCAATGGGAGTCATTCTCTGTAGATGTGGGAGTCATTCTCTGTAGAGGTGGGAACTTAAAGCT
Source organism: Notolepis coatsorum (assembly GCF_963971535.1). NCBI lineage: Eukaryota > Metazoa > Chordata > Actinopteri > Aulopiformes > Paralepididae > Notolepis > Notolepis coatsorum. The sequence continues at coordinate 102,472,069 of NC_140176.1, forward strand.
CAATATAAGAACGGCCATGCACCACCACCCACAGAATCGAGAAAGAGCAATCAATCTGTCAATCCTTTCCGTGTCCGGGTGAGGTTTCCCGTGTTGAGTTAAATTAAGACGCAGGGTCCACTCCTTACATATGGTAATTAAACATTAAAACACATGCGGCTTATAGTCCAGTGCGGCTTATATATGTACACATCATTCAATTTAGCTGCTGCGGCTTATAGTCCGGTGAGGCTTATAGTGCGAAAAGTACGGTAAAACAATGTACAACTTGATTGGCAAAGGTTGGAGATCCATGTTTGCACGTGTCTTTTCCTCAAACCGTACTACGCAATCTGGCATGTGAAAAACATGTTTTCTGGCCTATGGTATTTTCACCCAACCTCATAGTATGCGGTTGAGCACAGTAGAGGTTGGGTCTACCAGCTAGGATGGAACCATATTGCAGCCATTTTACCTTGGTCCAGTTCTAATCTGGCTGTAGAACCTATGATAAAAGAGGTGTGCGTTATCTTTACATTCCTTGTATTTTTCTACCAATACAGTTTTTATTAAAAGTAATGAGTGTAAAGACAACTGTGCCTGTATAGAACAGACAAAAAAGATTCTGGTTGAATTTTGATTATAGTAGACGTCAAACCATGCGTTCATTCATGCAGATAATCTCATTCAAATCATTATAATTGTGAATTTATATTTATTTATATATAAATTCTTAATCATACATGATATAGGCTACTGTATGCCTATTATTATTCATGCAGCCTTCATGGTTGTTCAGAAAACACACTTCCATTGCCCTAGCTACTAGCCTGACAGACCCATTGAAGGCTAAGTAAACCTTTTCTGTGAATTCCCCATGCTACATACTATACTGTATGATTTCTCCATGCTACATACTATACTGTATGATTTCTCCATGCTACATACTATACTGTATGATTTCTCCATGCTACATACTATACTGTATGATTTCTCCATGCTACATACTATACTGTATGATTTCTCCATGCTACATACTATACTGTATGATTTCTCCATGCTACATACTTGTATGAATCCTCCATGCTACATACTATATTGTATGATTTATCCATGTTGCATACTATATTGTATGATTGCTACATACTATATTGTATGATTTATCCATGCTACATACTATATTGTATGATGTCTCCATGCTACATACTATATTGTATGATTTGTCCATGCTACATACTATATTATATTGTATGATGTCTCCATGCTACATACTATATTGTATGAATCCTCCATGCTATATTGTATGATGTCTCCATGCTACATGCTATATTGTATGATTTGTCCATGCTATATTGTATGATGTCTCCATGCTACATGCTATATTGTATGATTTGTCCATGCTACATACTATATTGTATGAATCCTCCATGCTATATTGTATGATGTCTCCATGCTACATGCTATATTGTATGATGTCTCCATGCTACATACTATATTGTATGATGTCTCCATGCTACATACACTGGGGGAAAAAACGGTAAAAAAAAGAAAACTGGCACAGAGGCACTGAATTTCACCCATCTAATGAACACACTAGACTAGACAAATATCAAGATATATCCAATTGCATGCTATTGCAGAGGACAAGAAGCCTTCCGTCGACTCCTTCAGACATTGAGCACCCCCCCCATCTGTTTGCTCCACTCTCATCGCCCAACGGTACGAGGAGTGTAGAGGCAGAAACCGACTTGGTGGATTTATATATTATATATTATTATTATTATTATTTTTTTTATCCACTTTTTATCCCATTTTCAATTTTTCTCTCATCCCAATTTTTCATATCATCCAATTCAACCCTCCCCTGTCTTTGAACGTTGTTTCTTGCCTCCCACAAGCCGGCTGCAATGTGGACTAAGTCATACATAGCACGAGTCCCCTCCGATACTCGAGGTAACAGCCGTCGCATCTTTTCACCTGCGCAGCTCGATCTTTCAGCGTCTGGGGTCTGGGCTTAGGAGGGGCCCCGCCCCCGTCGCTTCTTGATTCTACTGCGCAGGCGCACCAACCGACCTGTAGGAGTCGCTGTCCACAACGCCCAATCCCCACCCTTCAGTTTCCCTCCCCGTAATACGGCCAATGTGTATTATAGGGCTGCAACTAATGACTATTTTGGTAGTCGACTAATCTGCCGATTATTTTTTCGATTAGTCGACTAATCGAAAACCAATGTAAACAACAACAAAAAACAAAACAAAAATGATATTATTATTATTATTATTTTTTTTTTTTTAACTACCTATCTTTGTGAAAGTGGCTTCTCAGCTCTGGTCCAGCTGAAGACAGAGCAGAGGAACAGATTGGACATTGAGCATGACCTCAGAGTTGCTTGTCTACCATCACCCCAGACTTTGAGACTCTTGTCAGGACCAAACAACAACATCATAACATGATGATCCCATAGCAAATTAAAATAATGACTCATGAAACATTTGAATTTGGATCTTGCAACTTTAAATGAAATGTATTTGAAATGTTGAAGTCAAGAACAATACAGTCAGTCAGTGCATTGAGTCAAGTGCAATCACTCATAACAACTTAACAAGATAAATAAATTAAATAATACAAAATTGGAAGTGTAGTGCACTGTACTTTAAGTTTAAATAACTAAAATAATAATAAGAAAAAAGAAATAACTAGCAGCAGCATCTGCCCCCAGCACCACGGCTGATGGGGCTGTAACTTGGTCCAGGACCAGGAGGGGAGGGTGACGTACACTACTGAGTACTGACGTCGTGGAACAGCTGTAGGGGGAGACGGGGATGAGTCAGATCAGACAGACTTCTAGGTCTTTTGTTTGCTGGGTGTGAGAGGAGTCCGTGTGTGTGTGTAATTGTGTATGTGTGTGTGTCTTACTCTGATCGCTGTGTGAGAGTGAGAGGAGTGTGTGTACTGTACTGTGTAATTTGTGTATGTGTGTGTCTTACTCTGATCACTGTGTGTGAGTGAGAGGAGTATGTGTGTGTGTCTTACTCTGATCGCTGTGTGTGAGTGAGAGGAGTGCGTGTGTAACTGTGTAATGTATTGTGTGTCTGTCTGTCTGATGATCATCATCTCCTGCAGGGGAACACAGTACACCAATTTCTTTAAATTGCAGTGAGTGCGAGCATATCGACATGCTCTGTACTTTAAATAACTACTAAAATAATAATATTAAAAAAAGAAATAACTAGCAGCAGCATCTGCCCCCAGCACCACGGCTGATGGGGCTGTAACTTGGTCCAGGACCAGGAGAGGAGGGTGACGTACTACTGACGTCGTGGAACAGCTGTAGGGGGAGAGGGGGATGACATGAGTCAGATCAGACAGACTTCTAGGTCTTTTGTTTGCTGTGTGTGAGAGGAGTCTGTGTGTGTGTGTATGTGTGTGACAGACAGTGGTGGTATTGGTGGTGTATGTTAGTAGTGGTGGTGGTATTGGTGGAGTTAGTAGTGGTGGTATTGGTGGTGTTAGTAGTGGTGGTGGTGTTAGTAGTAGTGGTGGTGTTAGTAGTAGTGGTGGTGTTAGTAGTGGTGGTGTTAGTAGTGGTGGTGGTGTTAGTAGTGGTGGTGTTAGTAGTGGTGGTGTTAGTAGTGGTGGTGGTGTTAGTAGTGGTGGTGTTAGTAGTGGTGGTGTTAGTAGTGGTGGTGGTGTTAGTAGTGGTGGTGGTGTTAGTAGTGGTGGTATTGGTGGTGTTAGTAGTGGTGGTGTTAGTAGTGGTGGTATTGGTGGTGTTAGTAGTGGTGGTGGTGGTGTTAGTAGTAGTGGTGGTGGTGGTGGTGTTAGTAGTGGTGGTGGTGTTAGTAGTGGTGGTATTGGTGGTGGTGTTAGTACGTGTCTTACTCTGATCGCTGTGTGTGAGTGAGAGGAGTGTGTATGTAGAGCTGCAGCGATTACCGCATTACCGCGGTATCGCTGTTACATCACGGCCACCGCAGAGTAGGCTGAATACCGCGTCACCGCTGTTTTTTATAATAATAATAATAAATTACCCTCCTCTCGTTGGGCTTTCGGCTCTGCAGATATACCCTACTCATCTATCGAGGTTCCAAGCGACCCTATTGGGTACCAGAAAAGTAATGTGAAACATTGCAGACCACTGATTGGTCAGAAGAGAGACGCGTCACACGTTGTAGCGTCATGCAGTGTGTTACCACCAATCGGAAAGCGCATATTAGGTTTTTACTTCCTGAATGTCAGATCATCACAACACGGCTAATAACGTTAGCTTTAACTCTCCGCCGGAGTGGACTACGATCGCTCCTAAGGAGTACTAAACGAGACATAATGATTTTACTGTCTGCAACGAATGTTATAATAAAAGCCCTTCGTTCTATACACTTGTCTGATTGAAAACTTTATTAACAGACCGCAGAATGGGACAACTCAGCACGCTCTGAGCAAAGAAAGGAACTGAGATATGAATAGAGTATTGCTTGCCTTGCTATTGTCCGGTAAATACGCTGATGTTATTGAACGTATAACTATATAATGTTAATGCCACAAAACGAATGCCTTTATTATAAAGTAGTAACTTTATAGTAATAATAATAAGAAAGGGTCGGGGGGGTTAGGGGTAACCACCCCTGCCCGCGACACCGAGTGAACAGCGCACGATCAGAGGGTAAACTTCGAATCCGTGTTTCACTTTCAATAACTAATGCGTGCTTGCCGAATCCCAAACAATATTCATGCTGCAAAGTCATCCTCTAAAAATAGACATTTAGACTAGAGGCAGGCTATATGCTATAAAGAGTAGACTACTACTAAAAAAAAAATGCATTCAAACTTTTTTTTTTTTTTTTTTTTTGTGCATGCGGTAATAACCGCGGCGGTAGGAAATATTTTGCAAATTTGTGCGGTAAGGAAATAATCAATACCGCGGCAGCTCTATGTGTATGTGTGATGTCCAATGTGTGTGTGTCTTACTCTGATCACTGAGTGAGAGGAGTGCGTGTGTGTAATTATAATGTATTGTGTGTGTCTGTCTGATCATCATCATCTCCTGCAGGGGAAAACACAGTACACACCATTTACAATTTCTTTAAATTGCAGTGCAGGAACGTGAGCATATCGACATGCTTTGGAGTGAGGCTGGCCCGCTTCTTTGAGGCGATGTTCCCAGCTGCTGAGAAGAGACGCTCAGAGGGAGTGGAAGTAACTGGAATGCACAAGTATGACTTGGCTTGTGATGCAAGGGTTGGGTACTTTGCCTCATTCAACTTCCACCAAGACAGGGGATTTTCTGTCTTTGAGATGGGCTGCTCTCCGAAGTACATCAGCACTTCGTTAATGAGTGCTTGTGTGCGTGCATCCTGATCATTGCTCTGTGTCACTGTCTGTTGACTCACTTCCAAGCAGTGAATCGAGAGCTGAAACAGACCTAGTTGTCTCAGCTGAGGCTGTGGCATAATTGTCATTAATGTCAAGTTGAACAACAGCTTCTTCATTCCTACTCCTAGTGGACTGTAGGACCAGAGCTTGTAATTTATTCTGAACAGTGAACCTCTCCTCTGGTGTCAGGAATTTTAGTTTTCGGAATCGTGGGTCTAGTGCAGATGCAATGATCGTTTTGCTTGGGTCATCATCTTTGATGGCAAGCTCTGTTGACCAGCGTGTAGTGGTCGCCACTGAAGCAGCCGCCTGGAAGGCCTGCACAGGAGCTGTATCATAGGCAGTGTGGGTGGACTTCAGAAGCCCTCTGACTAGAGGAGGCAGGGCGGAGACGGTCACATAGTTTTCACCACTCAGGTAGACGGTGGCACATTCAAAAGCTTGGAGAGCTTTGGCCAGTTCATCTAGCAGGGTCCACTGCTCAGGCTTGAGGTCCAGGTATTGTTTCCCTCTCTGTGTTACTGCCGGGTCAGACAGAGTCGCAGTCAGTGGCCATCTCTGTTCCAGCAGGCGAGTCACCATGTAATAGGTGCTGTTCCACCTGGTAGAGACATCTTGGATAAGTTTGTGTTCCGGGGTGCCCATCTGTTTCTGCTTTATTTTCAGCTTGCTTGAAGCCAGTTCACTCCTTTTAAAGTGCTCGACGAGACACCTCGCTGCTCCTAGTGCTTTACTAATCAGAGGCTGTTTCAGTGCATGATTGATCACCAACTGTAATGTGTGGCCTGCGCAGCAGATGGACACCCATCCATGTTTTTTCTCCAAGATGCCAGCAGCCAGCAGGACATTGGCGCCATTGTCATGAACAACCGCCACAAGCTTGCTTGGAGGGATCTCAAACCTTTCCACAGCCTGCTCAATCCATGTAGCAATGTTGGTCCCAGTGTGCCGTTCTTCGAGTGGCATGGTTGTGAGGCAGAAGCTATTGAGCTTCCATCACTTAGAAAGTGACAGGTGATGCCAAGATATGCCTCTGTCGCAACACTGGTCCAGGCATCAGTTGTCAGGGCAATCTTGTTCTTGTTTGCTTTAAGAGCAATTTTAACCTTAGCAAAAGTATCTTCATACTTTCTCTCCATGAGCTTTGTAAAATGAGTTCTGGAAGGTAAGGTGTAACCTGAATGGAATGTGGTGACCATCTGCTTAAAGCCCTCATCTTCAACCATCGATAATGGTCTCATGTCTTTAACAAGCATGGTGAGGATGCTCTCTGTGAAGACTCCAGCCATTTGAGGGGTGCATGAGCCTCTCTTCAGGACAAACTCATCCACACGTGTTTGCTTTGCCCTACAATAGAAAGAGAACAAAAAAAACAGAAAGCTGTATTAATTATCATCAGAATTTGTAGGCTATAGTATCAGACTATCAGTTTATTTTTATTAATTATAGTCAGCCTTATATATACCTAGGCTAGAATTAATAATATTGAGATGCAATATCTATGTTTTCCCACTAGAGGGAGTTATCGCTTAAGGGATATTATTTTGTGGACTACAGACAGAGTGACTACAGATATATACGTGAGGTATTTCCGTATCCGGTTGGTCGGCATAACAAACGAAACTAAAAGTGAAGCAGCACCAGCAACGCTGTAACCTCACCTGTACTAACTACTAAGCATGGCGCTGTTTAACGTTACTTACAACATACAGCAGCAGCGCAGCCTCTATAAGCCTCAGCAATAGAGTTCGCATAGCAAGCATTATATCCATATCCATGAGACGTTCTGTTTTCCAACGTAAAAAATACAATACTATGGCTAACTACTCTAGAACTTACCCATGTTCCGACGACGTCACCGTGGCTCCGGGGTGCTTTCGTTTTAGATGTTCGTGCATCGCCGTGGTGCTGCTGTGAAATGCCAATTCCACCTTGCATAATCGGCATTTAACAGTTTTCTTCGGTTTGTCATCTGTAAAGAATTCCCACACCTTTGATGCCCTCGGTCTTGCTTTTTTTAATTCATCTCCTCCGTCTTTCTCTCTCCCTTCCGCCATCTCATCTCCTCTGTCTTTCTCTCTCCCTTCCGCCATCGTTCATTCTTTCTTCTGCAGTGAAGTTCTTACCTGCAGGCTGCGCCGTTTTGTACCAGAATGCACTGCAGTCAGACAATGGAAACTATACTGCCCCCAGCAGTTCCTGTAGTGCATTGCAGTTACAAATGAACATTTGCGCATTGCAGTTACTTATTATTAATTGTTATTGTTATTGTTTTTAATGACTAATCGACGCAACAATATCTCGTCGACGATTTTTCATAATCGACATCGTCGATTATGTCGACTAATCGTTGCAGCCCTAGTGTATTACTGTGGACGACCAGCTAAACTGAAAGCAATGTGGAGAGTGGGGCTCGAACAGGAGGTTCGAGCCTAGTCTCCAGCATTCGTTGCGAGCGCCTTGCCCACTGCGCCACGTAGCCGCCCCATATTATATATTATTATTATATATATATTATATATTAGAACCATGCACTGTTTAGATTGTCTTATTTATGTTTGGACACTAGAGGGCTCACCACCCATTACAGCCCACCTCTATAAGTAGCCCAGCTAATTACTGTGATCTCGTGCACCTGCTGAGGATTTACCTTCAAACACTGTTTCACTGTTGGAACTGACCACGGAGCAATTGACGACTGTTCTGTTTAACCCTTCATTTACTATAATTTACCTTCGGACAACAATAAACCCTGTAAACCGAACCGGCGGCAACTTTGGACATTCAATTCATTCAACATCACAACTTTGGTACAGCGTGAAAAGGCACATTAGCGGGTGCATCGTGGACGACTGTCAGCACACCCAGGAATGACAGTCGGCCACTACAAGGAGACTGACGTGAGTTTCAGCGTTTTTGTTTATCATTTTCGATACAAACTGCTCTGATCAATATATCACCCATACTACATAAATCATTTAACGTCGGTCACGGAATTATAAACGAACCCCCCCCCCCTCCGTTCACCCGCGCATGACCAGTCATAACGTTTAGGACCATGTACAGTTGACATTTTTAATATAGCTTTGATCGGTATCAAACGGCATTTGATAATCTAATATATGCATTTATGTCTATATCTCACGTTCTAGGAAATACTGCAGAAAACGATAAAAACATATTTATACTCTAGACGGTATTTTCGTATGAATGTGTGAATGAAAAAGTAAAACGTTCCTACATCCTGAACGATAGATAATCGATGTTGAATGGGCCATAGTAATGTCAATTTAGCAATACAATTTAAAAAGTTATAGCCCTGCAAAGAAGGTGAACATCTCCATAGACTTACAGTACTGGCAGAGAATGGTATAAGATGATCAAAGTGGTGGTGGCAGGGAATGGGTTAAGCACCCCCACAGCCCAAATGGAATGATAAAAAAAAATATTATATATATATATTTTTTTTTTTTTTTTTTTTTTATAGTCTACCATCGGCTAATTTCGGCCAATCAAAGTCGACTATCCAAATCCTTAGTCGGGGACAGCCCTACTATTGACCATAGTCAAAGTATTGTTCTTATCAATTGAAACCCAGCTGCATGATTTATCAGGCCTGATGGCTCTGAGGGGGGTTTGCTTTGCATGAGAGCATAACAAATGGCTATTGAGCGGGCGGCTACGTGGCGTAGTGGGCAAGGCGCTCGCCACGAATGACGGAGACGCTGGGCTTGCCTGTTCGAGCCCAGCGCTCCACATTGCTTTCAGTTTAGCTGGTCGTTCATACTAATACACATTGGCCGTATTAGGGGGTGGGAAACTGATGGGTGGGGATCGGGCGTTGTGGACAGCGACTCCTACAGGTCGGTTGGTGCGCCTGCGCAGTAGAATCAGGAAGTGTCGGGGGCAGTGTGAGCCTCCCACGCGTTACTCCTCGCCACTGAGAGATCGAGCTGCGCAGGTGGAAAGATGCGACTGCTGTTACCTCAAGTACCGGAGGGGACTTGTGCTATGTATGACTTAGTCCACATTGCAGCCGGCTTGTGGGAGGCAAGATACAGCGTTCGTGACAGGGGAGGGTTGAATTGGATGATACGAAATTGGGATTGGAGAAAATATAGAAAATGGGAGAAAAAGTGTATCAAAAAAAAATTCTATTGAGCAATACACTTATCAACAACAGTTAATAATCTTAATTGTTTATTAAATCAACCTCTCCAAAATATTTAATGTATAGAGAATGGCGTGTCAGTGCTTTAACGTTAGGTGCTTTGCAATATTCTTTCTGCTAGGACCCTTCCATGGCACTCTTCTGTAGCATCGCTTGCATACAGTATGGGCTGCTCCTGGAATCATTTACCTTTCCTAGTTTTATTCATCTTGAAATTAGCCATTCAGAATTGCATCTTCAATCAACCTAGTAGCACCTGGCTTGTATGTGTGTGTGTGCGCGTGTGAAGAGACCTTGGGAAAATGTGCATGTACAAGATGGCAGCCCGCTCATAAATCTTATCTTTTCTACCTAAAGTTGAACCAAAAAAATTCCCTATTTAACGGTAAGTTTGATATGCTATTGCTGGATCTTGAGTATTTGATCTGCAATGCCTAGTCTGACAGTTTGTTCTGAATTTAATTCGACGGTACAGGCTCGTGCACCACTGCTATGCTTATATGCTTATATGCCTATGCCTACTATGTTACTGCTGGAATCCTATACTACTATGCATTAGTGTTGTCAAAAATATCGATTTTTCTATACATATCGATTCTGAATATTTAAAACGGTTTCAATACTAATTTCCCGCAATATCGATATTTAATTATTCATAAAAAAATATATATATAATTTTGTATAAGGAAGTTGCATTGTTCATTTCTATACCTGTAATAGTACAGATATTCCACACACACACATGTGCATTCAGTTAAGTTGGAATATGACTGTAATACAAACAGTTCAGTTTGTCAGGTACATGCAACACGGATTACAGTGTTTACATCTGTCTGCTTGAGAAAATACCATGTTCTGCAATAAAAATGATTGAAGTGAGATGAACAGACTGAACTTTATTTTATTAGATAAAACATGTTGACAAAGTTTTACTTTGCAGTTGAAAAAAGGTAATACATTAAATTTGATCAAAAAAAAGAAAGGCATGTTGTGATGAATTGAAAATGGGGGACCCTGATGTAAACAAGACAAGTCTTTCTCTGGTCTGCATCCCCTTAACAATTGTGTGTATTGAGCTGTACTGTATTGTACCCATTCTGCAATCTGTTAATACAATTTGCAATCAATCAATCTGTTATGCTTAACATGCAGTACTATTAACTTTACTTAATTTCTAAGATTATGTCATTTAGTTATTTTTATGTGTGATCTAAAAATAAACAAAGGGTTTTAAAAGTGTTATATTTATCTTCTCTTATAGTACCAGGAGAATCAACCAGCAACAAAAGCAACATTTATTTAAAAAAATATATATATTTATATAATTTTTTTTTTTTACATTTTAAGATTGAACCTTTTTAAATCGTATCGAATATCGATACCTTTCAAGGTATCGTATCGAAGTTTGAAATTCCAGTATCGTGACAACACTACTATGCATTCAGAGGGAATCACTGAAGTTTGGCACAAACAATACCACTTACCCCTCCTGCTGACTTGTTGTACACAATTTGTAAGTCGCTTTGGATAAAAGCGTTAGCTAAATGTAAATCTTAATGGAGCAGCTCGCTCGTTACAGGCACAGAAACAGCCTGTTGAGAACATGACAACAGAGGGGTATAGAGGCTGCTAGAATGCATAATCTGAGTGTTTTTTGTTTCGCAAAAAACATCAAACATTTATGGGACCTCAAAGACCTATATTAACTTGTTGAAAAGGACTAAAATATGTCCCCTTTTAATAATAATCTGCAAAACGCAGTGCGTTTTCTCTCAATGTATCGTTTCAGCCCTATCAGTCCAATCTACAAGAGGAAGTTGACCAGATTCATTATGACAACCTGCTGCCTTTAGGCTAAATGTGATGCGAGTCCTCTTGTTTGTAATATTCCCAAAATACTTAATTGTTGTTTTGCAAAGCTTGCATATTGTGTGAGTCTTATCAAGCTGCTCCTTCCAAGAAATTGGTAATGCCATTTTGAATAGATTATTTAATTTTTTGGTTTTAAAATGCAATGTCTCCCTCTGCCCCAGGTTCAGCCAGTGACCTACTGATTATTAAAACGGAAGAGGAGCAGGACACACTTGACCCACCCGGGGATATTTCCTTTCAGATGAAGGAGGGCGACACAGACCAGGATATCGGTATGTTACTTTCTCTTTCTACTAGGGAGGTTAACAATTAATCAAAGATCGATTGATTGATTGTTAAGGATCTACTCGAACACATGACATTTACTCAATCTACTATCAAACAATGATATGTTACAATGTTGTCCGTCTCTTATTACATTGTAGCCATCAGTAGAATGGTGTATTTTCAAAGCATGTTTAAATGAACAGATAGAGGGTGCAATATAACTATGACGAGGAGGCAACTACATCTGTGTCTGGAAAATAAGTGAGGGAAAAAAACAAGAGCGACAGCAACTTGCTAAATTAAGCAGGCTAAGAGAAGTGTTGATTTTGAAAAAAGTAACCAAAGTCGGTCTACATTTATCAAAAACAATAGATATGGTTGACGGCAAGGAGAGCTTGCAAAGTTCGGAGTTGCTTGCGCAGCTAGCTAACGTTACCGCTGCTCGCAAGGTTGCATTGACGACAGCCGGACTCCCATGACGACCGAACGCTATGTTACTGTCACTTGCCACTACATCACGAGGACTGGCGAGTCACCACGCGTTGATGACTCCAGGGGGACTATCGTAGGTTCTCTAACGAACTTCCTACAAGGTTATTTACAAGGAAACTTACGAGAATGTTGGTGCATGAGGTCCATTGAGAGCAAGTACATCACACAATATAAAAAGAACAATAAGAGTAATAAAAACAATATAAACAATTAAAACAATACAATTATAATAGAAATGGAAATATTTTGAAACAGCTGCAGACTGACAGAATTATTAGTGTTCAAATATCTAAACTGACTAATGGATACCAGTGTATTGAGTTACAGAGTGAATTGTAAGATGTTCCATGTGTTGGGGGCAGAGAAGATAAAGAGTTAATTTTAGGTACCTGAAGTACAAGCCAGTCACTGGAACGAGTAAAATCCACAGGACCATTTCATCAGTGTGGAGATATCGGATGGAAGATCACCAATAATGGCCTTTTATATGAACAGATGCCAGTGAAAATGACTTTTCTCTGCCAGGGAGGACCAACTTGCCATTGACCAGGGCCTTCTAACAAATGCTAACATGTTCTGTTTACAATATACTGATAACACTGACCACACAAAAGCTTAAACGCAACAGTTTCAAAATGAATGTATCTTTTGTCATGTTTGTAAACATCAGAGTACAAAATAATTGTATTTTGATTTATGATGAACTAACCACAAAGCTTATTTTCCATCTAAAAGTAAAGTGCTTACATTTTAGTTAAATCTCTTTTTTCTTCCCTCTTTTCTCCAACACAGATATCTTCCCTGGCCTTCCCTCCACTAACAAACAGAAGAACATTGACAAACCAAGGCAATGGTTTGACCAATATGGGACAAACGTTACTACAGAGAGAAATCACATACCTTACTCTGTACCAGTACCTTACTGTGTACAATACTGCTGTGACAAGTGTGGAAAGTGCTTCAGAAAGTCATATGAATTAGAGCGACACCAGCGCATTCATAGAGAGAAACAATATGAAAAACCCTACTCCTGTGACCAGTGTGAAAAGAGCTTTAGTCAACTGTGTCTTCTGAAATTACACCAGAGAATTCACACAGGAGAAAAACCCTACTGCTGTGCCCAGTGTGGGAAGAGCTTTAGTAATCTGGGTAATCTGAAAACACACCAGAGAATTCACACCGGAGAAAAACCCTACTCCTGTGACCAGTGTGGGAAGAGCTTTAGTCATCTGTCTAGTTTGAAATTACACCAGAGAATTCACACAGGAGAAAAACCCTACTCCTGTGACCAGTGTGGGAAGAGCTTTAGTCATCTGTCTAGTCTGAAATTACACCAGAGAATTCACACAGGAGAAAAACCCTACTCCTGTGACCAGTGTGGGAAGAGCTTTAGTCATCTGTCTAATCTGAAATTACACCAGAGAATTCACACAGGAGAGAAGCCCTACTGCTGTGTCCAGTGTGGGAAGAGTTTTACTGATCTGAGAAATCTGCAATCACACCAGAGAATTCACACAGGAGAAAAACCCTACTGCTGTGACCAGTGTGGGAAGAGCTTTGGTCGTCTGATTATTCTGCAATTACACCAGAGAATTCACACAGGAGAGAAGCCCTACTGCTGTGTCCAGTGTTGGAAGAGTTTTAGTAATCTGGGTAATCTGAAAACACACCAGAGAATTCACACAGGAGAAAAACCCTACTGCTGTGACCAGTGTGGGAAGAGCTTTAGTCATCTGTCTAGTCTGCAATTACACCAGAGAATTCACACAGGAGAAAAACCCTACTGCTGTGACCAGTGTGGGAAGAGCTTTCGTCATCGGATTAGTCTGCAATTACACCAGAGAATTCACACAGGAGAAAAACCCTACTGCTGTGACCAGTGTGGGAAGAGCTTTCGTCATCTGGGTAATCTGAAAACACACCAGAGAATTCACACAGGAGAAAAACCCTACTCCTGTGACCAGTGTGAGAAGAGCTTTAGTGATTTCTCTAGTCTTAAATCACACCAGACGATTCACACAGGAGAGAAGCCACATGATTTAGGCCTTTCACACCGGCCGGGTTCCGTGCCAGAGCCGGCTCCCGAACGTAATCTCGAACCGGCCGGCGCGTTCACACCGGGAATAATTGGTTCGGAACATGACGGAGGCTTTAGTTCGGCCCTCTAAGAAAACACTGAGCACCAATTTTTCATGTTCCGAACCAATTATTCTAACACTGTAGCCAGTGTTAGAAGAGTTCCATTTATAATGAATGTGTGGCCCAGTGTTGAAAACACAGTACGTCATTACAGCTAACATACCATCGAGAATAATGAAAAACTACTACCAAGAGCGTTTGACCTGCACAGAAGCATCTGTGAGAGAGAAGCAGTACTAGCATAGACAGTTTTCATTGACAACAGTTGTGTTTCTGTCGCTCTGAGGAGTGAGACAGACGGTGTGGATGTTCCTGGGACAATGTGTCATTGGTAAGAACGAACATGCATTGTTCTAGTGCATAGGTGTCAAACTCATGGCCCGCGGGCCAAATCCGGCCCGCCACGTCATTTAATGTGGCCCCCCAAGAGCTCAGTTTTTTTTTTTTACATTAATATTGGGTTAAAAAATAGCAGTGTTAAAATAATTGTGGGTTAATGCGTTAATAAAGCTTTAACTTTGACAGCCTTAGTTATTACACATTCTTACACATACATGTATGTTGAACATCTGAGGTAACAAAGGAAAAAAGCCAAAAGCACTTACTCCTCAGACATTCTTTGACAATTTTACAGCCCAAAATACAAAAAAGATCCAGGCGGAATAGGTAACAAAGGGTTGAAGAAATATTGTCTGAACTGTCAGATGCAAACTGGCTGTGTGACATAACCGAGCATCTCGCTCAATTGAATAAGAAGCTGTAGGGACGCAAACAAGTCCCACCCAAAACTTGACCAATATAGTTGTGAACTGAGACAACCCTTATTTTGTTATTTTTGAGTACAGTTACAGTTGTGTGTTCATGCAGACACATAATAGCAATTTCATTACGAATTGAAAATGGGGGACCCTGATGTAAACAAGTCGAAAGTCTTTCTCTGGTCTGCATCCCCTTAACAATTGTGTGTATTGAGCTGTACTGTACTGTACCCATTCTGCAATCTGTTAATTAAACTATCTTCCATTAGTTGGATGTATGGCCTCTGCAAGGTTGTGTGCAGCCATTTGTTTTTGTAACATCTGCTACATATGTCCCACGTGTTCTTTGCAACTCAGTTGTTAGTTCTGCCCCTCTTGACTGTGACAAAAAGGTTTTGAACAAACTTAATGTCATAGCTTGTATTTGATGATATTCTTCTTTGTTATTTACTTGAATAGTTTGATCATTGATTGGTGGAGTAATATGGGGTTCTGATAAACTAAAATTATTTGTTAAAATAACATAAGCTAACATATATTTTTACATTTATGCAAATGAATATGCAATATGTATAACTTGAATAAGTAATAAATACAGAAACACCATGTTTAACTATGTAAATGTGTAGCTACATTTATTTTACATTACATTAACATTTATACGGTCTTTGGCCCTTTGAGGGCAACCATAATGCTGATGTGGCCCTCTGTGAAAATGAGTTTGACACCACTGTTCTAGTGTTTTAAATACTGGGATCATAGGAACTTTCTGACCTCAGTATGGGGTGACTAGCCAAAAACCAAGCTAATTAACAAACATGTGGTGTACACACTGGAGGGGAAAACTGCTTCTGGTAGGGACTTTTATATTTTTATGTGGACACTAGTGATTTAGTTAACTAATGTCAGATATTGTCAACATTCCTAGTAAGACATGTTTTTTTACTTTCACAAGAAGAAGTGTTTATTTTAGAGATGTCCGATATTATCGGCCTACCGATATTATCGGCTGATATTGGCATTAAAATGTGATATCGGAAAATATCTATCGGTTTTCAAAAATTATTATTATTTTTTTTACATTTCTATAACCTTTATTTACCCAGACAAGCAAGTAAGAACAAATTCAGATTTTATTTATTGTCAAAGGTATGCATAATGTTATGTTAATTCCACAACAAGACATATGTAATGTTAACACTTTGACTGCCTAAAAACGATTTACAACGTCTTTGCTGGCGATGCTAAAGTTGCCGGGGGACGCTGTAAGTCGTCTTTATATCAATATTTCAAAAATCTGCGATCTGATCCATAATGTCCCTCCGCTGGCCTGAGAACCACCAGCAGGACCCACTGAGCTCTCTGGCGGTTCAGGAGCGCCATCTGGTGGCCGATCGCGCAACCGCTTAACAGGAAGCACAGTGGAGGTTGTGCTACATGTCCGTATTGCTTCCGGCCACTCGGGATAGGTTCCGGCACTCTAGCTCGTCACTCTACATAGCGATCGATTGCCAATAACTCGATAAACAACATGATTTGGACGTATATACCATTATACAAGCTGGAGATGGACCGGGTAATAATATATCCCATAATGATAAAATTTCTACTCGACGATGATCGCCCAACGGCGCGCGGACACTGGGGTGAGTTTCAGCGTGTAACGTTACCGTCTTCGATAATAACTGATATTATCAACATTTGACCCACATTAGATGATTGGTATAACGCTGCCCACGGAATTATAAACGCCCCCTCGCCCATCCGGTCAACATCAGATGACGTGTAGTAACTTCTAGAAGTACGTCTAGTTGGAATTTTTTATATCGCGCGGATTGCCATCAAACTGTATTTCATCATCAATATAATGCATTTGGGGCTATATATCACGTTCTGGAGAAAGCTGCAGAAAGAGATGAAAACATACTTATACATTAGACCATACTTTACTATGAATATGTGAATGAAAAAGTTTAACGTTGCTACACAATGAACAATACATATAGGACTTTGAATGGGCCCTAATAATGGCAATGTAGCAATAGAATTTAAAAAGTTATAGCCCTGCAAAGAAGGGGACTTTCTCCATAGACAAATAGCGCTGGCAATCTATGGTATATCATTAATTTAACCCATGGCAGCCAAAGTGTTAATTACCTGAAATTATTCTGTTTTTTGGCGGGGGAAACCCTGCATATATCGGTATCGGTTGATATCGGTATCGGAAATTAAGAGTTGGACAATATCTGTATATCGGTATCGGTAAAAAAGCCAATATCGAGCATCCCTAGTTTATTTTACAATATAGTTTGGATGTCTAAACCACGATAAAGTTTAGGAAAACGTGTGGAAGCTGCTAAAACGTACAGAGAAGCACTTAGTCAGCAGGAAAGGGTGCAATATTTTGATAAACTTCAGGTTAATAGGTGGTGAAGATTCGTACAAGCTGGCTCCTTCTCTTGGAATTACGACCGACAATTCGGCCTTCTATTGCCTATCCCGACAGTGAACTACCTACTTTTTTCACCAAGCCCATACACAGCCGAAGACCTTAACCTCTTAAGCCCGACGGGTTTCTGACATCACGTCATGAATCAATGTCTACAGACTATAAGTAGATAATTTTTTATTATTATTATTATAATTTTTCTTTTATATATATATCCACGAGTAAAGACCCTAACCATGTCACAACAGCAGTCATGGTGTATATTTTCAACAATACGTTTGTTTACCAATAGTCTAAAGTGTTATTATTGAGATTTTTGTTCATGGAATGTCTTCATAATTTAGCGAATATCCGCCATTTTGTATTTGCGTCGCAGATTGTAGTCATATGAGGAGAGGGCATTGAAATTGAATAAACGTGGAGCGGTACTTTATTAACACAATAGAAAAAAACTTGATGGAAAGAAAGCAGATAACCAATATTTACAACATGTTACAACTAGATGATCCAGGAGATACCGCCTATATTAAAGAAAAATGGGAGTTGGAAGCTAATGTGATCATCGAAAATGAAGAATGGGAGTACAGCCATTCAAGCAATCATAAAATCACAAATAGCCCTACGTGGAAGGAGTTTGACTGGAAGGTCAAGGTCAGGTACTTTAGGACTCCTCAAGTTCTCTCCGGATTTGCTGGTGGGTCCTCACCACTATGTTGGAGAGGATGTGGAATGATCGGAGATCATACACATATTTTCTGGGACTGTCCAAAAGTGCAGACATTTTGGGTGAATATCAAAAATGAGATTAAAACCATTCTAGATCTTGACTTACCTCTGAATCCATCGTACTATATCTTGGGATGTATACCGAAAGGCACATACTATGGGGATACGTTATACATCTTGAGAGTGATACTGTTAATAGCAAGGAAAATGATAACTATGGCATGGTTACAAAATCAACCACGACGATCAAACAATGGACCAAGAGATTGAGACGGATGTATACAATGGAAGAAATGACTGCACAATTGCAAATGAAAAAAAGATATATTTATGCAGAGATGGTCACTTGTAACCTTGTCCCTGGATACACACTAACATGAGTCTGACCTCCCTCCTTTTTTTTTTCTTCGAAATAAATGTTTCTATTTTTTTTTTTTTTTTTTCTATGTCCTTAATTTTTTTTATAATTCTTCCTCCCCTGGGTTGTTTATGAGGCGTACTCGGTTTATACTGCTTATTTTGATTATGCTGAATACTTTGAAAACAAATTGAATAAGATGGAAGAACCTGAGTAACAAATGTCATTGACTATGTGAATCAAGTATATACTGTATGATCAATGCAACGCGATGTTCACTATGACACAAAATAAAAGAAAGTAAAAATAAATAAAAATGGAATTGAAACTACATTACCCAGCCGATTATAGCTTCCTGCAAGCAAATTACTTGTATATGAATTTTTTTTATTTCTCTGGATTATCTATCACAAAACTGAACGTTATTGGCATAGATTGGAGCGCAGTTAGTGTGTACCTTCTGTGAACGTTTAGCAACAATCTGCGTTGCAATCCGATCCAAAATGGCGAAGCCATTTGTTTAACCATTATTTACCCAGGGTAGGTTATAAGAATGGAACTGTACATACAGTAGATTTCATTCACGGTTCTTGCTCCACGCCTGGAGATACAAAATCCAAATTGAACTCTGGCATTTGAAAGGGGATATTTGGCCCGATCCATAGATGTGCGAGTTGGCTATAATAAGGTAATTTATACAAGATACTTTAATGCCACACAACAATGGTTGGTGGTAATTGTTTTCGGTACAGATTGTTAAGCACTGGTTACATCAACATGAAACAGACATCAACATCAAAAACGCCCCCCTCCCAATCCCACAATAAACATATATACATAAATACATATAGGACAGTCACGGTAACGGTGTCAGTCAGTGACAGATGCTTGCCCGTCTGTGCAAAGGCGGGCGGGCGGGCCAGGGTGTTCAGTGTTCGGACTGCTGTGGGGAAAAAACTGTTTGTGAATGAATGAATGAATGAATGAATGAAAACTTTATTTAACAGATTGCAGAATGGGTACAATACAGTACGGCTCAATACATACAATTGTTAAGGGGATGCAGACCTGAGAAAGACGTTTGTCTTGTTTCCATCAGGGTCCCCCATTTTCAATTCATATAGACATTTATGACATACACAACATACATGACATTTATGGCATAGGGACATATAGGTATTTAGTACTGATACATTTGTGACATAGGCGGTATTCAAATATACAGTACTGTTTCCCCTAGATCCTGACAGAGTATATACATATGATGGGGAGGGGACTGTACATTAGGAGGGGGTGGGTGGGTGGGAGGGAAATATACATACGGCGGGGAGGGAATATATACATGCGGTGGGGAGGAGACTGTCTATTAGGAGGTGGTGGGGGTTTTGGGCATTTACGGTGGCCAGTTTCGAATTGCAGCCTCCCGTAGGTGCTCTTTAAGGGCGGTTTTGAATGTGGGCAGGGATTCACATTCCTTTACAGCTTTGGGTAGGGCGTTCCACATTGTTGTGGCATAATTGCGAAACGTGTTTAGTCCCTTGTTTGAGCCGAATCTGGGTTTAACATGATTTGTTGAGCTTCCTCTGGTGTAGTGGTTGTGGTATTCACTGACCTTTGGGAAGTATTTTGACATGTACATGGGCACCCCGGTCGTATAGTGTATCTTGTAGACCAGGCCCATTGCAAGTTGCTGTACTCTGTCGTCTACTCTAAGCCATCCTAGGTTGGCAAAGTGGGCAGGGGTGAGGTGGGTTCTGGGGTTCAGGTCAAGTAGTAGTCTGACCAGTTTGTTTTGTGATGTTTGTAATTTTGTTTTAAGCGCCTTTGAGGTGCTTTGGTACCATGAGGTGCACGCATAGTCATAGTACCCTTGAATGAGTGCTCCTGCCAGAGTCTTCAGGGTATTCTTGTTTACCAGAGAGGAGATCCGGTACAAGAATCTAGTTCGTTGGTTGACTTTTTTTATTACATTGGATGCCATTTTGTCACAGGAAAGATTTGCCTCTAGGATGGAACCCAGGTAGGTAATTTCGTCTTTCCTTGTGACAATATTGTCACCCACTGTAACTGAGAATCCGTCGGTCTTGCTGAGTTTGTTATTTGAACCGAAGAGAATGGACTCTGTTTTGCCCATGTGTAATGATAGTTTGTTATCAGCGAGCCATATGCAGATTTTGCCTAGTTCCGTGCTGAGGGTTTTTTCAACCTGCAATTTGTTCTTGTCAGAGACCAGCAGGGCTGAGTCGTCCGCAAACAGGAACAAGTTGCAGTCACAGGCTGACGACATGTCATTTGCATAAATTAGGAAGAGTAGCGGTCCTAGTATGCTTCCTTGTGGAACACCACAGCTCACTGTGAGGGGGGGGGATAGAGTACCGTTTACCTCTACCATCTGTTCTCTCCCCTCCAGGTAGGATTGCATCCAGCTCACTGATAGGCTATCAAAACCAATTGCTTTTAGCTTGTCCATTAGAATGGAGTGATTGACAGTGTCGAAGGCCTTTTGTAGGTCCAGCATGACCATGCCGCAGTATTTGCCAGCGTCCACCTCTTGTTTGATGTGGTCGTTCAAGTGAAGCGTGTGTGTCTGGTTAGAATGGACCTGTAGCGACCTGAGGGCATGTGCTGGAATAAGTGGTGTGCTGGGTGAGAGGGGTCGTTGACTATTTTACCAGAGCGGGTGACTGTGCGTGAGGTGTAGATGGAGTCCAGAGAGGGGAGGGGGCAGCCAATTATTTTGGAGGCTGTCTTGATGCGTTGGAGTTTTGTGTTTGGTGTGTTTATCAGTGGAACCGTACCAGACTGTGATGGATGAGGTGAGGATGCTTTGAATTATGGCAGTGTAGAATTGGACCAGCAGGTGTTGTTGGACTCTATAGGCCTGGTATTCTATATTCTATAATAATATTTCAAATTGCATGTGTCCGGATGGCAGAATTCAGTACTGTATCTACCAAACATCCTGTTTAATCATCTTCCCTTTATTCCTTTGCTTAAATGTTTATCTCAAGAAGGTGCTGAACAAGCTCAGTGGCAGTTTTTCATGTCTGGTAATTTTCTAGCATGGTGTTTATTCACTGTCAAAGATGCAAAGAAAAATCATAATTTATATTCTCCTTTGTTTCATCACAATTTACTCAAGCCTAGTAACAGACACAATATTTCTGACAATGGGAATACATTCCATGAGATCCATAGATGTCCCTAGATACCAAGAACATGCAAATGGACCTTGTAGGAGTAGATGTGTATTTTTAGGAGGATTTTCATAAAATAGGGCTTAACAGGTTAAATGTTACAAAGATTTGGATACCTACAACCAGATGGTGTGTGGGTGGGTGAGAGAGGCACAGTATCAGCTCATCGATGTCATCGATGTATTGTGAAAGCCAAGGTAGGTGATGCAATAACGTTACTAGATCAACTGATCTTTAACGTTATGGACATTTTAATATCTAAGATTTTTAGGATTTCAAATTTTTCGATCGAAATGCTGATCTTGTGCTACTGTAGTAGGCTATGAAATTAGATAAGAATCAGATATTCAGCCAGGAAACGGCAGCTTAATATCAATATGCTTGCATACTGTTATACTTGTTACACTGTAAAATTTGTTATTAATACTTCACCTAACGTTATCTGACCAGAAATGCGCAGAACAAACTCGAATGTTGTCAAGATTCTTGCCCTGGAAATTCTGGTTCCAACCACAAATGCCTCCTTTCCTCAGACAATTTTTGCACTCTTCTCCCTGATTTGTAATACCTTTTGTCAATCTGAAGTACTCCAAATGCTTTTCCCAGTCCGACCGATTAGTACAGCCAAAACACGGCATTAATTGACCATTTTCAGCAACAATGACGAGTAACAGTTGCGAGTTCGGTTGCACTGTTTATGCTCAGTATCTCCGAAATGGCCGACTTCCGGATTGATGACGTGCCGTGCAAACACTCTATAGTAGTGAAAGTCGGGTCACTTTCCTCTGGAGATCCATCCCTCTGTGCAGGCCTAGTGAGTGTAGAAGTAGGCATATTGCATAATTCTTTGACAATTATGCCTTGTGTGCTCAAGATTGGGAATGATCTTGTTGATGAAGTGACCACGAGAGGAGATATTATGTTATTAAATATATGTTGTGGTTTGACGTTATGTACTGAAATAACTAGGGACTAACTTATGCCAATTCTCTTCCTGGTCGTTGCGCGCTTTTCCCAGTCAGCCAGCCGCTTCTTTTCACCTGACACAGAGGACTCTCACCGGGGGACTGTAACGTGTGGGAGGATCACACTATCTCACCCAGATCCCTTCCCTGCTGAACAGGTGCCTCGACCGACCAGTAGGAGTTGCTGTTTTACAACGACCAGGATACATACCCCACCGGCTTCCCACCAGCTAACACTGCCAATTGTGTTAGTAGGGACGACTGACCAAGCCAGAGGTACCGCTGACAGCTGGATTCGATCCAAGAGTCTCTGCGGTGGTAGGCGAGCGCTTGGTCCGCTGCGCTACCCAGCCGCCCTACCAATCCGATATTATTGTTCATAATTTTTTTTTTTAAGATTTGTATAATTGCTAATGTTTTAAATCAATCAAACCGCTGCATACTTGCATCGTTATGATCAATCTCAAAGCATAAACCAATTCAAGCAAGATATTTTCATAGCTTTTCAATATATGAATGAACATGAAGAAACAGCCAATAATGGGGCTGTACATTGTCAAATAATGGCTGGGTAAAGGCATACTTTATGCATTTGTAAAGAATAATTATAATTGTGTAACCATGTTTATGGCATCTGTGGTGTCTTTCTCAAACCTGGCTAGTTCAAGAGATTAGTCCCGCCCCCATGACTGTTTTCATTGACAGCCTAGTGTTATTGATGCTAGACTCTTCTGCCATGCTGGCCTGGCTTGCCTTTACGCACTGTTTACTGGACTAATCAAGGCGAAGATTGGTCTATTTTAGCTCCTTGAGAGTTTAAATTGAAGAACCACAATGGACTATTTTGCCGTGCAATCTAAAAGAAACCTCTCATTGTACTGTAGCTAAGTCCAACAGTTAGCTTTTTTAGATAGTTAGAAACAAGCTAAATGTGGTTAGAGAATGCAGCTCAGCTGACAGACATGAAAGGGAGGGGGAGAGACTGATTGGTCGCTAAAACCAGTACTCGAGTTGTGAAAAAAAAACAGGGGGGATGGTCAGGGCTGCAGATCTCATGACAAGTTTGGGGGGGATGCAGAGTAAGGAGGTCCGGGGGCATCATCCCCCGGTAGAACATTTTAATGTTTTGAATACGCAAATGAAGCTTTTAGGAGTATTCCGAAACTAGAATTACAGAGTGGGAGTAGATACACTACTCTTGATAGCACATATTATTGGGGGGGACAATTCATATTTTTCTGATCATTAGCTGACACAAATGCTAGCCTGGTTAAAGACATCCAAGTCCTCATGGTTTAGCTAGCTACGTTAGTTAACTATTGACAGATCACTTATTACATAATAATATGATATTGTAAGGAAGGGGCAGGACCAGATAAGGTTTGCTTCTTTCTGTCCATTCTAGAACAAAACCATTTGTCTTGAGCTATGTTGATTATTGCTTCCATAGGAAGATATATAACATTTTATTTGTATTTTATTTTTTTGTTATTACAAATGTGTGTGTTTATGGTTGAAAATGTTTGAGATAAATAAAGATCAAATCAAATCTTTTTTCATATTATTTACGTGGAGTTCACCAGTCGAATAGATAGACAACATTCTTTAACATTAAACAAGGGGGAAAAACAAGATGTGAAGTTCGTAACGTGTACCTATTGTATTTGTGTTGTTATTTAGTTGCAGTGCCATGTTTCGTCAATAGGTGGCGCTCCATTGTTTGTACCTGATGTAGCTACGGGTTTAATTTGACCTGAGCTAGTGACTTCTTCACTTCCTGTTCCACCTGACCTCTGACAGCATCGTCAACTTGTTATCTTAGTTCTCTAGTAACGATGTGTGGATGATACCGGCTACACATGTACTATTGAAATAACCGTAGCTTGCTAAATCTTCAACAGTTTGATTTGTTAAAAACCTCAGATGTAGTTATCATACTGCATACTTATAATGGACTTCAGAGACGGGGGGGGGGGGGGGTGCGGTAGCTAGTGGCAGCTTCAGTTACTGCACAAAACTGTCTTTTTATATACTGTAAGAACATTATAAGTTATAAGTTTCTCCTGCTCAAAGCACTTCACCATTACACTGTACACAATCATACGTGTAAAACGGACAAGATTGCAGCAGAGTATAGATTTTGGAGTGACAGGTGAAACAACGATCACGTTAAAGCGCATCCAGGTGCTGCGTGCTGGGTCTGAGATTGAGGGAGTTTTTAATTTATTCAAGCTTGGAACTGATGTACCATGGACGTTTACCAAGAACAGCCTTATATATATCCGTTCAAAAGAGTCGGATCATTAGGTCACATCACTACACCTCATTCCAGATACAGTTCAGAATGAGGAAACACCACGAGAGTTCGTGGTCATTCTTCCTCTTTTTCACGTATGTTAATTATTGTTACTAAATGTGTCTAAATGTTTAAAGCACAACAGTAGATATTCCTGGTCATATGGAAATATATAGAGTTGATATTTGATGTTTTTACCGTGTATACATGGAGAATGTGTGCACAAACAAGGGACTAAACACGTTTCGCAATTATGCCACATCAATGTGGAATGCCCTACCCACAGCTGTAAAGGAATGTGAATCCCTACCACACATTCAAAACCGCTCTTAAAGAGCACCTATACGGGAGGCTGCAATTAGAAACTGGTCACCGTAAATGTCCAACCCCCCCCCTCCTAATAGACAGTCTCCTCCCCACTGTATGTATATATTTCTTTTCTCCCCACCGTATGTATATTTCTCTTCCACCCCCTCCAAATGTACAGTCTCCTCCCCACCGTATGTATATTTCTCTCCCACCCACCCACCCCCTCCTAATGTACAGTCTCCTCCCCACCGTATGTATATTTCTCTCCCACCCACCCACCCCCTCCTAATGTACAGTCTCCTCCCCACCGTATGTATATATTATCTCCCCACCGTATGTATATATTTTTTCCTAATGTACAGTCTCCTCCCCCTCATATGTATATTATTCTCTGTTAGGATCTCTGGGTAACAGTATACTGTATATTTGCATATCGTATATGTCACAAATGTAACAGTACTATATACCTGTATGTCATGTATGTCCCTATGCCATAAATGTCATGTATGTTGTGTATGTCATAAATGTCACTATGAATTGAAAATGGGGGACCCTGATGTAAACAAGACAAACGTCTTTCTCTGGTCTGCATCCCCTTAACAATTGTGTGTATTGAGCCGTACTGTATTGTACCCATTCTGCAATCTGTTAAATAAAGTTTTCATTCATTCATTCTGTGGCGGGTGGCAGTAATGAGAAAGGAGGAGGGGCCTCAATGAGCCAGGTTCCGTTATAGGGGGCTACGTGCGGGAGGAACGTGAGTTGAATTGTTTGTTGCGGCCGGTGCAGTGAGGTAGGTGCACACCTCACTCCGGGATGCAGGAACGAGCATTACACACTACGGTAGGCAGTGGTAGTATTTATGGTTTAGGAATAGCGGGTTTTAATATGTGCTGTGCAATATGTGTGACATGAAGTGTTTGTTCCAGATCACTTGCCTGGTTCCCAGCGGGATTGAAGGTAGTCGGTAGGATAGGACCACCGACGGACCAGGTATTTTAATGTAGCACTTTGTTTTAGCATGTAATGTTGTCTAATAATTATGTGTGTTAATGTTTTAATAATAAAGTGTTTTAATACTGTTGTGTTTGTTTCCCGGCAGAGCACCAGTGGTCCAGCTGCTCTTGTCGTGGAACACGTTTTAATTGATTCTTTGGTAGTTATAATTATGTCTAATCCGCCCGGGCCAGTAGACGGGCAAAAATAATTGGGTCTTGCCCTTGGGGCGGATTAGTTTTCTTTATCTACGTTTGTTTGTTTATTTGTGTGTGTCCATTTCCCCCCCACCATAACACGAACCCATGTACCAGGTACCTCTCTGACATGAATACGGGCAGGCCTAGTGTGCCATATTATATGGATGCCGTGGTTATGCACACGCATGCCAATGTTTGATAAAGTTGAATCACAGAGTGGTATGATATCCATTTACTTCATTGTGAGAAGTTTGATATCTCTTTTTCTTCAGTTCGTGAAGTGGTATTTATTGATGTGTGATATAGTTTTCCTTCATTGTGTGAAGTGCTATATATTGACATTTGATATCGTTCTCCTTCATTGTGTGAAGTGCTATTTATTGACATTTGATATCGTTCTCCTTCATTGTATGAAGTATCACCAGGTTGCCGTGAATCAAACCCTGCCCGGTCAACACTGATTGGGGTTCCTGACATGAGGTTGAAGTGGGCTTATAGTAGTTTTGTCCATCACTTTTATATAATAAATACTATTGTTAAATTAACCTACACTCTGTGTCTTTCTTAAAGCTAGGAACTTAGCAGGTGTAACATTTGGCGTAGTCAGTAGTCCTAGCTAAGTAAGCAGTCATCTTTTCATGGGGGAAGCGGATTACATGTTTTTTTCCTTTATTTGTTTTTGAGCACGTGAAATGGCAAGAGCAGCGGTGGGCCAGGGCCACGCAGCAGAGAGGATCCAGGGCCATTGTTGTCTTCTCAGCAGCTCTCATAGGCCATGGAGCCAGCAGCCATGGAGCCAGCGGCGATGGCGCAGCGCATACAGGAGTTGGAGCAGGAGTTGCAGAGACTGCATGCAGACGTTCAACCAGGAGCTTCGAGCAGCACTGGGGACAATGTGGAGCCAGCTGCAGAGGCTCAAGGGGGAACACGGTTTGTTTACATCCAGCAGAGTGAAAAGGTACCCAAATTCTCGGGCAATCTGGATAATGCAGACTCTCCTACCCTGGAAGAATGGATTGAACTGATTGAGAACCATATCCAGTTAAAAACGTCTGAGAAAGAAAAAGCTAATTGTGTGTATAACCATTTAGAAGGGGCGGCCCGGGTAGAGGTTAAATATCTTCCCAAACAAGAGAGAGAGACTGTTGGTGGAATAATTCAGATATTGAGAGAAGTGTATGGATGTTTTTTAACCGCAAACAATGTGAGGGGGAGTCATTGTTGGACTATTCCCATGCCCTTATGTCCCAAATGGATCAGATTGTTCAAACAGACGTACAGGCTAAGCCTAAGTCCCAAAGAGACCTGCGTGACCAATTTTGTGAGGGGGTCAAGGACCATGGTTTGAGTATAAGATTACGAGACTAAATTTGTGTGAACCCTCATTGGACAATTAGGGATGTACGGAGGGAGGCTCTTGAGTGGACAGCGCAGTGTGAAAAACGGTCATTTAAAAAGGACAATCACTCCCCTCCATTTTCGAATGAAGTCCAGGCACAAGTGTCCTGCAAGCCAATTGAAAATAAATCAAGTTATTCTGAACTGAAAGCCCTCATTGAGGCTCAACAGAGACAATTGGATGTGCTAATGAAAGCATTGCAGCCCATCAAACATGAAGGTGGGGCTCAACCTCCATCTAGATTTAGATTTTTCCTGATGGAAAGCCTATATGTTTTCAGTGTGATCAGAGGGGCCATATAGCACGTTACTGCACTGCAGCTCTCCCAAAAACATCCCAGCCCAAAAAGGGACGAGGCCAAGCAGAGGGACGAGAGCCTACTACTACCGAGCAAAGTCATATAAACCCTGAGACTAAGCTTAATTCAGAACGAAATCCATCTGTTATGTCGACACTTGTGAGTGAATGTCCAGTAGTAGAGGTTAAGATGGGGGAAATTGTGGTTCCATCATTATTGGATACTGGGTCCATGGTTACAACGATAACAGAGTTTTTTTAAAGAACATTTTGGTCACCTCACCGATGCTCAGTTACGTGAGTGTGCATGGTTAGATCTTCGGGCAGGAAATGGTCTAGAGCTGCCATACCTGGGTTATTTGGAGTTGGACATCACGATTTTGGGAAAATGTATCACAGGCAGGGGTGTCCTGGTAGTAAGAGATGCAGATGACCCTCAAATGCAGCATAAAAAAGGTTAACCCCAGGAGTACTGGGTATGAATGTGATCAAAGGGTTTTATCAGGAGTTGTTTTTACAGTCTTTTTGAGGATCCTAGAGTAACAGAGGCCCCAGAATGGAGACGAGCCCTTAGACACTGCCAAGTGGAGGAGACCATAGCCAACTCCCCTGAGCCCTTCAGAGTCAGAGTGAGAGGTACGCGGCCATTTAATATATAATTATATCTTGATTATGATTGAATAACCTGTGCTCCCTTTGTTTTGATGATTACCTTGTTTTACGATACTGACTGTTGGTTCAGTTTACTTAAGAAAGTGAAAAAGCAAAAGTTCAAAATTTGCATAATGCTGAGTAGCAAGTAACCTTTTACAGAGAGAGGAAATGTTGTGTTCTTTAATGCATGTTGAAGCTGTACTTCCAAGAGCCTCCACTATGGGGCGCAGTTAATAGAATGCCATGTTAGGCATACAGGTGAGAGCAGAAGAAGTGTACCATGCTACCAAGTTTAACTAAATATGCTAAAGGCTAAAGAGTGATCCTGTATCCTGAGTCTTCTTACTTACCTACTACACCACTACAAAATATTACTACGTAAACCATAACAGTATCCTGTCATGACAAAGGGGAATTCGTCATTAGTCCTCCTGGGAATGGCGATGAGACCCATAGGCATAGGTTCCATTGAGCTGTGTGGGGATCTCCATGACCTCATCGTGCCTTCTGTTATGCCTCTTTCATTGTGGAAGAAGAACCTCCTTGTGGATGTTGTGAGCACGTGTCCGTCTCTCACATTCCATATATAATATATATATATAACACTACCTTATGCATACTGCACCTTATGTGACACTGTGAATACTGTGAATATTTTTTTCAGCTAGTTAGATAGTAAATTATGTTGACCTATTTGTTTACACTGCCTGTGTTGTTTTTACTACCCCCCCCCTTCCCCCATGCTGCTATGATGCCTGAATTTCCCCAAGGGGATCAATAAAGGAATATCTTATCTTATAGCCCGATTTACAATCAGGACCGGAGGTGGTACCTCCTGACGGTTCACCTACAGGTCCTCCTGCCGGATATGGGGCAACATCAACAACATCTGTACCCTCGGGCCCGGTATCGACCTGGGTAAGATCCATTCCGATTACACTGTCATTCGACTGAGGGGTCTGAGATATTGCCGTTTCTTCCTGGCCCACCGTCTCACCACGTAGCCGTTTCGTAGGATGTCCGGGTGTTTCTGGCGGGATCCTCCTCTTCTCCCCTCCTCCGATTGGCCTATTCTGTACAGGAAGACGGCCTGTGGAATGTATTGTGTCTTCTAAACTCCCTGATACTTTAGGGAGTATCCCCGCCTCTCCTAGCTTTTCCTTTATATGGAATATGCCTCTGGCTAGGTTACCCGCTAGTCCTGTATTGTCCTCTGATAAACCGCGTAATCTATCGGTAAATATACTATCGGCCTTATTGATGGATATATAGGGTATAATGCCATGATCGAGGTACTTACAATACGGTAGGTTATATCATGCTCCCTAGCCGCCTCGTCCACAGGATTAGTGTGTTCCCCATTAGGCACAGAGTTACCTGGTCCCAGGTAATTATATCCCGGTAGAGTTAGTCCATTACTCCTGTGTATTAAGGTCGTCAGGTCCTGGTTACCGTCGGAGGAGGAGGTGTCGGCCGTAATTTCACCAAGCCCAGGGCAGAATGAATAATCGTTCTGGTCCTCTTTCTCGGAGTGGGCAGATTGTGAAAGCCTTGGTGTCATGGCATCCATTGCCCTCTTTTATCTAACTTCCATTTCCTATTAACCATAGGTTTACAGTTAGAGCCGATAGGTGCACCGCTAACGCTATTACCCATGGTTCCTAGGGTGCCGTATATGGCAGATGCGTACGCTTGTCTGTATAGATCGTCACTACACTTGGCATAACTATCCCACAGATATAACTCTGAGATAGCGAACCTTAACCCTTGTGCGCTGCTTATTTATTTATCTTATTTTGGTGTTGACAAAAACTCTGGGTCCGAATGGACCCGGTGTGTAACTCTGTATCAACCACCCCAAAAAATTATGGATTATTATACAGTTTTGTTTTGTACTTCATTACTAACTTATTAGCTCATCATAACCAGTACCCATATCAAACATTATTTGATATGGCCCCGATATGGCCCAAAGACACAATATACATATTTTTTCAATCGAAAATAGGATTATATTCACTCATGCTGTTCACCCTATTGAATAAAATGGGTAAATATTTATGCAATCTGACTATAAATTTGCAATCTGACTATGCTAATATATGAAGACACTTTGAGTAAACTGCTTTGTGATTTTTTTAACTGTATTATGGAAATAAATCAAGGAACAAAACAACTCCACCTCCCTATCACTATCTTCCTTCTCTCCCTCTCCACCTCCCTATCACTCTCTTCCTTCTCTCCCTCTCCACCTCCCTATCGCTCTCTTCCTCCTCTCCCTCTCCACCTCCATATAACTCTCTTCCTCCTCTCCCTCTCGATCTCTTCCTCCTCTCCCTCTCCACCTCCCTATCGCTCTCTTCCTCCTCTCCACCTCCATATAACTCTCTTCCTCCTCTCCCTCTCCACCTCCCTATCGCTCTCTTCCTCCTCTCCCTCCATATCGATCTCTTCGTCCTCTCCCTCTCCACCTCCCTATCACTCTGTTCCTCTCCACCTCCCTATCACTCTGTTCCTCTCCCTCTCCACCTCCCTATCACTCTGTTCCTCTCCCTCTCCATATCACTCTCCCCCTCTCCCTATCACTCTGTTCCTCCACCTCCCCCTCCCTATCACTCTCTTCCTCCTCTCCCTATCACTCTGTTCTCCCTCCCTCTACACCTCCATATCGCTCTTCCTCCTCCCCCTCTCCACCTCCCTATCATTCTCTTCCTCTCCACCTCCCTATCACTCTGTTCCTCCTCTCCCTCTCCACCTCCCTATCACTCTGTTCCCTTTCCCTCTCCACCTCCCTATCACTCTCTTCCTCCTCTCCACCTCCCTATCACGCTCTTCCTCCTCTCCACCTCCCTCTCTCACTCCTGCTCTTGTTCCCATGAAGGGGGTGAAGTGTCTAGTCAAATATGAACCTTGATTGACATGTGATCCACAGAGTTAGCCGTAGCATTTCTATGAAGCCAACTGATGTCTATAGCCATTTTTCTATACCGGGTCCGTTTGGACCCGAACACCACAGATGTAAAAAAAATTCTAGAAGAGATTCAGAATTAGCTAAAATGGTAAACATGAGTGTTTTTGTGTTTAACTAGCCGCCATGAGCACATACTCAAAGCCTTGTTCCGGGAAAAAAAAAACGAGATGGCAATTATTCCATATATAGATTCTTGAAACGGGTCCGTTCGGACCCTAACACCACACAAGGGTCGCTGTCTGTGGATTAATAAGCGTATCAATGGCTTTACAGAATGGTACTGTGTCATCCTAGTAAGCAGCGCCCCCTGTGGACATACGGTATCGTGTTGCCATTGGTCACAACACTTGTATCGACGTTGGTGATTATGGTGACGGACGTAGTCCTGATCAGAGATCCACCCATGGATCCGTACTCTGTACTGTGTGTACTCTGTACCGTGTAACATCTCTTGACCATAGATTACACACGGAGAGAGATAGAGAACGAGAGAGACATAGTATGGAAGAGGGGCGGACATGTCGTAACTCAATGTCACATATCTATTCAGGCAATTGAAGCCTTAGCTAGCCGTGTGTAGTTGGTGGCTGTTAGTTTGCAGATCCTCCCGAGCCCTCCCACCGGCCTAGCCCCGCCCCCACATTCCACTGGAGGGGGCCGCACGAGAGCGAGTCGCTGTCTGTCTCTGTCTCTCTCTCCAGGAGAGCCTGGATGATAGATGTTAGGAACAGGCCTAATGATAACCGTTTCTAGTGTTCATGTCGTTACCAACGCTCCAAAAATCATAAACACCCCCCCCCCCCCTTTCATGTGTCCATGATGGAACATAATACCCATAAGGTGGACCTGAATCCGGAACAAAAACGGGTTCAGGCGAGGAATGGTAGAGTCCACAATGTAATACACGTTGCATGCTATTACTCAGCATTTCATGAAATACCCTAGACGGCTCTAAAACCATACTTATATTCACCACAGTATAACATGGGAACGTATCGATGGAAAACATCTTGACCGGAAGAAACCCAGTGTCAAATGACTATAATATTGAATCCATGGCTATAATATAGAATATAGATTTAGCTCTACAAACAAGGTGAGCATTTACATGGGGTTAATGGGTGGCATGAGATGCCAATGATGAGTAAGAGGCGTGGCACTGGAAGCGTTAAACAAGTCAAGAAGAAACATCACAAAATTCAAGAACAAAACAAAAACACCATGAAGTCCAAACATTTTTAAATAAAATGAATGAATGCAACACTCCCAGACATACCCCACGCGAAGGTAAGGAAAAACTCACTAAAACCTAGCAATAGGAAAAAATGCACCACAGGCAATGTGGAGGAGAGAAACCTTAGAAGGGCCGTTCAAGGGGGGATCTCCCTTCTTAGATGTCGGTGATATAAGTGTTGCAATAAAACAGGCGAGACAGTTGGTACGCATGCACACATATGTGTAATGAAACACAGATAAGTGCATGCAATAGCAACTGAACATTTTAAAAGATTGAAAAATAGAGCCGATGGTGGATGTAACGGACCACTTGAGATTAAATATGTCTAGACAATATCCTTTGCTGTTTACTAAATAATATTGATGTTGTATGTACGCCTTGAAATGACGTGTGGGATTTTAACCGAGTTCGATACCCGTATGCCTATATAAATCTGTCCCTATTGGCGCACCGTTAATCATGACAGCTGGAAGCACCTGTGAAGTGATGTAGTCGGTCGGCAGCAGGAACGTTTGGTGCGTCTTCGTTTCACCTTTGTATTCCTGTGCGTCGCAACCATATCCTTTTGTATCATGTATTGATCGCGTGTTTTAAACGGAAGAAAGGACCTTTTTGTTTACATTCCTTGGAGAGCGCAACAAGGTATGCTTTGTTGTTTATTTGATTATGGTTGTAACTTTGTATAATGTAATTTGTGAATGAATGATTTTATGTCTTGTGTAAGAATGTAATCCTTGTAGTTTTGATACCAATGTTATTTAGTTTAGTGTTTGTACTGTGCTGTGGAAACAGTTATGTGAAATGTTTGTCTGTTTATGTACGTTTCCAATGCAGTTTTCACGGCGCTAAGATGACGTCACGGAGAGACAATCAAATAAAGATCGTCTTATGCATCAGTCGAGACTCTGTCGTTTGGATCCAAGGGCTGTAACAGTGGATCTATTTGAGGCATGGGGGTGGCGCAGAGAGAGTTGCATCCTCCCGGTCATCATCACGGGACGTCCACCACTCCGGTCATCACCACGAGACAGCCACTCACAGGGAGAGGTCCAAGGAACCCCTTTGAAAATGTCTTTCCCTCGCCAAAACCTAGCCTAGTTTTGGAACATTATTTATCCCCCTTTCCTAGTTTCATATGATACCAGTATCTTCTCTTTATAGCTTTAAAACTGAGCTACAGCCTCTGAAATACAGTCCTGCCGGCTGGAGCGTGGTCTCATGGTTAACCTGTAGCCTGCTGTTATATTTATATATAATTTATTATGCTCATGCAGAACCTGTGGATTTATACCAAACCCATATTTATACATTTATGCAGTTTTCTGACCATTCAATATTTCTTTTTACAACATCCCAGGGCCCTCATTCATCAACTTGACGTAGAAAATGTTCTATTTCCACACGTAAGCACAGAATTTAGAATGAGTGCACGCACAAAATAAACGGGATTTACCACACGTGCGTACGCAGGTTCTACGCACACCTGTCATGATAAATATCACCTTGGCCCTGTGCCGAGGCTCGTGCACACTTTCACGTATTTGCATACCAAAACCGCCCCGATTAACCATATACGGTAATGGACACCCCCATGAAATGTGGAAGAATGGACTAAACGGAGGGAAGCGTGTTATGAGACAGGCTGACAGACGTGTACACGTACGGTGATGTCGGATACGATATCTATTAACCATTGCTGCCTGGGCAGCGCAAACACTAATAAAGACCGTGCTGGAATATGACTGCCTTTTTCCGTTTTGTTTGATTAATACCCAGGGATTAAAGTTCTCCTCAATTTTATTCCAAATCGCGATGGATTTTCCGTCAATTTTCTACCTGCTGCATATGATTTCTAGAGGCATACAATCTATTTTGATGTCAGTATTGGGTAGCCTATATAAACAATAATACGAGAGCATATACAAGAACAATGAATCTCACTGCCAATGATGTAGCCTATACGCCATGTGTAGCCTGCCTATATGTGATCAATACAAACTTGAACTTGAATTCCATCATGTCTGTGTGCGGGTCACTGCGGGAACTCACAAGGCTGTTGTTGTGGCTGATGGTTGTTTAACACAGCAGGAGACGATATTTCCAATTTCAACAGGCAATTTGTTTAATGAAAGAAAGTTTTAACAGCAGAAGCTATGGATCATCAGACGGTCACCACAGTTGAAGAAAAACACTCTAACTTCTCAATCCCTCTGCTTGTCCCATAAATCCCCTCTCAGTCCTGCCCCCACATGACAGATATGATGACGTGTCATATCATATCAGATATGACATGACGTACATTAAGATGACACATAGATTTAACATTGAAGAGAGATAAAAACATTAAGAACATCGAAGAGAGATAAAGACATTAAGAAGAACATAGATTTAACATCGAAGAGAGATGCAAGATTAGTGAGATGTGTGTGTGTATATGTGTATGTATGAAAGAGAGAAAAGATTAAAGAGAGAAAAGATTAAATGTGTGTGTGTATATGTATGTGTATGAAAGAGAGAAAAGAACAAGATATGATGTACACAAGATTAGAGCACACGATATGATGTACTGAAATGTCCATCTGCCTATCTCCAAGTTGTTTTAAGAACATCAGCCAGACCGTCTTTCAGTACTGCTTAGTTGACCCATATTAAACTAGTTCACCTCATATACACATTTTCCCCAACATTCCCCCATCCCTAGTCCCACCCAAATCATATAACCAAGAAAATGTGAACGTCTAACTAAACGAGAAACCATATTTACATAATAAAAGTTTAAATGCCTAATCTAAACAAGAAACCTAATACATTTTAAATGTCTAAATAAACAAGAACGCTTACTTCATTCACTGGACCCCTAACGGACCAACAAAGGCTGACTACCGTTCTCACAATAAACACAAAACCGCTCAAAACAAGAGTAATAACAAAACATAAAAAAAAAAATACCCCAACTTATAATCCTAACCTGACAGACAAATCCCCCCAACCTCCACCGCTTACCAAATGAGCCACAGTTCCGGCCGGAAACCGCGACTCTCATCAGGGAAAGGAGAAGTTGACCGTCAGAACTAAACATAGAACATCCCTCCCCCAAAAAAAAATGACATTGTCTCTTCCATAACATTGAATCCTAGTGTCCATCGCTCAGCCCCCCTTCCATGCCCACGCCATAGTCTCCTCACCGTATTGCCAAAAGTCACATTTTGCCAATACAGCAACCACCACGCCACACCTCCAGTCCCCGTAGAAGCATGTCCCCATGCCTGGATGGGAGGCGCTGGTCCCGACCTCACCACGTGTCCCCCCATCTTCGAAGGGGGGTGCCCATCTTGCCCACTGCGTTAGCCCCCCCCTTTGTCCCTCCAGTCCCCAGAACCGATCCCCAGACCACTTCTTCTCAATGCTTCCTCAGGCTCAGAACCGACACTCCGTACCATTCCATACCGATGCCCCTTCCCATTCCGGTTTGACCAGGACCATGAGTAAAATAAACAAAAATAATAAAAAATAAACCATCACTCAGACCATCCCCCGTCACTCTAAAAGGAATAAAACAAACAAAACTGAACCAAACAGAAAGAAAATGTCCCTTCCTCACCATACGCTAGTTAAAGGAATAAAACAAACAAAACTGAACCAAACAGAAAGAAAATGTCCCTACCTCACCATACCCCTAATCCTCTATCCCCTCGTCTCCCTCTAAGGCAGCATAAAGCTGAGGGCATGGCCCGATTTGTGGCTCAATCTCTTTCTGTCCCACCATCAGCATTCGGCTCGTTACGTGTGAAGTTACCAGCCTACCCAAGAGAGGCATACCACAACAGAAAAGGAGAACCAATATCAACCCTGCCACCCCAATGGATATCCCCGTCTGCATCACTATGCTTCCCCACTGTCCCAATCTTTCCAACACCCCACTCCCCCACCATTCTTCATTCCGGCCAGAATTCCCCCTCAACTCCTCCCTCAAATCCTTCAGCTTAGCCATGGCCTCGGAGAACTTTCCCCCTGGCCCCACATTCGTCGGAATGAATGTGCAGCAGTACTGTCCAAACATGGAACAGACTCCACCCTTCTCCGCCATTAACCAGTTCAGAGCCTGTCTATTCTGCCACGCCACCGTACTGGTCGCGTGCATCTGGTCCCCCATTGCATCCAACGCCTCCTCGGTGTAGTTGAGATACCGCTGCTGATTGTAAAACAAATAGTTGATCCACCCGGTGTTCTTATTGACCGATATCCATGGCAGAATAGACTCAAACCCTGCCGCAATCTCATTCTTAGCCATGAACTCGGCTGGAATGCCCCTTGGCTGTCCTATGCTGTCCAGATACACCCTTGGGTCTGCCTTGTAGCTACGCTTCGTTCGAGAGATAGGAGACTCAGAAGGTCCTTCCGTCACTGATAATGGTAGGACCACCATTGGCATGATCGCCTGAACCCGGGCACATCTACCTGACCAATCTAAAGGAAGTGTATTCCTCAACCTCCTACCGCCGCAGAGCCAGTATTGGTCCGCCAGTGCTATATCCTGGACATGAAAAGGGCAAGCTACAGGCCGTGGGTTGGTATCCACTCCCTTTAACACGACCCCATGTCCACACTTTCCTTCTTTCGTGCAGTTAGTCGTGATGCTCCAAATAGTAGTGCACCGCCCCTCTGCCACCTCCCCTACGTCCCGGGTCCCCTCCTTTTGCAAGCACTCGAAATCCTTGGTCAGCCATAGTTTGACACCTCTGGGTATTGGCAACCCCGTCGCTACCCCCTGCACACGTACATCCAATTTCCTACAACGTTCCCGCATAGTGACATCCTTGAAATCCGTGACGTTTCCTGCCGCCTTAAAACGACTAGAGCCGAGAAACCCCAAACACTCTGCCTCGCACCAAGGGCGACTATTATGGGGCCCCTCCCATGCCTCTGCGTCCCTGTCACACTGAGCCCAACTGAACTTCGTGCCCTTCACCAGCAGCCTATCCGGACGTGCCTTGGAGCAGACATAACAATCCTCTATCTGATTCTGCGCGCTCGTGTACTGGACCCACTTAAACCACTCATTCCCTAAAGCCGCCCTATACATCGGGTCAGCCTCCGGGTCTTCCTCGTCATAGTCATAGTCGCCCCCATCTTGTTCCCCGGAAGGAAGCAAACCCCTCAACCTGGCCCAGAGTGAGCCCACTGAGTCCCTCAACGTTCCGGCTGTCCTCTGGAACATATCCTGTCCCCCCACCTCTTCCGACTCAGCGTCCTTGACCTCCCTTTTTCCCCTCACCCCTGTCCCCTGTGCTTGGTTCGGGACAGGCTCAACCCTCCTATCTACCCCCACAACCCGATCCTCGTTAGTATAATGGTAAGTATCCCCGCCTGTAACGGGGGAATGGTCAAAATCAAAAACATGCCCTTGCGGTCCTCCGGGAAACACCCCTTTTGGTTGTAGTCTTATCTTCTCCCCCCCTTCCTCGATGGAGGGCAGAGGGGGCGCCTGATTCTGAGCCTGGTCATGAAAGCCTGCCGGTACTTGAGCCTGAGCGGGACCCCGTGGGACTCCTACCCACTCAAACCCGTCATCCTCAAGGACGGGTCGACCGTGACGGTTCTCAATGATGTCGTTGCGCCCGGCCGACCGTCCGCACACTGCTGCCAACATCTGCGGGAGCATCAGCAGGCACTGCACCTTCCAGTTGCCGTCTCGGGCCCTCCATGTCGGGTTCTGCATAACTGCGATCGATTGTATCCCCCAAGAGATCGCCGCTGGCCTTTATGCAGTGATTGAAGTGGAACCAGGTCGTTGATCCTTTGACTTGGACTGCCGTTCCAGTCGATCGGATCACCTCGTACGGGCCCTCTCTCCGGGGTGATGACCACTTTCTCTTGTGGACCTTTACGAAGACCAGGTCCCCAGGGATCAGCCTCGGTTTGGTGGCTTCCTTCTCCGCCTCCTTCACCCCCTTTTTCTCCTTTCTCTGCTCCTGTCGAAACACAGCTTCATGTATTTTAGTCACTTGCTGAAGATATTTTTTCAGATCTTGCTCAAAAATATCTAATGCCGGGCCCCTAGCCAGGTGTCTAAATGGCGGTGCTGGCATGCTGCGGCCTGTAAGCATTTCATGCGGTGTTAGCTGTGTTTGGCGGTTTACGCTGCTTCTAATAGCCATCAGAGCAAGTGGCAAAGCATCAATCCAGTTAAGCTTAGTTTGCATACAGATTTTCAACAGTTTGTTTTTAATGACCAGATTGGCCCTTTCCACCTTTCCCTGCGACCCGGGACTATAGACACAGGAAAGGCGCTGTCTTATACCTAATTTCTGCATCAGCCCTTTAACCACCTTGTCGATGAACTCGCGGCCATTATCGCTTTGTAATATCGTGGGAATTCCAAATCTCGGAATGACCTCGCGACACAGGAACTTGATCACTGTGTCCGCGTTCTTGTGTTTAGATGGAATGGCCTCAATCCAGCGACTAAAGCAGTCCTCTACTACCAGGAGGTATCGTTTGCCCTGCACTGGCGTTATCATATCCGTGTAGTCCATAATCAGATGTCTGAATGGTCCCTCAGGGAGGGGTGTGTAAGCCGCCACTGTCGGTACTCCTTTGCGCACATTGCCCTGTAAGCATGTTAAACACCTGGCTAGTGTAACGTCAATTTGTGCCTGAAGCTTTGGGGACCAAAATCCCATTTTCGTGATTCGTTTCAGGGTCTCTGCTCTTCCACAGTGATCAACACCATGAGCCTCAGGTATCACCAAGGACAGAAGATCGATGGAGGCGACTATCAAACCGTTATGACTCCTCCACAGACCATCTGCCCCCCTTACAGCCCCCCTCTCCGTCCATGACTGTTTCTCGGCCTGCGTGGCTGAGTCCTGAAGATCACTCAAATTATCCTCAGTTACCTCAGTCGTCAGTTCGGCCGCAAACATCAGAACAGCCGTGGACGGCACCGCAGCCGCCGCCTTCGCGGCCTCGTCCGCCGCGTTGTTTCCCGTTGTCACAAAAGACAGGTCTTTTCTGTGTGCCTGGCACTTTACGATAGCAATGCTTTTGGGCAACTTTACAGCCTGAATAAGCGCCACAACCTGCTTGTGGTGAAGGATCGGTGAGCCGTCCGATTTCTTAAAGCCTCTTGCCTTCCAAATGGCCGCGAATAGGTGGCATACGCCATGCGCATAA
This sequence comes from Notolepis coatsorum, assembly GCF_963971535.1. NCBI lineage: Eukaryota > Metazoa > Chordata > Actinopteri > Aulopiformes > Paralepididae > Notolepis > Notolepis coatsorum. Next base: position 102,512,350 of record NC_140176.1, read on the forward strand.
GCAGAGTCTGTAAAGATGTTAACCGTGCGATCTTTAGCTATTATGCATGCTTCTGTTAGTGCTATTAGTTCTGCAAGCTGGGCCGAACATGGTTGCATGCATTGTCCGGCCTTTCTTGTTAGTGTTTCTCCGTTAGGTTTGCACTGTACGACGGCGTATCCTGACCTTAAATTTTCCCCCTCCCGATAGCAGGACCCATCCACAAAAAGTGAGAGTTCTGCTATCTCGAGCGGGTCGACTCCCAAATCAGGACGGAGTTTCACGAAAGCCTGTACCTCCACCTCGCACTCATGCGGTTGACCCTCGCTCGGGAGTGGTACCAGATCCGCCGGGTTACTGCCGTGGCATGTTTTTATCGTAACGTCCGAGTACTGCAGGAGCCTCATGTAAGCCTGTTGCCGTTGGCTGGTCAGAACAAATTTGCCTCTTTCAATCAAGTTTGCCAATTTGTGATGTGTCCAAATGCAAATGTCATATCCCATTGTCACGGCCGTTGCTTTCTCATACATCAAATGTGCTGCGGCCAGGGCCTGATAACAAGGTGGCAGACCCTGCTCTACCGGCGAAAGAGCTCTAGAGTAATATGCTATCGGTTGTTTTTTCCCACTCCCCCCCTGTGTTTGAGTCAGGACAGCTGTCGCATGCTGCGCTCTATGTGAGACGAATAGGTGGAAACACTTCTCATAATCCGGCAGCGCCAGGGCAGGGGCCTGTAACAACAGACGCTTAATGTTTATGAACGCGTCCTCCCCCTCCTCGGTCCATATCAAGGGAGCGCGAAGCTTGTCTGTACCCGCCTCTTTTATCATCATCCTCAACGGCGCTGTCGCTATCGTATAGTCCTCCACCCACTCAGAGCTGTACCCAGTCATCCCTAAAAACGTCATCATCTGTCGGACCGTCAATGGCCTAGGTGCCTTGGATACAGCTTTGAGTTGCGTGGGTGAGATGTTTTTTATGCCCTTTTGAATGACGCGAGACAAGTACTCAACTTTTGGCTGGCAGTACTGCAGTTTTGAACGGGATGCCTTGTGGCCTCCCACGGCCAATCCACTCAAAACTTTGATGGAGTCCTCATGGCACTGCTGACGTGTATCCGAGCAGATTAGAATGTCATCTGCATACAGTAAAACCGTGCTGAGTAGTGTGTCGCACACTCCTTGCAAGTCTTCCTTGAGCGCCTTCGAGAAGTAATGCGGCGAGTGCGCGAACCCTTGTGGCAACCGGGTGTAAGAGTATTGTTTCCCCCTGTGGGTAAAAGCAAACAGATACTGAGACTCTTTTTCCAATGGAACACTGAAGAATGCCTGCGTGAGATCAATGACCGTATAGTACTGCGAGCTACTCGGGATGTTTGTCAGGAGGGTGTGTGGATTAGCGACTTCCGCCTCTGGTCCAGACACCACGTCGTTCACCGCCCTCAAATCGTGTACCAGTCTGTACCTAGCCCTGTCCGCCTTTAGCACTGGGTGGATAGGTGTATTACATCTGGATTTGAAAGGGACGAGCACTCCCCCCTTTAACAGTCCCTCAATCTGATGTGATATAGCTTCCTCCGACTCTGGCTTCATTGTATACTGTCTGATAAAGGGTGGTCTACAACCCTTCTTTAACCTGACCTTCACTGGCTGTGCCGACAATATTAGACCCACATCTGTGTCGTGTTTTGACCACAACCGTTCTGGGGTGCGCGCCAACATGTCCTGTTCCAGCAAAGCATCCGCCTCTGGAATAACGCAAGGGTCTCCTGGTAATCTGATTACTTGCGGTTTTGCCAAAACTGAAAAGGAAATCATTATTTTTATGAAACTCCCATCTGCGCTGTTCCAAATTAGCGGAGATTCCGTGGAGACCCACCTTTGAGTCTCGGATTCCTGTATCATTGAACCTAGATGTTCGGATTCGTAACCAGGATTTATTCTCAGAGTGATGTGTGGGGCGGCGTCTCTTAGTCTATGTTGTTCCCGTAGATACTTACTCGTGTTAACCCTCAACGCCGCGCCCTGTCTCCCTACAATTATCGTAGATGAGTTAATCTGCACCTGCTCGGGCTGTCCCTGCAACCATGCCTTGTTCCTAACTAGGTCACTATTTGTCAAATACTGTAGTGTGCAATGTGCCTCCATGTTTGTTTGTCTAGACTGAGGCAGTTGGGTTTTCAGAAATGGCTCCCAGGGGTCACAGACCCTTTGCAGCTCTGCATCTATGTTGCCCAGCCAGAACACAGTGGCCTCTTTCTCCCCCGTCCCTTGTAGCATCATTTGGTACACGTCTTGTTCAATTTGAATCCCCTCAGGCGTACATAGGATTTTACAGCCTAGTTTACACATTGCATCTCGTCCCAAGAGATTGCGCGGGGTGCTGTCCGAAATTAATACAGGTATTGTTATGGTCTTGTTGTTATACGTCATAGAGATTGGATCTGATGTGGGTATTAATTGTGTTTTTCCCGAGAATCCGACCGTCCGAACATACTGTCCAGACTGGGGTAAGTGAGCGGCGTATTTTTGCTTTATGCAGGAAAAACCTGCTCCAGTGTCTGCCATCATCTCTGTTAATTTTCCCTCCACTAGGACCTGCAGAATAGGTTCTTGCTCAGCTCCCTTGGAAACCACAATCATTTGATTTCCCCCTGTCGCATTCTCTGGGCACCCCTAGTGATTACCCCCCTGGTTTCGGGGCCCTCCTGTCTCCCCCTGGTTGTGGGGCCCTTGTGACTCCCCCTGGCGCACGGGTCTTCCATACTCCGAGCCGGGACGGTATGGTTGCCTACATCTCATTTCCCTGTGTCCCTGCATGCCGCAGTTCCAACAGTGGAAACGGGGAAACTGTTGTTCGTTCCCCGGTCCCTGTGTAAACCGTGGGCCTGATTGCCCATTCCCTGCCTGCCGCCTGGACGCCTGGTTCTGTGAACTATAGCCATAGCTTCTCACTACCTGAGGTGCAGGCGGGGGTCCCTGGTCCTGCATGGGTGGAGAGGTAGCAGATGACACCATTACTGCCTGCAGCCTCCTTTGGGGCTGCAGTTGTTGCTGAGTTAACTTCCTTGCGTCATTTCTATCCTGATCCCTGACTTTCTGCTCCTGAGCCCTTTGCTTCTCCACACTATGTGTTACATGTGCACAGAACAAAGGATAAGTCATGTCCATTAACCCCACCACGTCTTCCAGTCTATTCTTAACCACCTCTGGAAGCCCTCTCATCACACTTTCTCTAAACATCGCTCTCTGCAACGGGTCAATTTCTGTGTTGTGTCCTAGCTCACCTCTCCACTCCTTCAGTACTTTGTTCACATAGGCGCCAGGCCCTTCCGTCTCCATTATGGGGTTGCCTGCCAGTTTTGCCGGATTAATACGTGATGGATATTGATTCCTGAGTTTGTACCACAACGGCGCTCTATGCGCGTTGAATATGTCTCCATCATGGGCCTGCGTGTCGCATGCCACTCGCATCGATGTATCACCCATGATGTCCCGGCAGGCACCAACTCCTAGCAAACGCGTCAACAGGGATTTGACGTCACCCACTGCTAGCAGAAAAGATGACGTATTTTCCTCAAACTGCGTGATCCACCTGGAGGCTCCTTCTGAAAGGTCCGGTAGTCTTACTATTAAACCATCGATGTCTAGAGGTGACCATGGCATGTGAAAGATATCGTTCCCCTTTATTAGCAGGGGAAACTGGCCTGTGCTTGTCACACTTCCCACGAATGTAGGGGTGAAAGTCAGGGTTCCTGTAATGTTTCCTTTCTCCTGTCCTGGTTTCGTGTCATTCTCATCTTCCTCCTCAGTCAACAGTTTAGTGTGGCCACACGCTCCGTGTTTCTCTGATGTCTGCTGTGCCACACTCTGACGGGGCTCTTCCTCTATCTTCCTCCCGACTCCCTCCCTCTGCCTGCCCAGGTTCTCTACCTCCTCTTCCTCTGCAGTATACAACTTCCGACGTACTGTCTCGCCATATGCCGCCAGGGCTTTCGGATAGAGATCCTGCGGGGTCAGTTTGGGGGGGGTATCTCGCCTAAGGGAGGTCTCTGATCTAGCGGAGGTTTCTGACCTAGCGGGGGTCCCTAATTCCGTCTCCTCATATTCTCCTCTTATTGTCACAGTGCCCACCGGCAATTGCGTGACATAAGGTGGGGATGTTGGTTTCCCTATATCCGTCTCTCTCTGATTTAGCGCTAAAGCTTCCTGCCTGTATGCTCTCCCCTTCTGGGCGTAGAGCTTCATTACCCCCAACTCTTCTGTCCTCTTTTTCAACCTCTTTTTGCTGTTGTCGCCTGGCTTGTGGTTACGAATCATTACATTCATCTCTTCGCATACGTCGAGATCAAAAGTACCTCCGGAAGGCCATTTTGTGTCCCCGGCCTTTGTACGCCTCTGCCAACGGACACCTACCTTGAGAATTATATTTTTTAGGAGCGGGTTCCGATCTAACAGTATGTCTTCTGCTGTATGCATCGTTGTTTAGTGTGTGTGTGTGTTTATTGTGTTGTGTGTGTGTGTGTGTGGTTGTACCACAGCCAGGACACGGTTAACCTGGTTCTACTACTCTACAGCAATGCTACAGCCAGGACACAGTTAACCTGGTTCTACAATGCTACTACAGCCAGGACACAGTTAACCTGGTTCTACTACTACAGCCAGGACACAGTTAACCTGGTTCTACTACTACAGCCAGGACACAGTTAACCTGGTTCTACTACTACAGCCAGGACACAGTTAACCTGGTTCTACAATGCGGTGTGTGTGTCTGTGTGTGACTGTGTGTGTGTGCGTCTGTTTGTGTCTGTGTGTGACTGTGTGTGTGTGTGTGTGTGTGACTGTGTGTGTGTGTGTGTGTGTGTGTATGTGTGTATGTCGGTGTGTGTGTGTGTGTGTCTGTGTGTGTGTGTGTGTGTGTATGTGTGTATGTCGGTGTGTGTGTGTGTGTGTCTGTGTGTGTGTGTGTGTGTGTGCGTCTGTTTGTGACTGTGTGTGTGTGTGTGTGTGACTGTGTGTGTGTGCTGTGTATGTGTGTGTGTCGGTGTGTCTGTTTGTGTGTGTCTGTGTGTGGTGAGTGTGTGTGTGTCTGTGTGTGTCTGTGTGTCACAGACGTGTGTGTATTGTATGTGTGTATTGTATGTGTGTACACAGGAATGTGTGTGTGTGTGTCGGTGTGTGTGTCTGTGTCTGTGTGTGGTGAGTGTGTGTGTGTCTGTGTGTGTCTGTGTGCCTTTGCACAGACATGTGTGTGTATTGTATGTGTGTATTGTATGTGTGTACACAGGAATGTGTGTGTGTGTGTGTCGGTGTGTGTGTCTGTGTCTGTGTGTGGTGAGTGTGTGTGTGTCTGTGTGTGTCTGTGTGACTGTGTGTGTGTGACTGTGTGTGTGTGTGTGTGTGTGTGTGTCTGTGTGTGTGTGTCTGTGTGTGGTGAGTGTGTGTGTATGTCTGTAATCAGCAGGTTTAACTCCACCCGCCTGCCTCACAACCCGCTGTCTACCGGGACACAGGAATGTGTGTGTGTGTGTGTGTGTGTGTGTGTGTGTGTGTGTGTGTGTCTGTTTGTGTGTGTCTGTGTGTGGTGAGTGTGTGTGTGTCTGTGTGTGTCTGTGTGTCACAGACGTGTGTGTATTGTATGTGTGTATTGTATGTGTGTACACAGGAATGTGTGTGTGTGTGTGTCGGTGTGTGTGTCTGTGTCTGTGTGTGGTGAGTGTGTGTGTGTCTGTGTGTATGTCGGTGTGTGTGTGTGTGTGTCTGTGTGTGTGTGTGTGTGTGTGTGTATGTGTGTGTCGGTGTGTGTGTGTGTGTGTCTGTGTGTGTGTGTGTGTGTGTGCGTCTGTTTGTGACTGTGTGTGTGTGTGTGTGTGACTGTGTGTGTGTGCTGTGTATGTGTGTGTGTCGGTGTGTCTGTTTGTGTGTGTCTGTGTGTGGTGAGTGTGTGTGTGTCTGTGTGTGTCTGTGTGTCACAGACGTGTGTGTATTGTATGTGTGTATTGTATGTGTGTACACAGGAATGTGTGTGTGTGTGTGTGTGTCGGTGTGTGTGTCTGTGTCTGTGTGTGGTGAGTGTGTGTGTGTCTGTGTGTGTCTGTGTGCCTTTGCACAGACGTGTGTGTGTATTGTATGTGTGTATTGTATGTGTGTACACAGGAATGTGTGTGTGTGTGTGTGTGTGTCGGTGTGTGTGTCTGTGTCTGTGTGTGGTGAGTGTGTGTGTGTCTGTGTGTGTCTGTGTGACTGTGTGTGTGTGACTGTGTGTGTGTGTGTGTGTGTGTGTGTCTGTGTGTGTGTGTCTGTGTGTGGTGAGTGTGTGTGTATGTCTGTAATCAGCAGGTTTAACTCCACCCGCCTGCCTCACAACCCGCTGTCTACCGGGACACAGGAATGTGTGTGTGTGTGTGTGTGTGTGTGTGTGTGTGTGTCTGTTTGTGTGTGTCTGTGTGTGGTGAGTGTGTGTGTGTCTGTGTGTGTCTGTGTGTCACAGACGTGTGTGTATTGTATGTGTGTATTGTATGTGTGTACACAGGAATGTGTGTGTGTGTGTCGGTGTGTGTGTCTGTGTCTGTGTGTGGTGAGTGTGTGTGTGTCTGTGTGTGTCTGTGTGCCTTTGCACAGACGTGTGTGTGTATTGTATGTGTGTATTGTATGTGTGTACACAGGAATGTGTGTGTGTGTGTGTGTGTGTGTCGGTGTGTGTGTCTGTGTCTGTGTGTGGTGAGTGTGTGTGTGTCTGTGTGTGTCTGTGTGCCTTTGCACAGACGTGTGTGTGTATTGTATGTGTGTATTGTATGTGTGTACACAGGAATGTGTGTGTGTGTGTGTGTGTCGGTGTGTGTGTCTGTGTGACTGTGTGTGTGTGTGACTGTGTGTGTGTGTGTGTGTGTCGGTGTGTGTGTGTGTGTGTGTGTGTGTTTGTGTGTGTGTCTGTGTGTGTGTGTGGTGAGTGTGTGTGTATGTCTGTGTGTGTCTGTGTGTGTCTGTGTCTTTGCACAGACGTGTGTGTGTATTGTATGTGTGTATTGTGACACAGGAATGTGTGTGTGTGTGTCTAGGCCCAACAGTGGAAACAACTAGAGTCTCGTCAAACGCTGCCCAAATTGTTTTTCACTCTCTGCTCATATTATCACAGCTGGCCTCTCTGTAGCTACCCACCACTATCTCTGAGAGAGTTATGTGTGTACATGTGTCGGTGTCAACCATGACCAGCCTACCACAGTTATAACAAGGAAGTGGGGAATAGGGAGAGTGTTTTGTAAAGGGTCAGAGAAAAATTTGACCAGAGAGAAAAGTTTAACCAGATAGGTCGAAAACATGCAATTAAAATTGATTAGTGGCGCACTTATAGCCTGTTAAAAGAGGATTCGCCCTAGTGTCAACACCTCACCACTCGTGTTCGTTTTATAGCCGTCCATCCAAAACCAGTCACACAGCCAGCGCACTTTTTCCTCCCGCAGAATCTCTGACGGATATTATAATAACAAGCACAACGCTCACCTTTTTTTTTGTCGACAACCGCCAGAATGTCTACGGGAGATTCCAGGAACTGGCCGTATGAAAGGCCCGGCTGGGCGTCTACAGGTCAAGGGTCACCAAATGTTGTGGCTGATGGTTGTTTAACACAGCAGGAGACGATATTTCCAATTTCAACAGGCAATTTGTTTAATGAAAGAAAGTTTTAACAGCAGAAGCTATGGATCATCAGACGGTCACCACAGTTGAAGAAAAACACTCTAACTTCTCAATCCCTCTGCTTGTCCCATAAATCCCCTCTCAGTCCTGCCCCCACATGACAGATATGATGACGTGTCATATCATATCAGATATGACATGACGTACATTAAGATGACACGTAGATTTAACATCGAAGAGAGATAAAAACATTAAGAACATCGAAGAGAGATAAAGACATTAAGAAGAACATAGATTTAACATCGAAGAGAGATGCAAGATTAGTGAGATGTGTGTGTGTATATGTGTATGTATGAAAGAGAGAAAAGATTAAAGAGAGAAAAGATTAAATGTGTGTGTGTATATGTATGTGTATGAAAGAGAGAAAAGAACAAGATATGATGTACACAAGATTAGAGCACACGATATGATGTACTGAAATGTCCATCTGCCTATCTCCAAGTTGTTTTAAGAACATCAGCCAGACCGTCTTTCAGTACTGCTTAGTTGACCCATATTAAACTAGTTCACCTCATATACACATTTTCCCCAACACTGTTGTCACAATGTAAATAAGAACGTGCACTGAAAAGTTACAGTATGTAGTTGGTTGATTATTTGTATGACAGTCAGTAAACCCTTGCAAAAAGTATCAGTTTTATTTAATGAATTGAAAACATTCAGCATCGCCTTCCTCCCGGCATGCAGCAACAACATGTATCAGGCAAATGCGCATCGCAACATTGACTGAGTGGAATCCCTTTCTATTCACATAACTGCATTTGTGATGGAGCTTTGACAGCTACAGTAACAGTCTATTGCTCGATCCATCTCCAATATCACGATGGACCGTGCCGGTGGCAAAGACCCGAGGGTGGAGAGGATCTTGAATGAATTCCATCATCATATTTATATGTTGTGTGTCTGTCCACTATGTTTGTTACTTTGTTATTCCCCCCCCCCCTATCTATGTAAAGCGACCTTGGGTCTCTTGAAAGGCGCTATATAAAATGAAGCTATTATTATTATTGTTATTATTATTATCATCACATCTGTGCGGGAGCTCACAAATAGACTGTTAGTCTTAGTGAAGTTTCAACAGAGGTCATCTATTCTAACCAACAAATTGAAGTAGAAAGCATTTCGTGACCAATCTTATTTGGAAACATGACACACAAAATAATTCGCTTTTTATTTGAAACTATATTTAATCGCGTTTGGAGGTTGGTGTTTTGCGTCTGCCCCCCCCGTGCCAAACAAGCAGGCCAACCTCTTGTTCGCGTGTGAGCCCGTTATAATTACACTACTGTCGCTATTTTACAATGAACTATAATGAATTACGGGTCATACAGAAGTTGAACACTAATGCACGGAAGCTTATTTCCGCCTTGAAACTAATGCAGAACTGAAGAGCGCTTATGCCGTAGTAACGATGTTCTACCACTGGGCGTCAGCTACGCATGCTCCGAGCTGTGCGTAAATATAAGCACGAAGTCAAGTTCAAGTTGAAATTGATGAATCCCACTCTTTGCTTAGAAATGGTCGTACGCACAGCTTAAGCACATATCTGTGCGTAAGTCACGTTGGTGAATCAACGTGGACGTAGAACTTGACCTACTTCCACACGTAAGCACGGAATGTAGAACTAGCGTACGCACAGGGAAGTCGGCATTCATCACACGTGCGTACGCAGGCTCTATGGTCCTCCGTGTTGATGAATACCACTTTGTTCTACCGTCAATGCTCGTGCATGATTATCCATATATGGTCATGAAAATGAGGAAACACCCCCCATGGGATGTGAAATAATGGACGGACCCGAGCGGAACCCTGAGAAACTCCACGAAGATTGTTCACTGCTGTCGAACCAAGAAGACACTATCGCGTATTGTGGGATAAATAAAAGGCGGACTCGTAAACGGTGATGTCAGATATCAACGGCTCCCTAAGACCATTGCTGCAATTCTGCCTGGACAGCTCAAAATACTAATAAAGACCATTCGTTGACCACTGTTTGGCGTTGGTTGTGTGTCATTATAACCGTGCTGTAATATGAATGCCTTTATTAGTTGTGTTCGATTGGCTATATGATTTTTAGATGCATCTATTTTGTTGTCGGCTAATAAAGACCGCGCTGGAATATGACTGCCTTTTCCCGTGTTGTTTGATTAATACCCCAGGGATTAAAGTTCTCCTCAATTTTATTCCAAATCGCGATGGATCTCCCGTCAATTTTCTACCTGCTGCATATGATTTCTAGAGGCATACTACAATCTATTTTGATGTCAGTATTGGGTAGCCTATATAAACAATATAATACGAGAGCATATACAAGAACAATGAATCTCACTGCATGTATGATAGCCTGCCTTTCAATACATGAACTTGAATTCCATCATGTTTGTGTGCGGGACTCACAAGGCTGTTGTCACAATGGGTGGTACCGGTGTACAGTAATAATAACAGTCCACACAATATCACGATCCATGCCATAGCCTATGTTCTATTAGGACATGATCTGTGACGACAAATGTTCTAGAATGTTTGATTAAGATATCATACTCTGACAGCATGCCTATGAGCAACAAAAACGCGAACTTGAATCCCATCATATACATAGTCTGTCCACTATAGTGTCATTGCAATGCGTTTTCTATTCTTTCTTATACAGTAAAAAGGGGGAAGAACACTATATTCATATGACTTGTATTCTGCTTACAGCTTCGAAGTTCCACTTGTTTCGTTTAACGTAAAGCCTTTTAAATATAATCAAAACATTCCTGTGTTTCTGCGGTCTGCGCAGAATAATAACAAGTTGAGCTTTATGATTTATGATGAATTGAAAATGGGGGACCCTGATGTAAACAAGACGAAAGTTGGTCTGCATCCCCAATTAACAATTGTATGTACTGAGCTGTACTGTACTGTACCCATTCTGCAATCTGTTAATAAACTTTTCAATCAATCAATCAATCAAGCTACGCGGAGCGCAGTCAGTCAGTAGCCTACACCCCGTATATTCCGATAACGCTATATAAACCATGCTGCATTCATTCTGAGAGAAAGATCTATTATTCCAAATGCTATTTATAGGGTTTTGACCATAATTACACTACTGTTGCTATTTTACAATGAACTATAATGAACTACGGTTCGTACAGAACGTGCCAGTGTTATTATGCACAGAAGCTCATTTCCTTGTTGTAATAATATATTCTACCACTGGGCGCTAGGTACGCCAGGTCTGAACTGTGCGTAGATGTAAGCACGAAGTCAAGTTCAAGTTGAAATTGATGAATCCCACTCTTTGCTTAGAAATGATCGTACGCACAGGGTAAGCACAGATCTGTGCGTAGAACACGTTGATGAATGAGGGCCCTGGTCTTTAGTTGCTGACGCTGTACTGCACAGCTGATGTTGATTCTGTTGCTTGAGAAGTGGAGGGCTGTTGCAAACTCTCTTCCTACTTAGAACCCTTGCACCCTCTTGCACTCCTGAATTAGAGAACTCTGAAACAGGTCAGTGACATCCATGAGGGCCCAGACAGACATTGGGATTAAGCCTAATGTCGCATTCATGCAGACAATTTCTTGGCTCACCCATCCAGCTCAGTCGGCAAATGGTAAATGGCTGCATTTATAAAACAGCTTTTACCCAAAAAGCTTTACAATTTGTTCCTCACATTTGACCCATTCACTCACACATTCACACACCGACCATGCAAGGTGCCAACCTGCTCATCGGGAGCAGTTTGGGGTTAAGTGTCTTGCTCAAGGACACACTGCTGGGAGGAGCAGGAATCAAACCGGGAACATCCGGATAACCAGACGACTGCTCTACCTACCGAGCCACAGTCGCCCCAGTGTTCATAAGGGTAGCTCCATGGTCGATTACCTTGCTGTTAAATGATTACCATATTTTTTATTGTGTAGTAAGTCTAGTTTGGACTAATAGTCTAGTTTTCACACAATATTAACTTCCGTGGCTGCTGATAACGGCTTATCCTCGTTTTCTGGTGATGTTGGACCTATGTACAGGAATGTGGGAATGGCCAATTGTAGGCTCGCCACCACTGAGCTTTTAATTAGAAACGTCTGGCCCTCCCCATGCGTCTGTATGTAGGTCCAATGTCACCAGGAAATAAGGATTGGCTTAAGGAGTTAAAAAACATTTCAATCAGGAAATACTAGGTTTACATGGTTGAATTATAGCTTTTATTTTCACATAACAAAAGAAATCACTGAAATTATAGTTACAAGAAATGCACAAAATTATTTTTCCCTTTCCTGTAAAATCAACTGAAGAGTTGCATACGGAAATGGTACACATGGTATAACAATTTGAATGAGAGAACTTTCAAGTTCATGCTATGCCACAAATTGACACGCTAACATAAAAATAAAAGCAAGTACATTGTATATCATATTTCACTGCTTCATGTGTAAAGCTGTTTATGTGAGGAATGGCAATTACTAGCAAATGGACAAGACAAGCTGAATGACAATAATTATCTGGGATCGTTTAAATCTGTTGTTTTGGTGCATTAATTTAGTCTAGGATAGTGATGGATAAAACAGCGAGATGGCGATCCCATTCAACTCTGTCAGCCGAAGTGAAAGTTTCCACACTTTGCACCAAAGAGCGTTCATGTACTACACAGTGACGTGATACACCCTTCCAGAGAGTGGTGCGCTCAGCAGAGCGTACTACGGGTATTGCACTACCACCCCTGCAGGACCTATATAATAGGAGGTACAAATCCAGAGCCTGCAGAATAATGAAAGACCCCCACCACCCCAACAACAGCCTGTTCAAGCTGCTGCGGTCAGGCAAGCGCCTACGTACACACACTGCGAGAACAGAGAGACTCCGGCTCAGCTTCTTCCCCCAGGCCATCAGAACACTGAACTCTCCACTCACAAATACACACACACACACACACAAACTCATGCGGCAACCGCTAAAACAATCACTTTAAACAAAATGTCACTTTAAATAATGGAAGTCACTTTAAAGGAAGGAGGTATTGTATAGTATAGTTTAGATACATTAAGAGTTAAAATTGTATATTGTATAGTAGTGTACATATGAACCAGTTTCTCAGGAACTTGGCATGTCTTTTTTTTATAATCATGCATATCTTGTGTCTTACCTATACTGTGTATATATTTTTTTTCTATGCCTATTTTTATTATTGTATTTTGCACAATCGATGCAGGCATGACCACCCGCATTTCACTGTATGCCCTGGTATGCATTAGGTATGTGCATCTCCATCACTGAGGCCGATGCGGTGCGCATCTCAATACGGTGCCAACGATACTCGTCATACTCTCCACCTCTGTTCCTCCTCTCCCTCTCCACCTCCCTATCACTCTGTTCCTCCTCTCCCTCTCCACCTCCATATCACTCTGTTCCTCCTCTCCATCTCCACCTCCATATCACTCTGTTCCCTTTCCCTCTCCACCTCCCTATCACTCTGTTCCTCCTCTCCACCTCCCCATCACTCTGTTCCTCCTCTCCACCTCCCTATCACTCTGTTCCTCCTCTCCCTCTCCACCTCCCTATCACTCTGTTCCTTCTCTCCACCTCCCTATCACTCTGTTCCTCCTCTCCACCTCCCTATCACTCTGTTCCTCCTCTCCCTCTCCACCTCCCTATCACTCTGTTCCTTCTCTCCACCTCCCTATCACTCTGTTCCCTTTCCATCTCCACCTCCCTATCACTCTGTTCCTCCTCTCCACCTCCCTATCACTCTGTTCCTCCTCTCCACCTCCCTATCACTCTGTTCCCTTTTCCTCTCCACCTCCCTATCACTCTGTTCCTCCTCTCCACCTCCCTATCACTGTTCCTCCTCTCCACCTCCCTATCACTCTGTTCCCTTTTCCTCTCCACCTCCCTATCACTCTGTTCCTCTTCTCCACCTCCCTATCACTCTGTTCCCTTTTCCTCTCCACCTCCCTATCACTGTTCCCTCTCCACCTCCCTATCACTCTGTTCCTCCTCTCCACATCCCTCTCTCGCTCCTGCTCTTGTTCCCATGAAGGGGGGTGAAGTGTCTAGTCAAATATGAACCTTGATTGACATGTGATCCACAGAGTTAGCCGTAGCATTTCTATTAAGCCAACTGATGTCTATAGCCATTTTTCTGGCTATACATTGGCGGGTAAATGCGTCATTCTACCCGCCAACGGGGCGGTGGTTTTTTTTTTCTATAAAAAAAAAACATTGTAGTCTACAAAAGGCATCTGCAATAATTAAGTCAACCCAGGTAATACTATATAATACTACAACTCCCACGAGGACTGGGTGGGCACAGTGTGCTCATTCATTGGCCCATCCACTTCGCTCTATCGCGCGCGTCATGTTGCTTCCGTGTTGTGTGTGTGGCAGCTGACAGCTGAACGAACGCTGTTAACATTAATAGCTCAACTGGTTACAGACAGTAACTTAACCTTACAATGTGGCGGCATATTGTGGGTGTGAAAAGACCGGGTGAACCAAACCATTAAAGTAAAGGCAAGCCAGCATGGCAGAAGAGTCTAGCATAAATCACACTAGGCTGTCAATGAAAACAGTCATGGGGGTGGGACTAATATCTTGAACTAGCCAGGTTTGAGAAAGACACCACAGATGCCATAAACATGGTTACACAATTATAATTAATCTTTACAAATGCATAAAGTATGCCTTTACCCAGCCATTATTTGACAATGTACAGCCCCATTATTGGCTGTTTCTTCATGTTCATTCATATATTGAAAATCTATGAAAATATCTTGCTTGAATTGGTTTATGCTTTGAGATTGATCATAACGATGCAAGTATGCAGCTGTTTGATTCATTTAAAACATTAGCAATTATATAAATCTTTTTTTTTTTTTTATGAACAATAATATCGGATTGGTGTCAAATCGGCAGATATTCAAGGTTATCGGTATATGTACTGAAAGTGGTATTGAGCCATCCCTAGTTATTTCAGTGCATAACGTCAAACCACAACATAATATCTCCTCTCATGGTCACTTCATCAACAAGATATTTCCCAATCTTGAGCAGACACAAGGCATAATTGTCAAAGAATTATGCAATATGCCTACTTCTACACTCACTAGGCCTGCACAGAGGGATGGATCTCCAGAGGAAAGTGTCCTGACTTTCACTACTATAGAGTGTTTGCACGGCACGTCATCAATCCGGAAGTTGGCCATTTCGGAGATACTGAGCATAAACAGCGCAACCAAACTCACAACTGTTTCTGGTCATTGTTGCTGAAAATGGTCAATTATTGCAGTGTTTTTGGCTGTACTAATCGGTCGGACTGGGAAAATTCAGATTGCCAAAAGTTATTACAAATCAGGGAGAAGAGTGCAAAAATTGTCTGAGGAAAGGAGGTGTTTGTGGTTGGCCAAACTGAACCAGAATTTCCAGGGCAAGAATCTTGACAACATTCGAGTTTGTTCTGCGCATTTCTTGTCAGGTAATGTTAGGCGAAGTATTAATAACAGCAACTCTTAACCAATTTGACAGTGTAACAGTATGCAAGCATATTGATATTAAGCTGCCATTTCTTGGCTGAATATCTGATTCTTATCTCATTTCATAGCCTACTACAGTAGCACAAGATCAGCATTTCGATCCACTTGATATCCAAAAAATCTTAGATATTAAAACGTCCGGGCTGGGTGGTGCAGCGGACATTGCGCTCCTCACCAACACAAGAGACACCGGGTTCGACTCCGGCTGTCGCCGTTGCCTCCGGCTTCGACCAGCCGTCATACTAACTCAATTGGCAAAGTTAGCGGGTGGAAGTCGATGGGTGGTAATCTGGACGTTGTGGACAGCGACTCCTACAGGTCGGTTGGGGACGCCTGCACAGCAGAGACAGGGTAGTGTGAGCCTCCCACACGTTACACCTCGCCAATGAGAGTCCGCGCTGGCAGGTAAAAAGATGTGACAGGCTGCCTCCTCGTGTATCGGAGGGGACACGTGATGCAAGGCTTCTATCCTCCCTACAACGGGCCAGTGGGGGACATATGCGAGCAATGTTCAAGACAGGGGAGAGAAGAATTAGCACAGTGGAATTGGGAGAAAAATAGAAAACAGAGAAAAAGTGGATACAAAAAAAGATATTAAAACGTCCATAATGTTAAAGATCAAGTTTAAGTTTCTTTAATAGTTGTCATACAGAAGTACAGAATACTTTTATACAAAATGCGTCTTACTGTTTCGCTCCAGAGACTGTGTTAGACAAGATAAGTATGAAATAAAATAGTATAGCATGTAAAATAGAAGTAAAAATAGAGGTCACAGTGTTCAGTATAGACATATGTACAATGTTCGATGCAGAATAGAAGTAACTGAGTTACCATACAATATACTATGCAATGTACTAATATACAATACTATATAGTGCAGAGCAGAAATGGGATGAGGTACAATTTAGGTACAATTTACAGTAAGGTGTACGAGTTGTAGTGCAAATCCTTTACCAATAAATATAAAGTGTAAAGTGTGTTTAGGTGTTCTAAAGTGTGTAAAGTGGGTGCTGCAGTGAGTTGTTTGTTTAAAGTGAGTGTGTGCGTGTGGATGTGTGTGCTGTGTGCATTTGATGGTTGTTGCATAGTGTTTATTGTTCGTTGAGCAGCCTGATGGCCTGGGGATAGAAGCTTCTTCTGAGTCTTTCTGTGCTCGCCTTAAGACTCCGGTATCGCTTGCCTGACCGCAGCAGTTCAAAGAGGCAGTTGTTCGGGTGGCTGGAGTCCTTGATGATTCTCTTAGCCTTCCCCCTGCACCGCTTGTGGTAAATGTTCTGGAGGGTGGGAAGCCCCCCTCCAATTGTGCGTTCGGCTGAACGTGTCACTCTTTGTAGTCTGCTACGGTCTTGTGCAGTGCTATTCCCAAACCAGGAGGTGATGTTGCCAGTCAGGATGCTCTCGATTGTACATGAGTAGAAGTTCCTAAGGATCTTCTGACTGACTTGGAACTTCCTTAGGCGCCTGAGGAAGTAGAGGCACTTGAAACTGTTCACTCTCTCAACCGGTGCCCCGTCGATGCTGAGGGGGCTGTAGTCCTTGACCCCCGACCTCCTGAAGTCCACAATCATCTCTTTTGGTCCCGCTTGGGGACCAGGTTTCCATGATGCCAGTTACCCAGGTGGGGTATCTCCCAGGCCTTTCTGTGTGGAGTTTGCATGTTCTCCCCGTGCTCGCAAGGGTTTCCCCCCCCGATAAGATAAACCCAATGGAAAAACATGCACAACAACAAGATCGCTAACGCTGTGGCGTCCTTGACGAAGACGGACAGGAGCACTTGGATTGGTCCCCTGGCGCGGCTCACGTGGCGCCTGTCTGCTCCCGGCTGCCCTTGGGGGGGAAGGACGACGGGATGGGTTAATCGCAGATACGCATTGTATGCATGGTTCGCATGTGTGCCAAATGGTGACCTCGGAGCAGGTCCTAAATTATTATTATTATTATTGTTTTGCTGACGTTCAGGGAGAGGCAGTTCTCCTGACACCACTGTGACAGATTCTTTACCTCTTCCAGGTAGGCCCTCTCGTCGTTGGCAGAGATCAGGCCCACCACTACTGTGTCATCAGCAAATTTGATTAGCTGATGTTGATCTAGTAACGTTATTGCATCACCTACCTTGGCTTTCACAATACATCAATGTCATCGATGAGCTGATACTGTGCCTCTCTCACCCACCCACACACCATCTGGTTGTAGGCATCCAAATCTTTGTAACGTTTAACCTGTTAAGCCCTAACCCTATTTTCTGAAAATCCTCCTAAAATACACTTCTACAAGGTCCATTTGCATGTTCTTGGTATCTAGGGACATCTATGGTACTCATGGAATGTATTCCCAGTGTCAGAAATATTGTGTCTGTTACTAGGCTTGAGTAAATAATGATGAAACAAAGGAGAATATAAATTATGATTTTTCTTTGCATCTTTGACAGTGAATAACACCATGCTAAAAAATTAGCAGACATGAAAAACGGCCACTGAGCTCGTTCAGCACCTTCTTGAGATCAAAATCTAAGCAAAGGAATAAAGGGAAGATGATTAAACAGAATGTTTGGTAGATACAGTACTGAATTCTGCCATCCGGACACATGCAATTTGAAATATTATTATAGAATATAGAATACCAGGCCTATAGAGTCCAACAACACCTGCTGGTCCAATTCTACACTGCCATAATTCAAAGCATCCTCACCTCATCCATCACAGTCTGGTACGGTTCCACTGATAAATATATAGCGTTATCGGAGGGGTGCACTGACTGCGCTCCGCGGGGAACTGTTTTCAGAGATAGGACAGTCTATTTGCAGAGAGAACATAATATTATAGAGTCCGCTACCCAAGACACATTCTCCTTGATTTGTACTGCAAATTGGGACCCAAATTAAGTGTGGAACAAAACGCACATGCCATCCCCATGCACATTCAAGTCCTCTCCACCCTCGGCTCTTTTGCCACCGGCACGGTCCATCGTGATATATTGGAAATTGATCAAGCAATAGACTGTTACTGTACCACCCATGTAGCTGTCAAAGCTCCATCACAAATTATGTGAATAGAAAGGGATTCCACTCAGTCAATGTTGCGATGTGCATTTGGCTGATACATGTTGTTGCTGGTGACTGGGAGGAAGGCACGCATTGTATTGAATAAAATTGTAATGTTATTACTGGGGTATCTGTAATTAAAATATCGTTTAAATGCAGGTGGTTGTGGTTATCCACTGAATATTTTTTTATCCCCCTTCATTTTCCTCCGATTTTCTCCCATCCCAATGTTAGTCGTTATGCCAATTCCCAATCCCCTTCCTGGTCGCTGCGCACTTACCCCCCACAGTCGGTCTGGGAGAGTGGAGGCTACCACGTGCTTCCTCCGACACACGTCCAGCCAATCAACCGCTTCTTTTCACCTGGCAGCGCGGATTCTCACTGAGAGGGCGTAGCGTGTGGAAGGATCACACTATCCCACTCAGGTCCTATCCGCGTTTAGCAGGCGCCCCGACCGAACTGTAGGAGTCGCTGTTTACAACGACCCGGACCCACCCCGCCAGCTTCTCCCACACTCTAATACTGCCAATTGTATTAGTGTGAACGGCCAGCCAAGCTGGTGACAACCCCGGAGCTGTGAGCTGGATTCGAACAGGCGAATCCAGCCGCTCCGGGGTTTGGTGACGAACGCAATCTCCGTTACGCCACCTGACCACCCCACTGAAGCCATAGTTAATGACTCTGACCAACCCAACAAACGACCCAACTGGAGTGCAATTATAACGGGCTCACGCGCGAACAAGAGCCCTTTAGAGTGCAGTTGGCCTGCTTGTTTGCCACGGGGGGGCAGACGCAGAACACCCACCTCCAAACGCGATTAAATATTGTTTAAAATATAAAGCGAAATACTATTATTTTGTGTCATGTTTCCAAATAAGATTGGTCACAACGAAATGCTTTCTACTTCAATTTGTTGGTTAGAATAGATGACCTCCGTTGAAACTTCACTGACTAATTATTGTGCACTCCCGCACAGACGTGATGAAATTCAAGTTCGCGTTTTTATTGATCACATAGGCAGGCTACACATGGCGTATAGGCAGGCTATACTGCCCTGTCAAGGCTAACCGCAGTAACTTGAAAAAAGTCAAAATTTAGTTATGAGTGAAATTGACCTTGTCAATAAATGTTTTATCTTGTGACCAAGTTTCAGATGTTAATGGCGCTCAGTTTTGGAGATATGGGGTTTTAAAAACTGCAGTAACTACAAAATCACACTCAAAACCCAGGCAGACCGCAGTAACTTCCAAACAGTGAAAAATGGCTTTAAAGTGTTTTGACTTGCCATCCAAAATGTGTTATAGGTAGATAGATGATAGTACCCAGATTTAACATGTATTAATGAAGTAATCTTTAGGCATACAAAAATATGACATAATTATTTTAATTAACCCCAAAAAAGCAGATACTGCATGCACTCTGCTGCACGATTTCCTTAAATAATTATACAGGTAATGTACAGGCAAAGTGCAGTAACTTCAAATACAATGTTGTTTTCCCTCCAGCTTTCATAACTTAACCTAGCCATTTTGAAAATGAAATTTAATACCTGAATATATTGGAATGATGATGATCCAAATAAAATGGCTAGGTTAAGTTGTGAAAGCTGGAGGGAAAACAACATTGTATTTGAAGTTACTGCACTTTGCCTGTACATTACCTGTATAATTATTTAAGGAAATCGTGCAGCAGAGTGCAGTATCTGCTTTTTTGGGGTTAATTAAAATAACTACGTCATATTTTTGTATGCCTAAAGATTACTTCATTAATACATGTCAAATCTGGGTACTATCATCTATCTACCTATAACACATTTTGGATGGCAAGTCAAAAAACTTTAAAGCCATTTTTCTCAGTTTCACTGTTTGGAAGTTACTGCGGTCTGCCTTGACAGGGCAGTATACATGGCAGTGAGATTCATTGTTCTTGTATGCTCTCGTATTATTGTTATAGTATATGCTATTGTCAAGAAAGGAAGTACATTATTTTCAATCGCGGCTTTAATTCGTAGCCGAGAAGCAGTCTAGTCCTAGCAGCTTCATTAATCCCGACCCGTCTCAGCCACAGCATAACTGAGACCGGCTATGGAAACAAATCATAAATAGACTACTGTAAATGAAATAGCCTATAACATTATAAAGGATAGGCTATATAGCAGGGGTTCCCAACCTTTCTTCCCCAGAGCCCCACGATTCCTTGGAGACATATAGGAATATGATATGATATAAGGTATACTGGTCCGTCAGTGAGGAGATAGCCCACAGCGGATAGCCATTAAATGCCATTTGAGAATAGGCTATTAAGGCAAAACGACGGCCTATAGCCTATACATATTATTTAATGTTTTCATAAGCGTAAAGATACAACAGCTAGATTAATGATCAAGTTAGTTTACTGTATGCAGGCTTCGCAGGGCTGTGCCATGTGTTTATATATGCGAAAGTTACTGTTGCATAATGTAGGCTATGCTATTATACAGGGGCGGAGCTTCAGGGGGGGCTGTAGGGGCGGGGCTCCCCGGGCCCGCGACACAATGGGGGGCCCGGGCCCGTCGCAACGTAGCAGGCTCCGCCCCCGAGATATCCCGGCGGGCCCCACCACTGAGTGCACTGCCGTTTGTGGTCATATTAGGTGTATAATAAACCATTGTAGCCTATAATATGAGTTGAACTTGTGCTGCTATTTTCACACTCACATTTAATATATATAAAAAAAAAAGTTAATCCAAATGTATTTTGGGTAAAATCGTCATCACGTAAACCAACGTCATCATCAATCACTCGTCATTCAACAGAGCGTCTGACGGTCTGCCACTGCCTGAGCATGAGTACTTATAAACACAAGAGTGGAGCGACAAAACGCAAAGAAAAAGAGAAAAAGGACCAGGGAAAAGCTAAATTGTCTAAGTTAGATGGATATTTTTTTCACCCTACTCCTCCTCCTGCGGGAGATGAGCCTGAAGTTGCCAGCCGTGTTTCACAGCGTTAGTGGGAGTGACGAGCCAGATTTACAGGTAGGCTACAATCACGGACACACACTCAACAAGAAAATGTGAGTTTGTAAGTGTTGATATCATATGGTTGTTGTTACTTCGTGTAGCTCGGCCGCCTAGCTTATTATTTCCTTCTCTGTCTCTCGGCTGTCTGTAGTGATGATGGCAACAGGGATGAGTCAGCAGCTGCTGCTAGCTGCTCGGGAGAGCCAGGCCTGACCAGCCACACCCCTCCCCCTCCGGCTCCTTACCTGCTGCGGCGCGAGGTGAAGAAGTACCGTCGGAGTTGGACACTGGAAATGAAACCAGCAACAGGTCTCCTCCTCACGCTACGGGTGAAACTACCACGGATCATGATGTGTCCTCTGAGTCCTGCAATTATAATCTGGGGCGTTTTCCGACTGATCGGGCAAACTACTTGGAAAATATTGAGGATGCCAATATCAAAAGGTATATCCTTAAAATGGGCCCATGCAAACCAAAAGGTCCATTTCCCAAAGACAATGATAATCGTTGCTTTTCAGAAACGTATTACACCTCCACAACTAAAGTTGGGATGAAGTTTCCACGCAGCTGGATGTGCTATTCACCAAAATTGGACTGCTGCTATTGTGAGCCTTTCTGGCTTTTTGCCCACTGAAACGCACCGTTCTACAACAATGCATGGGTCAATGGAATAAAAGACTGGAAACATCTTTCTACTAAAATTGAGAGGCATGAATCCACTCAAATTCACCTGGGTGCATGCGTAGTATACGAGCAGTGGAAAAACTACGGCACAATAGACGCTGACATGGAGAGGAATGTGCGTAATGCTGCCCAATTTTGGAGACAGGTCGTGGAGCGCATTGTTAATGTAACCCTGACTCTAGCGTCAAGCAACTTGGCATTCAGGGAGCATCGAGAGGTCCTAGGTCAGGGCAAAGCTGGCAACTTTTTGTCAATAATCGAATTATTGGCTCGCTACGACCCTGTTTTGAAAGAGCTAATCAACCGACCAGAAGGGTCAGTGAAATACCTCAGTCACCAGATTCAAGATGAGATTATTTACATATTATCTCAACGTGTGAAAGCTGACATCATTGATGAAATAAACGAAGCCCCATTTTATTCCGTCATCATGGACACAACGCAAGATGTGTCAAAGATAGATCAGTTGAGTCAGGTTTACCGTTACATAACTGTTGTTAAGAACGACATGGATATTGCAACCGATATACAGATCAATGAAGTCTTTTGGGGTTTTGAAGCTTCAGCTTCAGAGCTTGAAAACAAAATCCTTGGTTCTATAGAGAAAAACGGATTAGATCTGTCTAAATGCCGCGGACAGGGCTATGATGTCGCAGCTAATATGAGTGGTGTGTATTCAGGCGTGCAAGCAAGAATAGCAGAGAAGGAGCCCCTTGCCCACTGTGTTCATTGCGCTGCTCATAATCTCAATTTAGCACTCAACGACTGTTAAAAATGTCCCTGGAGTAAAGCAGTTCTATGACACTGTAGAGACGCTCTACAACTTTTTTGGTCACAGTATCAAACGATGGACATTGCTCAGTGAGTTAATGATGCCAGAGAGCAGAACTATGTGTCCCACTCGCTGGTCATCTCGCCACGATGCGCTTGTTGCGTTAAGGCACCGATATGGAGACATTATAAAAGCCCTCGTCAAAATATCCCTTACCAGTGACAAAAATTATGAGCGAAATGAAGCAAGCGCACTCAAGAATGCTATAAGCAAATTTCGCTTTCTTTTTTTGGTCAACATGCAGACCAAGATTTTGGAAAGCATAAATTGTGCTTCAGTTTCTCCAAGCAAAAGACACGGATATTCTGAAAGCATCTAGTCTACTGCAAAATGCCATCACTGTTTTGGTGGAGTATAGGGGACAATTTGACGATGCGAAGTCCGCCACTCTTGCCCTGGCTACTAAATGGGGAAGTACAACGCAGTTTGAAACAACCAGGGCCAGAAAAGTGAAGCGTCACTTTGATGAACTTGCTGAAGACAGCCGCCTCACTGACGCAGAGAGCAACTTTCGGGTGAATGTTTTCAATGCTTGTCTCGATATCATCATCCAGCAACTGTCCCAAAGATTCACCAGCTTAAATGCAACTGTGAACATGTTTGAGGCAATTCACCCTAAGACACTACTGCAAGCAAAGGACGAGGAGTTACACCAAGCTGCCCAGCGGCGTAGGGCCCTTTCTCACTCACCCTATTAGTTTCTATTTCGTTCCGTTCTGCCCGTTCCGAGATCTGATGCGAACTCCCCCCCCCCCCCTCTAGTTTGTGTACACACTTCAGTCTGGGTGCGCTCTGGGTTTTGTTTACGGTTTGCGTTTTGAGCTAGGTTTGCGTTTTGCCGTAGTCGATGATGTCACGCTCGAAATGTAAACACAGGAAGTGTTAACACGGAGACTGGAGAATGGATTCTGATATAAAGAAACAAATAACTAATAAATATGAAGTTATATTTGAACCTCTGTTGTCAAGCCTTGTCAATATAACCCACCCCCCTTTTCTCACGAATGGAACTCTGTTGTAGAGTCCGCTTTTGATCGTTTTGCAGGGTTAACAATAACGCTAAGCTAACGGCTAACGCTAGTTAGCTTAACCTTTTACTAGTAACATTGCTCGCATCGATTATATTGAATGTCATTGATCTACTGGTCGACCGAAAATGTAAACAGGAATGTCTTAACACGACTGCGGACTCTGGATGCTGATATAAAATGAACAAATGGCCAATAAATATGAAGTTATATTTGAACCTCTGTTGTCAAGCCTTGTCAATATAACCCACCCCATTTTATCACGAATGGATGGTGTTGTAGAGTCTGCTTTTGAGCGTTTTAACGATAGCGCTAAGCTAACGGCTAAACGCTAGTTAGCTTTTACTAGTAACATTGCTGCATCGATTATATGCATTATATTGAATGTCATTGATCTACTGGTCGACCACGGGTGCGTGCCTGAGACCACCTATTTCAGTGGTCCAGGTTCAGCGCCCCCGGGGACGAATCAGCGGGGGGCGGGGACGGGGGACAGCGTTCTCACTCAGACAGACACACCCTTTTCTGATGCGAGCCAGGTCTGATTCGACACAGAGCAGTGAGTGAGAAAGGGCCCTTAGAGAGCACTATAGTCGGGACATCGCCGCCAGCTTCCCTGGCCAGCTGCTCTCTTTCAGAACCCGTTTCAGGGAACAGATACAAAAACTGAAATCTGTTGTGGATCTCGTCAAAATGCTCATTGTTTCCAACCCAGCAGTAACCTCTACATTTAGTGAGGTTTGCACAGCCTTGATCTTATTTCTGACTCTTCCTGTCACTGTGGCAACCGCCGAGCGCTCTTTCTCCAAATTAAAACTCATCAAAAACTATTTGAGGAGCACGATGGGACAGGAGAGACTGAGTGGACTGGCCTTGCTGTCCATCGAAAGTGACCGAGCCAAGGATTGTGGACGAGTTTGCGGAGCGCAAGGCTCGCCAAGTAGCCTTCAGGTAGTGGTGAGTACACTTTATTTACTCCGTGCCTATTTTAATGTGTGGGACCGCTGTGCCAATTTCAATGTGTGGGGCCGCCGTGCCTATTTTAATGTGTGGCCTGTGCCGATTTTAATGTGTGGGGCCGACGTGCCTATTTTAATGTGTGGGACCGCTGTGCCAATTTTAATGTGTGGGACCGCTGTGCCAATTTTAATGTGTGGCCTGTGCCGATTTGACTATACTGCTCTGAGCTCTGGTGGTGGCTATCCATGGTGCTGAATGGTGTGTCCGAAATTTAGTCATTTTATTGTGTCATGTTTTCGTCCTTGTGGTTTGTTGGACTTTATATTATGTTATATCATTATCTGATATATATATTTGTTTCTATACACTTTGTAGAAACGAAATCTTAAATATTACACTTTTTCTTTAGTTACTTTTCTTTCAAACATTGTTTTAAATTGTAATCTATACTGACTGAGCGATTTTCTTTTTTGTATTTTTTTTTAATTATTTTTTAAACAAACACATAAAACAAACATGACAACATAAAATTAGATATACAAGCATTAATTAACACACCTCCAATGCACATCCAATGAAATCACCATTTAGATAAATGTCTTATACAAGATATACCCCTAATGCCTGCTATCTAATACCCTACACACATATGCTCTCGCTCGCTCGCTCGCTCCCCCCCCCCCCCCCCCCCCCCCCGGACCCCCCATTGGATAATCCATCTATTATCGTTCGCTCCTAACCAGGCACTACCATTATATGCTAGCTTTTATTCTCTCCACCACTTCTAACCACATTGTCATTTTGGATTCATTGAGACCCAAAATTCTTGCTGTAGATATTTCTAGATAAATCACATCGAGATATTTAAGAATCCAGACCTTCCGGCAAATTTTTTCAGGTTGACTGAGCGATTTTTAAAGGGCCCGGTCATGTGGCCCCGCCCCCCGGCCCGGGTCTGATACGCACCACCACTGCTATTATATATAATTTATATAGGCTACCTAATACCGACATCAAAATAGACTGTACCTCTACAAATCATAGTAAACCATGCAGGTTTAATTGACGGAAAATCCCAAACTTCCAAACTTTAATCCCTGGGTATTAATAGAACTTTAAAAGAACGAAACGGAAAAAGGCATTCATATTCCAGCATGGTTATTAATGACACCAACGGCAAACAGTGGTTAACAGTCTTTATTAGTGTTTTGCGGTGCCCAGGCAGCAATGGTCTTTAGGAAGTTAATAGATATCATATTCGACATCACTGTGTACACGTCTGTCAGCCTGTCGCGTATTTCTCCCATAACACGCGTTCGCTCGGCTTAGTCCATTTTTCCACATTCCATGGGGGGGTTTCATTACCTTATATGGTTAATTATGGGCGGTTCAGTATGCAAATACTTAAAATTGTGCACGAGCGCGGAGCGTAGAACAAGTGGCATTTATCAACACAGAGTACTTGCAGGTGTGCGTAGGACCTGTGTACGCACATTTGATGAATCCATTCTTAGGAACAAAAATAGAACACTTTCTACGCATTATTGATAAATGAGGGCCCAGGCCTATAAATTACCTTATTATAGCCAACTCGCACATCTATGGATCGGGCCAAATATCCTGTTTCAAATGCCAGAGTTCAATTTGGATTTAGTATCTCCAGGCGTGGAGCAAGAACCGCGAATGAAATCTACTGTATGTACAGTTCCATTCTTATAACCGATATGGCTCCGCCATTTTGGATCGGATTGCAACACAGATTGGTGCTAAACGTTCACATAAGGTACACACTAACTGCGCCCCAATCTATGCCAATAACGTTCAGTTTTGTGTAGATAATCCAGAGAAATAAAATAAAAATTCATATACAAGTAATTTGCTTGCAGGAAGCTAGAATCGGCTGGGTAATGTAGTTTTCTTTTTTATTTCAATGCCCTCTCATATGCAGGGCTCGAAATAAAAAAATTTACTTGGTAGCACTGGTGCTCCCAACTTCAAAAAGTGGGAGCACCCACCAAAATGTAAGGAGCACCAACATTATGTAATTTTTTTTTTTATTGATAAAACGACAATATAACAGTACTGTAATGCAGTAACAGTGAAAATAGGCTTAAACTATATAATAGTATAGTGTAGACCTAGTAGTGTAGCCTATAGTGTAACTAGGCATGTGCCGGTATGACATTTTGAGGGTACAATAACATTGGGCAAAAATACCACGGTTTCACGTATTCGGTACTTAAAAGAATCCCCCATTGAACAAAAGGTATTACAGTGCACAATAAGCTTTTCTGTAAGTGTTATTTATGAATGTGTGAAGACTGTCTGTATTACACACAGAGGGAACTGTCTGACCACTTTAAAACTAAGTACAGAATATAAAATACTTCCAAATAAACTTTCATGATGAATATGTAGGCTACATGTCAAAAGGGCATTTTGCTAATGTAATCTACTTGCAAAGATGTGTTATAATATAGCCTAGTACTATTCTTACTAGATTAAACTTTGGATTCATCTTTTGTGGTGGCTCAACGTTATTCACACACGGAACTATGTGTTGGTGATAAGGGTTCCGCACGGACCATATTGTTGTTACATTGCTGTCGGCAAACAAGCTCAGAGTGTCAACAGAGTGTTGACGTTGAGTTGATGTTAGCTGCTAGCTGGCTATCCGAATCCACAACAGCCAGGCAGCCAACCGTACAAAATACAGTCTCAGCCAATCACATCGATTTGTACAGTTAGTTAGCTCCACTCCATCGCGAATTAAAAGGTAGCCACTACGCCGGTGCACCGATGCGAATCGGTGATTCTTAACATCACTAGTGCAAACGGGAACGGGACACACATCTGTGCAATAGCACATACCATCAAAGTCACTGGCCCACTGTGTGCATGTGTGTGTATCTGCGTGTGCAAACAGGAATGGGACACAGACATTTGAACTATTAAGTGATTAATGCCTACTGTGGCAAAGTTGTAGCCAACAACTAGGCAAAAAAGGCAGTGACATTGAACTACTGCTACAAAAGTAACAGTCACTTAACGTTAGCTTTTGCCCCTTTTATGCATACAATGCCTATGTTTTGGCTAGTGTTGCTCTTCTAGAAAAATAATCCTTTCAGGGTTGCCTATTGAAATACTGTACACCTCCAGTACAGAAACATTGTTTATGAGTTTGCGTGTCAGGTAGACCATTGATTGACAGTCGATTCTGCCAATTAAATCACACCACTTGCACCCACCTCTGCTGTTGATAACGCTAGCCAAGTTAGATACACAGATACACACACGCACAGTGGGCCAGTGACTTTGGTGTAGGGCAGATATGGCTCTGGTGTAGGGGTGTAACAATGCATCGCAATGCATCGACCTAAGGGGAAAATCCAACTGCATCGATTTGAAAATGTTAGAATCGATTATCGCAATTTTAATGTGTACACAGTGTTATGTTATTCTCATGTCCGTTACAGCCATCACAACGACATACATTACTGCATCAACGTTATGATTAACAAAGCAAGGCATTCGTTTTGTTGCATTAACGTTATATTACTATTGCTATCGATAAATCTAGGTGTTCTAAAATATATTGCTATTGGTAAGAGTAGAATAAGTTACATTAATTGAATGTTACTGTCTCGGAAAACGCTCGCATAGCGCAATGGCGGACTTTCCGGAAGTAAAAAAGCAAATGAAAGCTTCCGATTGGTCATTTTCTTTCTTTCCCTTGAAACCAGTCACGTCACTCTACTGTGATTGGACCGTTGGCTTGAGTGCAATGTGGGACTTGTAGTTTTTGAACGATTAGCAGCGGAGAGAAAAAAGCACGACTGAGGTTGTAATCTTCACTCGCACACTGTGTGAGTAATTGATTTTTCCGGTTCGCACACACATATTTCTAGAGGCAAATGCGAGTAATATGGTCGCACTGTAGAGCCCTGTGTTGTCAATGAAAACTGTGTCTATGCTAGTACTGCTTCTCTCACAGATGCTTCTGTGCAGGTCAAATGCTCTTGGTAGTAGTTTTTCATTTAAAAAGAACGGTAAAATATTACTACCACCATTATTCTCGATGGTATGTTAGCTGTAATGACGTACTGAAGTGTTTTTTTTTCTTTTTTTTTTTAAACTTTATTTTTTAGCGTTTATCGCTTTTCTGGTCAAGTATGACCGACAGATATAGGGTGAAACGGGATATAGATCAGGGGAAGACATTCTGGGAAATGACGGCGGGTCCGGGAATCGAACTCGAGTCCCCCAGATCCGTGACGCAGCACGGTTTTCCCCGACGCAGAAATAGTGCCGAGATATGCGGTGAGCTACTGGAGCTCCCCGCTGAAGTGTTTTCAACACTGGGCCACACATTCATTATAAGTGGAACTCTTCTAACACTGGCTAAAGCAGTAGGGTTTATCTCCTCTAAGAATGTAGGTGAATTGACAGGTTTGACATTTCACTGAATCTACTCTCTCAAGTGAATTTGCTCATGTTTGTTCCGAACCAATTATTCACGGTGTGAACGCACCGGCCGGTTCGAGATTACGTTCGGGAACCGGCTCCGGCACGATGATGTGGCTTCTCTCCTGTGTGAATTCTCTGGTGTTTTTTCAGATTAGACAGTCGACTAAAGCTCTTCTCACACTGGTCACCTGAGTAGGGTTTTTCTCCGGTGTGAATTCTCTGGTGTAATTTCAGATGAGGCAGTTGACTAAAACTCTTCTCACACTGGACACAGGAGTAGGGCTTCTCTGCTGTGTGAATTCTCTGGTGTTTTTTCAGATTAGACAGTCGACTAAAACTCTTCTCACACTGGTCACAGGAGTAAAGTTTTTCTCCTGTGTGAATTCTCTGGTGTAATTTCAGATGAGGCAGTTGACTAAAACTCTTCTCACACTGGACACAGGAGTAGGGCTTCTCTCCTGTGTGAATTCTCTGGTGTAATTTCAGTTTAGACAGTTGACTAAAACTCTTCTCACACTGGTCACAGCAGTAGGGCTTCTCTCCTGTGTGAATTCTCTGGTGTAATTTCAGATGAGGCAGTTGACTAAAACTCTTCTCACACTGGTCACAGGAGTAAAGTTTTTCTCCTGTGTGAATTCTCTGGTGTAATTTCAGATGAGGCAGTTGACTAAAACTCTTCTCACACTGGACACAGGAGTAGGGCTTCTCTCCTGTGTGAATTCTCTGGTGTAATTTCAGGTTAGACAGTTGACTAAAACTCTTCTCACACTGGTCACAGGAGTAGGGTTTTTCTCCTGTGTGAATTCTCTGGTGTTTTTTCAGATTACCCAGATCACTAAAGCTCTTCCCACACTGGTCACAGCAGTAGGGCTTCTCTCCTGTGTGAATTCTCTGGTGTGATTTCAGACGACGCAGTTGACTAAAACTCTTCTCACACTGGTCACAGGAGTAGGGGTTTTTTTCAGTGTGAATTCTCTGGTGAAATTGCAGATTAGACAGTCGACTAAAACTCTTCTCACACTGGTCACAGGAGTAGGGTATGTGATTTCTCTCTGTAGTAACGTTGGTCCCATATTGGTCAAACCATTGCCTTGGTTTGTCAATGTTCTTCTGTTTGTTAGTGGAGGGAAGGCCAGGGAAGATATCTGTTGGAGAAAAGAGGGAAGAAAAAAGAGATTTAACTAAAACAACTAAGAGAACATAGAGGGTCAAGCATGAACAGGGATGACTAAAAAGGTCAAATCAAAGTTTTGTTAAATCCACAAAATGTAAGCACTTTACTTTTAGATGGAAAATAAGCTTTGTGGTTAGTTCATCATAACTCAAAATACTATTATTTTGTACTCCGATGTTTACAAACATGACAAAAGATACATTAATTTAGAAACTGTTGCGTTTTAAGCTTTTGTGTGGTCAGTGTTATCAGTATATTGTAAACAGAACATGTTAGCATTTGTTAGAAGGCCCTGGTCAATGGCAAGTTGGTCCTCCCTGGTGGAGAGAAGTAATTTTCACTGGCATCTGTTCGTATAAAAGGCCATTATTGGTGATCTTCCATCTGATATCTCCACACTGATGAAATGGTCCTGTGAATTTTACTCGTTCCAGTGACTGGCTTGTACTTCAGGTACCTAAAATTAACTCTTTATCTTCTCTGCCCCCAACACATGGAACATCTTACAATTCACTCTGAAACTCAATACACTGGTATCCATTAGTCAGTTTAGATATTTGAACACTAATAATTCTGTCAGTCTGCAGCTGTTTCAAAATATTTCTATTATAATTGTATTGTTTTAATTGTTTATATTGTTTTTATTACTCTTATTGTTGTTTTTATATTGTGTAATGTACTTGCTCTCAATGGACCTCATGCACCAACATTCTCGTAAGTTTCCTTGTAAATAACCTTGTAGGAAGTTCGTTAGAGAACCTACGATAGTCCCCCTGGAGTCATCAACGCGTGGTGACTCGCCAGTCCTCGTGATGTAGTGGCAAGTGACAGTAACATAGCGTTCGGTCGTCATGAGAGTCCAGCTGTCTGTCGTCAATGCAACCTTGCAAGCAGCGGTAACGTTAGCTAGCTGCGCAAGCAACTCCGAACTTTGCAAGCTCTCCTTGCCGTCAACCATATTGATCGTTTTTGATAAATGTAGACTGACTTGTTACTTTTTTCAAAATCAACACTTCTCTTAGCCTGCTTAATTTTGCAAGTTGCTGTCGCTCTTGTTTTTTTCCCCCACTTATTTTCCAGACACAGATGTAGTTGCCTCCTCGTCATAGTTATATTGCACCCTCTATCTGTTCATTGAAACATGCTTTGAAAATACACCATTCTACTGATTGCTACAATGTAATAAAAGACGGACAACATTGTAACATATCATTGTTTGATAGTAGATTGAGAAAATGTCATGTGTTCGAGTAAATCCTTAACAATCAATCAATCAATCGATCTTTGATAAAAAAAAAAAATTATCCACTTTTTCTCCTCATTTTCTATATTTCTCCCATCCCAATTTCATATTGAAAATTCTCCCCTACCCTGTCTTGAACGTTGCTAGACTATGCCCCCCACTGGTCGGTTGTAGGGAGGATAGAAGCCTTGAATCACGTGTCCCCTCCGGTACACGAGGAGGCAGCCTGTTGCATCTTTTCACCAGACAGCGCGGACTCTCAGTGGCGAGGAGTAACGCGTGGGAGGCTCACGCTGCCCCCGATACTTCCTGTCTCTACTGTGCAGGCATCACCCAACCGACCTGTAGGAGTCGCTGTCCACAACGTCCAATCCCCACCCATCGACTTCCACCCGCTGACTGCCAAATGAGCCAGTATGACGGCCGGCCCAAGTCGAAGGCAATGCTGAGACTGGGATTCGATACCAGAGTCTCTTGCATTGGTGACTACGCCACCCAGCCGCCCGATCTTTTGTTAATTGTTAACCTCCCTAGTAGAAAGAGAAAGTAACATACCGATATCTTGGTCTGTGTCGCCCTCCTTCATCTGAAAGGAAATATCCCCGGGTGGGTCAAGTGTGTCCTCGTCCTCTTCTGTTTTAATAATCAGTAGGTCGCTGGCTGAACCTGGGGCAGAGGGAGACATTTATAGTATGTATAGTCCAGTACTTTGTAAAGCATTTTAAAACCAAAAAGAAAATAATCTATTCAAAACGGCATTAAACATTTCTTGGAAGGAGCAGCTTGATAAGACTCACACAATATGCAAGCTTTGCAAAACAACAATTAAGTATTTTGTGAATATTACAAACAAGAGGACTCGCATCACATTTAGCCTAAAGGCAGCAGGTTGTCATAATGAATCTAGTCAACTTCCTCTTATAGATTGGACTGATAGGGCTGAAACGATACCTTGAGAAACTTGAGAAAACGCACTGTGTTTTGCAGATGATTATTAAAAGGGGACATATTTTAGTCCTTTTCAACAAGTTAATATAGGTCTTTGAGGTCGCATAAATATGTTTTTGATGTTTTTTGCGAAACAAAAAACACTCAAGATTATGCATTCTAGCAGCCTCTATACCCCTCTGTTGTCATGTGTTCTCAACAGGCTGTTTCTGTGCCTGTAACGAGCAAGCTGCTCCATTAACCCATTGAAACCAGGAAACACATTGTGTGTATATGCAGGCTATATAATGCATTATTAGCAGGCGTTTTAGGTCTAAACATTTACATTTAGCTAACGCTTTTATCCAAAGCGACTTACAAATTGTGTACAACAAGTCAGCAGGAGGGGTACACCTCTGGCGGCTAAGGGTAAGTGGTATTGTTTGTGCCAAACTTCAGTGCTTCCCTCTGAATGCATAGTAGTATAGGATTCCAGCAGTAACATAGTAGGCATAGGCATATAAGCATAGCAGTGGTGCACGAGCCTGTACCGTCGAATTAAATTCAGAACAAACCTGTCAGACTAGGCATTGCAGATCAAATACTCAAGATCCAGCAATAGCATATCAAACTTACCGTTAAAATGTTTAAATATGGCATTTTTTTGTTCAACTTTAGGCAGAAAAGATAAGATTCATGAGCGGGCTGCCATCTTGTACATGCACATTTTCCCAAGGTCTCTTCACACACACAGACACACAAGGTGCTACTAACTAAGTCGATTGAAGATGCAATTCTGAATGGCTCATTTCAAGATGAATAAAACTAGGAAAGGTAAATGATTCCAGCAGCAGCCCATATTGTATGCAAGCGATGCTACAGAAGAGTGCCATGGAAGGGTCCTAGCTAAACAAATTTAGCAAAGCACCTAACGTTAAAGCACTGACACGCCATTCTCTATACATTAAATATTTTGGAGAGGTTGATTTAATAAACAATTAAGATTATTAACTGTTGTTAATAAGTGTATTGCTCAATAGCCATATTTTATGCTCTCATGCGAAGCAAACCCCCATCAGAGCTATCAGGCCTGAGAAATCATGCAGCTGGGTTTCAATTGATAAGAACAATACTTTGACTATGGTCAATAGTAAAGTAACTCAGAACATGCAGACAGCTGCACCAGGGGCTAGTTGCATAAACTTAGTTTAAGACAGTCTGTTGCATAGACATTAAGACTTATTTTGAGGTAGAAAGTTTAGCCAAGTTAGTTAGTTAAGACTGCTGTTGCCTTGGTATCAGCTAAGCAGCTAAACTAGAATTGTTTCCATTTCTCAAACCAGTTTTTCAGTAACAACATTTAATATTATGTTATGTTCCTTTAGTTAATATATTTATAACATTTTGTTATTCATTTAGAATGCTGCTAGCTAGCTGCTAGCAAGCTAACCTAGGGTGACCAAACGTCCTCTTTTTCCCGGACATGTCCTCTTTTCACGCCCTGAATTTTAAATAAATTCATGAAAATCTCCGGGTTTCATTGTTTTTCACGGCACTTTGCGAGCGTCTGAAGGCTCGGGCTGCATTTTACGCCAAACATATAAATTACAGAATTAAAGCTCTATTTGTTGCCGGTCGATTGCCACCTCACTCTACAAAATCCGTGCCTCGGTTCTCGAGTTACATGCTGATAGGTCAGGCGTGCAACTTTTTACGCACGCACGTCAGATTACCACCCCGGACTCCCGAGGCTCTAGAACTGTCAATCATCCGCCGATTACGAAAATGATTAGTCAGCGTTGTAGCGAATGAGTGTAGCTTTCCAATGATATCCCACGTGGGGGTGTGTGAATCAGGGATCTAGGTGAAAATTGACAAGCGAATACAGGAAGTGAAACAAATTTAGAATTAATTTACTTGGATGAGGAAATGGAGAGCTTTTTTCTTGGCACACAGGCCTAAAAATTAAATCCCAGATTAGAATAGTTAGAATAGATTACCTCGCTCCATAGGCGGCTAGGTGGTGTAGTGGGCAAGGCACTCGCCACCAGTGTGGAGACGCTAGGATTCGCGTGTTCGAATCCAGCTCTCCACATTGTTTTTCAGTTTGGCTGGTCGTCCGCAGTAATACACATTGGCCGCATTACGGGGAGGGAAAACTGAAGGGTGGGGATCGAACGTTGTGAACAAGCGACTCCTACAAGTCGGTTGGTGCGCCTGCGGAGTAGAATCAGGAAGTGTCGGGGGCAGCGTGAGCCTCCCACGCGTTACTCCTCGACACTGAGAGATCGAGCTGCGCAGGTGAAAAGATGCGACTGCTGTTACCTCAAGTACCGGAGGGGACTTGTGCTATGTATGACTTAGTCCACATTGCAGCCGGCTTGTGGGAGGCAAGAAACAGCGTTCGTGACAGGGGAGGGTTGAATTGGATGATACGAAATTGGGATGGGAGAAAATATGGAAAAATGGGAGAAAAAGTGGATCAAAAAAAAATAGATTACCTCGCTCCGTTGAAACTTCACTGAGACTAAAAGTAAAAGACAGTCTTTTTCTTTTTTTTGTGAGCTCCGCGCACAGACGTTATAATAATAATAATAATAATAATAACAATAATAATAATAGCTTCTGTTACAAAGGGTCAGATTAAACCGAATATATATATTTATTACTTGAGATACCTTGTATAATATTTGTATATCGTCTGATATCCCTTGTATATTCTTTGTATATATACACGGAATATCCCTTTACCTAGGTACAAGCCAGACCATAATATTCGTTCTCCTATTGGACAGCGACCCCTAGGCGCCAACGGCCATACCCCCAATGGCAAGTTCAAAGCCACCGCCAAGGCATGTCTCAACATGTCCAGGTTTGCGCAGTAATACGAGACAGAACTGAGGTTGGCACTAGATTATTCACCTTACGTATAAATACGTTGCAGGTGGATACAGCAGTAGTTGAGTACCTAAACGTTGAAGCCTTCACCACGATACAACGTGCCGTGAAGTGGGCCTCTTTGCCCCTGAATAGAGCCTTGAGAACCGCGTGCGAATAGATAGCTAAAGTGTCAGAGTTTAACGCTGTATCGTCGAGTTCGACTTATTCTATTGTGAAGTAATAGTCTATTATTTATAGTGTATCGTGCGGCTACCGTTCTCCGTGACCATCATTACCACCGGTTCGTCGTATCTCTAGCTAGTGCACTTATCCAGGCTGGGCGGCCTAAACTCGCGCCACCACCCGAGGAGTCCTAGACGAGAACCGTTGGATATGTACACCGGAGAACCTACACCGGCGAATGCAGAGCCTTTTCCGGCTGGATTATATTGCTTTGGTACTGTGGCTGCTGGAGCAGAGAACCGTCTACCCCACTGCTGTGTGGGATCTACCCTGTGAGGAGCACCATCGAGCCCGCCTCTAGGACCACAGAGGCTGGCTAGCTTTCATCCATGCTGTCGTGCATACTGGAGTATAGCTGTTGCTTTGTCTACGGACCAAGGGATTACTGCACTGGCTCCTGTATCTGGAGCCTCGTTATTCCGCGTTGATCCAGACTTTGCTCCCGAACATTCCTCTACCCTGCTGGCTTACAACCGGAGGGAACCCCTTAGTGTCTCCAGCTGACTACGAGTGTGCCTTATGTAATTCTTATGCTACAGGTGGCGTCAGTTATACCCATCTTACTATGCTCATGGACTTACGCTCTTGACTTACTTAAGTGTTCTTCGCCTTACAAGCGCAATCATAATTCTCAATCTGTAACCTACCGTTGCTGCTCTAATAATAAATACCTCTAACTAGAACTTTCTTTGTCAAGCCGTATTCTTGTGTGGGTGTTCACCAGATATACCGTGTACTGTATGGCCAGTAATTAAAGTACATAACTAAGTAGTGGTTTAATGATACCATACTCTCAATACAGTCAGGGAATTGTACCGCTCAGTTACAATTGGTCCTTCGAGCCGGAGGAATATCAGTGTAATATCTAAATATAATATTGATATTAACCATGGCCAGCGGTGAACACTCCACAAGCGGCTCTCCTAAGCTAGAACGCCCGCAGCGCAGACGTCAGCCACCTCCCTACCTAGAGGAATACGCTGTCAGTCTAATACCTAGCTTTATACAGACGTTAAATGTGGAAAAGGCGGATAGTAAAAGCATGTCAGATCCTACCGACCAGGCGACCTTGCCAGTAGAGACCCTAGTGGGTTCTAACGTAACTGACCAAGCTCACGGGGGGGACCAGGAGGGACATGACATGACTATACCCCCAGACAACGTCAACGGGACGGTCCCCGGAGAGCTCCAGGATAAAGAAAGCGCTCCAGGGACAGAACCCGACCCACTACCAGAAGAGAAGCGCGTCCAGGAGATAGACCTCGGGGCGCGCCAAGAGAACAGATCTCCAACGAGCACTGTCAGAAGCCGATCACCTCCATCAGTGTCTTCCCCCAGCGAAGCGGACAAGATGCTGGCGCAGGCATTTATCGCCACCCTGGCAGCCTCCACTGAACGCGATCGACTCCAAGCACAGACGCTTAGTGAGCGCGAACATTCTTCCATGGAACAAGAGCGCCTCCGGGCGCAACAACTAAGTGAGCGCGAACACTCTACCATGGAAAGAGAACGCCTGCAGGCTCAACAACTGAGTGAGCGCGAACAATCTGCAGACCAACGAGAGCGCCTTCACGCGCAACTCCAAGCGCAAGCCCTTAGTGAACGCGAACACTCTGCAACCCAGCGAGAGCGCTTCCAGGCGCAGCAAAGGAGTGAAGACGGCCGCATACGCCTGGAGACCAGACGCCTCCAGACGGAAGAGAATATTGAAAGAGACCGCGCCGATGCCCAGCGCGCCGCCGCCGATGCACAGCGCGACGCTGCCAATGCACAGCGCGACGCAGCCCAAGCCCAGCGCGAAGCAGAGCGCGACATCGCTCACATCAAGCGCGAAGCAGAGCGCGACCGGCTACAGGCGCAGATAATGGAGCAATTGATTGCCAGGGCGACACCCCCTCTCTCCGCACGGAGCTCCAGGGCATCATCACGACAAGGGTCTAGGGCACCTTCCCCTACCCGACCAAGTGACCCGGAGCCCGGCCAACAGAAAGATCCTATCCACGTCTCCGAACCCCCTCCCCGACCGGTCCATACGAGACCCAGCAACCGGGAAGAACCGGCCTATGCCGCAGAGAGACTGAATAGACGACTTCAAGACCTAGAAGACCTAGCAGAGGAAGAGGAGGAAGGTCAAGCCCACCAGCAGCAACGTACTCCACAGGACCAGGAGGTCCAGTACAGCCCAGACTTCACCCCCGAGGCACTGCGCTACAAACCCCCGACTCAACTCAAGGGTGAGTTTGACGCACAGCCAGTACCGAGGAACAGCACCTGGGTACCCGGGCCTTGGTACCCACCAAGTACCAGCCCACGACAACACGTACAGGGAGACTCGCCCAGGAGGCCTCTCCCCCAACGCTCACCGATGTGCCAGCCATCCATGGCATCGCACCTTGGCACACCGACGTTCCCGGATTTTACGCACGAGGACAGAGCACAGTACACGGAATTACGGATGTGCTTAGAGACTATGATGTCCGACGTCCCTGATGAGTCGTACAAATATGCTATCCTCCTCAAGCATCTCAAGGTGCCCAGAGCGCATAATATAGCGCTGGCATATTCCAACTCAAGTACCCCATACACCGCGGCTCTAGTAGCCCTCGACCAGCGTTATGGACGCATATGGGACTACGTGATACAAGAAATAAGGAATATTGACCGTCTCCCCCCAGCCACAGACAATCGATCATTGGATGACCTCTCTATCAAGGTACAATCCCTGGTAGGGATGCTGGGGTCCCAAAGGGAAAAAGGGAGACACGAACTGTATGCTAACTCTAATGTAGAACGGATATTAGAGAAGCTCCCTCCAGCCCGCCAAGAGCGCTTTAGGCGGCAGAGAGACCACCGTGATCCCGACGGTCCCGAGCCATCCCTCCTAGACCTGGCCGACTTCCTCGCGAGAGAAGTCAGCAGCCTACGACTGGATACGTTCGTGCGGAGTGGACCGAGCCCAAGAGATGGACCTCGGAGATCCAACGATAACCGCCGGTTGGTGACCGTCATGCACCAAGCCGAATCAGTACCGCGGCACAAGAACCACAACACCCCCTCGACGAAAGAGAAGTGGAAGATTGTATGCCAGTACTGCGAGAAAGAACATTGGCTGTCTCAATGTGACACTTTCAAGAAGATGACCGCCGACGAGGTGAGTCAGTGGATCAAAGCCAACCGCCGCTGTTACCGCTGTGCGCGCAGCCATATGGCAGCCGAGTGCCGCTTGAAGAAGAGGTGCAGCAGGTGTGACGGCGCCCACTTGGACGTCTTGCATGACAGCAACAGGAAGAAACTCGCACCCCCAAGCAGCACCAGAGTAAACGTCATGTATATCGACCCCGCCAGCAGCGGGAGCTCCCGAGTGCTCTTGAAAGTGGTCAGAGTGATATTAAGCTACGAGGACAAGGTCATGGACACTTACGCCGTCCTTGACGATGGGTCAGAAAAGACTCTCCTCCTCGCATCCGCTGCAGCCCAGCTGGGTCTGCGGGGGAGCGAAGAAACAATGACAATTCGTACTATAAGAGACCTGAAGACAATAAAGGGTGAAAACGTCTCCTTCACTATCGCAGCAAGCGGGCAGCCAGAGAGGCAGTATAGGATTACTAACGCTTTCACCAGCCAAGACATAGGCCTGTCACAGTACACCTACCCCATCCCCAAGCTGATGGAAAAATACATGCACCTACGTCAACTACCTATACCGCTCATCGACGGCGCCACCCCGACCCTGCTCATAGGATCCGACCACGCACACCTCATCGTCCCAACGGACCGGGTCCACATCGGGCCCAGAGGCTGTCCAGCAGCAGTCGAGACCCGCCTAGGATGGACACTACAAGGCCCCCTCTCCAGGTCTCCCAACCGACCAGCAGCCACTCGCTGCCTCCACTCCAGAATGACAGAAGAAGACACCACCCTCTTACAGCACGTCGAGAGGCTATGGACACTAGACACAATGCCCTTTAAGAACGAAAAGAAACACATTCGTTCAAAGGAAGACACTTATGCCATAGCCCTCCTCGAGCAGAGGACAAAGAGAGTCGAGGTCAATGGAGTGATGAGATACGCAACTCCACTCTTGAGGCGAGAGGGTATGCCCACCTTCCACGCCTCAAAAGAAGCGACGGAGCGATATCTACTGAACACCGAGCGGCGTCTAGCCAGAGACCCCGCTCAAGCCACTGTGTACCGCGCTGAGATTGAAAAGCTAATCACAGCGGGACACATAAAGAAAATTGACATTCAAGAGACCGATCAGACGACCGAATCATGGTACGTGCCCCACCACAAGGTCCACCACAACGGCAAGGATCGTATTGTGTTCAACTGCAGCTACCAGATCGGACTACAGAATCTGAATAAAGAACTCTTGCCCGGCCCAACACTCGGCCCCTCTCTACTAGGCGTGTTGCTACGTTTCCGCCAAAACAAGGTGGCCATCAGCGGCGACATCAAAGGGATGTTCCTGCAGGTGCGACTAGTGGAAGAGGACAAGCCCCTGCTGCGGTTCTTATGGAGAGAGAGGATCGGGGATGAGCAACCATCCATCTACCAATGGGAGGTCCTCCCTTTCGGAACCACATGCAGCCCATGCTGTGCTACGTTCGCACTGCAAAAACATGTCGCAGAGGACCCAGCAGCTGACGAGGAGGTCCGACAAAGTGTAGAGAGGAGTTTCTACATGGACAACTGTCTGCAAAGCGTCTCAACGCCAGAAGAGGCCGAGGCCCTCCTACTCAAGCTCCGCGCCTCCCTGATCAAAGGCGGCTTTGATCTCCGGCAGTGGGCCAGCAGCGACCCTCAAGTACTGCGCAGCCTCTCCCCAGAGAACAAGGCAGCAAGCAGCGAGACCTGGATGGCGACCATCCCAGGTGAAGCCCAAGAAATGACATTAGGACTAGTCTGGCGCTTCAAAACAGACTCGCTCCATTACAGACACACACCCCTGACCAAGGAGCAGGGAAGGTCGATTTCACTACCGACCACCAGACGGAGTGTATACAGAACACTCGCCAGACAATATGACCCGTTGGGATGTATCTTACCTTACACCACCAGGGCAAAAATGATTGTGTGAGAGCTGTGGGACAAGGACCAGGGCTGGGACGACCCCATACCCGACCACCTTGCTTCCACATGGAGAGAGTGGGAAAAAGAACTCAACTCGCTCCCAGGTGTCAACATACGCCGCAGCTACTTCCCACCCACAGTGCGGCTGGAGACGTGCCAGATGGACCTGCACGTCTTCAGCGACGCCTCAGAAGTAGCCTACGGTTCGGTGGCCTACTTGCGGGCCCGAGAGGAGGGAGGAGAAATACATACCGCCTTCATCCTGGCTCGTTCAAGGATAGCCCCCCGCAAGCAACAATCGATCCCGCGTCTAGAGCTCTGCGCAGCCCTAGTAGGAGCGCAACTCGCCACGTTAATCAAACGTGAACTCACCATCCCGGTGCAAAGAACAATCCTGTGGTCAGACTCCATGACCGTACTCACATGGATCCAGTCCGATTCGTGTAGATACAAGGTCTTCGTGGGAGTCAGAATCACAGAGATCCAAGAGTTAACAGAATCAGCATGCTGGAGGTACGTGGACACAAAACAGAACCCAGCAGATGTCATCACACGGGGAATGTCCCTAGATGACCTCACACGTCACAATATCTACAGTGACGGTCCCGAGTTCCTCAAGCTCCCGGAAGAAGAGTGGCCTAACCCCACCCCACGGGAGGCTAGTCAAGAGGAGGCAGAGATGAAGAAATCTATGTTCTGTGGGTTGACGCACACACCAGTCCCCACAGACCCTAACATAGACGACTGCCCCACCCTTGAGAGTGCGCAGTTAAAGACATTCCTGTGGCACCACCCTGAGGTTCCCTCCACTACTGACATTAATGCAGCTAATTACGAAGAAGCAGAACTCCTTCTGCTACA
Organism: Notolepis coatsorum; assembly: GCF_963971535.1. Classification (NCBI taxonomy): domain Eukaryota; kingdom Metazoa; phylum Chordata; class Actinopteri; order Aulopiformes; family Paralepididae; genus Notolepis; species Notolepis coatsorum. The sequence goes on from NC_140176.1 coordinate 102,553,950, forward strand.
GCGAGCCCAAAGAGACTCGTTTCCCGACGAGCTAGACTGTCTGCAGGGATCAAAGCCAGTCCCGTCAGACAGCAGACTGCTCCACTTGGCCCCTGAGCGCGACGCCCATGATCTCATCAGAGTGGGTGGTCGTCTGAGAAGGGCCCCGGACTTAACGGATGACGTCAAGTTCCCTATAGTTCTCAACAGCCGACACAAGGTCACAGAGCTCATCATAAAGAAATACGACGAGGATGTGCACCACGCTGGGGCAGAGAGAGTCTTCGCTGAGATCAGACGTCGCTATTGGATACTGCAAGGAACAGAAGCAGTACGACGCTTCCAGCGGACCTGTCTAGACTGTCGCAAGTGGCGAGCACAGCCCAGTATACCCAGGATGGCTGACCTACCTCCCTGTCGCCTCCGACTTGGCGACAAGCCCTTTCACTCCACCGGTATGGACTGCTTCGGCCCGCTGTATGTGAAGAAAGGAAGAGGGACGGAGAAGAGGTGGGGTATTGTATTCAAATGCATGACCACCCGAGCGATACACATAGAACTCCTTCCAACCATGAGTACGGACTCATTCCTTATGGCCTTCCGGAGATTCACAGCGCGGAAAGGAAAACCGTCTATATTATTGTCTGATCACGGGACAAACTTCAAAGGCGGAGAAAGAGAGCTGAGAGAGAGCTTCCAAGCTATGGGCCCAGAACTTAAGACCCACCTCGCTCCCTCTCAGATTGATTTCCAGTTTAACCCCCCGAACGCCCCTCACTTCGGGGGAACCTGGGAACGAGAAGTACGTTCAATAAAGACAGCCCTGCTTGGGGCCCAGACCGTGGCTGAAGAAGTCCTCACGACAGTCCTCACCGAGATCGAGGGAGTATTGAACTCAAAGCCCCTCGGTTACGTCTCAAGTGATGTAGCAGATGTCGACCCAGTCACCCCCAACACTCTCTTGATGGGGCGGCTGGACCCCGCGCTCCCACAGACGGTGTACAGACCTGAGGAAGTGAACGGCCGAAGAATGTGGAGGTACAGTCAAGTATTGGCTGACAAGTTTTGGAACAGTTTCCTCCTCCACTATCTACCGTCTCTACAGACCCGCCAGAAATGGGTAAAGGAAAGAGACAATTTGACGGAGGGCACAGTCGCCATGATCATAGACCAGTCACTACCCCGAGCTATGTGGCCGGCCGGCCGCGTAAGCAAAGTGATCACTGGTGCCGACGGAAAGGTCAGAGCGGCAGAAGTTCTCGTCCAGGGACGGACATACACCCGACCCGTGGCGAGGCTGATAGAGTTGCCAAGGCTCCCTGACTCCCTTGATGACGACCATGACCCACTGACTTTGTGAATTGCCCTACTCCTCACAACGGACATTGAGTAGTGGACAAGACGGTTAATCTGTCTCTGCTTATCTAAATAGGTGCAGACTAATTAGGAGGCGGCTGTTACAAAGGGTCAGATTAAACCGAATATATATATTTATTACTTGAGATACCTTGTATAATATTTGTATATCCTCTGATATCCCTTGTATATTCTTTGTATATATACACGGAATATCCCTTTACCTAGGTACAAGCCAGACCATAATATTCGTTCTCCTATTGGACAGCGACCCCTAGGCGCCAACAACCATACCCCCAATGGCAAGTTCAAAGCCACCGCCAAGGCATGTCTCAACATGTCCAGGTTTGCGCAGTAATACGAGACAGAACTGAGGTTGGCACTAGATTATTCACCTTACGTATAAATACGTCGCAGGTGGATACAGCAGTAGTTGAGTACCTAAACGTTGAAGCCTTCACCACGATACAACGTGCCGTGAAGTGGGCCTCTTTGCCCCTGAATAGAGCCTTGAGAACCGCGTGCGAATAGATAGCTAAAGTGTCAGAGTTTAACGCTGTATCGTCGAGTTCGACTTATTCTATTGTGAAGTAATAGTCTATTATTTATAGTGTATCGTGCGGCTACCGTTCTCCGTGACCATCATTACCACCGGTTCGTCGTATCTCTAGCTAGTGCACTTATCCAGGCTGGGTGGCCTAAACTCGCGCCACCACCCGAGGAGTCCTAGACGAGAACCGTTGGATATGTACACCGGAGAACCTACACCGGCGAATGCAGAGCCTTTTCCGGCTGGATTATATTGCTTTGGTACTGTGGCTGCTGGAGCAGAGAACCGTCTACCCCACTGCTGTGTGGGATCTACCCTGTGAGGAGCACCATCGAGCCCGCCTCTAGGACCACAGAGGCTGGCTAGCTTTCATCCATGCTGTCGTGCATACTGGAGTATAGCTGTTGCTTTGTCTACGGACCAAGGGATTACTGCACTGGCTCCTGTATCTGGAGCCTCGTTATTCCGCGTTGATCCAGACTTTGCTCCCGAACATTCCTCTACCCTGCTGGCTTACAACCGGAGGGAACCCCTTAGTGTCTCCAGCTGACTACGAGTGTGCCTTATGTAATTCTTATGCTACAGGTGGCGTCAGTTATACCCATCTTACTATGCTCATGGACTTACGCTCTTGACTTACTTAAGTATTCTTCGCCTTACAAGCGCAATCATAATTCTCAATCTGTAACCTACCGTTGCTGCTCTAATAATAAATACCTCTAACTAGAACTTTCTTTGTCAAGCCGTATTCTTGTGTGGGTGTTCACCAGATATACCGTGTACTGTATGGCCAGTAATTAAAGTACATAACTAAGTAGTGGTTTAATGATACCATACTCTCAATACAGTCAGGGAATTGTACCCCTCAGTTACAGCTTCATTTTATATAGCGCCTTTCAAAGGCCCAAGGTCGCTTTACATAGATAGGGGGGGGGGGGAATAACAAAGTAATAAACATAGTGGACAGACACAACATATAAATATGATGATGGGATTCAAGTTCGCGTTTTTATTGATCACATAGGCAGGCTATTGTCACGTTTTAGACTCAAACGTGAAAGTTGTAAACGATACTTAAAAATATAAGAGATGAAACACTTTTGAAGGTATTTATTATAAAAAGTTTAACAAGCAAAGTATAGCAAGGTACAATTTGAAATCTAGATTGTTACAACCGGCCGGTTGAGTATATAAAAGGAAGGATAAAAGTCAAGTCATTGTGCGTCAGTTCAGCAGTCTCGTCCGTCCCGTCCAGTCAGTCCAAGCAGAAAAAGTTAAAGAAGTGACTCGTCTCTTCTCTGTCAGGGTGTTTTATTGGTCCCCCAATCGACCAGTGTGGTTGTGGTGGTCGTCCTGCGTGTCTGTGTGTATTGGTCAGTCAGTATGTCTGCCGTGCATGAGTGCATGTAACGCACATTTACGTGTAAGTTTGTGCATGTGTGTCTCTATGATAACGATCTGTGATTAATGGAGACTGGACTATGTGACCACTGGATGACCTAGTCGTATATTATTCGGCTAGTGGCATCCTGTTAAATTATGTGATCCGGCTTATCTGGTGCCGGTGAGTGCAAGGGTGTGTGTGTGTGTGTGTGTGTGTGTGACAGTGAGTGAAGGGGGAGGGCTGTGCTGTGTAGTGAAATGTATCACTATACATAGGCTACATGGCACGGTCCATCGTGATATTGTAGATGGATCGAGTAATAGACTGTTATTACTGTACCACCCATGTAGCTGTCAAAGCTCCATCACAAATGCAGTTATGTGAATAGAATGGGATTCCACTCAGTGATGGGCATTTGCCTGATAAATGTCGTTGCTGCCGGGAGGAAAGGCATGCTGCATGTTTTCAATTCATTAAATAAAACGGATACTTTATGCAAGGGTTTATGACTGTCATACAAATAATCAACCAACTACATACTGTAACTTTTCAGTGCACGTTCTTATTTATATTCTGACAACAGCCTTGTGAGCTCCCGCACACAGACATGATCGAACAGACTTATAAACCCCCCCCCGGTCACCAGCAGATGATGAGGCATGACGTGTAGGACCTTGTACAATTGAAATTTTTTATCTGACGTCAATCAAAAGTATCAAACTACATTTGATGATCTAATATATGTATTTAGGGCTATAACTCACGTTCTGCAGAATGCTGCAGAAAACGATAAAAACATATTTATACTTTAGACCGTATTTTAGTATGAATATGTGAATGAAAAAGTAGAACGTTGCTACATCCTAAATGATAGATACTTGACGTTGAATGGGCCATAGTAATGTCAATTTTGCAATACAATTTAAAAGGTTATAGCCCTGCAAAGAAGGGGAACATCTCCATAGAGAAATAGAGCTGGCAGAGGACGGTATAAGGCCCGACATAAGCGTGGTAGTGAAAGGGTTAATTGTCATTGCACACAAGTATACAACGAAATTTCATGGGAGCTCCCACAGACCGTAGTACAATATATACATACATGTAACACATAACACTGTACATATAACAGAATATTTTAAATAATAAAGTGCATGATGAGCGGTAACATAGTGGTTATCAAGTCCAGGTAAGTGCATGGTGCATGTGAGGGGACAGTCAATGAGAGTTTAACAGTCTGACTGCTTGGGGGAAAAAGCTTTCATAAATCTTGAACTCTTCGCATGTATGGACCAGTATCTCCTCCCTGAGGGAAGGAGCTGAAAGAGGTCATGTGCTGGGTGAGACTGGTCCTTGATAATACACTTGGAGCAGTGGAGGCAGCGGGAGGTGAAGACGGAGGTGATGTTTGGTAGAGGAGTCCCGACAATCCTGCCTGCCACCTTCACCACCCTCTGTAGAGCCTCTTGCTCTGCCTTTGTGCAGCTGGAGAACCACACAGACACACCGTAGGTCAGCACACTCTCAACCGCACAATGATTTTTTTTGTTGTAGCCTAAAAAAAAAATCATGTAGCCTATTGACAATTTAATACAATATACAATATAGTATGTAGCATGGATAAATCATACAATATAGTATGTAATAAATAATAATAATAAACTTTATTTGTATAGCACCTTTCATACAGAAACTGTAGCTCAAAGTGCTTCACAACAGAAAAAAGACAGGCATAAAATGAGCACATAAAGTACAGACATATAAAATCAGTTTTTCACATTAGGATCTAACATGCCAACAGGCCACCTTGTTTATAGAATAGAATAGAATAGAAATACTTGTATTATCCAGAGGGAAATTTGACACTGCAAATCGCTCAACATTTAAACATTTAGACTAGTGCTGTGAGGCAATTAAAACAATGTATCTAATTAATTACAGGATTTGTAATTAATGAATCGCATTTTAATCACATAACCATTTTAGGCCTGATATTTTATATTCTATAATCATATTTCAAATTGCATGTGTCCAGATGGCAGAGTTCAGTACTGTAACTACAAAACCTTCTGTTTAATCATCTTCCCTTTATTCATTTGCTTAGATTTTTCAGGTCTGGTCAATTTTAGCATGGCGTTATTCACAGTCAAAGATTAAAAAAAAATTATTGATATTCTCATTTGGTTCATTACAATTTACTCAAGCCTAGTAACAGACACAGTATTTCTGACACTGGGAATACATTCCCTGAGATCCATAGATGTCCCTAGAATCAGATACCAAGAACATGCAAATGGACCATTTAAAAAAGAAAGTTTGTAAATGTTTATTCTACGTTATTATGGAATGAATGAGATAAAAAAAAATTTAATAAAAAAAAGTTCATAAAAAGAAATAAAAAAATCTAAGATAAGAGTAGAATAAAATAGAATAAAATATACAGTAAATAAATACAGTAAAAATATACTGAGGTCTACAGTAGGTGTAATATTGCACAGTGCTGTTTCAAAACTAAGAGTCCAGGAAGATGGTAACTGTCACTCTGTGCTCAGTGATGCAGTGAGGCACAGTGATGCATTGTATAGTCTGATGGCTGTTGGAATGAAGGACTTCCTGTGCCGTTCAGTGCTGCATTTAGGTAGTGTGAGCCTGGCACTGAACATGCTCCTCCTGTCAGCCAAGTCTGTGTATACTGTATAGTGGGTGGGAGGGGTTTTCCCTGATGGCCTGGAGCTTAGCAAGGCTCCTCCTCTCCGCCACCCTCGTTAGGGAGTCGAGCTCCACCCCAACCACGCTACTGGCCTTCCTGACCAGCTTATCCAGCCTGTTTGTGTCCCCTGCTCTCAGTCCGCTGCCCCAGCAGGTCACAGCGTACAAGAAGGCGCCCGCCACCACAGACTCATAGAACATCCTCAACATCCTTGTACAGACATTGTAGGATCTCAGCCTTCTGAGGAAGTAGAGTCGGCTCTGGTCCTTCTTGTACAGTGCCTCTGCGTGTTTTGACCCGTTCAGTTTGTTGTCGATGTGCACACCGAGGTATTTGTACACCTCAACCATGTCCACATCGACGCCCCTCAGTTTTAAATAGATAATAATAAAAATAGTAAGATGAAATAGACAGAGTAATAGTGCAGTGCAATATAATAGTTGAATAGATTAAATATATATATATTTTTTTTTACAGTGCAATAAAATAGTTCTGGATTATTGTTCAACAGTTCAAAGTCGTCTTTACTTTCTCTGTTTGGTATCCACAGTTTAAAACTCGACAGTCTTCCCTCCTGTTTGATACCCACTTTGACCCTTTGAACCTCCCACTCAGGTCAAACCTCCCTCTCAGGGCGCAGTTCCCTCTCTCAGGGTGCAGTTCTAGGCCTGGGTCCTACACAGTTTTAAAGCCTGACAGTCTCTTGTTTGATACCCACACAGTTTAATACCTGACAGTTTGAACCTGTAATAAAAAGGTTAAAAAAAAGAGTAAAATAATACAGTGCAATAAAATAGTAGAATAGAATAGTAAAAGTATGCAATAGAATGGACAGAGTAAAATAGTGCTACAGTACAATCAACAGCAGAGTGTAGGGGTGTAACGGTACACAAAAACCACGGTTCGGTACGTACCTCGGTTTTGAAGTCATGGTTCGGTATGGGTTTTCGGTACAGTGGGGGAAAGTTTGGCTTTCCATGTTCCACTCAGGGGTGATGTAGTGAGCAGTAACTAATTGTACTTGTAGGGCTATCAACGAATATTCTATATTGAAATTAATAATCGATTTGTTAAATAAAAAATCTAAAAATTATTATATTAGATTGTGAAAAAACAGCCCCCGGTGGGCGGTTGTTAGTCGTTAACATACCGTTGTATTTGTTCGGTACACAGCCGTACTGAGCCTTAGGTCGAGTACGGAAACGGTTCGGTACGGATACGTGTACCTTTACACCCCTAGCAGAGTGTATTAGAAGGCTATGGTGAAGAGGTACATTTTTTGCTTATTTCTTTTTGAATATTAAGAGATCTAGCTTCCCTAATGTCCATAGGTAGTCAGTGTGTTCCATAACTTTGGTGCATAGTTTGCAAAGGCTGCATCCCGGATTTTCCTTAGACCATAGCTGTCAACATTGGCATTTGAAAAAACGGCCCCTTCCCCCCGGCCCCGCCCCCTCCCAATGTAGTCACAAAATCTGTGCTATGAGCTCAAGTCTCCCGGTGCATGCAGAAGTAGAATTGCTTTGCTTTGTTTTGGATGAATGAGTAGAAATGAAAAATGTAAAAAAAAAAAAATTAGTTTTGACATGTGATATAGATATTGTTTCATTGTGTATTGATTAACTTTACATTTGCTCTTCATTCATATTACAAAAGTTATACTGGCACGTCTAAAACAGCAATGGTTTATGGGTAAATGCAACGTTAAAGCAGTGCCAATGTAAGACTGACTTTACATTAACACATTCGGGGCCGGCCACGTATAAATCCGTGTTTCGAATCCAACGGTTGAGGACCAACCACGGACATGTCCGTGGCAAGGTTGTTTTGGCTTTTATTCCATTGTATTAACCTACTCGATGTCACCGAGCTGCACTGCAGATCTACCCTCCTCTTCGAATTCTGAAAAGTGCATTACCGGCCAGATCCTCTTAGGGGCACTGTCTCGATAATGCAATGTGCCCTGTGGCAGAACGGTGCACTCTTTTTTTTACTTTCAATGGAGTTTCCAGTTAGCTGGATTCTGGATGTGCAGCATAGTAGCTTGGAATACCTTTTGCGACGCCAAATTCACTATGCAGTAAAGGAATATATCATCAGCCAATGGACATATCGATCTACCAGATGACGATCGATAACTGAGAAATGCTCTGGGGGATCCAACCGGCCCACGGTAAGATCTTTTTCACGTAAATTACATGCTGATCAGGGCTTGTTTTGATAGCCATCCACCCAATCAACGAATGAGGCTAATGCGGTTATTGGTAATCAATAATCAGAAACGACATCCCCCGCTCCCCCCTTTCATGCATTCGTGGTGGACCATCATACCGATCATATGCAGTTTGAGTTTTAACTGTAGCTTCTGTATATCCGAAATTCCATTGGATTTAACGTTAGTAGCTATTAGCCCTGTATCTCGCGTTCCAGGAAATATCCCAGCTGAAATCCCTTATAACGCTTATATTCAAGACGCTATAAAATGAGAACGTATTGATGAAAAAATTATTTCTTTAAGCCATTTTGAAGGGACGGTTTATGGTCTCAATTGACAATGAGAATGGACAGATAGCAATACTATTATAGATTTAGCTCTACAAACAGCCCCACGGACTATGCACGTCTGTTTAGAAATGCTGGCCGTCTACAGTGATTTTAGACTGATCCAAATGGCCATGTTAAACGAATGACAATAATATAGTATAAAGTAGGGTATTAGTTGGACTAAAGAATGGTGTTGTCTCACCCTACTCGCATGTTGAGGGAGAGCACCATACATTATACACTGAGAAACCACGGCCGAGAGTACGTTTGAGGGTGGGGTTGTTCCTAGGGAGGTGTTTGTAGGGCGTAGGATGTATAGGGTTAGGGAATTTGTTCAGAATCCTCTTAGGTGCTATAGGTGCCAGGAGTTTGGCCATATAGCTACCACGTGTAGGAAGGGGCTGAGGTGCGCTAGGTGTGGCGGGGAACATGAATATGGGAAGTGTGGAGAGGGAGTGAAGCCGATGTGCTGTAGTTGTGGTGGGGAGCATAGTGTAGCGTTTAGGGGGTGTGAGGTGATGAAGAAGGAGGTCGCGGATCGGAGAGTGAGAAGGGAGGGTAAGTTGTCGTATGCTGAGGCGGTTAGCAGGGTAGGACAGGGCAGCCAAGAAAGGGTGCAGGGGGTTGAAGGAGGGCATTTGGCAGAGAGGGTAGAGCAGGAGAAAAGAGAGAGGGGAAGGAAGGAGAAATTAGGTATTGTGGCCTTCGTGGCAGGGGTAGTTACTGGCATGGCAGAGGCTAAGGGTAAAACAGCGATGGTGAAGATGATTGTTAGGATAGCGGTTCAACATCTGGGAATGGAAGGTCTGGACTGGGAGGAGGTGGTTAGGGAATTGGCTGTGGGGGCTGAGAGGGACAAAGCAGCCCAGAATAAGATCGCAGGGGGCAAGGAGGGTCCCGCGGAGGAGGGCTCAGACAGGAAGTAGCAGCAGTAGCTGCACTCCAATGGACAATGTAGTTGATGACGGGGTCCAGTAGAAGAAGAAGAAGGTGAAGAAGAAGAAGAAGAAGAAGAGCCCATAAAAAGAATTGCGGAGGGCAGTAATACGCCACGATGCGTCTACACTGCCGGAAATTCAAATAAGAAGAAGAAGAAGCTTCTCTGCCTTTTGTAGGTAGTTGTAGAATGTAATACATTTCACGCTAAACCCCTCCTTTATCCGGTCGCTGTTCTTCTTCTTCGGGTCGCAACAGTCTTCCGGTCTGACTTCCTGTGCTAATTCACGGAGGGGAATTGCAGCCATTTTGTAAATTAAAAAAATATATATATTAAAAACGGGAAAAATACGGAAACGGGATGACGGCGGGAAGGAAGGTTGAAATACGTGGCAATCCCGGGAAAAACGGGATGGTTGACAGCTATGCCTTAGACCAGGGAGGGGCAACTGGCGGGCCGCATGCGGCCCTCACCGACGTTCCATGCGGCCCCAGGCCAATATTAAAATAAAAATAAAAAAATAAATATAATTTTTTTTTATTTTTTTTATTTTTTTATTTTTTAATTTTTTTGTATTGTATTCGACTAAGAAGAGTTGGCAGTCAACTATGACTCCTTTCGATCGATTAGTCGACTATTTGACTAATAGGGGTCAGCCCTAGTGTGCACATATTCAACGCTGTTGAAAGTGCCGTGCAGCAATATGGGGGTTTTGATAAACTGTCGGCTGTTGTTACCGATGGATTCGCCGGGCTTCTAAGGCAGAGTGGCGTTGAGTGTCCAATTCTGCACTGCATTATACATCAGGTAAGTTCGCTAACATAATTTCCATCTATTGTGCGTCACTATAATGACCAATGCGAGTCGAGTGTAGTCAAATTATATGCGAGAGTCGTTAAATCGCTTTTCTTTTTTTTTATCTGATATAGGAGGCTCTCTGTGCCAAGAAGCTTGAATACAGCCATGTTATGGATTTGGTTACCAAGGTTACCAATCTAATTCGTGGAGGCAACAGGTCACTAAACCATAGAAAGTTTGTCTCCTTTTTGGAAGAGATGGACACTGATTATGGCGACTTGCAGCTACACACAGAAATCCGATGGCTGAGCCGTCGGAAAGTACAGGAGCGACATTGAAACACTGCAAATGCAATTCAATGATCGGTTTGAAGATTTCAACGGCATGCAGTCACGGATAGCGCTGTTTGCCGGCCCCCTCACCGCTACGGTGTCAGAGCAGCCCCCACCGTTGCAGCTTGAACTGTGCGAGCTACAGTCAGATCCTTTTTTTCAAGCAAAGAGAAATGAGAGGGGAATTTCGTTTTGGAAACTGCTACCTGAGCCCCGCTTCCCACTCCTCAGGGACTTTGCCCTCTCTATGGCCAGTATGTTTGGGAGCACATACATACGTGAGAGCAATTTCTCAAACATGAAGCACATCAAGTCAAAGGAGAGAAACAGGCTGTCGGATGAAACATTATTTCATCTGATGCAGATCGCATGCACAAACATTGAAGTTGACATTCCTGCTATTGTGCGCCAAATGGAGAGACCACAAGTGTCTCATTAAAGACAGGGGGGGGAGGAGATGATGAAGAGGTGTAGAGGGGGGGAAGGAGATGATGAAGAGGTGTAGAGAGGGGGGGGAGAGATGATGAAGAGGTGTAGAGAGGGGGGGGGATGATGGAGAGGTGTAGAGAGGGGACCATTATTATTATTATTATTATTATAACCATTATTGACCCACTGTGGGGCGAGGGTGAATGTCATGCCAGTTTGATTAAGGGTCAATGGGAGGCATGTAGTATTGCACTTTACTTTACTTGCACTTTACTTGTTTACTTTTGTAGTGTTCAGATAACACTAATAACACAAACACAAAGCAGCATTCCTGCTGCATTTCACTACAACAGTAAATCAAAAGTGCAATAATAAATGATTTTGTTAAATGTATAAACTTGTATCCTGCTACTAAACAAAACATTCCTGAGTGCTTCATATCCATAACATGCATTTCAGTGTTATAATGTTTTGTTTAGTAGCAGGATAAAAGTTTATACATTTAACAAAATCATTTATTATTGCACTTTTGATTTACTGTTGTAGTGAAATGCAGTAGGAATGCTGCTTTGTGTTTGTTGAGCAGTGGGCTTTAAGTTCATACATTTATTTTATTAGAAGCCTTAATTATAATTGATCATTTTTGTATATATTTGGGGTTACAGCAATACTTTTAAATTCAGCTGTTTATAAATTCATAAAGTTGAAATTGCATTACTAAATGCATTTGAAATGGAATAAAAACAAAGTTACAACAAATTATAATTGTTTATATACCTTATTTATCACATCTGTGACTATTATGGGCTATTTGAGTGATGGGGTACTACTGGCGGGACTGCCGATAAACAATGCGGCCCCCCAGATTGATTGTGGACATTTTGTGGCCCTCACCATATACAAAGTTGCCCACCCCTGCCTTAGACTGTGGCTTGGAACCTTCAATAGACCAGTAGTAGATGATCGCAATGTTCTAGGAGGCACATAGTTGACTACAGAATTTGCAATGTAGCTTGGTCCTGTTCCATTTAGTGCTTTGTATATAAGGAGGAGGACATTGATATCAATTCTAAATGTTATCGGAAGCCATATGGGGATGGGACCTCCTCTGCGGCTCACTGCTAAGGCTTCGCAGGCGGAGTCAGGGTTTGGAACCCTGACCCCACGAGACGCCTCACGGGCAGAGTCGGGGTTCAACAACGCCGACCTCACGAGGTGTGGGAGCGGTAACACAAGCTTATGCTCGCGTACGTTTCCCTTGTAGCGAGCGGGGCGCGCGGTGGGGTAGACGCGGGTCCCTTTTTCCCGCGGCCTACTCGCCTTGTGCATTTTTTGGGTGAGTCACCTTTTTTCGCACAGTCGGTGTCCTGTCCCCCCGACAACCTAGGAAGGGTGGGGGGGCCCGGACCCTCCCCAGTGCTCCGATGGTTGTAAAGGGGACCTCAGCGGGGTCCATTTGTTGGGCTCTCCGCGTCCTGTTCCGCTCCTGTGTCCCAGCAGAGCAGAACGTGAAGCAAGAACGAAATGTAACGAAGCTAGCAACAACAAAAAGAGTTCCGGTCAGAATCTTTCTAAATAAAAGCTGCAACAAATATGTATTTTCCACTTTTTCTGGATAATATAATTCATTGTTGTTTTTCTTAAAGCAATGACGTCAGTAGAGTAATTTTAATCAATAAACCTACATTTTCTCACAGCGGGTACAGCGGAAATGATTTTTAAGAAAGTAAGCATGCTAAGTTGTTGCATGAGAACACAGTTTGATACAAAAAAGATTATAGGAGAGAAGGTTATATACAAATATACTGGAGCAAAGGAGAACGAGAGAAAATAAAGATATGAAAGGGAAAGTAACATACTGATATCCTGATTGTCTGTGGGCTCCTCCTTCAGCACAGTGGAAATATCCTGATGGTCTGTGGGCTCCTCCTTGGGTGGGTCTAGCGGGTCCTGAGCCTCTTCCTTTTTAATCATCAGTAGGTCGCTGGGTGGATCTGGGACAGAGGAAGACAGACATTAAGTATTTATATTGTGCCAGTATTATTAAATATGTATATTCATACTCCAGTGGTCCAGGGTTTTTCCTGCATAAATAAATTCCTGGGCAGCCTCCATACAAATAAAATAAAATGTAATCCTTACTATCAGAAAAGCCCAGTCCTCAGTGCCTGAGAGCAACGGTCTAATGTACATTCATGAAAGACAATGTAGTTGCTTTGATGAAAAATATACAAAAGCAAATGATAATAAATAAATAAAACTTCAAATGAGGCAAGTTTATATATATATAATGTTAAAACTTGCATTTTGTGGAGATTTACACAATACTTTCTTTCTCTCTTTCTAACACACATGCACAAACACACCATTTGTCCCTCTCCTCTCTTGCCATCACACACACATGCACAATTGCATAATATAGCCTTCACTATGTACACAGTACACACTACCCCCCCTCGCTCTCTCTCTACACACTATATGCACACTGTGACGTACGTGGGTTGGTCATTATCATTATTACTGTATGACACCATGTGAACATCAGGGTAGTATATGTAATATTATATTATTTATATGTGGTGTGTGTCTTGGTACTATTGTACTAATTCCCTTTTCTTTTTCTCTTTGCCAGGTGCCGCCCGTCCCTCTGGAGAGTGCTGATTGCCTAATGAGTGGCAGTTGACGGCAATCACCTCAACAAGGGACGGGTGGATAAAGCCTGGCATGTGACACACTCCTGGGCGCCTCTCTGTGTCAGTTGCCAGTGACCAGAGCGTTGGAGGTTGCCTTTGTTTCCACTGGGTGTGGATGCTATATTGTATATATATATATATTTGGCTCTGTGCCTATTTTTTCACTACTGTGTGGCACTGGATTCCCTATTGTGGGATTACCATATATATATTGTTGGCCTCTGTGCCGACTACCCCTATTAACACTTTCAGAGCCCAAGCTTAATCTTGAATTACTGCTTGAATGCCCACCATCCACTTCAATGTTAGCGTTAAAAATGCCTAATCTATGTTTTAAATTATGGCTATGTGTCTAATCTGCCCGTCGCTTATCAATGACTGGTTTTCCAGTCAACATTGTCGAAGCGGATTGTTTTTTATCGGTTCATTTTGGTTTTATAGCATCTTGAAAAGCCCTCGTTTTCAAGGAAAATAAAAAGATTACATGATAAACGGAATATTCTAGAATACACAAACGTTGTCATTTTTCGGCCTATTTATGAATCGTTTTCAAATAAACGCTAGATTATCGATAGTATATGTGTACGTATGCACGCAAGCTGAAAATCGATTCTCTGATTTCCTCAAAGCGATCACGCACACACACACACACATAGGGCAAAGGCTTATATCTCAGCGAATACAACTCTGATTATCCCAAGACTGGTCAAATAGATTCCTTACCTCAGATCAGATGTTCTCCAAAAAGAGCATTCCAATTCCTGATCGCCATCCCAAAAATCGATCACTACTGTCTACTATAAATTGGCTACTGTGAATATATGTTCCATGCATTTTCCCGTCCCGTGATGACTTCCATGTTGAACAGACGGCTTGACGGCTCAGGGAGCCAGCTGGCCCCGCCTCTACATATCACTGATCCCAGGTCAGTCTAAGCGACTGACGTGCAGTTTTCAGGGATATACGATAGGGGGCGCTTTTTTCTATTCTGAGCTGCTGATGGGGCTGGTTTACCAACGGGAGACTCGGTTGATGAAATATGAATTCAGATCGCTAATTAAAAAAAAACACATAAAAAACGATAATTGTCGTGGTGGGAATATAGGCATTGGGCTGATAAAACGTCTTATCACGTGGTGGGCATTGAAAGTGTTAAGGGAGCATATGTATATTGTTGGCCTTTAGGCCATTTGCCACTGTTCCATTTAAGTGGAACTACAGTAAGTTATATATATTTATTAGGGATGGGTACCAAATTTGGTACTTTTAAAAAAGTACCTACCGAAACATGTCGGTACTACCGAGTATCGATTCACGTGAGATCCGCCGGTGCCAACTTTCGGTACAATGCGCAAAACAATAAAAAAAAGTCCGATGACGTCACGTTTTGTTGACCGCAAAAACAAAACCGCACAATACATGTTTTCAAACTCTCTTTGGGTGTTTGCAATTCATGGGGACTGGGGAGTATATGTCTCTGATATCTATCTTGGTAGTGGGCAGGTTGTTAGAAAGTGTAGCTCAGTTTCCACATCTGCTCTGTCTTTAGAGGAGAGGAGATTGAATCCGGGACACAATGGGACACTGGCTCTGTGCATGGTCACAAATGGATTCCAGCTTCATTTATTTACTACAGATGACAAACGTGTTGTTTCTGTTTTTCTTTTTTACATACTTGCGCCACACGGAACAACTGATCACTACAGCCCAGGATCATATTACTGTAGCCACTCTTGAAACACTACTGTCTATCTCCAAACTTCCACTCCTCTCGAAACGTTTTTAGCTATGTGCTCGTGCTGCCGCGGTGGGTTTTATTTTTAGCGGTCGGAACTCCTTCGATAGTTTCACATTTGTAACCTGTTTAGCGTTCTTAGACTTAAGCTGACGTTAGCTAACCGTCGGACATAACGTTAGCTCCTAGGGCTACAGTGCAAGCCGGCACAACTCAGGACAGAAGAGTAGAGAGGATGTGACGTCGGTAAACAAGCCACACACACACCGCAGAGCGGGTCTTCTCCAAAGCGGGGGAGAAGCACACAGTGTGGACCGAAAAGAACTGCTAGAATACTCAATCAGCAGCAGAGTAGTTAATTGCTGCTAGATTGTTTGTTTGTTTAATCAGTTGTAAAATACTTTACATCAGTAAGATGTAAATAATAATAAAGTAATAATAATACATTATTTATTTATTAAATATTAAGTTAGGTAGATAAAATTTTTAGAGACTAAAGTACCGAAAAAAGGTACCGTTTGGTAACGGTATCGATTCACAGGTACAGATGGTACCTGTATATTGAAGGTACAGTATATTGTTAATAATTTAGCCATGTAATAAGCGGAATAATGTATAGCTATACTCGGTCATTGTCGCAAAATAATTGACCTTCACTGCGTTTAGAACACCTCGGCGCGGCGCCTCTGTGTTCTAAACTCTGTGTCGGTCAATTATTTTGCGACAATGACCTTGTAGCTATACATTATCCCTTACATATTGTGTTGGCCTTATTGCTGGGTGGTTCCCCAGTGCCAACCATGTAAGCGGCTTGTGTCCTGCGACATTGATAGTTTGTGCCTACTCTGTTTATTCGCGTTATTGTATACTCACCTTGTTTGTTCTCCCCTTACCCTTTCCCCTGTTTGTCTATTTGTTGTGGGATTAATTCCCTTCTTTATATTACTATAATAAATATCAGTTCGCTTTGGAAAACGCTTTGTTTGTTTCTTGCCTGCCGGGACCTGTGCTTAAAGCACCTACTGGACGGGCTGGTTTCATGTACAGCCCGCTCCAGCTATATTCCATATGGTCATCAGACCTTTGTACATGACAACACACAAAGCTGTCTCATAAGTTCGTCATTATACAGATATCTCTGTACATATATCGTAAGGTTATGAATATAACCGTAGTTCTATGAATACTAGTGACACTCAGCGTCATCTGCACTAACCTCACTTTGTGAGTGCAAATGCACAATGTACCTTTACATACCAACATTCGTCTGGCCACACCCCCATCCGCTACCTTCATAAGCAGGTGTGTGGCCACACACTCGCCTCCTTCCCAATCTTTCACCACAAGGCGAGATCAAAGGCCGCAGTGGCGTCCAGACGCTGAGCGTCACTAGTATTCATAGAACTACGGTTATATTCATAACCTTACGTTCTATATCATACTAGCTTCCGCTCAGCGTCATCTGCACTACGGGAGCTGAGCGGGAGCTTGAAACTCGACAAATGAACCCCACTGAAGCCCCCCACAACCATCAGAACCGGGGAGGACCGAGCCTCCCCGACCCTCCCTAATGGAGGATACCCCCCCTATTAGAGGACGGGAGGGAGACGGATCCGACCGTGCGAAGAGAAACTCAAGCAACTCAACGCACAGGGTGAGCAGACCGTGGCTTGACCCCACGACTACCCACACGCACAACCCGCATGCCACCAGGGAATGAACGGAAGGAACAAACCTCGCTACCGCCCCCAAAATCACGGGGTCGAGAGCAAACTCAACCCCGTGGCAAGGCCGTAGCAGCGGAGCGCGAAGGAAGACCCAGACCCACTGAAGGGACTGGATCCCCCGGAAAAAGGGGGCCCGGAGAGGACAGCGATGCCACAGCATCAAGACCTCACCAGGCGGTCACTAGTGACACCGCCCCCCACATCGCCAGCGTATTCGGACAGGGCCCCTCCAAGAGCGGGCCCTTCCCCCCACTAGCACGCCGCCTGGCACACTGACCCTGGCAAACTCAGGCAGTCAGCATGGCCGTAACTCAAAGCACTCAAGAGGCTACACTACAGTGGGAGCAGGCAGCGCACCGGGGAGACGACCCCAGAAGGGGTCGATCCCTCAATCCAGGCAGCAGGCGTTTGACCCGAGCCTGGATCACTGCGGACGAGACAGGCGCCAAAGGGGTCAACTGAAAACAGCACCCCCGGCGGAAGGGGCGTATGCTGGCATTGTTGCGCACCATGACAAAGTCTCCACCAAAAAATCCCGACCCAGAGGGGCCGAGGCAGAGAAGGCTGACACGATTGGCAGACGTCATGAACGTGCAGGGGCACACTCAACCGGGTAACCCGGGAGTTGACTCCGCTCCAACACACCAGGGAATCAACCACCCTCTTGGTACCACATGCAGTGGTTGTTCCTATAACCCCTCAAGAAAAAACTCCAAAACACACCTGCGGGTATACACTGGCTATACCGCAGTACAAGTGTTTCAGTTTTCAAAAAGGGGTTATTCCAGGCCTACGGGTCGACGAAACACAACTTCGGACCGGGCCCGGGAAGCACACAGGGATGCCAGAGGAGGTCCATAAGACCACCCCAACAGCCCCCTCTTCGCCATGCGTAAGAGAGGAGCGAAAAATAATGGAAAACCAGCCCCTTTATGATAACGCAGGGTACAACCTGTACCCAACAAAGGGTCTCCATAACGCCCCAACCCTGTGACACCCGGGCCGACCCGGCATTTTCCCCCCCGAAAAAAGCACAAGTCCCTCAGGGTACCAGAACAGCAGATCTGCGTCCCCGGCGGACAACGGGTTAACTGACCTGGACCAACGTGACCAGAACCAGTCCCGTGCCCTAATCACGCCGACATACCCACTCCAAGAGAGGGGGTAGGTACGCGTGTCGATCTAAAACATGAAAAGAGGGCGCCACCCAGACAGTCACAACCGTACCGCCTCAGTGGCCCACCCCAAGGGCGTGAGACCCCTCTACCTATGTTTTGATCTATTCCGTTAACATCCCCCAGATATGAACGAGAATTCGTCGAGACCTAGTAACAGGCGCTCGGAAGAGAAAACCTCCATCCCAGTTGCCCTATAAAAACGCTGTTTTAATAATGAGCAACCAAGGCGTACCAGCCTTATGCGTGATTCTTATCAGAAACACCCCGAGCCAGCACTATGTACGCGTCGAGACCCAAACACATCAATGGATAGTCTAACAAGACACCAGACATTGTTCCTCCAAGTCACCTGGGAGAACGACAAGGAGCCGTCGTGCTTCATGTTCTTTCCTCTTTTTATTAAAAAAGAAAGAAACACAGACTGACATAAATCCCACGTGACGCAGCTGAGGGTAAAAACTGTTTTCATTTTTACATCCCGCCACCCTCACCACAGAGAGGAGACGGGAATCCTCAGAGAGACTTCCCACGTGAGCCATGAATTGAAAAGTCACGGTAACATTGAGCCATGTGACCAACAGACTCAAGTTACACGTATAACGAGCGTAGCAGAACACTAAGTTCCTACGCTCTGCCCCGACAACTTGACAATGACAGACCCACACACGGGTCTGAAAAAACTCACGGAAGCCGTCGTCCAATAGAAACGTGCCCAGTGACGTATTCTATGACGGGGGGAAACCCATGACTCAACTGCCCGGCCGGACCGAATGAAAAGAGAGTAAAAAAAAAAAGCGACCAATCAGAAGAGGTTTATCCGGTACCTCCTCGCAAGCCCAACCCTTGAATACGACAACAACAATAGCCATATGATACCTGCTAATGAACAGCGCAAAGCTAATTCAATGCGCGCTAGCCACAGACAAGTCTGTGAACAGGGTTTATAACAAGGCCAAAGTTATATATGTGTGAACCCGACACCCGTGTTTATTAGGGGTGGGAATCACCAGTTTCATCACGATACGATACGATATCGATTCTTTGGACAACGATACGATATTTGCCGATATCACAAAGTCTGCCACGATACGATACGATTCGATTCAGGTGCCTGCAATCGATATTATGTGCCCATTTAACACAATCAGTCACATTTAGATCAACTAAAAAAAGGCTACGGAAATATCAATTGATGTTTTTATTTTTGAGCTCTTCCAGACATTTAAATGAAAAACAATCTATTGTTTTTAATACAAATAGACCTCCTGTTAACTTTTTATATATTGAGCTTTAAACTTTAAGTAAAATGTTTTGGAACTCACAACACGCAAGCTAAAACCCTTTCCTCTCCCAAACTTCCTACAATTGTTTTATGTTGCATGATGATCATGAATACATATATTATGTATTCATGTTTAAATATCAACATTATCTGTCCATCCTCAGTAACACACACACACACACACACACACAATGCCCCTCAACCCAGTCCCCCACAGAAAGGTAGACTGCCCAGTGCCCCCACCCTTGCTCTTTCCCAAGTCCCCTCTCCTCTCTCCTCTTCTCTCATGGTTAGCTGCTTAGCATAGTTAGCTCACGCTAACGCAACGTTCATTTCGGTATTTAACGCGACATGGGCATAAAGGAATCGAGAGGATGGAAAGCATGTTAGATGCATTTAACCCCTTGTGGGGAAAAAAACAACAGGCACTTATTTCGGGCAAAATAGGCGGACTCTGAAGCAATACTATCTAACGTCTACACACGGAGCTGCGCTGAGCTAATGTTGTTGTTCCGGCCGGGCGGATATGCTCACGAGGGGATTTTCAAAATAAGAGTATCGCAATATGAATAGATCTTTTTACGTTGCATCGATCCTATTTGATTATTGATAATAGATCGATATATCGATCTGGATCGATGTATCGTCCCACCCCTAGTGTTTATGTTGCAAGACACCGAAAATCTGATAGAGAGAGAGAGCGGCCTGAACCGCGGTACCTTTACACACAAACATTACTGCAGACCAACACAACAGTGTTGCGGCTCAATATCACTGTTTAAGCAACAGAGCACACAACTAACCTCTACCTTTATGTGAAGAACCCAATCTTCAGGTCGAGGCAGAAAAAACCCTTTTCAACCGAGTGTAAGCTGCAGGCCTTGCTTAGGCTCTAACATGAAATGTAGCGACCAACAAGACTAAAAGTCTAGCCCTTCTATCAAACCCACACTAGCGAAAGGTTCACACATCGTATCCCCATCATATGTAGTGAATAAACACAGTTTGTAACAAAAAATAGTCCCTCCCAGGAGGGACCTTTTATTTTTAACCAAAATCATACGATGGGCCGGGAAGGGAACAGGGGGGACCACAGAGGGAAAAAGTCACTTTAGCGACGCCTGCCACGAGCCGCTCGGGACTTGCCACCCCGGGGAGCCCCGGAGGGACGGTAAAGGATTGGAGGCTGGTCACGACAATCCCTACCGTCACCTCCGAGCGTGGATGGGCCGACTGCAGTGGCGGAGGCGCCCTCTTTCCTCCTGGCCTTCTTCGCTGAAGGTCCAGCAGTGGTGGTGGTAGCAGCGGCGGCTACGGCGGCGGAACCTCGACGACGAGCCTTCCGTCTGACTCCACCGGCGACATCGGGCGGGGGGAAATGAGGCTGGAGCACGGAACGCTCCTCCTGCATTTCCCTGCAGGTTGAGGTCATCAGCTGCAACGCCGACCCGAAGAGCCCAGCATCGGAGAGGGGTGCCGTCAGAAGTGGAGTCCTCTTCCTTTCTGGCACACGCGCCTGCTCCAGCCAAATGTGGCGCTGGGCTAGAGTGGCCAGGGCGCATACTTTCCCAGCGGCGATGGCCTGCAGCTGGATCAGATGCAGGATGGCTCCTGCCGACTGGGCGAGCTGATCACGTTGCAACTCGGTCAGCTCCGTACCGCCCGTCATTATCCCGGACATGAATCTCGCCAGCTGTGCGATGTTAGATGTGGCAGCCAGAGATTGAGATTGAACCCGTCTGCCTCTACCATGTAGTCCTCTGTTTCCATCTTCCATGATTTTATTTTGTTCACCTTCACCGCACTCCAAAATTTTGCCGGATTAGAGTATGAGTTTGTAACCAACTCCAGAACTTTTCTTACTACTGCAGTACATTTGTTCCTAATTTGCCTAAAAGAAAGCCAATGCTGAGGGTCTCCAGAACGCCTTGCCCGAGACCATGCAGCATTTCTGTCTTTAATTAGGGTTGACAATTCCTGAGAAAACCAGGGTATTACTCTATCTTTAATGCAGACTTTTTTTAAAAGGAGCATGTTTGTCAACTAGTAAATTAAATGTATTTACAAAGGAGTCCAGGGCTAACTGAACATCAATTTCAGTGTTACAATAAGTATCAGAAAGAACAAGATCATCAAAAAATGATTCGTTATTAAAAGATTTAAAATTCCTCCTTAAAACTGTCAAATCAATAAGGGTAGACCTAGAGTCATCTTTAAGGTTTGGTCTGGTGGGCTCAGTAATTACCTGGGAAAGACTGAGGTTACCACTGACTTCTTTAAGGTGCTTTGCAGCACCACTCAACCAGTCAATATTAAAATCACCCATGACAATCACCTCAGAGTCAATATATTGTGAAAGGAGCTCAGCTAATTTATCTAAAGAGCTAGCATCAGCAGAAGGGGGTCTGTAGACACTAGGGGTGCACCGATATATCGGTCGGGTATCGGTATCGGCCGATAAGTGCCTTGTTGACTGCTATCGGCCTATCGGCCGATAAGCTCAAATGTGCCGATAGCAGTCGCCGATAACTAACCATCCATTTGTGTAGCGTCAAAAGGCAAAAAAAAAAAAAGTTCACTCGCGACCTACCTGCACAACGCCCGCCGTCCGCCCCACACACACACACAAGCTACTGCATCAAAGTTACTATTTATGATTAACAAGGCATTCGTTTTGTGGCATTAACGTTATATAGTTAGTGTTACACGGACAATAACATCAGCATATTATTATTACCCATAGCAGCAAGGCATTACTCCGAGTCCGTTCATAGCCGGGAGGCAGACGACTAACGTTACTGGTGAAAATGTGATTTACGTTGGAATACTCCTTTGCCAACTTGCTGTACTTTGCTTGCAGGTCTGCAGCCATTATTACTGGATTAAGAATAGCCCCAACTTTAGCCAACGTAACGTTATGGCTAAACCTTTAACATTAGTTAACCCTAGCTTTCGGTTAGCTGTTCAATGCTAATGTAATAACACAACCAAGCGAATCCATCAGAGCTCCCCATCAACACCGCTCTGTCGGGAGGATGGCATTTAAGAAAGTATCTGCTGTTAAAATGACACAAACATTCGTTTTATATCATTAACGTTATTATAGTTAGTTACACGTTCAATTACATCAGCATAGTATTTACCCGAAGATAGCAAGCAAGCCGTGCATAGCTCGGTTAAATTCCGTTGCTCATTCCGTACCCAACTACACATTCTGCAATCTGTTAATAAAGTTTTCAACCAGACAAATGTATAGAAAGGCTTTGTTTTATTATAACATTTGTTGCAGTAAAATCATTGTGTCTCGTTTGGCCATCCTGTGGAGCGCGCTGGTCGGCGGGCACTGCCGGGCAGCTAACTTATTAGCTTGTTGTGGTTCTGAGTTTGACTCGCATTCTCACAAGCAGATCAATGGCGGCATGCCTCGAAGTAGAAAAATGAATAAACGCTTGGTGGTAAGCAGGAGGTGGGTGCTAGCGGTGTGGCGTAATTGGCCGAATCGACTGTCAATCAAAATGGTTCCATTGCATTGGTTGAAAGCTCTGGTTGAGAGAATAGTATCCCGCTGCAGGCCGCCAGAATGGTTCCATTGCATTGGTTGAAAGCTCTGGTTGAGAAAATAGTATCCCTCTGCAGGCCGCCAGACGATACTGGGAGAGGGATCAGTGATACCATAAACATATTTCTTGATGTTTCCTTTTTTAAATAAGTAAAGAGGCCTACAAATACAAACACACATACAAATATACAGTAGTTTCATTAAAAAAATTTAAAAAAAATTAAAAAAAAATATTAAAAAAAATATTAAAAAAAATTAAAAATACTTATTTTTTGCCACAATTATCGGTATCGGTATCGGTATCGGCCGATTGTGTTAGTTGAACAATCGGTATCGGTATCGGTGGCCAATTTTCATATCGGTGCACCCCTAGTAGACACCAATTACATATATAAAATTGTTGATCCCCAACTCGACCTTTAAAACAAGTACTTCAAAACACATTGGGATAGTGACAGCATAAACAACAGACACCGAAAAACAAGATTTAACATAAATAACTACCCCACCACCCCTACCTACCCTATCAATTCTAAACACATTAAAATCATGTAGATCTATTGTGGAGTCAGAATCAGATTTCTTCAACCAGGACTCAGATATGACCAATATATCTGGATCAGCCTGTGCTACCAGTATTCTAAGATGGTCCAACTTCTGGTGCTGAAGGAGACTTCTAATGTTCAGGTGAATCAATCCCAACCCTTTCCTTTCTTTAAAGGTATGTGGATTATTTAGAGAAAGTGGTGTGGAATCTGACTCACGTGATAAAGAAATAGAAGACTGTAAAGTGACCGATATTAAGTTGGAGTGATTTACAGTATGCCAATGTGTTGGGTAATGATCATGAACCCTATCAGAAATCATGACTTCTATATTAAAAGTAATAGGTGGTAGAGGGAGATCAGACAGAGTAAAAGCAGACAACATAATAACAGACGTGTTGGAGAAGGAGTGATCAGCAGGACCCATAATAGGATGCTCCTCAAAATGACCAGGAGAAGATTCTAGTGCAGGGTCATGCTGAGGTGTATATCAATCTGAGTTAAAAGCAATGTACTGGATATAATTCTGTGTATGCTGTTGAATGCCCTTTAGACTGGGATGCAGGCCATCCAGTGTATAGAGGTCATTTCTGGTCCAAAAGTAATCAAAGTTACTAATAAATCCATGTGCTGTTGCAGTACAAAATGATTTTAGCCATTCGTGGAGGCTAAAAATACGACTAAAATGTTCTGAACTTTGAGGGAGCTGGGATAGGACCAGAGAACACACAGGTTCTACCCAGGCTCTGTATCGTCATTGCAAGAGAATCCAGCTTGTCACGGAGATCAACAGATTGACCACGCATGACATTATTAGTACCAACATGGATAATCAGTGTGTGAGCTGAGGGATGGAGGTCAGTTAGCACTGGAATCAATTCTGTAATATCAGAAACCTTACTGCCTGGGAGACAGAAAGTGACAGCACCTGGAAGTTCAACAGATCTGACAATGGAGTCGCCAATGATCAGAATTTCAGGTTGGCCATTCCTGCAGCCCCCCGTGTAAACAGAGAGTTTGGGGTGAAGAAGAGCCTGACTGTTAGCTACACCAGCCACCAGGGCGGTGTCTGGAGCAGTAGTTGTATGCGGTTCACCTGGGCAGGAAGACGGCCGCGAATCATCACAGGTGATGTCATCATCGCTGGCCACAGTGTCCAGAGGTGTGTTGTGTTGATGAGAGGAACGTTGAAGGCCGGCAGGAGAGATCCCAGAGTGGAAGACAACAGGAGGAGAGCAGCGCCGACGGCGCTTCCCGATGGACACAGGGGACGTCGGGGAAAACCGTCTCTTCCTCACCGAGCTGGAGAAGTTCACTCCAGAGTAACCCACTGCAGGCTGCTCCAAAAAAAGCCGGACAGACAGTCGACGCGCCTGTGGAAGCTAGCTCTGTTAGCCCTTCAAGTGGAGCATACTGGTTGTATAGCAGAAACGGGTCATCATCCACGACTGGAGAGAACAGGGGGAGCGATACCCTCCTCCCTTTACCCTGCTTTACTACACGCAACCATGGAAGAGGAAGCGCAGTAGAAGAAGGGTTTTCCAGGAGATCCAACCGGGAGACGAGCAGAGCCTTTTGCTGGATGATGTTGTCCAGGAGGCACTCAATAGTACGGAGACCGCGCCTGAGACTGGATAACTCGGTTTCCACTGTGGTGAGTGTTGACATCTTGTAAAATAGCTTTTCATTCTCACCGTATACAACAGTGTACATGACGGTCCAATAACTATCCTAGCCACCAGGCTAAAGGCAAGCCTAGCTAGGCTAGCAAGAGCCGGTAGTGTTTAGCTGTAGCTATGACAACCACAACAAGCCCCGCTAGTTTCGATCACGACAAGTCGGAGTCACATAAAACCAGTAAAACGATAAAAGCAATAAAGTCGCAATGATCAGTTAAGATCAATGGCTAAAATGTTTAAAAAAAATAACGTAAAAGAAAACAGCCAAGGAAGTTTGGAAGACACAGAGCCTCACAAAACACGTCCGGATGTTGACATACACCGGAAATTCTGGATGAGGGTGCAGGCCAGTTTCTTCCATTCTCTTCTCTCGTGCCGCTCGTAATACAGCTTCCCTCGCACTGAGGCGAAGAAATTTGACCAGTATGTGCCTGCTCATAGCGTCTGGATTGGATTTAGGTCCACACCTGTGCGCCCGCTCTATTTCAAAACCACCGTTAATGTTCATGCCCAGTCCTTCCCGAAGCAATGTTCCCACAAAAGCATTTATATCTCCTTTCTCTGCGTGTTCCTCCACACCAACAATACGAACATTGTTACGACGCCCCGTGTCCTCCAGATAGACCACTCTCTCTTGTAGCCGAGTCACTGTCTCCTCGACATGATTGACCGTTTCTTCCCTAGTCTCACATCCATCCTCCAATGTGGATATACGGGTTTCCGCTTCTGTGATTCTTCCACCAAGTTGTTGTACCGTGGTTTGAAGGGAGTCCAGGCTCGTTTTCATACCACGAATATCCATAGCAATACCTTGTAGCATGCTTTTGATGCTAGCTAGCTCTGTGGCTGTCATGGTATCGGCAGTATCCACCTGGCTCTCGTCGATAGAGCCTTTCCTCCTTCCTGGCATATTGTCGTCTTCTTTACCCTTGTAAGTGGCTATACATAAAGCTGTTATTCAAATCTTAGAGGGGTTTATCGTGATCAGCACTGCGGAGCTATATCCTACACAGCCATTCCGAACAGCGTCTCACGTGACACTGGGTGTTCTTGATTCTTGAGTAAGTTGCCCCATATTGCTCTGTAATATTTCTCTTTTTGTTATAGGACAGACTAGTAGGATTTCAGTTTTGTCCTCATTTAATTTGAGGAAGTTGTTCGTCATGTGTTACGGAACGGGAGTACACACTCTTATCTCTATGTATATTAGCATCGATTCTGTAAAAGATTGTGTTGAGGTTCTATCGGTTCTCATGTTGCCTGCAACTTCCTGGATGGAAATTAATTCCAACAGTATAACAATTAGAAAAAAACGAAATCTCAAAATTGCCCAAGCCAAGAAAAATAAATAAATGATATCATTATTTGTATTTATTTATAATGTGTTTTGGTAACATTCTTTGTTTGCCTCATTGGATTGAATTGCAGGGTGGAGAGCTGTAATCATCTTGAGCACCCAGAAAAACCCAACTCACCAACTTGTGGTTCAGCCGACTAGATTTGATTCAGAATTGATATGGTAAGATACAGAGATGGGGACTTGAGTTTAAGTCGCATGCAAATCAACTTAACATGACTTGAAACTCATACCCTGGCGACTTCAGACAAGACTCGAGATTAAGGACTTGTTCATTAGTGAACAATGTAAGCGAATGGCACAGCATAAATAAATAAAACATTTAATTTTTATTTCATTTTCAAGGTAATATTCTGTGAATCTTGCCTGCATTGACCAAAAAGAGCAGTCATCCAAACATACGTGTGCCTGTCAACCGGAGCCTTGATGCACACAGAGACATGTGTCTGCTACAGATATGAATGCACACAGAGACATGTAGATATTAATGCACAGAGACATGCGTCCGTTACAGACATTAATGCACACAGACATGCGTCTGTTACAGATATTAATGCACAAAGAGACATGCGTCTGTTACAGATATTAATGCACAGAGAGACATGCATCTGTTACAGATATTAATGCACACAGAGACATGCATCTGTTACAGATATTAATGAGTTGGATGAGTAGGCAAATATCTTTTTAATTTAAGGTTTTGTTATTCTTCTAATATAACTCAAGTCCAGTAACCACACAATATACCCCTGGTGGTTGTGTTGGAAAGGAGCCTAAATCACGCTTTCTCAGCCCGCAGGAATACTTTCACTTTCTATTAACAGTGTATTGAAGTTATTTAGTCTATGAAGAACGAATGTAGGCTACAAACTGGATAAACATCGGTGTCATGATCTGACACTGGATTGACTGATATATTGTTAGAATCAGCTTGTTGATGTAACAGCTGTCCGTTTCTCTAATGCACACTGGTTGCCATTTGTTTTATTCTATCAAGGTTTATATTTTTCTTCACATCTTACACTACTGGCCAGGAGAGTCGATTGTCTTGGTTTATTGATTGATTTTTATTGTGGAGTAAAAGACAGCATCCAAGGGATAAAAACATGAGAAAGTGCAAAAACTTATTTCCATCATGGTCCCTGATTTTGGACATGGACACACATCAACATAGAGCATATTTGAGTCAAGTATGAAAAAAAATGTATTGAAAATGGAAGATAACACCTGTATGACAATGATGAACAAAACAATTATACAAGATAGCAGAAAAGAGATGTTATCGAAAAAGAAGGAATGTGAACTTACATATATCCTGATCATCTGTGGGCTCCTCCTTCAATCTAGTATAAATGTCCATAGGTGGGTCTGCAGAGTCTAAAGTCTCTTCTTTCTTGATGTTCAGTAGGACGTCTTGGTCCCTGGGTTCTAAAGAAGTCATCTTCTACTGGAGCTGGAGTCCAGAGTGTCTTCCTGTAGGACGTCCTGCCCCCGGTCAGAGTGAGTTACACCAGGTGAGTTCAGGTAGAGAACCATGGAGAGAGGATACTAAGTAAACTTTTGTAAAGGTTTGTACTTTTTTTTTTATATTATATTGTATTTGTATATACTTTAAGTGTATAGTGTATATAGGACTGTGAAGCTATGCATCCCCCACCCTGTATCCCCAAACCAACAGGCTATCCAGTCTATTTGTCAGACTGAAAACAAAATGTGGAGATTCTGACAGCTTGGAAATGATTATCAGGAGAACAGACGTTATGAATATATAACTGTATGTAACTATGAGACCATGAATGACATGCTCTTGCTGTTTGGATTACCTCATGTCCCCAATGTCTCAAGATCGTAGTTAAAATATGTAGGGCTGCAACAATTATTCAAATTAATTGATTACTTTGATTGTAATGGAGCTTTAAATCCTGCTGAAGAGAACGCTGTAGGCAAGCATTACAAAACATATAGCATTATATATTTATGTAAAACTAAAGTAAAGGAAAATACAAATAAAGTTACTAAACTAAAATAAATTGAATGTGAAAGAATGTCGTGGAAGCTGGATGGTGGTAGCGCCACATTCACCCTGACACCTCATGGTACCAAGGCACTAAAAACCAAATTACAAACATCTCAAAACAAACTAGTCAGACTACAGCTTGACCTGACTCCTAGAACCCACCTCACCCCTGCACACTTTGCCAACCTAGGATGGCTTAGAGTAGACGACAGAGTACAGCAACTTGCAATGGGCCTGGTCTACAAGATACACTACACGACCAAGGTACCCATGTACATGTCAAAATACTTCCCAAAGGTCAGTGAATACCACGATCACAACACCAGAGGGAGCTCCACAAATCATGTAAAACCCAGATTCGGCTCAAACAAGGGACTAAACACGTTTCGCAATTATGCCACATCAATGTGGAACGCCCTGCCTAAAGCTGTAAAGGAATGTGAATCACTACCCACCTTCAAAAACACTCTCAAAGAACACCTACGTGAGACTGCAATTCGAAACTGGCCCCTACAAATGTCCTAACCTAGTTGTACAGTAAATGACCAAGTAAGGCTTTGTCAATATTCCAATGTACAGTGTAAAATGTGTGTGTGTCCCCTTCCCAACCCCCACCTCCAATGTACAGCCCTCACCCAACCCACCCAACCCCACCCCACCCAACCAACCTCCTCCAATGTACAGTTTCTATGCCAAATGTATATACACTCCTTTTCTGGACACTTTTGTATCACAAACAGTACTGTATTTGCAAATCTGATATGTCATAAATGTATAGATGTAGCAGTACTGTCTATCTGTATGTCATGTATGTCATATATGTTATGATGAATTGAAAATGGGGGACCCTGATGTAAACAAGTCGAAAGTCTTTCTCTGGTCTGCATCCCCTTAACAATTGTATGTATTGAGCTGTACTGTACTGTACCCATTCTGCAATCTGTTAATAAACTTTTCAATCAATCAATCAATACACTCTTTTTCTGGATTTTTTTAGTATCACAAACAGTACTGTATTTGAAAATCTGGTATGTCATAAATGTATAGATGTAGCAGTACTGTCTATCTGTATGTCGTGTGTGTCATATGATGAGTTGAAAATGGAGGACCCTGATGGAAACAAGACGAAAGTCTTTCTCAGGTCTGCATCCTCTTAACAATTGTATGTATTGAGCTGTACTGTACTGTACCCATTCTGCAATCTGTTAATAAACTTTTCAATCAATCAATCAATCAAAACCTTGGAAATAATCAAGAGAAAGCCTTTGTTAGGACACTGGGAGGCCCGGTTTCTTGGTAACAAAGCACACAAACTGTTGAAATGTGCGCTTTATCGTTCATCTTTACCTGCAGGTCTGGTGTGTTCTGGTTGGACACTTAAGACACACCCCGCTGACCACCCCAGAAATTGTAAACAATACCCAGGATGTATGATGTAATGTCACATCTTCTGCTTTATATCTATGACTATCTATGAATATCAGCTAGAACAGGCTGCTCTGTGTAGGGGTGTGATCATTAGCAAAGATGTTAGTAGATATGTCTGTGTTTCAGCCTCTGATCTTTGCTTACCAACTCAACGGCAACACTCGAGAAGGGCCACGTGGTGTAGAATCTCAAAACAATATCAGTAACAGAACTATTCTCCGTGATATCTGGTAGGCCAGTGTGTTTTTCTGCAGCAATCCCGCAAGTAAAAGTAGCTGGAAAACAAAAACATCGATCGGTGAAAATCAAAATGCCTCGAATATAGAGGACTTCCTGGTTACTTGATCGGCATTTGTTTTCCACCAATGAGCAACAAGGAATATAGAGAGGAGGTGGGTTCTCGGAAGTATTTTGCACCAATCAATAACTGCGTTATTTGGTCGTGACAAGGCAGCAACACTTTTCCACAGGATCACTTCCGGTTTAACGATTTAGCCTTAAAAACAAAGGCACGATAAACGTTTTGAATAACAACTGATTTTTAGTGGTTATGTAACTTTGCAGTCAGCAAAAATGCACACCAGAGCACTAAGAGAAACTTGGACTTAAATACTTGCATGGAAAATGCAACAACAGAATCTATATGTCGCCTCCACAACAAGTTACAATCTAAATAACACCAAGAAGCGTTGTTTCTTCTTCTTGCTCAACAGCTAAATTGTTTAGCATCAGGTTCAGCTGAGATTTAAAGCTCAACAGATCATTTGAACCAAATACAATGCTTTTAGTTGTTGGTATGTTTAAGACTAGTTTATTGCTGGTAACCCATTCTAGTACTGTTTGCAATTATTTGCAATTCAAATCATCTGATTTTGTTCAAGGTTCATTAACGGTGTGTGCTTTCAGAATACATAGACACGTGTGCTTTTTTAAGAGCAAATGGAAAATAATTAGTAAAATAGAGATAAGTGTAAAGGGCCAAGCAAAACTTCCTTGTGGAATTTCACTCTCAACATGTCTAGCATCTGAAAAGCTGCCAATAAAGAAAACTCTTTGAGTCCTATTGGATGGACAGCATTCTGTCCATGATAAAGCAGTCGGTGCAAAGCCATAACATGAGTTTATTCAATAGTAGTTTGTGGTCAAACCACATCGAATGAAGCACTAAAATCTAACAATACCGCTACTGCAATGTCCTTTTTATCAATTTCTTTCAGTCATTTGTGTAGGTGAGGTAGCTGTTGAGTGGCCCTCTCTATATGCGTGTTGGAGTGGTCAGTACTGGTCACTTGTCAGATTGTTAACAGATAAATAGCATTGTGTTTGTTAAGAACAGGTGACAAGCTTATTGGTCGGCTGTTAGAGCCAGTAAAGGCATTCCTAGCATCCTCAGGTAGTGGGATGACTTTAGCTTCTTTCCAGGGTTGAGGGCACGGGTGTAAAGTACTTGAGTAATTGTACTTTGTTACAATACATAAGTACTATTTTTGGGGATTTGTTTGTACTTTACTCAAGTATTAATAGGTTTGTATACTTGTACTTTTAGTCAATTACATTTCAGAGAAAAAAAACATACTTTTTACTCCTTAGATTTAAAATGCAGACCTACAAAGTACAAAGTACAAATCTCGCAGGTCCAACTATTTTAATTAGTATATTTGTTTCTCTGGCCAAACTAACATTAAACAGTCGGATTCCCCTGGTCTACACCAGTTCTAAGACAGCTGCTAGGCGCCGGCCGAGGCAACGCGCCGGGACCCCCGCGAGGAGGCCCCGACGAGCACCGTAGCTGGGGTCATCCGCGAGAAGGGCCCGGCGCACGTCACGGAGAGTCACGGCCGACGACCACCGTACCCCAACCGCTCCACCGACCCGCCTTCGACCCGGCTGCCGGACACCGCCCCTCAAAGCCCCCGCGAGGACCACGCCAAAGCACGGAACCCACGAAGACCCACAGAACGGGCCGACCTCCGAGCTTCCGGCGGCGGAGAGAGGAGGGCGATGGGTCGACTGCTCCTCCAGCCGCGGCACGAGCCCAGCCCCGCTTCACACCTCAGCCCGACCGACCCAGCCCTTAGAGCCAATCCTTATCCGCAACGCTTTCCAGGGCACGGGCTCCTCTCTCGGGGCGAACCCATTCCAGAGCGCGTGTATACTTTCCGCAACGGAGTTCGGTTTCCGGGTTCCTCTGATTGGCCGCGACCCCCACGTGACCCGCCCCCTATCCACCGCTGCCACACGCGGCAGAGCGAGCGCTCGCTCGCGTCCCTGCCTTCCTCAATTTATACGCATGGAAGTATTGACTGAATGAATGAATGAATGAATGAATGAATGAATGAAAACTTTATTTAACAGATTGCAGAATGGGCACAATACAGTACGGCTCAATACACACAATTGTTAAGGGGATGCAGACCTGAGAAAGACGTTTGTCTTGTTTACATCAGGGTCCCCCATTTTCAATTCATATAGAACGACTACGCCGTAACAAATCATTAAAAAAATATACTGTTAACTGGAATATGTTGTGCCTTTACACATATGTTGGATTATGTAATTGGTTTGTCATGACAAACAAATAAAAAAATCGCGATTTACCCGCTGGCTACAACAACACACAGTGCCTGCATGTAGTCACTGTGTGTTGATGTTGTAGCCACCTCCTCAGAGGCAGGAATACTAAGCTCCCCCTTAAGCTCCAGGAGAGAGGCTGAAAACCCGCAGTTCTTGCCCGACTGATGGGAGCCGAATCCCCGCATCCGATTTGTCTGATGAATATCCCCAAAACATGGAGGTCCCGAATGCATGGAAGTATTGATTGCACCATAACGAATCATTAAAAAAAGATACTGTTAACTGGAATATGTTGTGCCTTTACACATATGTTGGATTATGTAATTGGTTTGTCATGACAAACATATAAAATATCGCATCGCCGGCTGTCTCTGGCTTGCTCCAGCGGACACCAGAGCTCAGCCAGCGGCGAGAATATGCTGCCGCGAGCGGCGTCGCTGAGCTCCTGCCTCTGAGGAGGTGGCTACAACATCAACACACAGTGACTACATGCAGGCACTGTGTGTTGTTGTAGCCAGCGGGTAAATCGCGATTTTTTTATTTGTTTGTCATGACAAACCAATTACATAATCCAACATATGTGTAAAGGCACAACATATTCCAGTTAACGGTATATTCTTTTAATGATTTGTTACGGCGTAGTCGTTCTATATGAATTGAAAATGGGGGACCCTGATGTAAACAAGACAAACGTCTTTCTCAGGTCTGCATCCCCTTAACAATTGTGTGTATTGAGCCGTACTGTATTGTTCATTCATTCATTCATTCATTCATTCATTCATTCATTCATTCATTCATTCATTCATTCATTCATTCATTCAGTCAATACTTCCATGCGTATAAATTGTGGGGGTCGCGGCCTGTTGTGAAGGATCAGATTAAACCGAATATATATATTTATTTATATATATATATTTAATAGTATTTGTATATCGTTTGATATCCCCTGTATATAGGGGTACAATTCCCTGACTGTATTGATAAGTATGGTATTATTAAACCACTACCGCTTGTACTTTAACTTCTGGCCATCCAGTACATGATATAGATATGATGAACACTTTCCCACCTGATGAAACGAAGTCCACACAAATGTATAAATCGAATATTTTATATAGCAAAGGGTATATACAACGTTCACTTAATGACATTTATGATTTGAAATGCACTTGTAAGGCAAATGAGTATTCGTAGGTAAATCAACATTGAATGTCCAATCTCTGGTTATATTTCGTATATAGCATCGCGTCCCGCTCTGAGCCTTACGAGATACTCTATATCTCCTGTGATACCTAATGTATCTCCCACGAACAAAAACACATGCACCTCAGCTCGGAACTAGGCAGAATCTGCATATGGCTCGCTGATAACAAACTATCATTACACATGGGCAAAACAGAGTCCATTCTCTTCGGTTCAAATAACAAACTCAGCAAGACCGACGGCTTCTCAGTTACAGTGGGTGACAATATTGTCACAAGGAAAGATGAAATTACCTACCTGGGGTCCATCCTAGAGGCTAATCTCTCCTGTGACAAAATGGCATCCAATGTAATAAAAAAAGTCAACCAACGAACTCGATTCTTGTACCGGATCTCCTCTCTGGTAAACAAGAACACCCTGAAGACTCTGGCAGGAGCACTCATTCAGGGGTACTACGACTATGCTTGCACCTCATGGTACCAAAGCACCTCAAAGGCGCTAAAAACAAAATTACAAACATCTCAAAACAAACTGGTCAGACTACTGCTTGACCTTACTCCTAGAACCCACCTCACCCCTGCCCACTTCGACAACCTAGGATGGCTTAGAGTAGACGACAGAGTACAACAACTTGCAATGGGCCTGGTCTACAAGATACACTACACGACCAAGGTACCCATGTACATGTCAAAATACTTCCCAAAGGTCAGTGAATACCACGATCACAACACCAGAGGGAGCTCCACAAATCATGTCAAACCCAGATTCGGCTCAAATAAGGGACTAAACACGTTTCGCAATTATGCCACATCAATGTGGAACGCCCTACCCAAAGCTGTAAAGGAATGTGGATCACTACCCACTTTCAAAACCTCTCTCAAGGGACACCTACGGGAGACTGCAATTCAACACTGGCCCCTGTAAATATCCTAACCCAATCATTCCAACCCCCTCCAATGTACAGTCATTTACCTAGTATGGTTTTGTCAATAGTTCAATGTACAATTGTGTTTGTTTGTACAGTGTCTCCTCCCCCCCCCCTCAATGTACAGTGTTACTTGTTTATACAGTATGCCCCCCGCCCCCCCCCCCCCCCCAACCACCTCCAATGTAAATTACCCAGTATGGTTGTCAATATCCCAATGTACCCAACCCCCCCCACCCAACCTCCAATGTACAGTTTCTACGTCAAATGTATATACTCCCTTTTCTTGACTCCTTCTGTATCACAAACAGTACTGTATTTGCAAATCTGGTATGTCATAAATGTATAGATGTAGCAGTACTGACTATCTGTATGTCATGTATGTCATATATGTCTATATGAATTGAAAATGGGGGACCCTGATGGAAACAAGACAAACGTCTTTCTCAGGTCTGCATCCCCTTAACAATTGTATGTATTGAGCCGTACTGTATTGTACCCATTCTGCAATCTGTTAAATAAAGTTTTCATTCATTCATTCATTCACCCCACCTGTATGGGGCCCCGCCCCTTATGGTGGTACCACCCATATAATCATGACTCTGGTCATGAAACACCCTTCCTCTATTTTCGTCCCAGCGTACTGGATGCTTGCACCATGCGAGCTAGCGGAATGAAAAGATTAAGGAAGATTAATAATGTTGAGGGCTTACCGGAGGATTGTGTTTCCCTGGATTCTCCGGAGCTTGTTTCGACGACGCAGACCTATGCTGGTGGTTCCTCGGCTGACGGCGACGGACCGAGGGGCAGCGTACAAGGTTTGGCTATCGGGTCGGCTTGTACAAAGGTGAGGTCTGTGTCAGTAGGCGTCAATGTCGGTGTTGGTCGTGCTGTGGAGTATGTTTCGGCACCAGGGCCGGGGCGGCTTGGCGATCGTTCCACTGTAGTGGGCGATGTCTTGGCGATCCTGGAACATGCTGTTGACGCTAATGCTACTGCTACTGCTAATGCTAATGCTACTGCTGCTTCTTCTGCTAACGCTGATGTTGACGCTGGAATGTCTAATAATCCCCGCCGCGGGATTCCGCTTTTCCCTCCTCTTGCCACCTTCATTGATGAAGGTCAGTCGGTGGTGGGTGTGGGGGGGTTCGCTGAGCTCTATTTACCTTTTTTGCGGGTGAAGGGGCTGACGACGGGGTGCAGCCCGGGGGTACCTTGGCTAAGTAGCCAGGTAGCTTCTTTTTTGTGCCCAGGCGGGGATGAACGACGTTCCGCCCGGCCGTTGCTTGATAGCATGTCGGCTCGGAGGGTGGCAGTATGGACGAATGAGTGGTATACTGCTGCAGGATGGCATTTAGCGGCGGCCAGTGTTGTGGCTCAGCTGGCTACTTTCCTATCCAAGATGGCGTCGGGTTGTAGGTCTTTGAGTCCAACCGACACTATGAACGTGATTCATGTTTGTGGTGTTATAGAGATCTTGACTCAGTCGCAAGCTATAACTGCGGGGAGGATTCGGATGCTATCGACTTTGGTTGTTAGGCATCTTTGGTTGGAGCAGTCTCCTCTTGGGGAAGAGGATAGGTTTTCTCTCCTCACGACTCCTTTTTCCACAGATATTCTTTTTGGGCATTCTGTGGAGGCGCAGGCGGTTTTTGATTCGGGTCCTACACCGCCTCACGCTGTGCAGCCAGGGGTGGGAGCACGGTCTCGTCAACGACTGTGGCGAGATCCTCGACAGGCGGCCATGTTTCCCCCGCCAGTGGTGCCCTGGTTGGAGAATCGACAGGGTTTCGCAAGGCCGACAGTCTTGGCGGCCGAGGGATCGGCCATTTTGGGTGATTTCGGGGTTGGTAAACCACCCCGTCGTCATTTTGCCGCGAGCAGCCCGCTCCCCGTTCAGTCCTCTCTCTGGTATCCCCAGAAGCGGGGCTTTGAGCGTTCTCCTTTGGCTGCGGGCCGCGAACCTTCTTTGAAGCGTATGCGGCCCCATTCTTCACTTCTCATGGAGACAGGGGCTGACACCCAGTTGATGGCTGAGCCTGGGTCTGTCCGTGAGAATGTTCCGTCGTCGCGTGGTTCCTACACCGCAGGTTGTGGGTGGGTGGAACCTGGTGTTGCAGCTGCCACTAGCTCCAGTGGTCAGCAGGGGGACTCGGTGCCTCTTCTGTTGAATGCTCAGCAGGGGTTACCCCGGCTTCGCCCTCGCCAGGCGGGGTATCGCGCTGTTGCCTCCCACTCCCGTCAAACCGGCAGTGGTCTGCAAAGGAGAGGCTGGCGTGATTTGAGTGGTAGCAATATCACTGCAGGGCTTCGGCGTGTAGGAGCCCATGGGGTCCTCAGGCCTTGCGTGTCTGGCTGCGGAACGGCTCCTCAGCGTGTGCTGGAGGGGTGTTCAGGGGGTGAGTGTGTGTCCACAAGTTTGATGACCGCTCCTCCCGTATCAAACCGGCCCTTTCTGTCGGGGTCCCCCCTTGGGTGCTTTGCACGACGGGGGGGACCGGGCCAATTATCTGCTGTTCCTTGCGGCCCAGCGTCAGTTGACGGCGGGGGCGCTGTGGGATTATATTCACATATGGCGACGGGAATGTCCCTTGAATCGGTGGATGAGGAGAACGTTAGAGGCGGGGCTGGTTTTGCAGTTTGCGCGGCCCCATCCTCCGTTCTCAGGTTTGGTGCCGACCCTATTGTTAGGGTCGGGCGCGGTGACAGCCCTGGCCGACGAGATTCAATCTCTGTTGGCGAAGCAGGCCGTCGTTGTGGTCCCGAGAGAGGACGCAATGTCAGGCGTCTACTCCCGTTATTTTCTGGTGCCCAAGAAAACTGGGGGGGTCAGACCTATACTGAATCTGTCCATGTTCAATCGGTTGATTGTAGTGAGACCATTCAGGATGTTGACCGTCTGACTCCTTCTGCTTGCTGTCAGGAGGGGGGACTGGTTCACCTCCATAGACCTGAAGGATGCGTATTTTCACATACCCATTTTCCCTCCTCACAGGAAGTTCCTACGGTTCCTGTTTCAGGGCGTAGCGTACGAGTACCACAGAATGCCGTTCGGTTATTCTCTGGCTCCCCGCACATTCACCAAGTGCGTGGCGGCTGCTCTGGGGCCTTTACGTCGTCGGGGGATACGAGTTCTGTTCTATCTCGACGACATTCTGCTCCTCAGCCGTTCAGAGGAGGTTGCCAGGTCTCATACTCGACTGGTGGTGGAATTCCTCACCAGCCTGGGTTTTGCTGTGAATTGGAAGAAGAGTACCCCTCTTCCCAGTCAACAGGTGGAGTACTTGGGCTTGACATTGAGGTCGAAGCCCATGCTTGCGACCCTCTCGGAGCAGCGTCGGGGGTTTCCGTCTGGGAGGGACGGTTACGGCGCTGCAGGTGATGCGTCTGCTGGGCCTTATGTCGGCGGCCCACACGGTGGTTCCTCTTGGCCTCCTCTTTATGAGGCGGATACAGAGGTGGTTTCTCTCTTTGAGAATAGATCCGGTGTGGGGCAAAGGGAGACGGTTGACGGTTCCTTTGTCGATATGGGGGGATCTCGCCCACTGGGGGAGGCTGGGTATCCTCTCCGCTGGGGTCCCCATGGGCAGCAGTGGCTCCCACGTCACGGTTTTCACCGACGCCTCTCTCACAGGTTGGGGAGGGGCGTTTCGGACCCACGCAGTGGGGGGCAGCTGGACGGGTCATGCCGACCCAGCTGTCCTGCATATCAATGTGTTGGAGTTGAAGGCGGTCCTCCTGGTCCTCAAACGGCTCGGCCACCTGGTGGTAGGCAAGCATGTTTTGATCAGGACGGACAATGTGACGGCGGCGGCGTATATCAACAGGCAGGGTGGGACTCGTTCCGCCCGCCTGCTCCGGGTGGCGCGCGAACTGTTGCTATGGGCATCCCGCAGGCTGCGCAGTCTGCGGGCGCTCCACGTTCCTGGTACGGAAAATGTGGCGGCGGATATAATGTCTCGGGGCGGTCCTCGTCGCGACGAGTGGGAACTCCGCCCCGACATAGTCAGACAGATCTGGGATCGGTTCGGGGAGGCCTCGGTAGATCTGTTTGCGTGCCGACGTTCTCACAAGTGCCCCTTGTGGTTCTCGCTCAGTCGAGCGGATCATCCCCCCTTGGGGGTGGATGCCTTCTCGACCTTTCCGTGGCCGCCCGGTCTTCTGTACGCCTTCCCTCCTGTACAGCTGTTGAGTCAGCTGTTGGAGCGGATACGGAGGGAGCGCAGGACGGTGATCCTGGTCGCGCCGGACCGGGGCACGTCAGTGTGGTTCCCGGTCTTAATCCAGCTTCTGGTCGCTCCTCCTTGGGTCATTCTGTGGTCAGCGACGGCCCTCTCGCAGCACAACGGAGTGCTTGTCCAGCCTCCGGTGTTGGGTCAACGCCTGGTGGTGTGGCTGGTGGGAGGGTGAGTCTGGAGAGGATGGATCCCGCAGTGGTTGATACCATCCGGTGTGCGCATGCTCCCTCCACTGTCGCGGTTTACGTGGGCAGGTGGCGTGCGTTCCAAGAATGGTGTAAGGGGGGGGGCTGGGACCCAGTCTCCTGCCCCCTGGATGCTGTTCTGGGTTATCTCCAGTCTCTCCTTGATAGTCTGTCGGCTTCGACAGTGAGGGTATATGCAGCAGCTATATCCTCCTATCATGAGGGATTTGAGGGGGATGTCTTGTTCAGCCACCCTCTTGTGAAGCGTTTCCTGCTTGGCGCTCGACGCGTTAAGCCGGTGCAACGCTCCTTGGCTCCGACTTGGGATCTTCAATTGGTCCTCGGTCGGTTGTCCTTGGCCCCGTTTGAGCCGCTCGAGCAGGCGCCGTTGGGACGGCTGTCTTTCAAGACCGCGTTCCTACTGGCTGTCACTTCCGCTAAACGCGTGGGTGAGCTCTGTGCTCTCTCGGTACGTCCAGAGTGCCTGTCTTTTCGGACCGATTGCGGTGCCACTCTGCGACCTAACCCTGCTTTCGTGCCTAAGAATATCCGGAGTTCCTTCCGCTCCCGGGATATTGTGGTTCAGGCTTTTCGTCCTCCTCCTCACACTAGTGAGTTAGATGCGGGCCTTCACCTGTCATGTCCAGTCCGTGCTTTGGGGTTTTACCTCAGCCGTACTCAGGACTTCAGGGTTACCGACCAGCTTTTTGTCTGTTACGGTGGGGCTCGTGCTGGTAAGGCACTGTCGAAGCAGCGCCTGTCCCATTGGTTGTGCGAGGGTATTGCCCTCTGCTACACGTTGGCTGGGCAGGATCCCCCTGGGGGCGTCAGGGCGCACTCCACTCGTGGGGTGGCTGCCTCTGCCGCTCTCCTGGGTGGGGCCTCGGTGGAGGACATCTGTGCTGCAGCTTCATGGTCCTCACCGGGCCCCTTTGTAAGGTTTTACCTCATGGACATGACCGGGGGTTCTGTCTCCCAGGCGGTTCTGGGGTCTGTGGCCTTTCCTGCTTCCCGTCCTTTGGTCGGGTAGCAGGAGTGTATGGGTATGGGCCGCAGTGTGTTGAGTCACACGTGGTTCCGCCTGTACGGTGTGTTCAAGGGGTTCTGGCTCCCTCTTGTTCGCATTCAGGTGGAGTTGACTGCGCCCCCCCTTCGTTAGGAAGGATGGGGTGACAGGGCTCCCCGCACCCCTTGATGTGGGCTTACGGGTCCTCAGGGGGTACATCTGTCGGGTCTCGCGCCCGCTCTTCCCCATTATCTCGTAAGGCTCAGAGCGGGACGCGATGCTATATACGAAATATAACGATAGGTTATGTAGATAACCTAGTTATATTAGTATTGGCTAAGCGTCCCGCTCTGCGCGCCCTGAGTTCCCTCTTGAGGGATCTTTTCCTGGGACGGGTTTTTGGCGAGGAAGGGTGTTTCATGACCAGAGTCATGATTATATGGGTGGTACCACCATAAGGGGCGGGGCCCCATACAGGTGGGGTGCATGTGTTTTTGTTCGTGGGAGATACATTAGGTATCACAGGAGATATAGAGTATCTCGTAAGGCTCAGAGCGGGACGCTTAGCCAATACTAATATAACTAGGTTATCTACATAACCTATCGTTACGCAGGGAGCAAATATACAACCTGGTTCTTTAGGGAACTATAGCGATGGTACTTAAATGATTATAGCTGGATACACTAAAGGGGGGGGTGGGGGTCCCGCTGGTTGTAAGACAGTAGGGGGGGGGGTTAGAAGAGCCGATGGCGGTATCCCATCTGGCCGACGATTTCTTGGGAGAATTCAGAGTCCTGAACACGATGCCCACAGAACCTCGGTCCGCAGATGAATACAGCTGGACCCTCTGGTGGACGGTAGCTGCCGGTCCACAACGAAGAGACGTGAGGCGACCTCACTCGGGGTAGAGCGCCGTCTCACCTGGACTCCTCTCCGGGGGGTAGTTCCAACACTCAGCAGTGTTGGCCGTTATCCATGGAATAATCAAAGCACCCAAAGCATGTAGATAATCCAAGCCGTGGAAGGCTCGCCGTCGTCCGGGTAAAGTAATCCAATGTACAGGTCCACTCGTCCTGGCCCGGAGCTCCTCGGATGCAAGCACCACACGTGGTCTGCCCAGCCTGGTTAAGACTCCAGATAACGTCAGGAACGATGGGGGTACTGCTCACTTTATAACTCTAACCGAACGATGCACCATACATAATAGACTATTATTAACTTAATAGAAATACGTCCAACTCGACGGTATAGTGCCAAACTATGACAATTCAACTATTAATCCACACGATGTCTCAATGCCTATTCTGAGGCCAAGTAGGCCTTACTGCACCACACGTGCGTCGTGGGTGAGGCTTCGCGTCTGTTACTAGGTTGGAGGGTAAAGGACTAATGGACTAAAAGAAAGTTCTACTTTACTTGCGCCATATATATATGCGCTGTGAACAAATAGTACCATTCGTATTTCGCCAGACGTATTCCTACACGGAACCGGGCTTGCCACGACATGTTGGTCGGCACGATTGAACTTGAACCAAGGGGCATGGCTGCTGGCGCCAGGTTCTCGTCCAATGGTAGAATGAAACTATTATGGGCTGTTAGTAGACTAAAGGGATATTCAGTGCATATTGTACAAGGAATATACAGGGGATATCAAACGATATACAAATACTATTAAATATATATATATAAATAAATATATATATTCGGTTTAATCTGATCCTTCACAACAGCCGCCCCCTAATTAGTCCCACCTAATTAGCTAAGCAGAGACAGATTAACCGCACTGTCTACCACTCAAGGTCCGCTGTAAGGGTCAGTCAACTCACAAAGTCATGGGGTCATGGTCATCATCGATAGTGTCTGGGAGTCGGGGCAGTTCTATTAGCCTCGCCATGGGTCGTGTGTAAGTTCGCCCTTGGACGAGCACTTCAGCTGCTCGGACCTTGCCATCGGCACCGGTGATCACTTTGCTTACGCGGCCAGCCGGCCACATAGCTCTGGGTAGTGACTGGTCGATAATCATGACGACTGTTCCTTCTGTCAAATTGTCTCTCTCTTTTACCCACTTCTGGCGGGTCTGTAGAGACGGTAGGTAGTGGAGTAGGAAGCTGCTCCAAAACTTGTCAGCTAGTACTTGACTGTACCTCCACATTCTTCGGCCGTTCGCTTCTTCAGGCCTGTACATTGTCTGGGGTAGCGCGGGGTCCAGCCGCCCCATTAAGAGTGTGTTGGGGGTGACTGGGTCGACATCTGCTATATCACTGGAGACGTAACCGAGGGGCTTGGAGTTCAATACTCCCTCGATCTCCGTGAGGACTGTCATTAGGACTTCCTCCGCCACAGTCTGGGCTCCAAGCACGGCGTACAGGGCTGTCTTTATAGAACGTACTTCTCGTTCCCAGGTTCCACCGAAGTGGGGTGCGTTCGGGGGATTAAACTGGAAGTCAATCTGGGATGGAGCGAGGTGGGTCTTAAGTTCTGGGCCCATAGCTTGGAAGCTCTCTCTCAGCTCTCTTTCTCCGCCTTTGAAGTTTGTCCCGTGATCAGACAACAATGTAGACGGTTTTCCTTTCCGTGATGTGAATCTTCGGAAGGCCATAAGGAATGAGTCTGTGCTCATGGTCGGAAGGAGTTCGATATGGATCGCTCTGGTGGTCATGCATTTGAATACAATACCCCACCGCTTCTCGGTTCCTCTTCCTCTCTTTATATACAACGGGCCAAAACAGTCCATGCCTGTGGAGTGGAATGGCTTGTCGCCGAGTCGGAGGCGACAGGGGGGTAAGTCAGCCATCCAGGGTATGCTGGGCTGCGCGCGCCACTTTCGGCAGTCTAGACAGGTTCGCTGGAAGCGTCGCACCGCTTCTCTTCCTTGAAGTATCCAATAGCGACGTCTGATCTCCGCGAAGACTCTCTCTGCTCCTGCATGGTGTACATCCTCGTCGTATTTCTTTATGATCAGCTCTGTGACCTTGTGTCGGCTGTTCAAGACTATCGGGTACTTAATGTCATCCGGTAGATCGGGGGCTCTCCGCAGGCGACCA
Organism: Notolepis coatsorum; assembly: GCF_963971535.1. NCBI lineage: Eukaryota > Metazoa > Chordata > Actinopteri > Aulopiformes > Paralepididae > Notolepis > Notolepis coatsorum. The sequence goes on from NC_140176.1 coordinate 102,597,342, forward strand.
CCCACTCTGATGAGATTATGGGCGTCACTCTCGGGTGCCAGGTGGAGCAGTCTGCTGTCTGATGGGACGGGCTTTCCTCCCTGTAGACAGTCTAGCTCATCGGGGAACGAGTCTCTCTGGGCTCGTTGTAGTAGAAGAAGTTCTGCTTCTTCGTAGTCAGCTGCTGAAATGTCAGTGGTGGACTGAATCTCTGGGTGGTGCCACAGGAATGTCTTTAGCTGCGCACTCTGTAGGGTAATGCAGGCATCTATGTTGGGGTCTGTGGAGGCGACTGTGCTCAGTCCACAGAACATAGGTTTCTTGTTCTCAGCCTCCTCTTTACTTGCTTCCCGTGGGGTGGGCGTAGGCCACTCTTCTTCCGGGAGCTTGAGGAATTCCGGTCCGTCACTGTAGATGGTGCGACGGGTGAGGTCATCCAGGGACATTCCCCGGGTGATGACGTCAGCTGGGTTGTGTTTGGTGTCCACATACCGCCAGCTCGCTGCTTCTGTTAACTCTTGAATCTCGGTGACTCTGACTCCCACGAAGACCTTGTATCTGCATGAATCAGACTTGATCCATGTGAGTACTGTCGTGGAGTCTGACCACAAGATTGTTCTGTGCACCGGAATGGTGAGTTCACGTTGGATTAACGTGGCTAGATGCGCTCCTGCTAGGGCTGCGCAGAGCTCTAGACGCGGGATAGATTGTTGCTTTCGTGGGGCTATTCTTGAGCGAGCCAGGATGAAAGCAGTGTGTATCTCTCCTCCCCTCTCTTGGGCACGCAAGTAGGCCACCGATCCATAGGCTACTTCGGAGGCGTCACTGAAGACGTGTAGATCCATCTTGCATGTCTCTGGCCTCACCGTGGGTGGGAAGTAGCTGCGGCGTATATTGACGCCTGGGAGTGAGCGGAGCTCCGTCTCCCACTCTCTCCATGTGGAGGCAAGGTGTGCGGGTATTGGGTCGTCCCAGCCCTGGTCCTTGTCCCATAGTGCTCGTACAATCATCTTTGCCCTGGTGGTGTAAGGTAGAATACATCCCAACGGGTCATATTGTCTGGCGAGTGTTCTGTACACACTCCGTCTGGTGGGCGGTGTGGCAATGTATGACGCCGTGGATGGCTGATACATCGGCGAGCGTTGGGGGGGAGGCCTCCTAGGCGAGTCTCCTCTTGCGCTTCTCTGTGGGCTGGTACCGGCAGGGTACCATGGCCCGCTGGTCCAGGTGCTATTCCTCTGGGCTGGTCGTGCGTCATGCTCACTCGTGAATAGAGTCGGGGGTCTGTAGCGCAGCGCCGCGGGGGTATAGCCTGGGCTGTACTGGACCTCCTGGTCCGGTGGAGTACTGTGCTGTTGTCGGGCTTGGTTCTCCTCCTCTCCCTCTTCTTCTTCTATCAGGTCCTCTAGATCCTGTAGTCGTTTATTTAGCTTCTCCGCAGTGTATGCCGCTCCTTCCTTGTAGCTGGGTCTCGCTTGGACCGGTCGGGGAAGGGGGTCTGCGGGGGGTATAGGCTTGGTCTGTTGGTCAAGTTCAGGGTCGTTTGCTCGGTTAGGAGACACTGCCCTTGACTGTTGTCTCGACGAGTTCCTTGAACCCCTGGCGGAGGGAGAGGGTGTTGCCCTGCGGATCAGCCGCTCCATTAGCCGCGCCCGTAACTTGTCGCGCTCGGCTTGTAGTCTGTCGCGCTCGCCCTGTAGTCTGTCGCGCTCGGTTTCGCGCTGGATGAGATCGATGTTGCGCTCTGCTTCTCTTTGGGCACCGTCAGCGGCGCGCTGGGCTTCGGCGGCGGCGCGCTCTGCTTCTCTTTGGGCACCGGCAGCGGCGCGCTGGGCTTCGGCGGCGGCGCGCTCTGCTTCTCTTTGGGCACCGGCAGCGGCACGCTGGGTGTCTGCTCGGTCTCTTGCCATATTCCCTTCCGTCTGAAGGCGTCTCATCTCCAGGCGTATGCGCTCTTCTTCGCTCCGTTGCTGCGCTTGGAGTTGTTCGCGCTCGATAAGCATCTGTGCTTGGAGTCGATCGCGTTCACCCTGAAGTCGATCGCGTTCACCCTGAAGTCGATCGCGTTCGGTAGAGGCTGTCAGGCTGACGAGGAACGCCTGTGATAGCATCCTCTCCGCTTCGCTGGGGGAAGATGGTTGTTGAGGTGAGCCGCTCCTGGCTGTACTCGTTGGGGAGTCCCGGAGCTCTATTTCCTCGGCGCTCTCCTCCTCTTCTTCCGTGCAGAGTTCTCTCTCTGTAGGGTTGTCTTCCTCCCGGGGCTGGTCGGGGACTACTTCTTCGGTATTGGCGGGGGGTAAAGGCATGTCAGCTCCCTCCTGGTCCCCACCGTGAGCTTGGTCAGTTACATTAGAACCCACTAGGGCCTCTGTGGTCGGGGAAACCTGGTCGTTAAGGTCAGACATAATTTTACTTTCTACTTTTACCGCGTTTACCGTTTGTCGAAGGCTAGGTAGTTGACTGACAGCGTAGTCCTCTAAGTACTGAGGTGGCTGTCATCTGCGCTGCGGGCGTTCTACGTTAGGAGGACCGTTTCGTGGAGTGTTCATCATAGGCCATTTCAATATTAATAACACTATATTAATATTACACTAGTTACCCTCCGGCTCGAAGGACCAATTGTAACTGAGGGGTACAATTCCCTGACTGTATTGATAAGTATGGTTTAATAATACCATACTTATCAATACAGTCAGGGAATTGTACCCCTCAGTTACACGGCCAATCAGAGGAACCCGGAAACCGAACTCCGTTGCGGAAAGTATACACACTTCCAGGTCGCCCTGCCCTTCACAAAGAAAAGAGAACTCTCTCTGGGGCTCCCGCCAGCTTCTCCGGGATCGTTTGCGTTACCGCACTGGATGCCTCGCGGCGTCCGTCTCCGCCACTGCAGATTTGGGGATCTGAACCCGACTCCCTTTCGATCGGCCGGGGGCGACAGAAGCCATCGCCCCTCCCTTCCGAACGGCGTTCGCCCATCTCTTAGGACCGACTGACCCATGTTCAACTGCTGTTCACATGAAACCCTTCTCCACTTCGGCCTTCAAAGTTCTCGTTTGAATATATGCTACTACCACCAAGATCTGCACCCGCGGCGGCTTCCGTGCTTACCGCGGCGGTTCTCCTACACGTCGTGACGTAGCCCTCGAACACCTTTTCTGGGGTCTGATGAGCGTCGGCATCGGGCGCCTTAGGCGCATTCGGTTCATCCCGCAGAGCCAGTTCTGCTTACCAAAAGTGGCCCACTAGGCCTCTTGCATTCCACGCCCGGCTCCAAGCCAGCGAGCCGGGCTTCTTACCCATTTAAAGTTTGAGAATAGGTTGAGATCGTTTCAGCCCCAAGACCTCTAATCATTCGCTTTACCAGATAAAACTGCAATACATCGAGCGCCAGCTATCCTGAGGGAAACTTCGGAGGGAACCAGCTACAGATGCAGCCTTGAATTGTCGTTGGACCAACGTTTTGGGCACCGTGTTAACGGTAACGATGACCAGCAGGGGCGCTCGAATACAGCTGGTGACAACGTGCCCGACATGCCTGCTCTCTGTTCATTCATTAGGAGGAGCTCCGCGCTCGACAAAGGGAGAGAGAGGCAGAGAGAGAATGAGAGAGAATGGACTAAATGCACTGCAATGTTGTGTTCTGACCACATGTTTTGGCTAAAATACATAGTATTGTATTGTATGCCTCGTTTTATAAAATGTCCTTTGGGCGCAAGCGATTGATAACTGTCAACGTTGAAACGGCATGAGCTCTCGTTTTTTTTTAAGCGGACGCTTTTATTATGAAATTCGTATTATGAAACAGGAAACACCTCCACCAATGTTTTCATCTCGGCTCACTACCTCAGGAAAAGCTCTAATAGTGTTATTCACTGGCACAGATGCAAAAAAATATCATCATTTATATTCTCCTTTTTTTCATTACAATTTACTCAAGCCTAGTAACAGACACAATATTTCTGACACTGGGAATACATACCACCAGGTCCCTAGATGTTCCTAGATACCAAGAACATGCAAATGTACCTTGTAGAAGTGGAGCAATCTTCCATTTACTTAGGCATGTACCTTTAGGCGAAATTTCTGAAAATAGGGCTACAGCTTAACAGGTAAAGATTGATTGATTGATTGATTGATTGAAAACGTTATTAACAGATTGCAGAATGGGTACAGTACAGTACAGCTCAATACATACAATTGTTAAGGGGATGCAGACCAGAGAAAGACTTTCGTCTTGTTTACATCAGGGTCCCCCATTTTCAATTAATTTCAATTGCACAAGGACCAATCAGCATGGGTATGGGCGGGTTAATTTTCCATTGATGGGGATTTGATTGGCTGTTATTAAATAAAGACGGCCGCAGGATTAATAACATTAATGTTAGTTTGGCCAGAGAAACAAATATAGGCCTACTAATTCAAATGGTTGGACCTGCGAGATTTGTACTTTGTAGGTCTGCATTTTAAATCTAAGGAGTAAAACAGGTTTTTTTCTCTGAAATGTAATTGACTAAAAGTACAAGTATACAAACCTATTAATACTTGAGTAAAGTACAAATCCCCAGAAACAGTACTTATGTATTGTAACAAAGTACAATTACTCAAGTACTTTACACCCTTGCCCTCAACTCTGGAAAGAAGCTAAAGTCATCCCACTACCTAAGGATGCTAGTGTAGACACGTGAATGTGTCTGACTGTCATTCTAACTGTTGTGTAATTATTGTTGTGTAATTTTGCTTTGTGACCCGTTTTGCTCTGGACTCAGTCGTTTTGCTCTGGACTCAGTGAGACCTGGCAGAGGACTATCGCCAGGGGGAGCTGGTGGGAGTTGGTCTGGCAACAGGTAGAGGTGACGAAGAAGCTGGGATCAAGGAGGAGTCTCACGGGCGGAGCCTTCTCTTCGCCGAAATTCTTAGAGGAGAGAGGACATGTCGGCGGAGAGCCATCTACCTGCAGAACACGCGGAACGCCATGTGCATCGGAGCGAGTGGAAGTAGCGTCGTGCGCCGCGAGTTTAGCTTCCAAGTATAGTGAGTAGGGGCGAAAGACAAAGAGGACGTTCAACAGACGGGCGGGGACTTCAACCATTGAAGCGTTACGTATTATATGTATAGTCGGAGAGTTAGCCTAGCCGCCCCGGCTGGTAGTTAGCTGACGTATAGGACAGTAGCCTTTAGCTCAGCCCGTCGCCTCGCCTCTGCTGCAGCTCCCCGGACGTCCAAGGCATCACCACCTCTACCTACTCCACGCCAGACCACCCTGCCTTCGTGTCCCACAGGTGACGGTAGCTCAGGACCTTCACGGCCGAACTCTCACCTGTTTTATTTTGATAGCATGCTCGCTAAGAGTGAAGGGGCTGCCACGTTTTGAGCCACCACATTCCCAAGCCGCGAACGAGCACTTCATCTTTTATTATTTTGGGTAATTCCGGCTTAGCTTTAGGGACTATTATTTCATTTAAAAGTGTGGGCCCCACTTATTTTGGTTGTGTGTGTACGTTGTGTTGCAGCACCTATATGCTACAGGTGTTTTTCATCCAGGTAGCTCGTTCAAGCTTTGTGCTAACCTCCTCCAGATTGGGTACTGCATAGTGTATAATTATGGGAAGTGTGCGGAGCGAGTATTAACCCTTAAAGGGATTTTGTGCTGAACGTTAACCCATAGGGGTATGGTAATGAGCGTTAACCCATAGGTCAATGGTGTTATCTTTTGTTTGTTTGATTGTTGCAGTATCTTACAGTAAAAGGAGAGGCGAGTAACTGGATTCACTGTGTGTGTGTGGATTAATGTGCATTATCGTCTAACCTCTTTCATTATTCATTATTATTATCATTATCGTCTAACCTCTTTTGATCCACGGTTTATGTGTAATTGGGGAAGGTGCTCCTTACAGGTCTCCAACAGTCAGCAAGGTACGGTACTGCTTTGGGGAAGAATTATACCATCCACCACTACTGCCACGGGTGTGAGGGGGTGTGGGACATACTAGGGGAAGTGTGGGTGTTTAGGGGTTGCTGCGCATCGCCCTGGAGGGTGAGAAGGACCAGTACACACCACCTAGGTTAGTAAATCCTAGGCCCCATCCGCCCCATTTGTTAACCTCGAATCTAGTACCCTTACACTGCAGTCGGGGGCCCAACCGGACTCATCTCTGCCGGGTTCCCACTACTCGGTGACAGTATAAATTCACCCTCACTAAGTAGGGATAATCCACCCTACTACATTAGGAATGCCTTTACTGGCTCTAACAGCCGACCAATAAGCGTGTCACCTGTTCTTAACAAACACAATGCTATTTATCTGTTAACAATCTGACAAGTGACCAGTACTGACCACTCCAACACGCATATAGAGAGGGCCACTCAACAGCTACCTCACTTACACAAATGACTGAAAGAAATTGATAAAAAGGACATTGCAGGAGCGGTATTGTTAGATTTGAGTGCTTCATTCGATGTGGTTTGACCACAAACTACTATTGAATAAACTCATGTTATGGCACCGACTGCTTTATCATGGATAGAATGCTGTCCATCCAATAGGACTCAAAGAGTTTTCTTTATTGGCAGCTTTTCAGATGCTAGACATGTTGAGAGTGAAATTCCACAAGGAAGTTTTGCTTGGCCCTTTACACTTATCTCTATTTTACTAATGATTTTCCATTTGCTCTTAAAAAAGCACATGTGTCTATGTATTCTGAAAGCACCCACCGTTAATGAACCTTGAACAAAATCAGATGATTTGAATTGCAAAGAATTGCAAACAGTACTAGAATAGGTTACCAGCAATAAACTAGTCTTAAACATACCAACAACTAAAAGGATTGTATTTGGTTCAAATGATCTGTTGAGCTTTAAACCTCAGCTGAACCTGATGCTAAACAATTTAGCTGTTGAGCAAGAAGAAGAAACAAAGCTTCTTGGTGTTATTTAGATTGTAACTTGTTGTGGAGGGGACATATAGATTATGTTGTTGCATTTTCCATGCAAGTATTTAAGTCCAAGTTTCTCTTAGTGCTCTGGTGTGCATTTTTGCTGACTGCAAAGGTACATAACATATAAACATAGATAGAATATATCTATAGATATAAAGACAGCCTCGCAGCAGCAGCGGAAGTTGGTCTTCTTCTTGGCCTTTTTTTCCTTTTCTTAATTAGACACAGTTCAATAAAAAAAACATTCAAGTCAATCAATCACTATCACATTACTAGTGATTACAAAAAATTATATACAAAGCCAGAATAATGTTCATTCATACAAATACATTAAAAGAGGTGCACAAATTAATTGTCTTATTAATAGTCTTCTTGTTTTTGGAGGAGAAAATTGTTTTCATGATTTGCTTGGTTTAATTTTCAAATAATAAATAAGCGTTTATTCAATTTGGATTTGTGGATATGGAATCTTGCTAAAAGAATGATTACATTAGATTGATTGTATTGCCATTACATGTATTGAAACCAAACCAAACATTCTCTAGGCATAAAGTGAACTCTGTGTGTGTATTTGACAACATAGGAAACAGAGACAACATCACTCTGAAATAAACGATGTATAATGTTGTTATTTCTGGAGACAAAGGAGTCTCGACTTGGACTTGAGCACTGATGACTCAGACTTGGACTTGGACTCGAGCATTGACTGCATTCAGACTCGGAAGGTGCAGACGAGGACTCAGACTTGTTAATTGATAAATACATTGTATTTATCAATACAAGGGATGCATCACCTCTGCCTGTAATTAGTAAACTCCATTTGAACGTCCCATACACCAAGAGAGCACCCTCAGGTGTAACACCCTCTTATACCTTCCCACAGGTCAGCCCCTGCCCCCTCCCCTCTACCAACCCTGGGCTCCCGCGACCAATAGCGTCGCCTGCCAGCCCCAGGTTGGTAGAGTGCAGAGTGACAGCTCGGCTGACCAATCACCCAAATCCCAGGGTCGCTACAATATAGATATTTTGTGTATTAGGCCCTAATCATTTGGCATAAGATATTGATGGCTAGTGCAAATTTGTTTGGCTATTGTGTCACAAAGTAAGTAAACTCTCTTTGAAATGGTGACCTCTGTGTCATTTATATTTAATGTAGACCTTTTTTATTTGTATGTCAGCTCTTTGACTGCCCAAGAGGAGTGGACTCAACCTTGATGACTTGGACTCGGACTCGGACTAGGGTAATGGGGACTCGACTCGACTCGGGCTCTTCTTTGGTGACTCAGACTCGAACACTGGGGACTTGAGACTGGACTCGGACTCGAGATTTAGTGACTCGACTACAACACGGGCGTGTGATGGCTTGGCTGCTGAGAGGTTGAATCTGAAAAGGACAGGTATTGACACTGAAGTGATTAATACCATCCGGAGCGCGGCGCTGCACCTACTACCGTTGTTTATGGGGAGTGGTGTATTTTATTTGTAAGAGGATTTGTCTAAGGATATGCACCCAATTTCTTTATTTTTTTATTCGGTTTCATTATTCCTTCAGTCTATCCTGGAAAGGCTCTCGGCTTCGACGGTGGAAGTATATGCTGCGGCTATATCTTCCTGTCATAGGCTTTGAGCTTTTATTTAGTCAAGATTCAAGATTGTTTATTGTCATATGCACAGTTAAACAGACAGTTTGTCATACAATGAAAAATCATACTTTGCTAGTCCGCCCTTCACACAAAATCACACAATACTTAACTTAAACATATTCCCTTCACTCATTAAGGACCATCCTCAGGCATCATCCATCATCATCCACTCCGGGTCTAATGACATTAGGTATCAACAGTCTGAGTTATTGAGGGAGGACTTTAGGGCCCTGATCTCCACAGTCCAGTCATCTAATAAATCCTGCATTATCTCTGGTCCCTTTCCCTCCCCTAGGTATGGGGATGGCAAGTACAGCAGGATCCGTGAACTTCATATCTGGCTGAAGGGTTACTGTTGCCTAATGATGATTCCCTATATAGATCATTTCTATGTTTTCTGGAGACGTCCGGAGCTCTTTGCTAGGGATGGCCTTCATCCCAACTGGAATGGAGCCCGGCTGCTCTCCATGGGTATGGACATGGCTCTGAGATCCGCAGTGAGTGGGAGTAGGGAACTGGTCCGAAAACATAGAACAGTGGATGTGGCCTGAAATGGGGTGAGTCCGATCCATCTCATAGTTCCTTGTGTCCATGTTTTTAAAGCCACTCCCAGGGATCAGGCGGATCAAAGCCCTATTGATGGACCTACTCCTAAAAATATCTCTGTTGTATGTGATGGTTTGTCGCGTGGTAGGCGCAGTTATGTAGAAGAGAGGGGTGTGGTCAGGAGTAACATATGAGAGATATGTACACCCCTTGTCTCAGGTTTCTGTTCCCATAACCTCTGTACCTAATGATACAGTCTCTGCCACAGTTAGTCTGAACAGCCCATCTGCCTTCAAGGATAGGAAAGGGCTTGGCCTAATCCATTTAAACATACAAAGCCTCCTTCAACAACATAAGTTAGACCATCTGAACATTTTAGTATCTCAGGCTGATCCTGATGTTCTGGTTTTATCGGAAACCTGGTTAAAAAAATCTGACAATGACTCATCTGCAGCTTTACAGCACTATAATTTATATAGAAGCGACAGAGCTGGCAGAGGGGGTGGTGTTGCAATGTATGTAAAATCCTGTTTGTCTGTTTCAGTATTGAATACCATCACAGTTCCAAAGTGTTTCGAATTACTTGTGCTGAAGGTTGATTTGGGGCCTTGTAACTCTTTAGTTTTGATTGGTGTCTATAGGCCTCCCAAAGCTGAGGCTAGTGCTACTGATAAAATTATGGATATACTGTCATTATATTCTAATTCAGAGATGCTAGTGCTGGGTGATTTTAACTTGGACTGGCGAAATGCTGCTTCTAGTTACCTGAAGGAGGTGAGTGGTAACCTCTGCCTTACTCAGTTGATTACTGAGAGCACTAGACCAAACCCTAAAGATCATGCTAAATCCACTCTCATTGACTTGATATTTTCTAACAGATGTGACAGGATCTCTGCTAGTGGTGTTTTTGATTTAGGCATTAGTGATCATTGTCCTACGGTCTGTGTTAGATCCACAAAGCTGCTGAAATCAAGACCGCGTATTGTTCAAAGAAGAAATCTTAAAATCTTTAACCCCCAAACCTTTTTGGAGGACATTGCTACTAATAATAGTCTATGTTTAGCAGGGTCTGATAATGTGCAAACTGCACTGGATTCTTTTATAAAGAAATGTTATTGCTTTGTAGATAAACATGCTCCTTATAAAAGGACTAGGATTAAGGATAGGGTGGCACCGTGGTTCTCAAGTGAGCTGTCAGCATTATTTTCTGAGCGGAACTCTGCGTGGTCACGTGCTAGACGCACTGGGGATACGCAAGACTGGCTTTCCTTTAGACAACTTAGAAATAGAACTACTGCAGCTGTGAGGAAGGCTAAATCTGATTACTTTTTAGACTTAGTCTCGAATTCCTACTCTAACCCAGCTAAATTCTGGGGTGCAGTAAACCTGTCAAAAAATAACCCTGCTACATTGCCATTGTGTATTAATGTGGCTGATTGTAAAATCTCGGATCCTCAGGAAATTTGTCTTGCTTTCAATAAACACTTCATTGAGGCTGGGTCCTTATTTGACAGGTTGTCTACTGGGCTGGCTCCACTGGATGTTGATCATGCCTCGTGTGTACCTACATTTTCCTTCCAGCCATTTTCATCTAGTGAAACTCTCAATATCTTGCAATCCATAGACCCTAAGTGTTCTACTGGTGTGGACAATTTAGACTATTTTTTTATAAAACTGGCAGCCCCTGTCATTTGTGAGCCATTGTCACACATCTTTAACCTTTCTATTGCATCTGGCATAGTCCCGCAAGTGTGGAAATCTGCCAAGGTGCTCCCCTTGCATAAAGGGGGGGATAGGGATAAGATGGATAACTATCGTCCTATCTCCAAACTATCATGCCTAGCCAAAGCACTGGAGACCTTGGTAAACAACCAATTAAAAACCTTTTTCTCAAGTTGCTCAGTGCTAAGTACTCACCAATAAGGTTTCAGAGCAAATCATAGTACTATTACAGCTGTTACTTTGGTCACTAATGACATTATTTCAGCCCTGGACAATGGGAAGCATTGTGCAGTTCTCTTTGTAGACCTCTCAAAGGCGTTTGATACAGTAGACCATCACTTGCTTTTGAATAGTCTAGCTAGCATTGGCCTGGATAAAGCCGCTTGTGCTTGGTTTCAGGACTATTTATCTTCAAGGTGTCAATCTGTGAATTCAGGTAACTTTCAATCTGATTTCCTGCCATTGTCTAAGGGTGTACCACAGGGTTCGGTATTGGGGCCGGTCCTCTTTACAATCTATATTAATGATATTGTTTCTAGTCTTTCAGCACTAGCAGGTTGTCAGGCTCATCTTTATGCGGATGATACAGTTGTCTACTGCATTGCGGATACTGTTCAGGAAGCTATTGTGAACCTGCAGCTTGCGTTTGACACTCTCCAAAATGCTCTAGCTAAGCTCAAGTTAGTGCTTAATGCTAGTAAAACCAAGTCTATGATGTTTTCTAGAGCCAGGGTTATAGATTATGACATGCTACACCTAACAACAGCAAATGGTTTGTATATTGAAAGAGTTAGTGAGTATAAATATCTTGGTATATGGCTGGATGATAAACTTTCTTTTAAATTCCATATAGATAACCTAGCTACAAAATTACCGCAAAAGATTGGTTTCTTGTACCGTAACCGCGCTAGTTTTCCTATGTTCTGTAGGAAAAGAATTATACAGGCTGTTTTTTTGTCAATATTGGACTATGGTGATGTCATTTACAGGCATGCGTCTGCGTCTACATTAAGGCCTTTGGATTCTGCCTACCACTCCGCCCTAAGATTTATTACGGGTGACAAATATGATACTCACCATTGTCTTTTGTATGAGAGGGTAGGCTGGCCATCTCTCTCGTTGCGACGTAGTTATCATGGGTATCTTTTTATCTACAAAGCAATTATTGGCAAACTTCCACCTTATATTACATCTTTGTTGGTCTGGAGTGCTGTCACCTACCAAACTCGTTCGAATGATCGGCTTGTGCTCAGGGTGCCTCGAGTTCGGTCTGAGCTTGGAAAATCTGCCTTCTCCTACGATGCTCCATACACATGGAATACCCTGCAAAAGACTCTAAAGCTCGGAACATTCCCGTCATTCATGGAGTTTAAAGGCATTGCACTTGACCTATGTACTGAATCATGTAATTGTTTTTAATCCATCATTGTAGTAATTGTAATTCATTGTAATTATTAACTGTTATGATATTTGTGTCCTTTGTTAACTCGTCATCACTGTAAATGAGGGAAACCTCAGTGCTTTCACGAGTATAAATAAAGGTTTGAAATGAAATGAAATATTTAAATTCTCACGCCGGTCCTAACAAGGGTAAAGCGCTGTCAACACAAACGTCTGTCACATTGGTTGTGCGAGGGCATCGCCCTTTCCTATATGGCTATGGCTGGACAGGTTCCCCCCTCAGGGATCAGAGCGCACTCTACTCGTGGTGTGGTGGCTTCTTCTGCCCTGCTCAGAGGGTCTTCTTCTGCTCAGAGGGTCTTCTTCTGCCCTGCTCAGAGGGTCTTCTTCTGCTCAGAGGGTCTTCTTCTGCCCTGCTCAGAGGGTCTTCTTCTGCCCTGCTCAGAGGGGCTTCTTCTGCCCTGCTCAGAGGGTCTTCTTCTGCCCTGCTCAGAGGGGCTTCTTCTGCTCTGCTCAGAGGGGCTTCTTCTGCCCTGCTCAGAGGGTCTTCTTCTGCCCTGGTCAGAGGGTCTTCTTCTGCCCTGCTCAGAGGGTCTTCTTCTGCTCAGAGGGGCTTCTTCTGCTCAGAGGGTCTTCTTCTGCTCAGAGGGTCTTCTTCTGCCCTGCTCAGAGGGTCTTCTTCTGCTCAGAGGGTCTTCTTCTGCCCTGCTCAGAGGGTCTTCTTCTGCTCAGAGGGTCTTCTTCTGCCCTGCTCAGAGGGTCTTCTTCTGCTCAGAGGGGCTTCTTCTGCTCAGAGGGTCTTCTTCTGCTCAGAGGGGCTTCTCCTGCTCAGAGGGTCTTCTCCTGCTCAGAGGGGATTCTTCTGCCCTGCTCAGAGGGTCTTCTTCTGCCCTGCTCAGAGGGTCTTCTTCTGCCCTGCTCAGAGGGTCTTCTCCTGCTCAGAGGGGCTTCTTCTGCTCAGAGGGTCTTCTCCTGTTCAGAGGGGTCTCGTGGAGGCTTCTTGGTTCTCCCCGGGGCCTTTCATCAGGTTATATCTGATGGACACGGCTGAGAGTTCTGTCTCTCATGCGGTCCTTAGTGCTGGGACCTTATCATCATCCCGCTGTTAGTGTAAATAGTTGGGATGTGTGATGTAGACTGTGGTTTTACGCATGTTTACTCACATTTCGTGCACTTTAGGGAGCTGTGCCCTGTTACGCACGGTGTCTGTGTTCTATCCTTATGCTCCTCGTTAGGATGAGTGTGGGGCTAGGGACACTCCCTGCTTTCGATGGTGTAGAAGGGACCTCAGGGGGTACATTTAGCAGGGCTACATGCTTGCTTTCCACCCATTAGTCCATTAGGCAAAGCAAGACGCAAAAATAGTTATATGATTACTAGCAAAGCGTCTTGCTTTTTTAGCCCTGAGGACCCAGTCCTTTTTTCACGTGAAATTCGGGCTCGGAAAGGGTGAGCATGGCCACTTCACCTGGTTATATACTATGTGGCTAGGACGCTAGGTGAATGATAGGTGCATGAAAAGTTCTTTCAACAAACACCCATAGGCATGAGCATAGTCCAATAAGAGAAGCAAGACTTTTCGCCAGTAATCATATAACTAGGGTTATAGGATAACCATAATCTTTCGTTTTGGAAAAGGAGGAATAAATAAAAACATGGGTGTAGTTTACCTGAGATGTGGGCGTGGTTTACCTGAAGTGTTTGCTATTAAACTATTTTTGACTCCGTCTGGCTCCTCAACTTTGAAATGTTAGCGCTAAACCAGGCTGTCAAAGAAACACTAAATGGTAAGTTGCTTGGGTCATGTTTTGTGGTCAGTTTTATTAAATGTAATTGTCTCAGATTATTACCTAGCAAGACGTCCAACGTTTGTAGTTTGTTTAGCTTTAGAGCTTTACTAACCTAGTAGTAGGCAGCTAGCTAATGTTAACAGCAGAGCAAGCAAGCGACAGACTAGTGTGGCAATAACTAAATATGATATATTGTTATATAGCTAGCTGGCCTTATTAAGGACTGGCTGATAGATAACAAACTCTCATTGCATTTAGGAAAGAGAGAGTATTTTATTTGGAACTAAAAGGAAGCTCAGGGAAAGGGAAACCATCACAGTACAGTGTGAAGGGAACATCATAGAGTCCAAAACAAGTGTGAAATATCTAGAAATCACTCTTGACCATTCTGTCTCCGGAGAAGAAATTGCAGTGACAGGTGTTGTACTTTGGAATGAACTACCTCTGCCTACCAAGCAAAGTAAAACTAAAAGCATTTTTAAAACAAAGATAAAGGCTCAACTATGAGAAGAGCAAATGTCTCAGCAGCCATAGGGCAGGACATCAGATTCCAGGGCTAGAGTAGACAGGGGACTGAAACTCTAGTTCTTCCTAGTAGGCTATATGTGCTGTGTTTTTATGTCTTCCACCAAGGACCACCTTGGAAATAAGTGTTTTAATTCATGCTTTTAGGTCAGGGCTATTCAACTGGCGGCCCGCGGGATGATTCTGACCGGCCCGCCAAAGATTACATGATAATAAAAAAAAATAAAAAAAAATAAAAATAAAATATTTTTTTTAAATATTTTTTATTATTTTATTTTTTTTACTTTTTTTTTCATGTCAACGTTAACACGCACAATTGAGCCAAAAGTCACTAAATTAATGACAGATTTCATTGATAAATTGAGGGAAAACTTTGCAAGTTGATTTGATGAATTTGACATGTCCAGATAATTGATGCATTTTGTGAGCAACCCATTTGCCAATGTAGCTGCTATTTCCACAAAAGCTATCACTTCACATTGATGAAGGTCTCCTGCAACTTGAAATAATTGACATGCAAGCATCATCTGCTCTGAAGCAGGCACTTGAGAATGAATCCACCACAACATTTTGGATAAAGTGTATTCATGTCAAGACATTCCCCAAAATAAAAACGCTGGCAATATCTGTGCTAACAATGTTTGGCTCAACATACACCTGTGAATCCAGTTTCTCTCACATGAATGCCATTAAAACAAGCAACCATGCCTCCTTGACAAATGAGCATTTGCATCACTGTTTGCGGGTAGCCCTCACTTCCTATGAACCCTCTTTCTCTGCCATTGCCCAGTCAAAGAAGTGCAATCGCTCTCATTAGATGTGTGTATCCAGGCTAGGCCTGTCTGCCCCCCACCCCCCTGATGTTTGAGAGTTAAGAGTCGACAATAAGTGCTAATAAGATGCTGTGATTTGCTGTTGTTGCACAGACATGAAGCACTTTTTCATAAGCTCAGCTGCACTATAAATGTGTTTTTTTGTTCAAGTGTTGATGTTAGAATGTTCATATGCACATCATGCACTTGTTTGTTTTTTATTTTATTTTTATATTGAAATGTTGAAGAGGAGATGTTGCAGTTGTTGCACATAAATGAAGCACTTTTTTTGAAAAGTATACTACTTTTGCAATGTAGTTAATGGGGATCTTATAAATGGCCTTTTTCAGTGTTTAGCATTGTTTCCTAGCTATGTGGACTTATATTAAAGTAAGTGTGTACATGTGGATGTGTGTGCAGTGAGTGTAGATGATGGGTTGTTACATGGAGTCATTGAGCATCCTGATGGCCTGGGCCCAGGAGTTCAACACTTTTAATCCCTATCAGATTTGGATTGTGGGTAGTTCTAAACCAAAAAACAGGATCAGGATCACTTTGATATCCGATCAGATCAGGAAATCAAATCCAAGCTTTAATCTGGATCAAATCTTCAAAACGGGTATTTCAAACCGACAACACAGGATTGGGATCAATTTGATCCCAAAAAACTGGATTATCTTGATCCCATCAGAGGGGTTGATTTCCAAAAGAATATGTTTCAATATAAATAAGATGGCAAAGTTTGTTAAATGAAATAATACACAATTCTTAGCCTTCATGGCAAATCAATCTTTTATTTTTATTTTATTTTTTTGGTCACATTAATGTTGGCCTATTTTGTTTTCAACCAAATGCTGATGACATAGCACTGATATTCGGATCTAGTCATCTTGAAAAGTCTCAATCTGGATCAGGGTGATCCTATCCTGGATTGCTTTGAAATACCGCGACAAAATCTGGCCGAGTTGTGATCTTGGATCACAAAAAATGGGATTTAAAAATCGGATCGGATCAGATAGGGATTAAAGGTTTTGAACTCCTGGGCCCTGGGCATAGAAGCTCCTTCTGAGTCTCTCTGTACTGGCCATGAGACTCCGGTAGCGCTTGCCTCCAGTACTGCGCTACATTAGAGAGCAACCACCGGTCTCATCAGTCTTGGATATGTCAAAGATTAGACAAAATATTGACTTTGATGCATTATTCGTTTTTGTGTAGCAGATTTACAATTCTGTAATAATTCTTAAGTAATTTGAGGACAGAAATGTCCCATTAACTCCCATTAAAACCACATGTTTTAATCGCATAGCAGTGGAGGTTTCTCTATGACAACACGTGAAACACAAATTCATGGGGAGCTCCAGTAGCTCACCACGTATCTCGACGCTATTGCTGCGTCGGGAGGACTCTGAGGAGTCTGGTTGACTCCGAGTTCGATTCCCGGACCCGCCGTCATTTGCCGAATGTCTTCCCCTGTTCTCCCACCCGTTTCACTATACAACTGTCGGTCACGCTTGACCAGAAAAGCAATAAACGCTAAAAAATAAAGTAAAAAAAAAAAAAAAACACACAAATTCACTCATAATTCATAATTATTATTAATTTACGTATATATATATATATATATTTTATTTATACATATATAAAAATGTTATTTTTTTAATTATTATTATTTTATATTTTTTTATTAGAAAGGTTTTCCTCTGTAAAAAAAATGCCAGTGATTTTTTTTTCTTCAAAAATGGCCAAAATTGACAGCTCTGAGCAGGCCTGCACTGCAGTAATGACTGCAGTAATATTCGTGCAGAATACTTCACAGGTTGACCCAATGTTAAATAAATAATAAATAGCAGCCAATCAAAATAGGCTATTAACTTCATCTAAGCACGGACTGTGCAGTTAAACTCTTGCCATTGAATGGAGGATTGAATGATTGACAGCCCTTGACATCCAATACACGGAGGTTGAATATGATTGGCAGCCTTGCAAATCCAATCAGAGATTGCTGCATTGCAAAGTCAAAACGGGTCCAGCTGCATGTCCGGATGATAGGTTTAGCTCAGGGCCAATCTCAAGTTTCTCAAGTTTCTTTATTAGTTGTCATACAGAAGTACAGAATACTTTTATACAAAATGTAACATAAAGAGCATTTTGTATAAAAGTATTCTGTACTTCTGTATGACAACTAATAAAGAAACTTGAGATTGGCCCGAGCTAAACCTATCCTCCGGACATGCAGCTGGACCCGTTTAGTTGTTGTTTAGTAGTTAGTAAGCTGTACAGCTATAACAAGTCAAGTCAGGCTAAATTAAACTTTGCGCCAACATTAGGACCGAAGTATAAACCAGCAACTGAGCAACATGAAGAAGTGTGTTGTGGGTGAAAAAGTAAGTAGGCTACAGTGTTTGTAAAAGCTTGTATGCTAACAGTAGCTAGCCAGCTTAGCCTACATCACAATGATAATCACCAAGCTAACTTACTGTACACACTTTAGGGCTGGGCAATTAATCGAAACAGAATCGCGATATCGATTCATAGACCTATGCAATCTCATTTCTAAGTTATGACTTTTTCTTTTATTATTATTATTATTATTATTTTTTTTTATAAACTTTTTAAATTATTTTATCTGGGTTGAACATGATTTGTGGAACTCCCTCTGGTGTTGTGGTCGTGGTATTCACTGACCTTTGGGAAGTATTTCGACATGCACATGGGTATCTTAGTGGTGTAGTGTATCTTGTAGACCAGGCCCCTTGGGGAAATTCAGGCATCATAGCAGCATGGGGGAAGGGGGGGGGGGGGGTACAGGTAGTGAAAACAACACAAGCAGTGTAAACAAATAGGTCAATATAATTTACTATCTAACTAACTGAAATATACATTATTCATTATTCACAGTATCACAGTATCCACATAAGGTGCAGTATGCATAAGGTAGTGTTATTGTCCTACTTGGGTTCCTATTAGTTCTAGGTCGATGTCTGGCAGCAGTTGCTGCCCACTGTTGTGGAGCCTGATGGCCACTGGTATGAAGGACTGTCCGAGGCGGTTAGTTGAGTGTTGGGGGGGTATGAGTCTGTGGCTTCCTTGTCACCTTCACCTAATATGTTTTGATCTGGTCAGGTGCGCTGTCACCTAAAATGTTTTGATCTGATCAGGTGCGCTGTCACCTAATATGTTTTGATCTGATCAGGTGCGCTGTCACCTAATATGTTTTGATCTGGTCAGGTGCGCTGTCACCTAATATGATTTCATCTGGTCAGGTGCGCTGTCACCTAATATGTTTTCATCTGGTCAGGTCTGCTGTCACCTAATGTTAATATGTTTTCATCTGTGTCCACTGACCACTGACACACAGTGGGGGATGTTTTAAAAATATTATTTAATATATAATATAATATAATAATTTGTGCTTCACCTAAAAATTTGGTCAGCAGCCTCCACGCCATTACAAATAATAATCATGCATTCTGTAATGTTAGGGTTTCATCTTTGAGAAAAATAGTAAAGTTTGTCATTTTTACTGTTCACCACTCAAATCTGCCATTTCCCCATTATAGGCCTATAGAAAGTGTGTGTGTTTGCTGTTTCGTGTCTTTGAAGTAGACAGACTGACCTTAGGTTGACCTTATTGCAGAACTTGTAATGTCTGATATAGTTACTTTTAGGGATGCCCCGATCGATCGGCCGATAATCAGTATAAATATGTGATCGGTGATCGGTGATAATGCTTTATTTTCGCCGATCGTCAAAACCGATCTGACTCGCCGAGTTCTGTCTCAGACACCGGGAGCTGCACACACTCCCACACAGTGGTGCAGCGTCTGCTCCTCCCTCCAGCCCATCCCGTACGCAAACACGGGTCTAGTCTAGTCTAAATAAATAAACATAATCACGGTTATCTACCTCAACAACTGCATGTACGCGTCTACCTGTGCTAACGTTAGCTACCGTTACAAAATGACCCAGTCAACCATTCACTTCCAGTCCAATACATGATGAGGCATTGTCTAACCGAACGGTATCTAGCCGGCCAGCTACTGATAGCTCCTGACATCAACAAACGCTCCAGCAAGTCTAGTAGAGACGTGTATGATACCTCCTCTAGCTCACGTTAGCTGACGCCAGCTCACTGTTCAAAACGAAATGTCCCACTGAACTAAATAGTTCACTGAGGCGCTGTATCAACATTATATGGCCGGCCAGCAGTAGCCACAGATAGCTTCTGATATCAATGTTTTATAACACTCATTCGATGCGTATTCGAGCTGAGGACATGTTGTTGAATGTGATCAATAGGGTCCAGCTGCAGCTCCGGAGAATCCTGGCCGTAGCTGCAGGCTACTAGAGTACACACAGACAGTGGAGCTTGTTGCGTGGTGGCGATGTCTCGCAGATAATACAAGTACAAGTCTAATTATATAATATATATATTTTATTTAAAAAAAAAATATATATATATATATATAAAATAATTTAAAAAATATTTAATCAAAAACGATCAGTATCGGATCGGTATCGGCCGATATTGATTGATTGATTGATTGAAAAGTTTATTAACAGATTGCAGAATGGGTACAGTACAGTACAGCTCAATACATACAATTGTTAAGAGGATGCAGACCTGAGAAAGACTTTCGTCTTGTTTCCATCAGGGTCCCCCATTTTCAATTCATCATATGACACACATGACATACAGATAGACAGTACTGCTACATCTATACATTTATGACATACCAGATTTTCAAATACAGTACTGTTTGTGATACTAAAAAAATCCAGAAGAAGAGTATATACATTTGACATAGAAACTGTGCATTGGGGGAGGTTGGGTAGGTGGGGTGGGGCTGTACATTGGAGGTGGGGGGGGGGACACTGTACATTGGAATACTGACATACATTTGACATGGAAACTGTACATTGGAGGAGGTTGGGTAGGTGGGGTGGGGTTGGGTGGGGCTGTACATTGGAATACTGACAAAGCCATGCTTGGTCTTTATTGTACAACTGGGTTAGGACATTTGTAGGGGCCAGTTTTGAATTGCAGTCTCCCGTAGGTGTTCTTTGAGAGTGCTTTTGAAGGTGGGTAGTGATTTACATTCCTTTACAGCTTTGGGTAGGGCGTTCCACATTGTTGTGGCATAATTGCGAAACGTGTTTAGTCCCTTGTTTGAGCCGAATCTGGGTTTTACATGATTTGTGGAGCTCCCTCTGGTGTTGTGATCGTGGTATTCACTGACCTTTGGGAAGTATTTTGACATGTACATGGGTACCTTGGTCGTGTAGTGTATCTTGTAGACCAGGCCCATTGCAAGTTGCTGTACTCTGTTGTCTACTCTAAGCCAGAAGATATGGCTCACGACGATCTGTGATCGGTATCGGTGGCAAAAAACGTGATCGGGGCATCCCTAGTTACTTTAGTATACTGTCATACACAGCCATACATGCACTATTTCAAGTAAATAAAAACATGGCTCCCCTTCTCTTACACTTCAAAGAGGTCACTGTGGAGATGGCAGCAAACAGGTCTCACCCATGCAGAGGGGAAAACATTCTATCCTCTGGACTGGACAGGATATTACTTTAGTGATCCCCTTTGGGAGATTCAGTCGTCATAGCAGCAGGAGGGGTACAGATAATGCTCACGGTAATAGGAGAGTAATATATATAGGCAATAAACGAATTAAATCTAAATATACAATTTTAATAAAATAAACCATATACACAGAGGTGCAGATGATGGTCTGTATACCCTATTGGTCATAATATAAGTTACAATCAATATAAGCAATATAAAATATGACAAAGTAAACCGTAAGGTGCAGAGGATGGTCATAATATGCGTTATAGTCCATGCAGGGTTATCCCCTCTAATTCCATTCTCTTTTTCATATATTAAAATTAATATTCTTCCACAAATTAGCGTTTTTAGCTCCATGCTCCCTCTGGCAGACTCAAACTTTCAACCCTCCAGAGGGAAAAAGGTGAAGGTGGATCGGGACTACCAACCTTCCAATGGTACTATTGGTGTCCTGGCACCCTATATAGAGGGAAATTCTGTACGGCCCTCATAGGTTACAATTACAATATGTAATCTATTCCAATATATCTATCAAACAATCAAAAAACTATTTTGGCTCCATCATTATTGAGCTAATCTCAGTTCGCAGTCTTGCAGAAAATCTCAGGAAAATGACACCAAATGTGTACCTTCAATCGCCCATGATAACACTGGTCTCCAGTTGGGAGGCGTCCAATACTGCCCCCCAGTGGTGTAATAAGGGAGTTCTTACACTTGCTGATTTGTTTGGGGTAGAGGGTCTCTGCTCATTCCAAGACATTCAGAAACACTTTAATTCACCTGGCACTTTCTTCTAGCTTCTATTGCGCACAGCAATGGTGTACCTTGGGATAGTCAATTAGGTACCCAACCATTTCACACAATATTTACCAGACCCAGGGGTCTGGTCTCAACGGTTTACGCCATGTTGGCAAAGACTTCTTCAAAGCCTCTACCCATTGATAGTGTGCCAGTGTGGATATACCATTCAATAGCAGCAGTCTAAATGGGCTATTAATCTGGCAAAACATTTTGCTATCCTCCAGAATTCCCAACCACCAAGTCATCCATTTTGATTTTATACATAGGACATACTTTACTCCATGCATATTACATAAAGAAAGCCATACCATCACCTAAAAGCGCTTTGTGCACACAAAAACGCCTTGTGTACCTTTTTCCATATGGTATGGGAGTGCCCAGGATTGGTTGATTTCTGGAGGAAGGATGCTTATGGTTGTCCTTCTTATTGATTGATTGATTGAAAACGTATTAACAGATTGCAGAATGGGTACAATGCTAAGAGGATGCAGACCAGAAAAATACTTTCGTTTTGTTTACATCGGGGTCCCCCATTTTCAATTCATCAGGACATTTATGACACATACAATCAATCAAATCAAGGTCAGTGAATACCACGACCACAACACCAGAGGAAGCTCAACAAATCATGTTAAACCCAGATTCGGCTCAAACAAGGGACAAAACACGTTTCGCAATTATGCCACATCAATGTGGAACACCCTACCCAAAGCTGTAAAGGAATGTGAATCCCTACCCACATTCAAAACCGCTCTTAAAGAGCACCTACGGGAGGCTGCAATTCGAAACTGGCCACCATAAATGTCCAAACCCCCCCACCCCCTCCTAATAGACAGTCTCCTCCCCACCGCATGTATATTTCTCTCCCACCCACCCACCCCCTCCTAATGTACAGTCCCCTCCCCATCATATACTCTGTCAGGATCTATGGGTAACAGTACTGTATATTTGCATATCGAATGTCACAAATGTAACTACTAAATACCTGTATGTCATGTATGTCCTTATGCCATAAATGTCATGTATGTTGTGTATGTCATAAATGTCACTATGAATGAAAATGGGGGACCCTGACAACAAACGTCTTTCTCTGGTCTGCATTCCCTTAACAATTGTGTGTATTGGGCCGTACTGTATTGTACCCATTCTGCAATCTGTTAAATAAAGTTTTCATTCATCATCATTCATTCATCATTCATTCATTCATTCATTCATTCATTCATTCATTCATTCATTCATTCATTCATTCATTCATTCATTCATTCATTCATTCATTCATTCATTCATCATCGCACTCTCTCCAACCGCACGTCTCAACCGAGCCTGGTCAGGGGGGAGGGGCTAGGCCCAATGTAGAGTGACGTCCCCTCTCCGCCAATCAGCGCGCAGTCTGTCGCGGCCACTGGTTTTCCCCGTGCGAGGCAGCTATTGGCTGTTTATTTCCAAAGGGGCGGGGCGTGGGTGCCGCGTGACGCAGACGTAGCTGATTAGTCCAGCCCTCCCTGACGTCACCAGGAAATACGGAAATGCCATGCAATGTCTCGTCCTAGCCACCAGGGGCACCACACTCCATGCTTCACCTCGTTGTCTGTTGCTATAACGAGCTAATGCTGCTAATCTCTAACGTTAACTCTCTGAACAGATCTAGATGCAGTGATCGTGTAAAGAACGGACTAACTGCAGCTGCTGGAGACACATCTGAACTAAGGAGGAGTCGAGACTGGCCGTAAACTTCAGAGTGTTGTGAAAGTGAGATGAAGAAACACAAAGCAGGTTTGTTTAATCAGAAGGTCCGTTGGACATTATTCTTTGATCAATATGTTCCCGTTTGTGATTACGGTATTTCACAATTGCCTAACCCTTAATAATAATGTACCCAACAGTTAGACCAGCGGTGCTGCCATATATAAAACATTAGATGCGATATTACGCCATAAATCATGGGATAACCGTCCGCCATCTTACCTGGATATTGTTTAGGCAGCAACTATGTTTGTCGGCTGTGCAGCGTAGTTACTGTACTAACATGATCAGAGAGACTAGTGCAGCCTAGTTACTTTACTAACATGATCAGAGAGACTAGTGCAGCCTAGTTACTGTACTAACATGATCAGAGAGACTGTGCAGCCTAGTTACTGTACTAACATGATCAGAGAGACTGTGCAGCCTAGTTACTGTACTAACATGATCAGAGAAACTAGTGCAGCCTAGTTACTGTACTAACATGATCAGAGAGACTAGTGCAGCCTAGTTACTGTACTAACATGATCAGAGAGACTGTGCAGCCTAGTTACTGTACTAACATGATCAGAGAAACTAGTGCAGCCTAGTTACTGTACTAACATGATCAGAGAGACTAGTGCAGCCTAGTTACTGTACTAACATGATCAGAGAGACTAGTGCAGCCTAGTTACTGTACTAACATGATCAGAGAGACTAGTGCAGCCTAGTTAAATGGGGGACCCTGGTGTAAACAAGACGAAAGTCTTTCTCTGGTCTGCAACGCCTTAACAATTGTGTGTATTGAGCTGTACTGTATTGTACCCATTCTGCAATCTGTTAATAAAGTTATCAATCAATCAATTACTGTACTAACATGATCAGAGAGACTGAGGAGGCTGGCATCACTTTATACACATGAGTATGGAGGAGATTAGATCACACAAGGCTCAACTACTCTCTTTCTAACACATGCACACACAAGACACTCTGACGTCACGAGACCGCTGCCATCTTAGTTTTGGGGACAACCAACCAGCAAAAGTGAGCTCCGTTTTTAAAAAGTAGTAACATATAAACATGAAAAAGGCATGTAGGCTACTTGAAGCCTCCAGTGCACACGTACACTGAGAATGGACTATATGGCGAAGTAGCTAGTGTAATGTTTCTGTTCTGGCTGTCACTCTTAGTGTCTAGCAGAAAGAATTGAATGTCCACACAATGACAATATAGCTGAAGGTTCTTTACTTCCACACTTTGGGTTAACTTGCATACATCCAACTGGCGGGCACCGTATCTGACGTCATTAACATGAGTCTGGGCTAAACCAACATTATGGGTGAAACCATTATTCCAGGATACCACATCCCCCTTCTTTTTTTTTGAATATTTTATTTTGATTTTCCATTATTCAAAACATACACAAATGCCAATACTGAGACAATTACAGGACAGTAATAACAGCAACAATAACAACAACAACTATATGTGGGTGCCATATACGCCTATGGTTAATGGTTGTAAATGTGTGGGATAAAGTGATAGAGGTCCCTACATATGTAAACAAACACATCAGGAAAACAGAAACAAACGACAACAAAAAAAAACAGAACAAAAAATAACAATATTTTCAGAGACATTGAGAGATACAGGATGTCCTCAACACATCTTTACCAGAATGGAGCTACTAGAGAGATCAATGAGAAGGTCATTCAGTCAAGTTGGGTGGGAGATCTCCAAGATGGTCCAGAAAAGGCTGCCAAATTTTATTGAAATGATCAACCCTGTTCCTTAGTGAATACCTTTTCTAGAGGGATACAGCTCTTCACCTCTGAAAGCCACATCCCAAATGGCAAAGGGAGATCTGACTTCCATTTTGTTGCAATACATTATTTGGCAATAACCAGGAGGAGTTCTGTAAGCTTGATGGAATGACTGCGTGTAAGGTTTGAGTTTGTAAAGTTACCAAGGAGGCACATTTTGGGATCAGTCGAAAATGTTATATTATGAATTTGTGCTATAGCCTCACAGACCCGCTCCCAGAAACTTTGCAGTTTGATACAATGCCAAGTGGAGTGAAGGAACGTGCCCTCCTCCTGGCCACACCTAAAACAGAGGGACGAGATACTAGAGTTGAACCCATGTAATTTGGAGGGGGTAAAATAGACCTGATGCAGAACATTTAATTGAATCAGTCTATCTTGAATTTAGTGTGCATGTGACCCCATCTTTACATAGGTCCTCCCAGAGGCCTGGATCAATTTCTGTGTCTAAATCTCTCCCATCTAGTCCTGGACCCATCAGGTTCAGTGGTCGGCAGAGAGGGTAGTAAGGTGTTATAGACTTGAGAGATGGTTCTCACCATCCTTTGATCATTATGAAAAAGCCTTTCAATGGGAGATTTTTCTGGTAGTTTCCATTGACCTTGAGTGTTAACCCTCACAAAATCTCTCAGTTGCAGGTATTTAAAGAAATCTCTTCCATGAAGTTGATATTTCTCTTTCATTTGCTGGAAGGACATAAAAACCTCATTTTCATAACAATGTTCCAGTCGAGTGATACCTTGTAAAGGCCAGGACTCAAAGTCTTTATTCTGGTATAAGATGGGTATAAGCCTATTTCCCCATAGGGGGGTTTTAGGTGATAGAGGGCTAATATTGTGTCTGACATTTTTTTGTAATTTTAACCAGGTTTGGACTGAATGGATCATGAAGGGGTTCTGGGTGATGGTCTTAATTGATTTCACGTCCCATTTGTACAAGGTATCAGACGGGGTGGTCTCGTTAATGTCTAGACATTCAATGTTCAACTATGAGGCTGAGAGGTCCCCCTCAAACATTTGAACCAAAAATCTGGCTTGTGCCGCCAAGTAATACAATCTAAAATTAGGAAGTTTCAGTCCTCCCTTTGTATAGTCTAAAGTAAGTTTAATTAAGGCGATCCTTGGGGTTTTACCTCGCCATATAAACCGTCTGATCAATCCGTCCAAGGAGGAGAAAAATTTAGAAGGGACTTGGATTGGGAGGGACTGAAATATATAAAGAAACTTTGGCAGGACATTCATTTTTATAGCATTAATTCGGCCTAGTAAGGTGAGAGGGAGGTTCATCCATTTTTCCAAGTCCTCCCCTAGGATTTGTAACTGTCTTAACAGATTGAGCTTATATAGATTCCCCATCTCCTTATCTATTAGTATACCCAAGTATCTTATACCATTTGGTGACCATTTAAAAGGGAAGTTATGTTGAATGGTGTCTTTAATAGAATCTGATAAGGGCAGTATTTCACTTTTGTCAAGGTTAATTTTATATCCGGAAAAGGAGCTATATAAGTCCAACAGTTCGACTAAACGTGAGAGGGAGCTTTCCGCGTTTGTTAGAAAGAGAAGAATATCGTCGGCAAAGAGCGAGATTTTATGTGTGTTCGGTCCAATTTCGAAGCCCGTCATTTCAGTGTATATTCTGATTGCTTCTGCTAGGGGTTCTAGGGCGAGCGTAAATAAGGCGGGGCTAAGAGCGCAGCCCTGTCGGCAGGGCTCCAGACTAACTTTTTTCACCACCGTCCCAGAACCGTCCCGAAATACAATTTTAACCGTCCCAAAGTGAATGTAACCGTCCCAAAAATCAAATGTCGTTTCTTTACTTTGATTTTGTCGTCTATAGTTGTTATTTCCATAAGAAACACCATTCAGATGGGGAGCTCCAGTAGCTCACTGCGTACCTCGAGCGCTATTTCGGCGCCGGGGACAACCGTGCTCGTCACGGATCTGGGGTAGCAAGTTCGATTCCCGGACAAAGCCGTAACTTTCTCAGAGTGTCTTCCCCCCATCTCTACCCCCATTCAAACTGTTTCTGTCGGTCATTATTGACCAGAGAAAAAGCGATAAACGCTAGAAGAGCCAGCGGAATGGGCCAAAGTTAAAAAGAAAAAAAAAAAAAAAAAAAAAAACACCATTCAGAGAAGGGGAGAATAAATTGATTTAGTCAAAAGGCTCCCAGGTGGAAAGATTTCACAAGAATAATTATGATTAAAAATAAATATATATATAAAAAGTGTTTAACAAGGTGCTAGTATAGGGATATTTGGTCACGGTGCCGTTATAGTCAATCAATTGGAGCCATGTTGATTATTCCTTCCATAGGAAAATATATTTAAATGTATTTGTATTTTATTTCGTTTTAGTTTTTTTTTTTATTACAAATGTGTGTGTTTATGGTTGAAAATGTTAGAGATAAATAAAGATCAAATCAAATCTAACTGAATAAGTTATCCCTCTTCTAACAAGAAAGAAAAACGTAGTTTAGCTTTAAACTATATAATGTCATTGCGTCCAGAGATTCCACCTTTGATAACTAAAGTAATGACACTTGACTAGTAATGAAACATGTCCCTTAGATCGCGCTGTCCTCCTGGTCGATATTGATAACTGCTGCTAAAATAAAATAAAATAAGTCCAGAGTCGCGACTCCGTGCTGCTCCCAACAAATCCCAATAGTATGCAACTGCAGAGCCGCAGAGCAGGGGCACTTTCAGGTCACAGGCCCGCTCAACAGCACCCCCCACCCAACGGCTGAATTGCCAATGGCTGAATTTGAGTATTGCACTGTGCAGGCAAAGCGGCCCCACTCTGCGGCTCTGCAGCTACATGCTTCTCGCAAAATCCATCGTCCAGCTTCCGCTGCCCAGCCGTCGTTATCAGAACACTACACACATATCATAATGTTCACAGCAAACTGTAGTTGATCACCAGGTATGTTTTATTAACGTAGAATAATTCATATATATATATGCGCGCACTGACAGTCAGCTAATTGACATTTCCTGTGAAAAAAAATTAAATCCTCTCCGTCCCGTTTACGTCCCAAAAAAGATTTCTGTTCGTCCCAAATCAATATTTGATCGTCCCCGGGACGACGGGACATCGTTAGTCTCGAGCCCTGCCTGTCGGTTACCTCTATGTATGGAGAAATAATCTGAGGTAGTCCCATTGACCGCAATCCTAGCTTTGGGGGAGCCATAGAGTGATTTGATCAAGTCGACAAATTGAGCGTCAAAACCGAATTTTTTAAGGACTTTGAAGAGATAGGGCCATTCCAACCGGTCAAAGGCCTTTTCGGCATCGAGGGAGAGAGCAATGCTGATAATCTTGTTTTTATGTGCGAAATGGATAATATTAAAAAAGCGTCTAAGATTGTTAGAGGAATGTCTGTTAATTATAAAGCCAGTCTGATCGGAATTAACAAGGCGGGGAAGGAATGTTTCTAATCTTTTGGATGTCATTTTAGTTACAAGTTTATAGTCTGTATTTAGGAGCGAGATTGGCCTGTAGGAGGCGCACTTTAAAGGGTCCTTCCCCGTCTTGTGAATAACCGATATAATGGCCAGAGAGAACGTCTCAGGAAATTGTTTTTCTTCTCTAGCTAATTGAAGGACTTACATTAAGGGAGGGATTAAGAGGTCTTGAAATTCCTTGTAGAACTCTGGGGGGAAACCATCGTCCCCAGGAGATTTATTTGACGGTAGAAGTTTAATGGTCGCTGTTACTTCGCAAATTGAAAATGGTTTGCTCATAAACTCACTATCCTCGACAGACAAGCTTGGGAGATCAAGTTTGGAAAGAAAGGAGTCTATTGCTGTGCTGTCCCCGTTAGGTTGTGCATTGTATAAGTCACTGTAATAGTTTCTAAAAGCATCGCTAATTTCTGTGGGTTTATTGGAGATTTTGCCCGGGGCTACTTCAATTCCGTTAACGGCCCTCTTGCTTTCTTCCGTTTTTAGTTGCCATGCCAATACTTTGCTAGGTTTCTCCCCCAACTCATAGTATTTTTGTCTAGAACGCATAATGGATTTCTCAGTTTTGTATATTGTATTTTTTTGTTCACCAGGGTCCTATATGTATCTTTATTTGATGTTCTCTGATAGTCTTTCTCAAGTGTTTGAATTTCAGCCTCAATAGAATCAAGTTCAGCTAGGGGTGGACGGTATAAACGGTATACGGTATAAACGGTATGAATTTGCTCTACGGTATGGAGGTGTGGGGCGGCGCAGACGTTTCAGTGCCTGATGGACTCTGTGCTCCAGGACATGCCGCGCCCTACAGCCTGGCGGCGGCGGGTTTTTAACATGATCCACAGCCTTTCCCACCCAGGTGTGAAGGCCTCGACTAAGCTGGTGGGGGTCAAGTTGGCCTCCAGAAGGATGTCAGGACCTGGGCTAGCTCATGTGTGGCGTGCCAAGGTGCACCGCCATACCAAAGCCCCTTTGGCACCGTTTATAGTGCCAGAGAGGCGGTTCGACCACGTGAATGTGGACCTGGTGGGCCCCCTGCCCACGGATATACTCACCTCCTCACCATGGTGGACAGGACCACCAGGTGGCTGGAGGCTGTTCCACTGTCCTCCACTACGGCAGCGGAGGTGGCCCATGCGTTCATCGGCTGCTGGGTGGCCCGTTTTGTCACACCGGGGGACATCACAAGCGACAGGGGCCCCCAGTTCACTTCGGAGCTCAGGACTGCAGTTGCGGAGCACCTGGGGGTGAAGATCCACCGCACTACGGCGTACAACCCGCAGGGCAACGGACTTTGTGAGCGGTTCCATAGGGACATGAAGGCCGCTCTTCGGGCTGCCCTTACGGATGGCGACTGGGTTGACCGCCTCCCGTGGGTCTTGCTTGGTCTTCGTTCTGCCCCCAAAGAGGACCTCCAGGCCTCGTCCGCTGAGCTGGTGTACGGCCAGCCGCTGCGTGTCCCTGGGGAGTTTTTTCCGGAGGCCACAGCTTCCTGGTCCGTCGCCTCCCATCGAACAGTGTCCCGGGGTGTTGCCGATGCCCTTATTCCCATTCCAACATCCCGCCACTGCCTTCCCCAGTCCTACGTCCCCAGGGACCTGCCATTGTCCAAATATGTGTTCATCCGGCACGACAGCCATCGGACCCCGCTGCAGCCCCCTTATGACGAGCCTTTCCGTGTCCTGGAGGCAGGCACTAAAAACTTTGTTGTGGACATGGGGGGCAGGCCAGAGCGGGTCACTATAGGCCGTCTTAAGCCTGCTCACTTGGACAAGGACGAACCAGTTCAGTCGGCCCTACCCCCGCGGCGGGGGCGCCCCCGTCCCCGTCCTCTGTTCCGGCCTTGGCCCCTTCCATGGCCCGGCCGCTGGTCCCACTTCTCTCCCTTAATCCCCCTCTTGTTAAGCACAGTCGGTTCGGCCGCTTGATCCATCCAGTTTTTATATTGGTGAATTCTTGGGGGGCTTGTGTGGTGAGCTATATTAAGAGACATTCACCAAGGTGGGCTTGTGCCTTTAAGGGCGGGGGTTTTACTGTTTAGGGGAAAGGGGAAATACCACTTCCGGTTCCGGGTTAAGTTGGTTGTTATTGTAAATGCTATGTGCAGTGAGAAGTAAAGTACCTCAACTCGAACCACGTCTCTGGCTTGCTACTTTCTTATCGCCACAGCAGCCTATTACTAGCCTCTAGGGCTGACCCCTATTAGTAGATTAGTCGACTAATCGGTCGAAAGGAGCCGTAGTCGACTAGCCAACCTCTTAGTCGAATACAAAAATATATATATATATATATATTTATAATTTTTTTTTTTTTATTTATTATTATTTTTTCATTCTTTCCAAAAGAAAAGAGGCCTAGCAGCATGGTTAACGCTAATGGCACGCATACCAGAGGCTAACTGCCTACGAAAACAGGCACAGGCACTGAAAGAGGATTTCACCCATCTAATGAACACACTAGACTAGACAAATATCAAGATGTATCCATCAGTGGACCAATTGCATGCTTTTGCAGAGGACAAGAAGCCTTCAGTCGACTCCTTCAGACATTAAGCACCCCCCACAGCCCAAATGGAATGATAAAATATATATATATATATTTGTTTTTTAATATTAAAAATATGATACTTTTAAAAAAAAAAATACCAATAGAAACAGCAAATTTTGGCCAATCATAGTTGACCATCCAAATCCTTAGTCGGGGACAGCCCTACTAGCCTCCCAGGAATTACCCTAAACCGCTCTAAAACCATACTTATATTCACCACGGTATAAAACGGGAATGTATGGATGGAAAGATTATTCCTTTTTCACATCTTGAATGATAGATACTCGATGTCAAATGGGCCATGTGTTAATGATAAAGTTATCTACTGCATCTTTATGTTTGTTATTCATATTATTATTATTCCTCCCTCCAGACCCCCCACAGCTCTCTGTCTGTGAAGAGGAGGTTCCCCCTGAGCAGCAGGAGAGGAGCCCCAGTCTGAGCCAGGAGGAGCCAGAGCCCCTACAGATGAAAGAGGAACAGGAGGAACTCTGGATCAGTCAGGAGGGAGAGCAGCTTCAAGGTCTGGAGGAGGCTGACATCATCAAGTTCACTTTCAACCCTGTCCCTGTGAAGAGTGAAGATGATGAAGAGAAACCTCAGTCCTCATGGTTTAACCAAACCCAGGACCCAGAGTCCCTACAGATTAAAGAGGAACAGGAGGAACTATTTCAAGATCTAGAGGAGGCTGATGGCTCCAAGATGACCTTACACCCTGTGAAATATGAACATGGTGGAGAGAATACTCTGTCCTCACTGCTCAGCCAAACCCAGGACCCAGAGCTCCTACAGATCAAAGAGGAACTACATCAAGCGCTGGAAGAAGCTGATCTCTCCAAGATCACAGTAGACCCAGTGAAATGTGAAGATGGTCAAGAGAACGCTCTGTCCTTCCAGCCTCTTCAAACCCAGAGGGAGAAAAACAGAGAAGCTTACTCTTTACCCAGCACCTCAACTGGACAGATGAAAACAGAACCTGGTGGAGAGGACTGTGGAGTATCAGAACCAGCCAGTAACTTATATCCAGATGGTGATTTAGAACCAACTAGAGATGGCCAGCTTCTCTCTTCAGACTGTCCTGAGACTGATGACAGTGATGATTGGAAGGAGAGTGGGGAACCTCAGTCAGGTTTAAAGATGCTAATATTAAACAAGAAACAAAAAACATTAAGTTTGTCTCATACAGGACAGAAACAATTTAGTTGTTCAGTTTGTTCAAAAGGGTTCAGTGATGAAGTACATTTGAAGATCCACATGAGAACTCATACAGGAGAGAAACCATTTAGTTGTTCAGTTTGTGGGAAAGGGTTCAGTCAGAAAGGACATTTGAAGATCCACATGAGAACTCATACAGGAGAGAAACCATTTAGTTGTTCAGTTTGTTCAAAAGGGTTCAGTGATAAAGGACATTTGAAGATCCACATGAGAACTCATACAGGAGAGAAACCATTTAGTTGTTCAGTTTGTGGAAAAGGGTTCAGTGAGAAAGGAACTTTGAACAGACACATGTCAACTCATACAGGAGAGAAACCATTTAGTTGTTCAGTTTGTTCAAAAGGGTTCAGTCAGAAAGTAAATTTGAATATCCACACGAGAACTCATACAGGAGAGAAACCATTTAGTTGTTCAGTTTGTGAAAAAGGCTTCAGTCACAAAGGAACTCTGAAAATACACATGGGAACTCATACAGGAGAGAAACCATTTAGTTGTTCAGTTTGTTCAAAAGGGTTCAGTGATAAAGGACATTTGAAGATCCACATGAGAACTCATACAGGAGAGAAACGATTTTGTTGTTCAGTTTGTGGGAAAGGGTTCAGTGATGAAGTACATTTGAATATCCACATGAGAACTCATACAGGAGAGAAACCATTTAGTTGTTTAGTTTGTGGAAAAGGGTTCAGTGTGAAAGGAACTTTGAACAGACACATGTCAACTCATACAGGAGAGAAACAATTTAGTTGTTCAGTTTGTTCAAAAGGGTTCAGTCAGAAAGGATATTTGAATATCCACACGAGAACTCATACAGGAGAGAAACCATTTAGTTGTTCAGTTTGTGAAAAAGGCTTCAGTCACAAAGGAACTCTGAAAATACACATGGGAACTCATACAGGAGAGAAACCATTTAGTTGTTCAGTTTGTTCAAAAGGGTTCAGTGATAAAGGACATTTGAAGATCCACATGAGAACTCATACAGGAGAGAAACGATTTTATTGTTCAGTTTGTGGGAAAGGGTTCGGTTATAAAGTACATTTGAATATCCACATGAGAACTCATACAGGAGAGGAACCATTTAGTTGTTCAGTTTGTGGGAAAGGGTTCAGTGAGAAAGGACATTTGAATATCCACATGAGAACTCATACAGGAGAGAAACCATTTAGTTGTTCAGTTTGTGGGAAAGGGTTCACTACTCACAAAGGACATTTGAATATCCACATGAGAACTCATACAGGAGAGAACCCATTTAGTTGTTTAGTTTGTGGAAAAGGGTTCAGTGAGAAAGGAACTTTGAACAGACACATGAGAACTCATACAGGAGAGAAACCCTTTAGTTGTTCAGTTTGTGAAAAAGGCTTCAGTCACAAAGGAACTCTGAAAATACACATGAGAACTCAAACAGGAGAGAAACCATTTAGTTGTTCAGTTTGTTCAAAAGGGTTCAGTGACAAAGGAACTTTAAACAGACACATGTCAACTCATACAGGAGAGAAACCATTTAGTTGTTCAGTTTGTTCAAAAGGGTTCAATCGGAAAGGACTTTTGAAGATCCACATGACAAGTCATACTGGAGAGAAACTCTAGTTGTTTAATTTGTTGGAACAGGTTCAGAGATAAAGGGAATGTGAAAATGCACAATAAGTCATTGTAGACCATTTAGCTGTCCAGTTTGTGGCAAAATATTTATTCAGAAAGGTAATTAACATGTTAACTATATTCAACAGGAAATATCTAAGTCTGTAGAAATCTTGTATAAATGTAAGGATATATTAAACTATAAAGCCTTGTACATTATCTACTGCTCACCTTACATATCTTACTATGGGGGATATGTAAGTATGGGGGTCGACATAAAATACTGTAAATCCGATAGTCTTACTGCAAAAGCACTCCATCCGGAGCCTTCATAAGGCTGGTTACTATGACCACACAAATCCACTGTTTATAAAGTCTCATGTTGTGACATTTAATGATTTGGTTTATTATAAAATTATGCAAATAATGTACAGAGCTAAAGCAAAGTTACTCCCGGACGGTGTGCAAAGGTTTTTTTTCAATACATGAAAGAAAATATGATTTGAGAGACATTTGTAAATTTACTGTTCAAAAAGCTAAGAAAGGGATTAAAAGGAGATGCATTCCTATTGTTGGGGTTAACTTGTGGAACAATGCTGATATACATAAGAATCATTCACTTTTGGTTTTTAAGACAATGGTTTGTATAGCTATTTTTTAAGATTACAAATGTGAATAATTATTTTTTTGTTTTCTTTTAGAATACTGTTTTGGAGTCTTAATTTTGTTAAGAATATAGGACATGCATGTATACGCATTATGCTTCAGTCTGTACCTTTTCAGTTACTGCCAAATCAAAGATTGTGGAACGATTGTGTTGTATTGGGTGTGATGACTGAATAAAACTACTACTACTACTACCTATAAAATAACTTTTTGAGTGATAAACCCAGCTTGTAACTATTTTCACATTGGTCACACCAATTATTATATTCTTAGTCTTCTAGTTTATAACAGAAGTATTGTGTTAAAAGCCCATGACTTGATGCATAACAGCATTCTCCTACACAAGAGCAGAATATGTCAGGTAAACTGGCTCCCCCTTGTGGTTGATCCTTTATTTCAGTCAGTAGCCAGTATTGAAACTATTCCAGTCAGAGATGGTCGTTATTGCTGGTATGAGGTTGACTGTTTAATATCTGAGATGAAAGATTCGCCTTTAATACACATGTTGCTGCTGCTGGTCATGTATTTCTGAATGAAAACAGGGTCCCTTCTTATTAATGATAGTGTGCAATAAGTCACCCACTAAGTGATATTTCTCTGTTAACTACAGCCTTCCTCTCCTAGTGTTATTGAGGCAGTGCAAGACATTGATAAGAGGAGACATTTCATCCTTTATCTAAAGCTATCTGCTCCATTGATTACAGAGTAAATAACACCTATTTTAATAATATTTAATCTGGCATAGTTTGTAGGTTTTTGAAAGTCATGACTCATTCCGTTAAATAGGGTGAAGATAGAAGTTATCTCAATAATTACAGACCAATTTCCAAACTATTCTGTAACACAAATCCTGTAATCATTGGTAATGAATAATTAACCCAGTGTATTCTGTATTGAGCTCTCAACAGTTAGTTCCAGAGTTAAGTTATGTTATTAGGTCTTAAATAGTGTATCTGCTATGGGCAACAGAAAACATTGTGCTGTTCTTTTCATCAGTCTGGATTGCATTGATATAATTCACTGCTTTTTGAGAGATTACGTAGGATTGGTTTTGATTCAACAGGGATCAAT
Organism: Notolepis coatsorum; assembly: GCF_963971535.1. NCBI lineage: Eukaryota > Metazoa > Chordata > Actinopteri > Aulopiformes > Paralepididae > Notolepis > Notolepis coatsorum. The sequence goes on from NC_140176.1 coordinate 102,633,162, forward strand.
TGAACCCTATCCGAGTTCTTACCGGTAACTAAATGTGTTCCAGAGGGATCAATGCTGGGTCCTGTCCTGTTTATTTCTATTATTGATATTAGAAAGCATAGCACAGCTATTAGGAGCATTAGGAGCATAGCTGTGACAAGAAAATGTACAAAGTATTTAACATAGAGGAATGAGCACTAGTATGAAAATAAGATAAAGGCTAAATGTCAAGGCTCTGAGCTCAAAATATCAGTCATATACCATTTGGATGAATGTATGCATTCCGCTCTGATCCATTTGAAGTAGGGGGGCGACGTAGAGAAGATCACACCCCCTTGGTCATCACCATGAGACATCCACCACCTTGATCATCACCAGGAGACATCCACCACCTTGATCATCACCACGAGACATCCACCACCTTGATCATCACCATGAGACATCCACCACCTTGATCATCACCACGAGACATCCACCACCTTGGCCATCACCACAAGACATCCACCACCTTGATCATCACCACGAGACATCCACCACCTTGATCATCACCACGAGACATCCACCACCTTGGCCATCACCACAAGACATCCACCACCTTGGCCATCACCACGAGACATCCACCACCTTGATCATCACCATGAGACATCCACCACCTTGATCATCACCAGGAGACATCCACCACCTTGGCCATCACCACGAGACATCCACCACCTTGGTCATTACCACGAGACATCCACCACCTTGATCATCACCACGAGACATCCACCACCTTGGCCATCACCATGAGACATCCACCACCTTGGCCATCACCACGAGACATCCACCACCTTGGTCATCACCATGAGACATTCACCACCTTGATCATCACCACGAGACATCCACCACCTTGGCCATCACCACAAGACATCCACCACCTTGGTCATCACCACGAGACATCCACCACCTTGGTCATCACCAGGAGACATCCACCACCTTGATCATCACCATGAGACATTCACCACCTTGGTCATCACCATGAGACATCCACCACCTTGATCATCACCATGAGACATCCACCACCTTGGCCATCACCACGAGACATCCACCACCTTGGTCATCACCAGGAGACATCCACCACCTTGATCATCACCATGAGACATCCACCACCTTGATCATCACCATGAGACATCTACCACCTTGTTCATCACCACGAGACATCCACCACCTTGGCCATCACCATGAGACATCCACCACCTTGATCATCACCACGAGACATCCACCACCTTGATCATCACCACGAGACATCCACCACCTTGATCATCACCAGGAGACATCCACCACCTTGGCCATCACCAGGAGACATCCACCACCTTGGCCATCACCACGAGACATCCACCACCTTGGCCAGCACCACGAGACATCCACCACCTTGGCCATCACCACGAGACATCCACTCACAGACAGACAGGGAGACGAGGACAGGGGTTAGAGAGTTCCCTATGAAAACCTGGAGGAGGATCATTGAAGCCAGTTTCTTGGCAGTTTTGGATTACGGTGATACCTGGAGGGTATGGCAATCACTCCTGTGGTCATTCTGTCTGTCTGTCTGCATTAGCCATAACTTCTAAGGTTCTGGTCTGATTTGGATGAAACATCGCCCAGGCCAAGGACCTGAATTCCAGAATATTTTTCAAATCTGTCAATGACAAGCATTTTATTTGAATTAATTTCCATTATCGTGCATTGAATAGATACAGTATGAAGTTCCACCTTTTGAACACAAGATGGCGATACGACACAGGTTGCTGCTCAGAGCCACTGCTTCTCCACAAGCTGCTTTTTCCGTAGCCTCTGTGAGCGAAGACGCTCTTTGATTGCAGCGAAGAAGAAAAAGACGCTCTCCGATTGGCTAACCCTAACTCTAAGCATAACCACGTCGAAAGAGGGCCTAAGCATAACCACTTCGAAAGAATGCCTAAGCATAACCACTTCGAAAGAATGCCTAAGCATAACCACTTCGAAAGAATGCCTAAGCATAACCACTTCGAAGCAGAGAATATATGTACAAGGCGGAAAAGACCCTTCGGAGCTAAACCAGTCAGAGAGGGTCTTTTCTTCTTCGCTGTAAAGAGAGACCAGATCCCAGCGATTCTCATAGTTACATCAATATTGTGCTGTCAGAACCATTTCATGTTTGTAGGTTAATTATTTATTAATGTTCGCCATATGGCCAATTCCGGACAACACGCTCATCACAGACAAGCTGGATGTGGCCAATTACTTAAACATTTTCTTCACAAACATAGCCACAACACTGGTAAATAAACTACCCACCCACTCAGGGCATTTTGGGGTAGAAGTTCACACATCATAGCCTACAATAACCTAGGGGTCCACAAAGACGATTTCAAACTAGAAATGGTAACAACAGCTGAGGTACTCAAAAAACTGAGCGCCCTCCAACCTAACGAGGCCACTGGCCATGACAATGTCCCCTCCAAATTCTATTCTTACCTCCATCTCGAAAGTCATGGAAAAAATAGTATACGAACAGGTCGAAAAGTACCTTGCGGAAAAAAATCGAATCTTCGAATTCCAATCTGGCTTCAGAACATCCCACTCCACTGACACATGCCTTCTCTATTTGAACGACCACATCAAACAAGAGGTGGACGCGGGCAAATACTGCGGCATGGTCATGCTGGACCTACAAAAGACCTTCGACACTGTCAATCACTCTATTCTGATTGACAAGCTAAAAGCAATTGGTTTTGATAGTCTATCAGTGAGCTGGATGCAATCCTACCTGGAGGGGAGAGAACAGATGGTGGAGGTAAACGGTACCCTATCCCCCCCCCCCCCCCCTCCCAGTGAGCTGTGGTGTTCCACAAGGAAGCATACTAGGACCGCTACTGTTCCTAATTTATGCAAATGACATGTCATATATGTTATGATGAATTGAAAATGGGGGACCCTGATGTAAACAAGACGAAAGTCTTTCTCTGGTCTGCATCCCCTTAACACTTGTGTGTATTGAGCTGTACTGTATTGTACCCATTCTGTAATCTGTTAATACAATTATCAATCAATCAATCCTTGGAATGCCATCATTATTTTAATTTTTTTATTCTATTTATTTTTGGGCTTTCTGTATTTTTCACCCATCCCAAATTAGTTGTTATGCCAATTCCCTTCCTTTCTATTCTTATCCTAACGCATGTTTGCTTCCGCGTTCGCGTTTTGCGCTCTGATTGGCCGCTGACGTACGCTAGTTTTGCCCCCCCCCCCCCCCCCGGTATGAGCGTAGAAATAATGCGTGGAGAGCGAGCCTCGTACACACGCACTTTGAAATGGGTATCACAGTAGTAAGTCCTACTGTAGAACATGACATATTAGCATGACATCTGATTTATTAATGCCAATACTGAAGATTAGAGACAAACACAATTGGCACAAGTGAAAATCATGGATTAGTCACTCAGTTTTAACATCTGACTTAGCTCACCTCGTTTGTCTGCTGGCTCTCTTGGTTCAAGTTTTTTTTTTTTTTTTAACGTTTATTTAATTTATCCACTCTGGTTGGATGGTGTGTATGTATGTATGTATTGTGCTGTATAATGACAATACATTTTAATCAAATCTCATTTTGAAATCGCTACGCTGCCTATGGACACGGCAGTGGCAGACAGCTTCGGAGGTGATTGCATTGCACCATGGTGATCCACTCAACAGGTAGCGATTTTAAAATGAGATTCGATTCAAATGTATTGTCATTATACAGCACAATACATACATACATACACACCATCCAACCAGAGTGGATAAATTAATTAAACGTAAAAAATAAATAAAAAATTAACCAAAAGTGCTTCGAAATTGTGACCATAGGATCCACAGACAGCAGACAAACGAGGTGAGCTAAGTCAGACATTAAAACTGAGTGACTAATCCATGTTTTACACTTGTGCCAATTGCGTTTGTCCCTAATCTTTAGGGACAAACGCAAGGTCGAGGGGCATCTAAATGGCTCTGACCCCCGGCGCATGTGGCAGGGCTTGCAGGCCATTACAGACTACAAACCCAAACACGCCACCCCCCCCCGACCACTGACCCCTCCCTCCCAGACGACCTAAACTACTTTTACGCCCATTTTGACAGGGACAACCACGAGAGGGCCATCACGACCCCCACCCCCGGCCAACCACCTGACCCTCACACTCTCCCCCACTGACGTGTTTCCGGAACTGTGCAAAACCAACACACGAAAAGCTGCCGGACCCGATGGGATCCCCGGGCGGGTACTCAGTGTCTGTGCTGGGCAGCTGACAGGGGTCCTGACTGAGATATATATATATATATTTTTTTTTCTTTTCCCCCCTCCTTTTTCTGATTTTTCTCCCATCCCACTGTTAGTCGTTATGACAATCCCCTTCCTGGTCGTTGCGCACCCCCCCCCCTACTGTTGGTCCGGGAGGCCGGAGACTATCACATGCTTTCCTCCGACACATGTGCAGCCAGCCGGCAGCCAGCCTGGCAGCGCGGACTCTCACTGGGAGAGTGTAACGTGTGGAAGGTCACACTACCTCTCTCCAGATCCTTCCCTCGCTGTGCAGGCGCCCCGACCGAACTGTAGGAGTCGCTGTTTACAACAACCAGGACCCACCCACGCCGGCTTCCCACCCACTGACACTGCCAATTGTGTCAGCACGGACGACCGACAAGCTGGAGGTACCGCTGGCAGTTGGATTCGATCCCACTGTCTCCGCGGTGGTAGGCAGACGCTTAGTCCGCTGCGCTACTCGGCCGCCCCTGACTGAGATTTTCAATCTGTCCCTGGCCCAGGCAAAAGTTCCCACATGCTTCAAAGTCACCTCCATCATTCCTGTCCCTAAACACGCCTCCCCAGAGAGCCTCAATGACTACCGACCCGTAGCACTCACCTCCATCATCATGAAGTGCTTCGAGAGGCTAGTCCTGGCTCACCTTAAATCCTGCCTACCACGCTCACTTGACCCCTACCAGTTTGCCTACCACCCTCACTTGACCCCTACCAGTTTGCCTACCACCCTCACTTGACCCCTACCAGTTTGCCTACCACCCTCACTTGACCCCTACCAGTTTGCCTACCACCCTCACTTGACCCCTACCAGTTTGCCTACCACCCTCACTTAACCCCTACCAGTTTGCCTACCGCCAGAACTGGTGTAATGACAATAAAGTGAATCTAATCTAATCTAAAAAATTATGTCATTGATTGAAAAGTAGAGCCAGGTACTAATATTTAATTGTGTGCCCAGGTAAACGAGAAGCCGTTCTTCCTGTTTTCAATTATCAATATTGAGATATGGGGGAAGGCCAATACCAGTGATGTATAGAGATATCCAGGAGAGGTCATATTCCAGGTGGAGTGAACTCCTATTGAGCGGAGCATTTAACGCATTACTTTTATAAATAATAAAGTACCTTGGACCTGATGAGGAACTAAATGTTAACAAAGTATATAGAACAAATATTATTCACCTGATTTTTATTTGAGGTAAACAGATGGATAGGTCTTTACTGAATGTGTCATTAGGAAGGGAAGTAGAAGCCATTCTGGAAGGATTTCAGGTAATCAGGTCTGAGACTTGAGTAACAATAATCAATAGTTTAACATCAAATTCCTCAATAGGTGCTTAATCATGATTAATTATTATGGCCTCTAAAGTAAATGTTACTGTATTTATAAAGGACCTTTCAATACAGTTAAGTAACAAAGAAACACAAAGAAAAAAAACTGGATTTTACACAAAATGCCTGTTGGTTGTTTTTAAAATTCAAATCAAACTTTATTTATATAGAGCCTTTTGTGCAAGATTGAAATACAAAGTGCTTAACGTAGAAATTATGTAAAATAAATACAACACAATAATTGAAATAGGAATAAAACAACAATAGTGGTAATGAAGTAATGAATTAGATAAAAGCTAATAAAAGGAGCATGGTGAGACAGACTGATGCAGCACAGCAAAAGCAGTCAAATTAAAACGGAATGGGTTAAACAACCATTTAAAAAAAGCAACTGGTTGGGCTGATCTAATCCCAGCAACTGGTTGGTTTAGTGGGAATTGGAGATTAAAAGAACTCGAACAGTCAGAGAGTGCGTTTCTCCGGTACTTTATTCAATCACATCATGTGTTCTCTTCCTCACACTCCCACAGAGTCAGTGGTTGTGGAAAAGAGCCCCGACCACTTGTCCGCTGACCCCTCATATAGACAATAGATCACAGAAGTGTCTGGTTATTCTCCTGATCAGTTATATTTATGGCCAATGTATTGACAGCTATAGACCCTTTCAGTTCTGTATCGTTAGTGGCTTAGCTTGGCATCGCCTTCTGCACTATCTCGCGTACGTGCACGCGTACTGAATAAACCACAAATGTACCTCTAATACCAGTATTAGTCTGACCACACCCCTCATCAGCTTACCTTCATAAGCAGGTGTGTGGTCACCTGCTCTCCTCCTTCTCGCTTTCACCACAAGGAAGAGGTGCCTCGGTAGATCCCCACACTTGACACCATGATGGAAGAAATTGGATTAGGAACAGCTTGGGAAACAAGGATACGTTGACATCATATCTTTATTTTCTCTCTCACTATTTTCGAGAAAATACGGCGATATTGTCTTCGTACTGGAGTGTCTAGAAGATGATGATCATTCTACAAACCCTCCACCGGTTTTCGTATTGGGAGCACGCCGCTGCATGCTTCTCAACTGCAGTTCCTTGCTGTGTTTGTTGGGGTGAAACCTGTCAGGCCACAGCTGAACTGTCGGACATGCCGCTGTTGTGAGGAGCGGTGCGTTCCAGGTTGGGTGAGTAGTGTTTGCTGGCGGGCTCCACTTGTCTGTTAGTGCTATGGGGGCTACTAGACAAAGTTTATGGAAACCGGCCCCAGGCTAGGGTCCTTTGTTTAGCCGTCTAGGCGACAGAAGGCCTTGGTCTGGCGACCATTATAGTTTTAACTAGTGGGCCGCGACCATTGGCACTGGTGATCCCTGTGTGTTCTGGACGAGTGGATTCTCTCTGTCACCGTGTTAAGACCCCATCTTTCATATCCAAATGAGAGTATTCCTTCACGAGGGGATATGTGCATGTAATGTGCGATAGCGGCAGATTCATGTTCAAAGTCAGCTATACAGGCCAGTTGGTACTGTGCTGATTCCGCCGGACGTGGTAATATCACCGTTGTGAAGCGGTGTTGACGTCTTGTTTTCTCTTTTTTCTTAAAAAGTGAGGAGGGTTCAGAACGGCGGCCTGTCTGGGTGAGTGTTATGTCATTGTTTACATGTTCATAGCTTACGGTTAGCCGGTCGGTGGCCTGGCGCGGGGTAGCTTGGCTTCTCGCGCGCCGCCGGGAGCTCGCTCCTGATCGCGTGCGTCGTAGATCGGCGTCTCGCGAGCGGAAGCAATAGCACCCGAACGGTTGGAGCAGCCGTTAGCTTGATGCTATTCTGTTGAACGTGCTTTGATTTTTAACATGTTTTACACTCTTGACCACGACGTCATCCTTGACAGGGGATGTTCGTCGACCCTGCCTGAGCCTAGACGGGGATTGCGTCAACAAAGAGGACTGTAGCGACTGGTGGAGCGGCGACGCTGCCCGGATCGAACAACACGGGACGGCTGTGTTCTACGGTGGCTTGTGACTGCACTTCGCTGATCTGCGTTCCGGGCAGGTACGGGGTTGGCCAGACCCCATAACACGTCTTCTGGTTTTACCTTGCTAAATGTATTGTGAATAACGGTTTTTTTCCCAAAACGTGTGTTGTTGCAATGCATTTGAGATACGTTGCGGGTTGTGTGTGAGCTGTTTTTGTCACTGGCAGTTAGCTTCTCCGTGCAGGTCGTGATGTATTGATCTGGTTGTTGTGTGAGAAACATCATGGTGTTTATGTGTACCGTGTACTCACTACTAAGGCAACTAACCTATGAAGCTATGCTTGGTGACGAGTGAGTAAAAGAATGTTCTTTCTCAGACTGTAATGACAATGAACAGTGAGTTCACACATTAACAGGTTTTCCTGTTTTAACTGGCCGTATTGAGGGTAAAATAGGAGGATTGTGTTTCCCCCCCCGGTTCCCTGGGGACTTTATCACCTCCTATCAGACATGTTGTGCATTAATTGTGTCTTTTGTGTGGTAGGGATACGATGTAACTCTCAGCTTGATTGCTGAGGTTGTGCTAAATCTGCTGGAGAAACTTATTTCCTAAAGGGAAATTGGTTTGGTTGCTGTCATGTGTGCTTAGCAAGGCCTGTGGTCGATACTAATCAAGAATGATGTATTCTCTCATTGTGAAAAAAACGGCGTTCCTCTGTTGAGTGTTTTTGCCATTTTTTGTAGGTGATGATGGGTTGTGTGTGTCATGTGACCTACAACTGGGTTGTACTGGCCACAGAAGCACATGTGTATGTTGGACCGGGGTTCTTAGAGCCCTCTCTATTCTGTGTTTTTCCTTAGTAAAAATCAGATAGCAGGTTAGCTCGTGCGCTGTGTGGAGCTGTGAAACGCTTCATAGAGCTGACTATGACTGTGTCATATTCTCTTTTTGTCGTTACGTCGTATCATGGGTGTGGGGTCGTAAAGGGGTGAACTGGTAACCTTTCCTCTCCCCATTGTTCTGTCGGTCAGGGGTACACCCCCTGTCCTTCAAGGTTCCCGTCACGTGGCGGTTCGGCACGTTACGGGGGGGGGGGGGGGGGGGGGGGAGGGAGTTCCTGGTCCCACGGCCTGGTATATTGGGCGTGTGCACCGCAGGAATTCCCCCGCCATAGAGTACGTCACCGTGCGCGTCTCTGTTGGTAGGACTTCCGTGTGCTGTTCAGGTCCATGTGATGGATCTGTTTTCAGGGGGGGTGGTCAGGGCTCCTCCTCACCAAGCGCCTACTCAGGCCTTCTGTGAGTTCGGACTCCTTCTTCCATGTGAGGAAGCCTCCATCAGAGTACAGAGCCTTCCTCCTCAGATTGTCAAAGTGAGTGGACCCTCTAGAAGGGTCCTTTTCTATTGTATGTATATTCGATTCAATTCGTTTATTGAGTGTGTATGGGTTCGGTGCCTCTTCCCCGGAGGCCCTAAAACCAGTTTTTTACATGGCTCAAGGTGCAATATATTCTTTTCAATCTGTACAGCTCGCGTGGGAAGTCTCTCTGGGGATCCCCGTCTCTTTCCTATGGGAGGGTGGTGGGATGTAAAAATGTGAACATTTTTTACCCCGGCTGTGTAGACTGGGATACATACTGTTGATGCTTCCTTCTTTCTATTCCAGAAGTGTTGGAGTTAGGGAGTGTCACACCCCTCTTGTCGTTCCCCTGGGCGCCTTGGGGATTCAATGACAGGTCTAAATAGCCTGTTCATTGATGGGGGTGTGTCCCGACGCACGTATAGTGCTAGCTCGCTGTAAACAGGCGATTGACTGGCACGCCTTAGTTGCTTGTGGTTGAAACAGCGTTTTTATAAAGCAACTGAGATGGGGGTTTTTCCTCTTCCGGCGACCACATCCCATGACCTGGGTGGGTTGTCGACGGATTCTCGTTCATGTCTGGGGGATGATGACGGGATGGATCTGAACATATGTAGTGGGGTCTCACGCCCTTGGGGTGGGCCGCCAGGCGCGGTTCGTCCTGACGTCTGGGTGGCGCCTTCTTTTCATGTTAAGATCAACACGCATATCTGCCCTTCTCCTGGAGTAGGCATGTCGGCGTGGTTAGGGCACGGGACTGGTTCTGGTCACGCTGGTCCAGATCAGTTGAACCCGTTGTCCGCCGGGGATGCAGATCTGCTGTTCTGGTACCCTGAGGGACTTGGGCTTTTTTCAGGGGGAAAAATGCCAGGTCGGTCTGGGTGTCACAGGGTTAAGCGCTATGGAGACCCTGGTTGGGTATGTTTTTACTCAGCACTGTCGTCATGGCTTACAGCCATGCCATTCTGTACGCGCTCGATCTCGTCGGATCTCGGCCGCTACACAGGTTGGTCCTGGTTAGTACTTGGTTGGGAGACCGCCGGGGAATACCGGGTACGGTGTGCTTAGGGGCTGGTTCTCCATTATTTTTCGCTCCTCTCTCACGCATGGCGAAGAGGGGCCTGTGGGGGTGGTTTTTTGACCTCCTCTGGTGACCCTGTGCTTCCCGTACCGCCAGGCCCGGTCCGAAGTGATGTTTGCGACCCGTAGGCCTGGGTTAACCCTTTTTGGAAACTGAAACACTTGTACTGCGGTATAGCCGGTGTATACCCGCAGGTGTGTTTTGGAGTTTTTTCTTGAGGGGTTATAGGAACAACCACCGCATTGGGTAACACCGAGGTGGTTGATTCCCTGGTGTGTTGGAGCAGTGTCAACTCCCGGGTTCACCGGTTGAGGGTGCCCCTGCACGTTCATGACGTCTGCCAATCGTGTCAGCCTTCTCTGCCTCGACCCCTCTGGGTGGGGGTTGTTAAATGGAGGCTTGGTCATGCAACACCGCCAGCTTACGCTCCTTCCGCCGGGGCGGCTGTGTTCAGCTGTCCCCTCTGGCGCCTGTCTCGTCCGCAGTCTCCAGGCTAGGGTTAACAGCCTGTTGCCTGGTTTTTCCCCGGTGCGCTGCCTGCTTCCGTTGGTTAACCTTTTTTGTGTGCTTACGGCCATGCTGACTGCCTATTCTGCAGGGTCAGTGTGCCAGGCGGTGTACTATTGGGGGGACGGGGCCCGCTCGGCTTACGGCCATACCGACCTGAACACGCCCGGTCTCGTCCGATCTCGGAAGCTGGGCAGGTTCTGGCCTGGTTGGTTCCGCCTGGGAATACCAGGTGCAGTAACTGAGGGGCCTTTGTCCGAATACGCTGGCGATGTGGGGGGCGGGGCACTACGTGCCCACCTGGTGGGGTCTTGATGCTGGCATCATGGACTTCTCCGGGCCCCCATTCCAGGGAGTCCAGTCCTTTTGGTGGGTCTGGGTCTTCCTTCGTGCTCCGCTGCTACGGCCTTGCCACGGGGTTGGGTTTGCCCTTGACCCCGTGATTCTGGGGGCAGTAACGAGGTTGTTCCTCCGTTCGTTCCCGGGTGGCATGCGGGTTGTGCGTGTGTGTAGTCGTGGGGTCAAGCCACGGTCTGCTCACCCTGTGCGTTGAGTTGCTTGAGTGCCTCTTCGCACGGTCGGGTCCGTCGCCCTCCCGTGACGTCCCTAATAGGGGGGCTACCCTCCATTAGGGGGGGTCGGGGGGGCTCGGCCCTCCCTGTTCTGATGGTTTTGGGGGGCTGTCAGCGGGGTGTATTTGTCAGCCAAGTGGCTCCGCTTGGCCTCCCTTGTGCAGAAGGCGATGCCAAGCTAAGCCACTAACGATACAGAACGTTAGGTTATGACTATAACCAAGTTCTGTTAGTTAGGGGCGATGCTTGGCATCGGACGCCGCTGCAGCCCTTGTCCTCACCTTGTGGTGAAAGCTTGGGAAGGAGGAGAGCAGGTGACCACACACCTGCTTATGAAGGTAAGCTGATGAGGGGTGTGGTCAGACTAATACTGGTATTAGAGGTACATTTGTGGTTTATTCAGTACGCGTGCACGTACGCGAGATAGTGCAGAAGGCGATGCCAAGCATCGCCCCTAACTAACAGAACTTGGTTATAGTCATAACCTAACGTTCTGTACTGGGGATCCTGGTTAAGTTCAAGTTCAAGTTTGTCAGAACAAAATACAGGATACTTTATGATGAAATGCTTGTTTCTGTATTGGCCCCTGAGAGTGTGCTACATACAGTAAAGAGAAAGTAAGTACAAAATAATTAAGAAGTAAAAAGTAGGTAAAGTCAATATACAAACATATATACAATACAGAGTAAAATGAGTACCAGTGAGGTAGAATGCAGAGAGAAAACTTGGGGTAGGGTGCAAATGAGGTATGAAAGTGGTGCAAATCTCTTTAATAATAGATAAATATAAAGTGAGTGGTAAGGTGAGTGTTTGTTTAAAGTGAGTGTGTACATGTGGATGTGTGTGCAGTGAGTGTAGATGATGGGTTGTTACATGGAGTCATTGAGCATCCTGATGGCCTGGGCCCAGGAGTTCAAAACTTTTAATCCCTATCAGATTTGGATTGTGGGTAGTTCTAAACCAAAAAACAGGATCAGGATCACTTTGATATCCGATCAGATCAGGAAATCAAATCCAAGCTTTAATCTGGATCAAATCTTCAAAACGGGTATTTCAAACCGACAACACAGGATTGGGATCAATTTGATCCCAAAAAACTGGATTCTCTTGATCCCATCAGAGGGGTTGATTTCCAAAAGAATATGTTTCAATATAAATAAGATGGCAAAGTTTGTTAACTGAAATAATACACAATTCTTAGCCTTCATGGCAAATCAATCTTTTATTTTTATTAAATTTTTTTGGTCACATTAATGTTGGCCTATTTTGTTTTCAACCAAATGCTGATGACATAGCACTGATATTCGGATCTAGTCATCTTGAAAAGTCTCAATCTGGATCAGGGTGATCCTATCCTGGATTGCTTTGAAATACCGCGACAAAATCTGGCCGAGTTGTGATCCTGGATCACAAAAAATGGGATTTAAAAATCGGATCGGATCAGATAGGGATTAAAAGTTTTGAACTCCTGGGCCCTGGGCATAGAAGCTCCTTCTGAGTCTCTCTGTACTGGCCATGAGACTCCGGTAGCGCTTGCCTCCAGTACTGCGCTACATTAACCACTAGAGAGCAACCACCGGTCTCATCAGTCTTGGATATGTCAAAGATTAGACAAAATATTGACTTTGATGCATTATTCGTTTTTGTGTAGCAGATTTACAATTCTGTAATAATTCTTAAGTAATTTGAGGACAGAAATGTCCCATTAACTCCCATTAAAACCACATGTTTTAATCGCATAGCAGTGGAGGTTTCTCTATGACAACACGTGAAACACAAATTCATGGGGAGCTCCAGTAGCTCACCACGTATCTCGACGCTATTGCTGCGTCGGGAGGACTCTGAGGAGTCTGGTTGACTCCGAGTTCGATTCCCGGACCCGCCGTCATTTGCCGAATGTCTTCCCCTGTTCTCCCACCCGTTTCACTCTACAACTGTCGGTCACGCTTGACCAGAAAAGCGATAAACGCTAAAAAAAAAAGTAAAAAAAAAAAGAAAAAAACACAAATTCACTCATAATTCATAATTATTATTAATTTACGTATATATATTTTTTTTTTATTTATACATATATAAAAATGTTATTTTTTTAATTATTATTATTTTATATTTTTTTATTAGAAAGGTTTTCCTCTGTAAAAAAAATGCCAGTGATTTTTTTTTTTTCAAAAATGGCCAAAATTGACAGCTCTGAGCAGGCCTGCACTGCAGTAATGACTGCAGTAATATTCGTGCAGAATACTTCACAGGTTGACCCAATGTTAAATAAATAATAAATAGCAGCCAATCAAAATAGGCTATTAACTTCATCTAAGCACGGACTGTGCAGTTAAACTCTTGCCATTGAATGGAGGATTGAATGATTGACAGCCCTTGACATCCAATACACGGAGGTTGAATATGATTGGCAGCCTTGCAAATCCAATCAGAGATTGCTGCATTGCAAAGTCAAAACGGGTCCAGCTGCATGTCCGGAGGATAGGTTTAGCTCAGGGCCAATCTCAAGTTTCTCAAGTTTCTTTATTAGTTGTCATACAGAAGTACAGAATACTTTTATACAAAATGTAACATAAAGAGCATTTTGTATAAAAGTATTCTGTACTTCTGTATGACAACTAATAAAGAAACTTGAGAAACTTGAGATTGGCCCGAGCTAAACCTATCCTCCGGACATGCAGCTGGACCCGTTTAGTTGTTGTTTAGTAGTTAGTAAGCTGTACAGCTATAACAAGTCAAGTCAGGCTAAATTAAACTTTGCGCCAACATTAGGACCGAAGTATAAACCAGCAACTGAGCAACATGAAGAAGTGTGTTGTGGGTGAAGTAAGTAGGCTACAGTGTTTGTAAAAGCTTGTATGCTAACAGTAGCTAGCCAGCTTAGCCTACATCACAATGATAATCACCAAGCTAACTTACTGTACACACTTTAGGGTTGGGCAATTAATCGAAACAGAATCGCGATATCGATTCATAGACCTATGCAATCTCATTTCTAAGTTATGACTTTTTCTTTTATTAATTTTTTAATTTTAATTTTTTTTTATAAACTTTTTAAATTATTTTATCTGGGTTGAACATGATTTGTGGAACTCCCTCTGGTGTTGTGGTCGTGGTATTCACTGACCTTTGGGAAGTATTTCGACATGCACATGGGTATCTTAGTGGTGTAGTGTATCTTGTAGACCAGGCCCATTGCAAGTTGCTGTACTCTGTCGTCTACTCTAAGCCATCCTAGGTTGTCAAAGTGGACAGGGGTGAGGTGGGTTTTAGGAGTAAGGTCAAGCAGTAGTCTGACCAGTTTGTTTTGTGATGTTTGTAATCTTGTTTTTAGTGCCTTTGAGGTGCTTTGGTACCATGAGGTGCAAGCATAGTCGTAGTACCCTTGAATGAGTGCTCCTGTTAGAGTCTTCAAGGTATTCTTGTTTACCAGAGAGGAGATCCGGTACAGGAATCTAGTTTGTTGGTTGACTTAGTTTTATTACATTGGATCCCATTTTGTCACAGGAAAGATTTGCCTCTATAGGATGGAACCCAGGTAGGTCATTTCATCTTTCCTTTTAAGATAAGATAAGATATTCCTTTATTGATCCCCTTGGGGAAATTCAGGCATCATAGCAGCATGGGGGAAGGGGGGGGGGGGGGGTACAGGTAGTGAAAACAACACAAGCAGTGTAAACAAATAGGTCAATATAATTTACTATCTAACTAACTGAAATATACATTATTCACAGTATCACAGTATCCACATAAGGTGCAGTATGCATAAGGTAGTGTTATTGTCCTACTTGGGTTCCTATTAGTTCTAGGTCGATGTCTGGCAGCAGTTGCTGCCCACTGTTGTGGAGCCTGATGGCCACTGGTATGAAGGACTGTCCGAGGCGGTTAGTTGAGTGTTGGGGGGGTATGAGTCTGTGGCTTCCTTGTCACCTTCACCTAATATGTTTTGATCTGGTCAGGTGCGCTGTCACCTAAAATGTTTGATCTGATCAGGTGCGCTGTCACCTAATATGTTTTGATCTGATCAGGTGCGCTGTCACCTAATATGTTTTGATCTGGTCAGGTGCGCTGTCACCTAATATGATTTCATCTGGTCAGGTGCGCTGTCACCTAATATGATTTCATCTGGTCAGGTGCGCTGTCACCTAATATGTTTTCATCTGGTCAGGTCCGCTGTCACCTAATGTTAATATGTTTTCATCTGTGTCCACTGACCACTGACACACAGTGGGGGATGTTTTAAAAATATTATTTAATATATAATATAATATAATAATTTGTGCTTCACCTAAAAAATTGGTCAGCAGCCTCCACGCCATTACAAATAATAATCATGCATTCTGTAATGTTAGGGTTTCATCTTTGAGAAAAATAGTAAAGTTTGTCATTTTTACTGTTCACCACTCAAATCTGCCATTTCCCCATTATAGGCCTATAGAAAGTGTGTGTGTTTGCTGTTTCGTGTCTTTGAAGTAGACAGACTGACCTTAGGTTGACCTTATTGCAGAACTTGTAATGTCTGATATAGTTACTTTTAGGGATGCCCCGATCGATCGGCCGATAATCAGTATAAATATGTGATCGGTGATAATGCTTTATTTTCGCCGATCGTCAAAACCGATCTGACTCGCCGAGTTCTGTCTCAGACACCGGGAGCTGCACACACTCCCACACAGTGGTGCAGCGTCTGCTCCTCCCTCCAGCCATCCCGTACGCAAACACGGGTCTAGTCTAAATAAATAAACATAATCACGGTTATCTACCTCAACAACTGCATGTACGCGTCTACCTGTGCTAATGTTAGCTACCGTTACAAAATGACCCAGTCAACCATTCACTTCCAGTCCAATACATGATGAGGCATTGTCTAACCGAACGGTATCTAGCCGGCCAGCTACTGATAGCTCCTGACATCAACAAACGCTCCAGCAAGTCTAGTAGAGACGTGTATGATACCTCCTCTAGCTCACGTTAGCTGACGCCAGCTCACTGTTCAAAACGAAATGTCCCACTGAACTAAATAGTTCACTGAGGCGCTGTATCAACATTATATGGCCGGCCAGCAGTAGCCACAGATAGCTTCTGTTATCAATGTTTTATAACACTCATTCGATGCGTATTCGAGCTGAGGGCATGTTGTTGAATGTGATCAATAGGGTCCAGCTGCAGCTCCGGAGAATCCTGGCCGTAGCTGCAGGCTACTCGAGTATAGGGTCCAGCTGCAGCTCTGGAAAAATCCTGGCCGTAGCTGGAGGCTACTAGAGTACACACAGACAGTGGAGCTTGTTGCGTGGTGGCGATGTCTCGCAGATAATACAAGTACAAGTCTAATTATATAATATATATATTTTATTTAAAAAAAAATATATATATATATATATATATATATATATATATATATATATATATATATATATATATAAAATAATTTAATAAAAAAAATTAATCAAAAACGATCAGTATCGGATCGGTATCGGCCGATATGGCTCACGACGATCGGTGATCGGTATCGGTGGCAAAAAACGTGATCGGGGCATCCCTAGTTACTTTAGTATACTGTCATACACAGCCATACATGCACTATTTCAAGTAAATAAAAACATGGCTCCCCTTCTCTTACACTTCAAAGAGGTCACTGTGGAGATGGCAGCAAACAGGTCTCACCCATGCAGAGGGGAAAACATTCTATCCTCTGGACTGGACAGGATATTCCTTTAGTGATCCCCTTTGGGAGATTCAGTCGTCATAGCAGCAGGAGGGGTACAGATAATGCTCACGGTAATAGGAGAGTAATATATATAGGCAATAAACGAATTAAATCTAAATATACAATTTTAATAAAATAAACCATATACACAGAGGTGCAGATGATGGTCTGTATACCCTATTGGTCATAATATAAGTTACAATCAATATAAGCAATATAAAATATGACAAAGTAAACCGTATACACAAAGGTGCAGAGGATGGTCATGATTGATTGAATTGATTGAAAACTTTATTAACAGATTGCAGAATGGGTACAATACAGTACAGCTCAATACACACAATTGTTAAGGGGATGCAGACCAGAGAAAGACTTTCGTCTTGTTTACATCAGGGTCCCCCATTTTCAATTCATCAGGACATATATGACATACATGACATACAGATAGTCAGTACTGCTACATCTATACATTTATGACATACCAGATTTGCAAATACAGTACTGTTTGTGATACAGAAGGAGTCAAGAAAAGGGAGTATATACATTTGACGTAGAAACTGTACATTGGAGGAGGTTGGGTGGGGGGGGGTTGGGTACATTGGGATATTGACAACCATACTGGGTAATTTACATTGGAGGTGGTTGGGGGGGGGGGGACACACACTGTATAAACAAGCAAAACTGTACATTGAGGGGGGGGGGGGAGGAGACACTGTACAAACAAACAAAATTGTACATTGGACTATTGACAACCATACTAGGTAAATGACTGTACATTGGAGGGGGTTGTGTTAGGATATTTACAGGGGCCAGTTTTGAATTGCAGTCTCCCGTAGGTGTCCCTTGAGAGAGGTTTTGAAAGTGGGTAGTGATCCACATTCCTTTACAGCTTTGGGTAGGGCGTTCCACATTGATGTGGCATAATTGTGAAACGTGTTTAGTCCCTTATTTGAGCCGAATCTGGGTTTAACATGATTTGTGGAGCTCCCTCTGGTGTTGTGATCGTGGTATTCACTGACCTTTGGGAAGTATTTTGACATGTACATGGGTACCTTGGTCGTGTATCTTGTAGACCAGGCCCATTGCAAGTTGCTGTACTCTGTCGTCTACTCTAAGCCATCCTAGGTTGTCAAAGTGGGCAGGGGTGAGGTGGGTTCTAGGAGTAAGGTCAAGCAGTAGTCTGACCAGTTTGTTTTGAGATGTTTGTAATTTTGTTTTTAGCGCCTTTGAGGTGCTTTGGTACCATGAGGTGCAAGCATAGTCGTAGTACCCCTGAATGAGTGCTCCTGCCAGAGTCTTCAGGGTATTCTTGTTTACCAGAGAGGAGATCCGGTACAAGAATCGAGTTCGTTGGTTGACTTTTTTTATTACATTGGATGCCATTTTGTCACAGGAGAGATTAGCCTCTAGGATGGAACCCAGGTAGGTAATTTCATCTCTCCTTGTGACAATATTGTCACCCACTGTAACTGAGAAGCCGTCGGTCTTGCTGAGTTTGTTATTTGAACCGAAGAGAATGGACTCTGTTTTGCCCATGTGTAATGATAGTTTGTTATCAGCGAGCCATATGCAGATTCTGCCTAGTTCCGAGCTGAGGGTTTTTTCAACCTGTAACTTGTTCTTGTCAGAGACCAGCAGGGCTGAGTCGTCCGCAAACAGGAACAAGTTGCAGTCACAAGCTGACGACATGTCATTTGCATAAATTATATGCGTTATAGTCCATGCAGGGTTATCCCCTCTAATTCCATTATCTTTTTCATATATTAAAATGAATATTCTTCCACAAATTAGCGTTTTCAGCTCCATGCTCCCTCTGGCAGACTCAAACTTTCAACCCTCCAGAGGGAAAAAGGTGAAGGTGGATCGGGACTACCAACCTTCCAATGGTACTATTGGTGTCCTGGCACCCTATATAGAGGGAAATTCTGTACGGCCCTCATAGGTTACAATTACAATATGTAATCTATTCCAATATATCTATCAAACAATCAAAAAACGAATTTGGCTCCATCATTATTGAGCTAATCTCAGTTCGCAGTCTTGCAGAAAATCTCAGGAAAATGACACCAAATTTGTACCTTCAATCGCCCATGATAACACTGGTCTCCAGTTGGGAGGCGTCCAATACTGCCCCCCAGTGGTGTAATAAGGGAGTTCTTACACTTGCTGATTTGTTTGGGGTAGAGGGTCTCTGCTCATTCCAAGACATTCAGAAACACTTTAATTCACCTGGCACTTTCTTCTAGCTTCTATTGCGCACAGCAATGGTGTACCTTGGGATTGTCAATTAGGTACCCAACCATTTCACACAATATTTACCAGACCCAGGGGTCTGGTCTCAATGGTTTACGCCATGTTGGCAAAGACTTCTTCAAAGCCTCTACCCATTGATAGAGTGTGCCAGTGTGGATATACCATTCAATAGCAGCAGTCTAAATGGGCTATTAATCTGGCAAAACATTTTGGTATCCTCCAGAATTCCCAACCACCAAGTCATCCATTTTGATTTTATACATAGGACATACTTTACTCCATGCATATTACATAAAGAAAGCCATACCATCACCTAAAAGCGCTTTGTGCACACAAAAACGCCTTGTGTACCTTTTTCCATATGGTATGGGAGTGCCCAGGATTGGTTGATTTCTGGAGGAAGGATGCTTATGGTTGTCCTTCTTATTGATTGATTGATTGAAAACGTATTAACAGATTGCAGAATGGGTACAATACTAAGAGGATGCAGACCAGAAAAATACTTTCGTTTTGTTTACATCGGGGTCCCCCATTTTCAATTCATCAGGACATTTATGACATACAATCAATCAAATCAAGGTCAGTGAATACCACGACCACAATAAATGAATGAATGAATGAAAACTTTATTTAACAGATTGCAGAATGGGTACAATACAGTACGGCTCAATATACACAATTGTTAAGGGGATGCAGACCTGAGAAAGACGTTTGTCTTGTTTCCATCAGGGTCCGCCATTTTCAATTCATATAGACATTTATGACATACACAACATACATGACATTTATGGCATAGGGACATATAGGTATTTAGTACTGATACATTTGTGACATAAACGGTATTCAAATATACAGTACTGTTACCCCTAGATCCTGACAGAGTATATACATATGATGGGGAGGGGACTGTACATTAGGAGGGGGTGGGTGGGTGGGGAGGGAATATATACATGCGGTGGGGAGGAGGCTGTCTATTAGGAGGTGGTGGGGGTTTTGGGCATTTACGGTGGCCAGTTTCGAATTGCAGCCTCCCGTAGGTGCTCTTTAAGAGCGGTTTTGAATGTGGGTAGGGATTCACATTCCTTTACAGCTTTGGGTAGGGCGTTCCACATTGATGTGGCATAATTGCGAAACGTATTTAGTCCCTTGTTTGAGCGGAATCTGGGTTTAACATGATTTGTTGAGCTTCCTCTGGTGTAGTGGTTGTGGTATTCACTGACCTTTGGGAAGTATTTTGACATGTACATGGGTACCTTAGTCGTATTGTGTATCTTGTAGACCAGGCCCATTGCAAGTTGCTGTACTCTGTCGTCTACTCTAAGCCAGGGGTTCCCAAACTTTTCAGGCCAGGGCCCAGAAAATAAGGCGTCAGAGAGCCGCGGCCCAATGCACATCGTCGGGTTTTTTTTTTTCTTTTTTTTTTTTTGCCAGGCGACCGATTTTTTAAGCCAAATATCACTTCAATCCTATTAAGTTAGTTCAAGTTAGTTATTCATTTATATGTGCTATTTATGAGAGGGCTAACTTGTTGCAAAATAATAATGATAATAATAATAGCCTCATTAAAATACTATTGTTGCTTCGGTTGTTTTCAGCGTTTTATGTGCATAATCTGTTATTTAGTTTGAAATGTTCGTTGAAATAAGTAGATTTTTCGTTTTTGTTTATTTATTAAGTTAATATAAAACCATATAGTCACATTTTAGAATACAACTAGAAACACTGTCCTGGCCTGCTTCTAAGTGCAGTGGCCTAAAAAAAAAAAAAAAAAAAAATTTTTTTTTTTAATTTAAAAAAAAAAAAATTTAAATCATCTCGCGGCCCATCCGTGGCTGCTCGCGGCCCACCTTTGGGTCGCGACCCCGACTTTGGGAACCACTGCTCTAAGCCATCCTAGGTTGTCAAAGTGGGCAGGGGTGAGGTGGGTTCTGGGGGTAAGGTCAAGTAGTAGTCTGACCAGTTTGTTTTGTGATGTTTGTAATTTTGTTTTAAGCGCCTTTGAGGTGCTTTGGTACCATGAGGTGCACGCATAGTCGTAGTACCCTTGAATGAGTGCTCCTGCCAGAGTCTTCAGGGTATTCAGGGTATTCTTGTTTACCAGAGAGGAGATCCGGTACAAGAATCTAGTTCGTTGGTTGACTTTTTTTATTACATTGGATGCCATTTTGTCACAGGAAAGATTTGCCTCTAGGATGGAACCCAGGTAATTTCGTCTTTCCTTGTGACAATATTGTCACCCACTGCAACTGAGAAGCCGTCGGTCTTGCTGAGTTTGTTATTTGAACCGAAGAGAATGGACTCTGTTTTGCCCATGTGTAATGATAGTTTGTTATCAGCGAGCCATATGCAGATTTTGCCGAGTTCCGAGCTGAGGGTTTTTTCAACCTGCAACTTGTTCTTGTCAGAGACCAGCAGGGCTGAGTCGTCCGCAAACAGGAACAAGTTGCAATCACAGGCTGACGACATGTCATTTGCATAAATTAGGAAGGAAGCTCAACAAATCATGTTAAACCCAGATTCGGCTCAAACAAGGGAGTAAACACGTTTCGCAATTATGCCACATCAATGTGGAACGCCCTACCCAAAGCTGTAAAGGAATGTGAATCCCTACCCACATTCAAAACCTACGGGAGGCTGCAATTCGAAACTGGCCACCGTAAATGTCCAAACCCCCCACCCCCTCCTAATAGACAGTCTCCTCCCCACCGCATGTATATTTCTCTCCCACCCACCCACCCCCTCCTAATGTACAGTCCCCTCCCCATCATATACTCTGTCAGGATCTATGGGTAACAGTACTGTATATTTGCATATCGTATGTCACAAATGTAACAGTACTAAATACCTGTATGTCATGTATGTCCCTATGCCATAAATGTCATGTATGTTGTGTATGTCATAAATGTCACTATGAATGAAAATGGGGGACCCTGATGTAAACAAGACAAACGTCTTTATCTGGTCTGCATCCCCTTAACAATTGTGTGTATTGGGCCGTACTGTATTGTACCCATTCTGCAATCTGTTAAATAAAGTTTTCATTCATTCATTCATTCATTCATTCATTCATTCATTCATTCATTCATTCATTCATTCATTCATTCATTCATTCATTCATTCATTCATCATCCCTGATTCCCTCTCTCTCGCAATCTCTCCAACCGCACGTCTCAACCGAGCCTGGTCAGGGGGGAGGGGCTAGGCCCAATGTGGAGTGACGTCCCCTCTCCGCCAATCAGCGCGCGGTCTGTCGCGGCCACGGGCTTTCCCCGTGTGAGGCAGCTATTGGCTGTTTATTTCCAAAGAGGCGGGGCGTGGGGTGCCGCGTGACGCAGATGTAGCTGATTGGTCCAGCCCTCCCTGACGTCACCAGGAAATACGGAAATGCCATGCAATGTCTCGTCCTAGCCACCAGGGGCACCACACTCCATGCTTCACCTCGTTGTCATTGTCTGTTGCTATAACGAGCTAACGCTGCTAATCTCTAACGTTAACTCTCTGAACAGATCTAGATGCAGTGATCGTGTAAAGAACGGATTAACTGCAGCTGCTGGAGACACATCTGAACTAAGGAGGAGTCGAGACTGGCCGTAACCTTCAGAGTGTTGTGAAAGTGAGATGAAGAAACACAAAGCAGGTTTGTTTAATCAGAAGGTCCTTTGGACATTATTCTTTGATCAATATGTTCCCGTTTGTGATTACGGTATTTCACAATTGCCTAACCATTAATAATAATGTACCCAACAGTTAGACCAGCGATGCTGCCATAAATAAAACATTAGATGCGACATTACGCCATAAATCATGGGATAACCGTCCGCCATCTTACCTGGATATTGTTTATGCAGCAACTATGTTTGTCGGCTGTGCAGCCTAGTTACTGTACTAACATGATCAGAGAGACTAGTGCAGCCTAGTTACTGTACTAACATGATCAGAGAGACTAGTGCAGCCTAGTTACTGTACTACTACTAACATGATCAGAGAGACTAGTGCAGCCTAGTTACTGTACTAACATGATCAGAGAGACTAGTGCAGCCTAGTTACTGTACTAACATGATCAGAGAGACTAGTGCAGCCTAGTTACTGTACTAACATGATCAGAGAGACTAGTGCAGCCTAGTTACTGTACTAACATGATCAGAGAGACTAGTGCAGCCTAGTTACTGTACTAACATGATCAGAGAGACTAGTGCAGCCTAGTTAAATGGGGGACCCTGATGTAAACAAGACGAAAGTCTTTCTCTGGTCTGCATCCCCTTAACAATTGTGTGTATTGTTGAGCTGTACTGTATTGTACCCATTCTGCAATCTGTTAATAAAGTTTTCAATCAATCAATCAATTACTGTACTAACATGACCAGAGAGACTGAGGAGGCTGGGATCACTTTATACACATGAGTATGGAGGAGATTAGATCACACAAGGCTCAACTACTCTCTTTCTAACACACACACACATGCACACACAAGACACTCTGACGTCACGAGACCGCCGCCATCTTAGTTTTGCGGACAACCAGCAAAAGTGAGCTCCGTTTTTAAAAAGTAGTAACATATAAACATGAAAAAGGCATGTAGGCTACTTGAAGCCTCCAGTGCACACCAGTGGAGGCTGCTGACCAATTTTTTAGGTGAAGCACAAATTATTATATTATATTATATATTAAATTATATTTTTTAAACATCCCCAACGCTGCAACACCCCCATTCCTCCCAGGTGTCAGGCTCCTCATTCGCTTCCATTCATTTTGGGGACCATGTTTAAATATCATACTTCTGAAGTATACACAAACTATACTGCTGTGACGATTTCAATAACACAGACCATTCTGAGTCAATGGTATGCAAAACTGTACATTGGAATATCTAACATGTATTTACCACCTTCCTCTGCACGAGGCCACAGATGGGTTTTATGTAACACAAGGACAATGAATGAATGAATGAATTTATTCACACACACACACGATACATTACATGTGAGTATCCTCATGTGATATAACAATGTCGCAAATTGTGTGCATGTGCCAGGTCTCCCAAGAAGCTATTTAAAGCTTTTGGAGGGAGCCTGAACACAGATACAAACAGAATATAAACAACAAAACAATAAACAAAAAACAAAACAAAACAATACAACATGGGTAGGTTTACACATCTCCTTAATAATTATGTGTATTGAGCCGTACTGTATATTGTACCCATTCTGCAATCTGTTAAATAAAGTTTTCATTCATTCATGCCTTTTGAAAAGCTAGTCGACAATATCTCCTTCCTCCATTGCAACGCTATCTACACAGGGTACAAAATAGTTACACGCCCAGCGCCACAGGCGTGTAGATTTAATGTTTGGCCGTCATAAATTAAGGCCTGGGCGCCATCTGGCGGCCAACAAAATCCACTGCATGGGTCGGCATTAATATGATGCAGGGAGTAGCCTCCAGCTGAGCGGGAGAAATGTCGTGGGAGCGGGTGGAAGTTGCCCAATCTGGAACAATCTCCGGGGCTGCAGCTGGACCCTATTGGATGCGGGCGTGGTGAGTTGAAACGAAAGTGAAACTGTGTGTGTGTGTGTGTGTCACGTGTCCGTTCTAATGTTTACAAACAATGAACCTTTAAATGTAAATGAGATGCGCTCTACTCACGAGATCAAGTTTGTAACATGAGGCACGCACATGAGGTCTGTCTTCATCCGTTCTTTAGCCTACAAAAAAACCCTGCAATCGTGTTTTTGATTGTGCTCTGATATTTAATTTTGCATTTGATTTGACCAAATATGTGGAGGCATATTCCCGGAGTAGCTCCCCCGGGTCCCCCCTCAAAATTAAGAAAAACAGGCGACAACATTAACGTTGACGAGTCCGTTGCTACCACCAGCACCACCGATAACACTGCACCTGCTACTAGCGTCGGTGTTGTTAGGAAATTTAGCCAGAAATGGTACACATCTGATTCCGGGAAACCACGAGAATGGCTTAAATTTGAGGGGGGGGGTAATGTTTTGTATACCATGTCGTGCCAAAGCAACGGATAAAAGAAAACGAAATTCATTTGTCATCGGGACGTCGGTGATGAAACTGGAAGCCATCAAAAGCCACGAGACGTCACGCTGTCACAGGGAGGGACTGCTCCGTTAGATACAAAGCACAGTCTACTCCGCTCCTGGCTGCTCCGACTGTACGACTGTTGACCAAGCTGTCAGAGTCGACTCTGGCTAAAATGCGGATACTATTCCGTAACGCCCATGCTATAGCGAAAAAATCAAGACCATACAGGGACTTCGCCTGGATGTGCGAGTACGTTTATTGTGTTTTTTTTATGACGTTAGTCCAGCATGTTCATATTGGTGTGTCGGCTTTCACTTTCAGCTAATTATGGTTGTAAAGCCTACCCAGTGGAATTGTTTACATAACAATGCATGATCACCAAGACAAAAACATTTCTCAATTAAATGATCAGAGAATTAATTTAGAATGGTAATTCAAACTTGATATGAAAATGTTACAATTAACTATAATTTGAATATTCAATAAAGGCCAATGTATGTACATTTGTATCTTAATATGGAGCACATCAGGGCACAGGTCTTTGTGGAGCCTGTTCACTTCAGACCAGGACAGGTTGACCACATTTCCCTCTTGGTATAGTGTTGTTTTTATTATATAGTAATAATAACACATGGCGATATACTAAAAAGCTATTTATAATTTTTGGCTGGTAAAAAATCTGGATGGCTGGTAGTTTTTAAAATCTACCTAGTCAAAAAGTTAAGTTTGTTCCCTGTATCTACAGTACTAGAGAATTCAAAGTGCCCGCAAGGCGATGACGTTGTTGTTGTTGTCACATTTAGCTTTTATCACAGGTGTATATATATTAGAGATGTTCCGATACCATTTTTTCCTTTCCGATCCGATTCCGATACCTAAGCTTTGGGTATCGGCCGATACCGATATTTATCCGATACCAGTGCATACATAAAAAAAAAAAAAAACGATATTATATAAATTTTTTATAAATATAATTTTTTTTTTTTTTTTTTTAACAAATACTGTTTTATATATACTGTTTTTTAGTCATAACTAGAAAGTAATGGTATTTATTCAACAACAGGTGATTGTATAGATTTGTATTAGTATCATTAATCAATGAGTATGGGCATGCATTAAAGCATTCCGTCTCCAGACAGATTTCCGTCAATTTGATTGGGGAGATCCGTCCATTTGATTCGCAGTCTGACGGAAGTATTTGCATGATTTGTAGATGCATACAGATTGAAACAAAATTGAGCCAATCAGAGGCGCCAAATATGGAAAAGGGCTTTTTTTCCCTATCGCGCCAAGCAGTCATCATCACTCAGCGACTCGAGAGACGGGTCGCCTTTTTTGCAGCCTCACGCGTCAACTGCTTGTTTACCAACGTCACAGCCACCACGCTGCTTGCACTCGCTGCTATATACCGATTAGCTAACGTTAGCTTAATAGCGTCTGTTAAATGGAAGGAGTAAGCCGGCCACTAAAAAGAGAACCCACCGCGGGGTTCTCAGATGAAAAGGATAAGCGGGACCACCTAACAAAAAGTTTCGAGAGGAGAGGACGTTTGAAGAGACTGGCTAGGCAGCGCTACTGGGGGCTGTAGTGGTGAGTTAACTTGTTCCGTGTGCCGCAACGATGTCAAAAAGAAAAACAGAAACAACACGTTTGTCATTGTCGTGTTACTTCACAGTACAATATGTGAGTCCCCTGCTGTGGTTGTGAGTATACGTTTATTAGCTTAACTCCGTAGCAACATCACACAGGTGTATCGGTAGACAGTCTCCTCCCCACCGTATATATTCTCTCTGTCAGGATCTATGGGTAACATTACTGTATATTTGCATATCGTATATGTCACAAATGTAACAGTACTATATACCTGTAGTATGTCCCTATGCCATAAATGTCATGATGTCAATGTCATGCATGTCATAAATGTCACTGAATTGAAAATGGGGGACCCTGATGATGTAAACAAGACAAACGTCTTTCTCAGGTCTGCATCCCCTTAACAATTGTGTGTATTGAGCCATACTGTATTGTACCCATTCTGCAATCGGTTAAATATTGATTGATTGTTATAACGGATTGCAGAATGGGTACAATACAGTACAGCTCAATACACACAATTGTCAAGGGGTTGCAGACCAGAGAAAGACTTTCCTCTTTACATCAGGGTCCCCCATTTTCAATTCATCATAACATATATGACATACATGACATACAGATAGATAATACTGCTACATCTATACATTTATGACGTACCAGATTTACACAGTATTGTTTGTGATACAATAAGAGTCTAAAAAAGAGAGCATATACATTTGACGAAGAAACTGTACATTGGAGGAGGTTGGGTGGAGGGGGGGGGGGACTGTACATTGGAGGTGGTTGGGGAGGGAAGGGTTGGGTAGGCGGGGTGGGGGGGTAACTGTACATTGGATTATCGACGAAACCGAAACAAGTAGGCTCCCTTAAAACGCCAACGCTATTAAAAAGAAATACAGTGGAGGTTAAAATAAGAATATGACTTGGCCTGAAAAAAATTTCAGTCAGGAGATTTTTTTTTGCTTTAATCCCTGGGGCTTCAGCACTGCAGATATACCCTACTCCAATGATCCACACGGACATTATACGTTGCTGCACTCGCTACCCACTGGCTCTGCAGATATACCCTACTCAGTCTGTCTACAAGGCTCCGTTCAGTAGCAGTCGCATCTGTTGTGATTTTTGCACAATAAATATTCAACATTCTCTTTTGAGACTCCGCCTCAGACTCTTATCATTTGGCACTAAAAGCTAAACATTGTCGCCGATATGGCTGTCCGCAACATGTCATTAATTGTGTACGCGACGTGCAATTGTGCAATGACAACGTTACCGTTAGCTAGCATGAGCTACCGGTATATGGGAAGACCATAGAAGACTGTAACGTTACTGGTGACATTGTGATTTAACTTGGAATACTCCTTTGCCAACTTGCTGTAATTTGCTTGCAGGTCTGCAGCCATTATTGCTGGATTATATGAATAGCCCCAACTTTAGCCAAGGTAATGTTAAAGCTAGCTTTCGGTTAGCTGTTCAATGCTAATAGTAATAACACCAGCCACCAAGCGAACCCATGAGCTCTCCGTCAACACCGCTCTGTCGGGACGATGACATTTAAGAAAGTATCTGCTGTTAAAATGACAAATGGCATTGACACTTTAATCGATTAAGCACACGTTTGTTTTATAATGCTTACTCAACAGACCACAGTGTTGTTGATAAATTACGTCATATGGTATCGGAGCGCAGCATTAGAGGGTACTCGCCGATACCGATACCAGCATTTTAGCCAGTATCGGCGGCTTTTCCGATACTCGTATCGGTATCGGAACAACTCTAATATATATATCATCAAACGATGCACAATAAGTTCATGAACAATAACAAAACACTCCACCCTGGGCCTGATAGCTGCGGTGGTAGCCCTTTAGCTACGTTAGCTCCAACAAGTTATCTTCCTGAGATAAAAATTATTTTGTAAACAAGCTGCAGAGCCGCAGTATGGCACAAGAGAAACCATTATCTGATTGGGCCACAATGCTGTCAATCATGCTAGCTGCAGAGCCGCAGAGCAGCAAAAGAGAAACCATTAGCTGATTGGATAACAAGGCTGTCAATCATTCAATCCCCCATTCAATGGCAAGAGTTAAACTGCACAGACCGTGCTTAGATGACATTAATAGCCTATTTTGATTGGCTATTATTTATTTAAATTGGGTCAACCTGTGCAGATATTCTGCACGAATATTACTGCAGTCATTACTGCAGCGCAGGCCTGCTCAGAGCTGTACATTTTGGCCATTTTTGAAAAAAAAAAATGCACTGGCATTTTTTACAGAGAAACTTTTCTAATAAAAAAAAATTAAATAATAATAATAAAAAAAAAGAAATATATATATATGTAAATTAATAATAATTATGAATTATGAGTGAATTTGTATTTCACGTGTTGTCATAGAGCACACCTGGGCATTGTATGGCCCGCGAAAGATTACATGATGATAATTTTTTTTTTTTTTTTTTTTTTTTTTTTTGTAACTTTTTTTTTCATGTCAACGTTCACACGCACAATATACGCTTACCTAGGATTTGACTTGATTCAACAACAAAGCAGTCGGGGCAAGCCGAAAATGGTCGAAAGTGTGGTTATTTGAAGTTTGGATTTCTTTTTTCACAACTGAGGTAGGTAGATTACATTTTTGGAGACTAAAGTACAGAAAAAGGGTACCGTTGGGTACCGGTATCGATTCACAGGTACCGGTACCGTATCGGTTCAAATGTGAACGGTACCCATCCCTACTGAACACACTGCAGGGCAAGGGCATTTTTGCTCATGAAATGCATAGCCATGTGAAAGCCTTCATGACAAAGTTGCAATTAATTTCAAGGCAACTAGGCAGCAACAATCTCAAACACATGAAAACCCTGAAAGAAGTCAAACCATCAGCTGATCACCGGCACAGGTACTCATCCATGTTGGGAGCATTGCATGATGAATTTTCAAGATTTCAAAAAGGTTGAGGATGAAATGCAGCTGGTTTCCTCTCCCTTTACCTGCAGTGTTGATAGTGCACCCACTGATGTTCAGCTTGAACTCATTGACCTGCAGTCTGATTCACTACTGAAAGAGCACTTTAAGTCAGCATCACTGCTAGAGTTCTACTCTGCTCTCAAGGAGGAGAACTTTCCAAACATGAGAAGACATGCTCAGAAGATGTTGGTTCTCTTTGGATCCACCTATATGTGAACAGACATTCTCAGTCATGACGTTTACCAAGTCCAGGTACAGATCCTCTCTCACTGATGAACATCTGGCAGCTGTGCTTCGCATCTCCACCTCAGACATGCAACCTGACTTTGATGGACTTGTTAAAGCTCAACAGAGACTGGATTTATCACACTGAATGAAAAAAAAGAGCTGAAGAACACTAAAATGTGGAAATATAACAAGTGAAATGGGACACTTGATATTTTTTTTTTCTTTTTTTTGCACAGTTCTGAAAACATTAAACGTTTAATATAGGCATGTAAAGTAAAAAAGGCTACTGGGACACTTTTCTTTACACTGTTCAGTGACATGTCTTGCTTATTTTGGCTATAAGATGATGTGATGTCTTTAGAAAGCTAAGAAAATCCTTGTTTCAATAGTATATGAAACTCAAAATAATAACTTTATTTGTATAGCACTTTTTCATACATGCCCTTTGTTATTAATGTTTCACATTTTGTTTATCATTTTGGAAATAAATTCTATTTGAATAAATGATATTTTTGAAAGCTAACCTCACCTTTTAATTGCCAAATAATAACATACACTATTACCAGGGGTCAAAACAATGCCATTTACTGCTTTTTATATAGAAATAAAATGTATATTATGCATAATTGAGTTTGGAATTTTGGCCCGACCCTCCAACATATTTTCAGTTGCTCATTCGGCCCCCCGGGAAAAATAATTGCCCACCCCTGTCATAGAGAAACCTCCACTGGTGCACACGTACACTGAGAATGGACTATATGGCGAAGTAGCTAGTGTAATGTTTCTGTTCTGGCTGTCACTCTTAGTGTCTAGCAGAAAGAATTGAATGTCCACACGATGACAATATAGCTGAAGGTTCTTTACTTCCACACTTTGGGTTAACTTGCATACATCCAACTGGCGGGCACCGTATCTGACGTCATTAACATGAGTCTGGGCTAAACCAACATATGGGTGAAACTATTATTCCAGGATACCACAGCTAGCAGCTAACATTCATCTGCTGTTTACAGCCTCACAGCCAATAATAAATGTACGTTATAATATTTGTTCCTTATTCTCACCTGTTATGAAATGGGTAGAGCAGATATACGTATGATTTGACTTGGGGGACCAGTGTCTGCTTTGATCGACTCTCCCGTCTGCATCTACGTGTGCCCTCTTGATAGCCACCAGCCACTTTTCCTCTGTGATGCCTCAGCTGGTAAATTATATAAAACTTGCGATTTTGATTTAGTTATTAGTACAAAACGTAACACAGCAGCTATTTGGCATTGTGATGCACTGAATAAAATTACCCTTGATTGTAGGGGTGGACGGTATGGTATAAAATTCATATCACGGTATAATTTGAAGCATAGACGGTAACGGTATATATCACGGTATCAGTGTTTCCGTTAGAATAATTTATTTTGCCTGATAGGCAGGCTATATAAATAATGACATCCTCAAGGCATGTAGATTTATAATATTTTAACTTAAAACTAGGCTACTTTAGCGTATACAGTCCAAATTAAATAAGTCCCGAGTCGAGACTCCGCGCTGCTCCCAACGAATCCCAATAGGATGCAACTGCAGAGCCGCAGAGTAGGGGCACTTTCAGGTCCGGTCACAGGCCCGGCTCAACGGCGCCCCCCACCCAACGGCTGAAATGCCAATGGCTGAATTGGAGTACTGCACTGTGCCGGTACAGATGGGTGGGTTATGGTGGATTCTGCGGCTCTGCAGCTGCATATGCTTCTCACAAAATCCAGCATCCAGCTCGCGCTGCCCAGCCGTCAGTGACTCAGAACACTACACATATCATAATGTTCACAGCAAACTGTAGTTGATCACCAGGTATGTTTTATTAACGTAGAATAATTCATATAAGAAAAACGATAGGGAAATCTCTTACCTTTCTCCACTGGTTAAAAATGCCAGGAACTGAAATTGAAACTTGCTGTGCGCCGTGGTGATATGTGTTTATTATGAAATGACAATTGCGTGTTGACACGCCCACTGCGCGAAGCCTCCTAAATAACTTTTTCCAGTTTGCACATATCTATTATCTATGACTAATTCTATTTTTTTTTTTTTTTTTTTTTTATATTTTTGCACAAATCTTACAAATATTCAAAGATATATTTCAACAGCATAATATGCAAATTCCAAGATTTTTTTTTCTTTTTCGTATAGACATAAAACATACAAAAGACTTATACAGACATACCAAAAACAGAAATGGAAATTATAAAAAATACTTACAAAAAAAAACATTACTATATGTGCATATATAACCAAGATGCATATACGTTAATGCATATACATATATAATACAATATAAAGTATAGGTACCATCAGGTCGGATCCCATTTTTCACCTTCATCATTGATAATACTGAAACCCCACCTTAATCATTCATCCCCAGACCGCTCAGTCAGGTGTAGAAAACTGTCCCATACCTCAGCGAAGATATCCTCTCTTCCTGCAACTCTATATGTCACCCTTTCATATGATGCTGTCCGGAACATTAGTTCCATCCATTCTTTAAAAGTAATATCAACAGGTGATTTCCAATGTCGTAATGCAATTCTACATCCTGATATCATGGCCATTCTATACCACATTCCCCGGTATTTAGGCAGTTTAATCCCTTTCGGTACTATACCCAAAACACATGCCATTGGGGCGTTATTTATCTTCACATTCAGAACCTTACTTAGGAACCTCACAATTTGATCCCACATTTTCCGGACCTTCTCACATTCGTACAGCATGTGCAGTAAAGTGCCTGTCTCCTTCTCACATCTCCAGCACATGTCACTGTCCCTTAATTTCAGTCTGGCCAGTTTACTAGGCGTCCAATAGCTTCTGTTCAACACTTTGTAAAAAATAAGTTGTGATTGTGCCTCCCGCGAGAATTTACCCCATTTGGATACCAGCTTTTCCCACATTTCCTCAGTAATATCCTCACGTACATCGTTCTCCCAGCTCAGCCTCAGACCCGCCAACTTGGGTGCATTGTATTCTCTTATAACATCATAGAATCTTGACGCACCGCCTTTCCTACGCCATCCTTTATAAAATATTTCTTGAATTGCAGTAATCGGGCCACACTTTGGCCCTCCCATTGATGACGATATACAATGTCTAATCTGTAGGAATTTATAGAAGTTTTTATTATCTATACCAAAATCCTCTTTAATATCCTCAAAAGGTAAAACCCCATCTTCCCCGGCTATATCGCCTAGTACATGTATCCCCCTTTTAATCCAGTCGTCCCATATGACTGATTTCTTACCAATCGTTAGTTTTTATTATACCATATAGAGGCTCTTGTAGTCAGATATGGGCTATCACCAGTCAGCCTGTGCGACTGATTCCAAGTTTCCCTGGCAAACGCCATTAGAGGGTTCTTAAGAGGTATAGGTCTGTCTGATTGTGTCAGAAAGGATTCCAGAGACGAGGGATACACCATTTCCTCCTCTATCTTGACCCAAGCAGGTGCCTCCTCAGTCGAGTGATTCAATTTGGAGAGCTGGGAGAGCGAGAACGCATAGTGATACCAGTCTAGCTTAGGCAGGGATAAGCCGCCATTTTCCTTTGCTGCATACATTTTGGCCCGACCAAATAGTGGCCTTTTGCCCCCCCACAAATATATATTAATGACTTTGTCATACTGTTTGAGTAACTGGGTCGGGAGAGTCAGCGGCAGCATA
The DNA here is from genome assembly GCF_963971535.1 of Notolepis coatsorum. Lineage (NCBI taxonomy): Eukaryota > Metazoa > Chordata > Actinopteri > Aulopiformes > Paralepididae > Notolepis > Notolepis coatsorum. The sequence continues at coordinate 102,666,777 of NC_140176.1, forward strand.
TATAGGATATAATTTAATTTGGGAGCCAATATCATTTTTACTAAGTTTATCTTCCCCAGGAGGGACATATTCATCTTGGCCCAATTCTGGGTCAGAGCACTAATGTGTTTGATTATAGGGGCAATATTGGCTTGCATTAACTCTTTCAGACCTGGGATCAGCTTTATTCCTAGGTATATCAATCCTGACGGCATCCATCTGTATTTCCAGCCCCTCCTGATAGCAGGGGGACAACATTTAGAGAGAGGCATTGCTTCTGACTTGCTCCAGTTGATAGTGTATCCAGATATTTCGGAGAAGGACTCGATAATAGTTCCCATGACCCCAGCTGCTGTTTGGGGATTGCTGGATACCAATAAGATATCGTCCGCATATAAAAATAATTTATGTTCTACCTGCCCCGCTATTACCCCTTTGATGTCTTGATTAGTCCTTAGTGCGATAGCAAGTGGTTCGAGGAAGAGCGCAAACATTTGGGGAGAAAGCGGCGAACCTTGCCTCGTCCCCCGCCCTAGGTTAAAGGGCGAGGATACGATCCCGTTGGTCAATACTGATGCCATCGGATTTGTGTATAACAGTTTTACCCACCCAGTAAACGATGGTCCGAACCCGAAGCGCTCTAGCGTGTGAAATAAGAATGCAAATTCCACCTTATCAAAGGCCTTTTCGGCGTCCAATGAGAAGGCCACTGTAGGTTCTGTATCATTCCTGACCTTCCACATTATGTGTAGGAGTCTGCGGATATTATCAGCTGAGTTTCTCCCCTTCACAAAGCCCACTTGATCTGAATGCACCAAAGTTGGTAGTACATCTTCTATTCTATTCGCAAGTATCTTTGCCAATACTTTTTCTTCCAAATTGCTCAGGGATATAGGCCTATAGTTTCCACAGTATTGAGGGTCTTTGCCCTTTTTCTGTAATAACGTAATAGTGGCCGATCTCAAGCTAGTGGGCAATCCCCCTTTTAACAATGAATCTTGATATACTTTTAATAGTCTCGGAGCGATTATATCACTGAATTGTTTGTAGAAATCGGGAGTAAACCCGTCGTCTCCTGGTGCTTTACCCAATTTAAGGCTGTTGATTGCCGCATGTATTTCCTCTATCGAGACCCCCCCTCCATTGATTTTACTTGTTGTTTCGATAACGACGGTAATTTGATTTTGTCAAAGAACGCGTCCATTTTTATCTGATCCACCGCATTCTGTGGGGTATATAAATCCTGGTAGAAGCACCTGAAAACATTATTAATTTCCTTTTTGTCTGTAATAATCTTGTCATCTTTATTACGAATTGAGGATATAATATTTTGATTTTGCATTTGTTTAACCCGATTCGCTAGTATTTTACCCGCTCTCTCCCCTTGTTCATAATATCTTTGGTTGGTCCTAAATAACGCATATTCAGCCTTCTTTTGATATATGTTGTTCAATTCGTATTTGGATTTGTTTAGGTTTCTCCACGTTTCTGGGTCTGGTTCGACATGTGCTGTTTCGAGAGTACTTTAATTTCCTCATCTAACGCTGTAATTTCTTGTTTCTCTGCCCTTTTTAGTATTGCACCGTATTGTATGAGTCGTCCTCTCATGTAAGCTTTACATGTGTCCCACATTATGCCACTATCATCTATTGACCCTTCATTAAGTTCCCAGAATTCCTTAAATATAGTTCTAATGTATGCACACGATCCTTCATCATTTAACATCAGGTTATTGAATCGCCATCTCCGAGATCGTTGCCCTTCCTCCATGGATGTGATCACTAAATCAACCGGAGCATGGTCAGATATTACAATGTTCCCTATCCCAGTATCTGCTACTTGTTCTACCAGTGCGCTAGATATCAGGAAATAATCTATTCTAGAGTATGAGGAATGCGGGTGAGAGTAAAACGTGTAGTCTCTTTCCTGTGGGTTCATAACCCTCCAAATATCCACTAGACCCAATTCCTCTATCAGTACACCAACCGCCAGTCTCCCTGCGTTGTCAGCGGTCCTGGGTTGATACGATTTGTCCATTAAGGTGTTTCCAACCAGGTTGAAGTCCCCCCCTATGATTACGTTGCTATTCCCTATTTTCCTGATCACCTCACATACTTCATGGAAAGTCTGAGGATGACCCGTTGGGCGCATATATATTAGCTAAGGTAGTCCTCTGTCCCTCCAAATCAGCATCCAGTATAACCCATCTTCCCTCATCATGTGAGAAACTATTGTGCACCTTTACATCTATGTTTTTTCTCACCAATATTGCCAACCCCCTCTTCCTAGAAGAGAACGTACTATAGAATATTTGTCCCACCCAATCCCTCTTAAGCTTGGCCGACTCCTCCTCATCCAGGTGCGATTCCTGAATTAGTGCAATATCCGTCTTTTTTTGTTTCAAGAGCGTCAGTATCTTTTTTCTCTTAATGGGATGATGACATCCGTCTATATTCCACGATACTATTTTAATCAGACCCATATTCCTCGTAATGTACCTCCCCTGTGCAATCCAGGACGTAGTACCTCTATGTCTGGGGCGCAATTAGAGATGTTCCGATACCATTTTTTCCTTTCCGATCCGATTCCGATACCTAAGCTTTGGGTATCGGCCGATACCGATACTTATCCGATACCAGTGCATACATTAAAAAAATTAAAAAATATTATATAAATTATAAAACGTTTTTTTTTTAATACAGCTACTGTTTTATATATACTGTTTTTTAGTAATAACTATAAAGTAATGGTATTTATTCAACAACAGGTGATTGTATAGATTAGTATCAGTAATTGAAAACTATCTCAATGAGTTCACCCACGGAAAGGTTGTTGGCACATTAGTTCCACACGGACATTATTCGTTGCTGCACTTGCTTCCACAAGAAGGCTCCGTTTAGTACCAGAGGCTCTGTTGTTGTGATTTTTGCACAATAAATATTCAACATTCTCTTTTGAGACTCCGCCTCAGACTCTTATCATTTGGCACTAAAAGCTAAACATTGTCGCCGATATGGCTGTCCGCAACATGTCATTAATTGTGTACGCGACGTGCAATTGTGCAATGACAACGTTACCGTGAGCTATGTTAGCTAGCATGAGCTACCGCTATATGGAAAGACTGTAACGTTACTGCCGGTGACATTGTGATTTAACTTGGAATACTCCTTTGCCAATTTGCTGTACTTTGCTTGCAGATCTGCAGCCATTATTGCTGGATTATGTGAATAGCCCCAATAGCCAAGGTAACGTCAAAGCTAGCTTTCGGTTAGCTGTTCAATGCTAATAACACCAGCCACCAAGCGAACTCATCAGAGCTCCCCGTCAACAGCGCTGTCGGGACAATGGCATTTTAAGAAAGTATCTGCTCTGCTGTTAATGGCAATTGACACTTTAATTCACGGTCGATTAAGCACACGTTTGTTTTATAATGCTCACCCAGCGAAGTATGAGTATATAAAGTATCTACAGAGCCCAACGTCCGCAGTGTTGTTGATAAATTACGTCATGCTATCGGAGCGCAACATTAGAGGGTACTCGCCGATACCGATACCAGCATTTTAGGCAGTATCGGCGGCATTTCCGATACTGGTATCGGTATCGGAACAACTCTAGGCGCAATCTCCCACATTTCTATATCTAGAACCTGAGACTGTGAAGATATATATACAATAGTATAGTACACAATGAAATAAAAAAGAACATATAAAAACATAAATACATTTCCCCCCCCCACATTTACCCAAGCTACGTTCGATAGGATCCCAGATAGAACAATTGTACCGAGGGTGAGATCTATACTCACCCGTGCACCTTGGTCCCCCTCGACTAACAGAGGAGTGCATCTGGCACAAGGCAGGTTGCCCAAAACTGTGCCCCTACTATTTTGTATACCCTGATGTAACGTATGGCTCACACTGTAATCTATATACAGTGCGATCAATTCAACTGAACTTGTCAAAACGGTAACGTTTTTTCTTTCCCCCTCTTCCAACAATTAACATTTGTATACCTCTTAGATATATATTGGTAGTACATTGTAACTTCTATGACATAGCCATAATGGACTGTGGTTCATTTCGTTATACTTTTTCTTTATCCATCCGGGATATTTCCCCTCCCACATTTTTAGCATACTCTCCTATTCATTGCCCTCTATTCTCATTTCACATCTTTCTTTTCCTTTTTTTTTTAATCGCTTATTTTTTAATCACTTTTTTTTATTTATATATACATATTGGCATTTTGTGATGTTATTTATTCTATGACGATGCCCCTGTGACTTATCTGTATCCATGCGCTTCATGAACTTTATCTTAATTGTCCGCCTCCGACTGTCCCCGTCTGAATCCCTGTAGTTTCTCCCGGTATCCGTGATGTCCATTGCCCTGCTGTGCGGGGCCTTCAGTCCCCGTCGCCTGCATGTCGTCCCCCGGTCCCCGGTTTCTTCCCACTGTCTGCCAGGTAGACAGCCGCAGTATCTCCTCTCGATCCGGGTCGGTAGTCGGGTTCACCACGGTGATCTTGAATCCACGTTTTGCCATATCCGCCGTCGCCTCCGCTGCGCTCTGGTACAGGCGGGTGCCATCCTCGTAGAATACCCTCATCTTCGCTGGATACGGTGTCTGGAACTTGAGATTCTTCTCCTTCAATATTCTCTTGGCCTCGGCATATTCTCCTCGCTTCTTCAGTATTTCAGTGGGGAAGTCATGGTCGACATAGAAGCGTTCGTTGTCACATGAGACGTTTTTCTTCTGCCACGTTCGGCGTATTATCTCTTCCTTCATTTTGTAACTCCCAAACTTAACCACGATTGACCGTGGCTTCAGCTGCGGGTTGTTAGGCCTTGGGGCCAATGCTCGGTGTGCTCGTTCGATACGAAGGTCCATGTCATGAGGCAGGCCGAGTGCGTCCTTAAACAGGCCGTCTAGAAATCCATGCATGTCCTTTCCCTCTTTCTCCTCTGGGATACCATACACCCGCAGGTTCTCTCTCCTCGTTCTGCCCTCTTGGTCGAGCAGTTTAGCCTCCATGTCGGCCTGCCTCTGTATCAGTTTCTTGATTAAAACCGTCGCCGCATCGAGCACATTTTCATTTTCTCCGATTCTCCCCTCCGTTTCACCCAGCCTGTCGTTCATTCTGTTCATATCATTCTTTATTTCCCGAAATTGACGCTCATTGTCTCTTCTGAAGTCTTTGAGCTCCTTGTATATGTTCAACAGCGTGGCCTCTCGTTCAGTCATCGTCGCCATCTTTTCCTCCCGTTACGTCGCCATTCTCTGCCATTCCGTCGTCCTTTTCGGTTGTAATCGTGTTCGCCCTACGTCTCGTGATAGCCCCTTCTTTCATCCCTATTAAATATATACCCTGGTGCTGTTAATAAATGTTTTCCGGGGCTATATCATTTTGCTGTCGGGGAGCTCGCGAGTTAAGCAGCCATGTTCTTCCACGGTCAAACCGGAAGTCAATTCTATCTATTTTTAGGGGCAAATGCGAGTGAAATAGTCGCGCTGTGGTTACATGACGTCATTGCTATTTTAGAGCTGCTCTACCGGTTACAAGGTATAGTCAAAATCCATACCGTAGAGCAAATTCATACCGTTTATACCGTATACCGTTTATACCGTCCACCCCTACTTGATTGTGTTTACTTTGCCGCTTTTCCGATCCGTTTTCTGCACTAAATGAAGCGTTCACAATGTACTCGTGGTGCATGTTTCCCCCCAAGCCATAGTTGCCTAGCAACAACAGACAGGACGTTGACTTCGAGAATATCTCCCGGTCTCTCTTACTATCCCACATGCACACACTCTCTCCCGGTCTCTCTTACTATCCCACATGCACACACTCTCTCCCGGTCTCTCTTACTATCCCACATGCACAAACACACACACATGCATAATTGCATACACATATCAGCCTTCATTCCCAGACATATCTCTTAGAGCCATATGAAATCCGTTTAATTTTTTTCCAAATTCCATAATTTTTTTTTCCAAATTCAGTTTTTTCTGTTTTAATATTTCAGAATTCTGTATTTTGCTTTGTACGCTCATTTTACCATCAGAAATAGTGTCTAATAAGTGGGAATGAATAAATGTCCACAATTTAATAAGATATAACAGTCCATTTAATAGGGCTGTCTTAAATACTTCAAAGCTTCGTTCAATGGGCATGGGATTCGAATATGAAAATAAAATTCGATTATTAAATAAAAATAAAAATCATATATATATATATCTGCCGAGTTGATTTAACTACAACAAGCAATGCTGTTTGTTATTTAAGATGAGGTCGGACTCGGCACTGACAGATTTGTGTTCATTGTGCTGCTTTTATAAAGCCTCAAATGACGGCTTACAATATTTCATGAAAGCAAATCATGTCTAAGATTTAAAAAGGTTTAAACTTTACAGCACTGACCAAGTTGAACAAAGTGCTGTACAAGTCCCACAACATAAAAAAAAATTAAAATTAAAAAATATTATTATTTTAAATTTTTTTTACAGTTGATTCCATTTTGATTGCTCAATTCCGCGATTCCGTCCGCGATTCCGTGAACGCGGATTCCATATGGCTCTAATATCTCTCTACACACACTACCCCACCCCCCTTGCAATTTGTACACATATGCACAAAATACAGCCTTCTCATGTCTATGATCTCCCTTTCTGACACACATGTAACGGAGGTACCGCGTGTCTATCCACAGTCACGATGGACAGTGTAGTAAACTCACTCCCCAGAGGCATCCAGAGTTCACCTCTTGGTATAGCGGTCTGCGATGTTGCCCGCGGCGCCGGAGACCGGGGTTCAACTCCCACTCAGGGCATGTCAAATGAGACCGGTTTCAGTGGTGCCCAGTGACCCGGATGCCCTGGGTGGAGTGAGTTTAGGGGGGTGAGTGTAACGGAGGTACCGCGTGTCTATCCACAGTCACGATGGACATTGTGAAGTGGCTGTGGACGTTAAGGGTTCCTGCAACTAAACTCACCCCCATAGTAGGGCTGCAACTAATGATTATTTTGGTAGTCGACTAATCTGTCGATTCTTTTTTCGATTAGTCGACTAATCTAACGATTATTTTTGTCATTCGATTAGTCGACTAATCTAACGATTATTTTTGTCACACTAGGGCTGGGCGATATGGAAAAAAATCATATCGCGATAACGATATGATAATGTTCAGGCCTGTACACTGCGATGATATCGTCGCGAATTGCCCCTTTAATTGGCCGTTGCGATTGGTAAATATTATCTGGGGGCGGGCTTGCGAGTAGTGCTTTCAAGCCTTGGATTCGCATTTCACTCCTAAATTATCCAAGGCGTGTGATGACGCGATGACGTCACTTACGCGAGCTGAGCAGTGAGCACTCAGCAGGTATGATCAGCGGGAACAATCGACTGAGCACTCACTCTGATAGACTGGCTGATTTAGCTATGAAGAAAAGTAAAGTTAGTATTGCTTCATATTTTCGACGCGTTCGACCTGGCTCCTATAGTGAGCCGAACTGAACTGAACTCAGACACACGGAGAGAGCTGCGGCGTCTGCTCCTCCTCCAGCCCTCTCGCACCCGTGGCTGTTGTAAACACTGGGACCTCGGTGAGCCTGCCAGCCGGCTAGCTACTGATAGCTATCAACAAATGCTCCAGTAAGTCTAGTAGTGCATGATAGCTTGCGTTAGCTTACTGTTCAAAACGAAACGTCCCATTAAACTAAATAGTTCAGATAGCTCCGTCCTGATATCAATGTCTTATAACACTGAGTCGATGCGTATTCGAGCTGAGGGCACGCTGAATATAGTCAATAGGGACCAGCTGCAGCGCCGGAGAATCCTGGCCGTAGCTGGAGGCTACAGTATAGGGCCCAGCTGCAGCTCCGGAGAATCCTGGCCGTAGCTGGAGGCTACTCGGTACACACAGACAGTGGAGCTGGTTGCATATAGCGAGCATTTAGACTTGTTGCGTGGTGGCGATGTCTCGCAGATAATACAACTACAAGTATGATAATATAATATATATATTTTATTTAAAAAAAAATTATATCATTTTTTTTTTTTTAAATCAAAAACAATCGATATAAATAATGGTAAATTGTTATTTAAAAATTTGCCCCTAAAAAATATTTTTTGACCCTAAATTTCTCATTTAGGGGCAAGTGTGCCCCTAGTGAAAAAGCTTAGCGTACAGCCCTGATGTTATCATATTTCTCTATCGATAATTATCGAATTGTTATAAGTATAATTTTTTATTTTTTTTTTAACAACAGATGTATGTTTATTTTGCAGCAATTCTTTGTCATTGCCGCCATCTTTAGTGTTACATCCCCTCACACTCCAGTTCTCAGGCTGCAGCTGGTTTAAAAGCGAAAGTAAACCGGCTTCTCTGCTGGCTGTGGCTCCAGGGGAGTTGAACAGTTCTGGCTCTGCTAGTTTATTTTCGATATTTTGGCGCTTTTTTGGTGGACAAACCACCGCACATGTGCACCGTGACTCGTGACTGGAGTCTACTTCTGCTAGCACACATAGCCTACTGTGTACAGACGGTTTCAAACTGTATTTTAAATTAGAAAGCAAACAAAATAAATGGACAAGAGAAAAATAAATCTCAATTTGGTCAGTATTGTCATTTGGACAAGCAAAGCCATTACTTTAAGTTGCAGGCAAGAAAGACAAGTCTGTCCACTGTCTCTGGTTTTAAAACTGCCCTGTTGCAGGTAAAAAAAAAAAACTATGTATTTATTTATTTCGATATTCGATTAAAATATATCGCGATATTTATCGTTATATCGCCCAGCCCTATGTCACACCCTCAATCTCTGCTTCCTGTGGGCGTGGCTCCTTCTCCAGTGCATGTTTTACCTCACATGCTCAAGTCTGCACACCTGTGAATGTCACCCTGTTGTCCAGTCCCTCTGCCTTAACACTTTGAGTGCCAGCGATGAGATTTCTCGTCTCTCTGTTTAATTAATTTATCCACTCTGGTTGGATGGTGTATATGTATGTATTGTGCTGTATAATGACAATACATTTTAATCGAATCTCATTTTGAAATCGCTACGCTGCCTATGGACACGACAGTGGACAGGTGATTGCATTGCACCATGGTGATCCACTCAACAGGTAGCGATTTCAAAATGAGATTCGATTCAAATGTATTGTCATTATACAGCACAATACATACATATACATACACACCATCCAACCAGAGTGGATAAATTAATTAAATGTAAAAAAAAAAAAAACTTGAACCAAGAGTTATTTGAACTTGTGACCATAGGATCCACAGCCAGCAGACTAACGAGGTGAGCTAAGTCGGATGTTAAAACTGATTGACTAATCTATGATTTACACTTGTGCCAATTGCGTTTGTCCCTAATCTTTAGTATTGGCATTAATAAATCAGATGTCATGCTAATATGTCATGTTCTACAGTAGGACTTACTACTGTGACCCATTAAAACAGTAATTCGAATAATAGAAGCTTGCTTTGCTGGAATGATTCATTTCAAAGATGAATTGGATAATGCAGGCGCGAGCTGGGCGTAACTGGCGTAGATAACTTACCGGGGCAAAACTAGCGTACGTCAGTGGCCAATCAGGCCGCGCAAACCGAACACGGAAGTGCAATCCCCTTAGGGAAAGTATTCAAGCGACCGGTACCCTGTCCCGGCGTCCCGCACATACAGGACTTCTCTACCCACCTAGCGGGGGCCATCATCTTCTCCAAGGTGGACCTGGTGCGCGTGTACCACCAGGTGCCGGTCCATCCACGGGATGTGCCAAAAACAGCTGTCATTACACCCTTTGGACTTTTTGAATTCCTAAGAATGCCTTTCGGGCTCATGGGGGCGGCGCAGACGTTTCAGCGCCTGATGGACTCTGTGCTCCAGGACATGCCGTTTTTGTTTGTGTACTTGGATGACATTCTTGTAGCCAGTACGTCCATAGAGGAGCACATGACACACCTCCAGCAGCGGTTTGAGCAGCTCAGTAAACACGGCCTCATCGTCAACCTGACCAAGTGCCAGTTTGGGCAGTCCTCCATCACCTTCCTCGGACACCATGTCACTCCACAGGGAGCCACCCCACTCCCTGCCAGGGTGGAGGCCATTGCCAGTTTTCCTCATCCCCGCACCGTACGGTCTCTACAGGAGTTCCTGGGCATGGTGAACTTTTACAACCGGTTCCTTCCCCATGCTGCCCACATCATGCGCCCCTTGTACGAGGCCCTGCGGGGCAAAGTGCCCAAGGACGAGTTAGATTGGTCCTCGGGGATGGACATCGCTTTTGGGGCTGCCAAGACCGCACTAGCCAACGCTGCTCTGCTGGCGCACCCCTCTCCCACTGCCCCGGTCGCCCTCACAACGGACGCCTCTGACTATGCAGTGGGAGCGGTGTGCGAGCAGTGGGTGGGCGGTTCCTGGCAGCCACTGGCCTTTTTTAGCAAACAGCTCCGCGACAACGAGCGTAAGTACAGTACTTTCGACAGGGAACTGCTGGGTCTGTTCCTCGCCACTAGGCACTTTAGATGCCTGTTGGAAGGCCGCCAGTTCACTGCCTTTGTGGACCACAAGCCGCTAACGTTCTCCATGGCCAAGACCTCGGAGCCGTGGTCGGGACGTCAGCAGCGGCAGCTCTCTGCGATCTCCGAGTTAACCACGGACATTGAGCACGTGGCGGGCAAGGACAACTTGCCACCTCCGACTGCCTCTCTCTGGCGGTCATCGGGTCCGTCCACTTGGGACTCGATTATGCCACCATGGCGGCAGACCAAGCCACAGACTCAGACATTCAGGCCTATCGGACGGGCCCTACTGCACTGCAGCTGGAGGATGTGGTGTTCGACACAGCTAACTGCACTCTCCTCTGCGACATCTCCACTGGCCAACCGCGCCCTATGGTGCCTACGGCCTGGCGGTGCCGGGTTTTTAACATGATCCACAGCCTTTCCCACCCAGGTGTGAAGGCCTCGACTAAGCTGGTGGGGGTCAAGTTGGCCTCCAGAAGGATGTTAGGACCTGGGCTAGCTCATGTGTGGCGTGCCAGCGTGCCAAGGTGCACCGCCATACCAAAGCCCCTTTGGCACCGTTTATAGTGCCAGAGAGGCGGTTCGACCATGTGAATGTGGACCTGGTGGGCCCCCTGCCCCCCTCCCACGGATATACTCGCCTCCTCACCATGGTGGACAGGACCACCAGGTGGCTGGAGGCTGTTCCACTGTCCTCCACTACGGCAGCGGAGGTGGCCCAGGCGTTCATCCGCTGCTGGGTGGCCCGTTGTGGCACACCGGGGGACATCACAAGCGACAGGGGCCCCCAGTTCACTTCGGAGCTCTGGACTGCAGTTGCGGAGCACCTGGGGGTGAAGATCCACTGCACTACGGCGTACAACCCGCAGGGCAACAGACTTTGTGAGCGGTTCCATAGGGACATGAAAGCCGCTCTTCGGGCTGCCCTTACGGATGGCGACTGGGTTGACCGCCTCCCGTGGGTCTTGCTTGGTCTTCGTTCTGCCCCCAAAGAGGACCTCCAGGCCTCGTCCGCTGAGCTGGTGTACGGCCAGCCGCTGCGGGTCCCTGGGGAGTTTTTTCCGGAGGCCACAGCTTCCTGGTCCGTCGCCTCCCATCGAACAGTGTCCCGGGGTGTTGCCGATGCCCTTATTCCCATTCCAACATCCCGCCACTGCCTTCCCCAGTCCTACGTCCCCAGGGACCTGCCATTGTCCAAATATGTGTTCATCCGGCACGACAGCCATCGGACCCCGCTGCAGCCCCCTTATGACGGGCCTTTCCGTGTCCTGGAGGCAGGCACTAAAAACGTTGTTGTGGACTTGGGGGGCAGGCCAGAGCGGGTCACTATAGACCGTCTTAAGCCTGCTCACTTGGACAAGGACGAACCAGTTCAGTCGGCCCTACCCCCGCGGCGGGGGCGCCCCCCGGTTTCGGCTCAGACCCCTTCCCCGTCCTCTGTTCCGGCCTTGGCCCCTTCCATGGCCCGGCCGCTGGTCCCACTTCTCTCCCTTAATCCCCCTCTTGTTAAGCACAGTCGGTTCGGCCGCTTGATCCGTCCCCCTCCACGTTGACTATTTCATGCTGTGATCTGTTCACTGATGGACTGTTCACTGGCTATTAATTAGTTGCAGTTTTTGTATTGGTGAATTCTGGGGGGGCCTGTGTGGTGACCTATATTAAGAGACATTCACCAAGGTGGGCTTGTGCCTTTAAGGGCGGGGGTTTTACTGTTTAGGGGAAAGGGGAAATACCACTTCCGGTTCCGGGTTAAGTTGGTTGTTATTGTAAATGCTATGTGCAGTGAGAAGTAAAGTACCTCAACTCGAACCACGTCTCTGGCTCGCTACTTTCTTATCGTCACAGCAGCCTATTACTAGCCTCTAGGGCTGACCCCTATTAGTAGATTAGTCGACTAATCGGTCGAAAGGAGCCGTAGTCGACTAGCCAACCTCTTAGTCGAATACAAAAAAAAATATATATATATATATATATATTTATAATTTATTTATTTATTTATTATTATTTTTTCATTCTTTCCAAAAGAAAAGAGGCCTAGAAGCATGGTTAACGCTAATGGCACGCATACCAGAGGCTAACTGCCTACGAAAACAGGCACAGAGGCACTGAAAGAGGATTTCACCCATCTAATGAACACACTAGACTAGACAAATATCAAGATGTATCCATCAGTGGACCAATTGCATGCTTTTGCAGAGGACAAGAAGCCTTCAGTCGACTCCTTCAGACATTAAGCACCCCCCACAGCCCAAATGGAATGATAAAATATATATATATATATTTGTTTTTTAATATTAAAAATATGATGCCTTTTAATTTTTTTTGACCAATAGGCGACTAACAACAAATTTTGGCCAATCATAGTCGACCATCCAAATCCTTAGTTGGGGACAGCCCTACTAGCCTCCCAGGAATTACCCTAAACCGCTCTAAAACCATACTTATATTCACCACGGTATAAAACTGGAATGTATGGATGGAAAAATTATTCCTTTTTCACATATTGAATGATAGATACTCGATGTCAAATGGGCCATGTGTTAATGATAAAGTTATCTACTGCATCTTTATGTTTGTTATTCATATTATTATTATTCCTCCCTCCAGACACCCCACAGCTCTCTGTCTGTGAAGAGGAGGTTCCCCCTGAGCAGCAGGAGAGGAGCCCCAGTCTGAGCCAGGAGGAGCCAGAGCCCCTACAGATGAAAGAGGAACAGGAGGAACTCTGGAGCAGTCAGGAGGGGGAGCAGCTTCAAGGTCTGGAGGAGGCTGATATCATCAAGTTCACTTTCAACCCTGTCCCTGTGAAGAGTGAAGATGATGAAGAGAAACCTCAGTCCTCATGGTTTAACCAAACCCAGGACCCAGAGTCCCTCCAGATTAAAGAGGAACAGGAGGAACTGTGTCAAGATCTAGATGAGCCTGATGGCTCCAAGATGACCTTACACCCTGTGAAATATGAACATGGTGGAGAGAATACTCTGTCCTCACTGCTCAGCCAAACCCAGGACCCAGAGCTCCTACAGATCAAAGAGGAACTACATCAAGGGCTGGAAGAAGCTGATCTCTCCAAGATCACAGTAGACCCAGTGAAATGTGAAGATGGTCAAGAGAACGCTCTGTCCTTCCAGCCTCTTCAAACCCAGAGGGAGAAAAACAGAGAAGCTTACTCTTTACCCAGCACCTCAACTGGACAGATGAAAACAGGACAGATGAAAACAGAACCTGGTGGAGAGGACTGTGGAGTATCAGAACCAGCCAGTAACTTATATCCAGATGGTGATTTAGAACCAACTAGAGATGGCCAGCTTCTCTCTTCAGACTGTCCTGACACTGATGACAGTGATGATTGGAAGGAGAGTGGGGAACCTCAGTCAGGTTTAAAGATGCTAATATCAAACAAGAAACAAAAAACATTAAGTTTGTCTCATACAGGACAGAAACAATTTAGTTGTTCAGTTTGTGGAAAAGGGTTCAGGGACAAAGGAACTTTGAACAGACACATGTCAACTCATACAGAAGAGAAACCATTTAGTTGTTCAGTTTGTTCAATAGGGTTCAATCAGAAAGTACATTTGAAGATCCACATGACAAGTCATACAGGAGAGAAACCATTTAGTTGTTCAGTTTGTGGGAAAGGGTTCAGTGAGAAAGGAAATTTGAAGATCCACATGAGAACTCATACAGGAGAGAAACCATTTAGTTGTTCAGTTTGTGGAAAAGGGTTCAGTGAGAAAGGAAGTTTGAAGATCCACATGAGAACTCATACAGGAGAGAAACCATTTAGTTGTTCAGTTTGTGGGAAAGGGTTCAGTGAGAAAGGAAATTTGAAGATCCACATGATATCTCATACAGGAGAGAAACCTGTTAGTTGTTCAGTTTGTGGAAAAGGGTTCAGTCGGAAAGGAAGTTTGAAGATCCACATGAGAACTCATACAGGAGAGAAACCATTTAGTTGTTCAGTTTGTGGAAAAGGCTTCAGTGAGAAAGGACGTTTGAACAGACACATGTCAACTCATACAGTAGAGAAATCATTTAGTTGTTCAGTTTGTGGAAAAGGCTTCGGTCACAAAGGAACTTTGAACAGACACATGTCAACTCATACAGGAGAGAAACCATTTAGTTGTTCAGTTTGTGGAAAAGGCTTCAGTGAGAACGGAAGTTTGAAGATCCACATGAGAACTCATACAGGAGAGAAACCATTTAGTTGTTCAGTTTGTTCAAAAGGGTTCATTGAGAAAGGAAGTTTGAAGATCCACATGAGAACTCATACAGGAGAGAAACCCTTTAGTTGTTCAGTTTGTGAAAAAGGCTTCAGTCAAAAAGGAACTCTGAAAATACACATGAGAACTCATACAGGAGAGAAATCCTGAAGTTTGTGGAATGGTTCAGTGATAATGGGGTTCTGAGAAGACACATGGGAAGTCATACTGGAGAGAAACTCTAGTTGTTTAATTAGTTGGAACAGGTTCAGAGGTTCAGAGATAAAGGGAATGTGAAAATGTACAATAAGTCATTGTAGACCATTTAGCTGTCCAGTTTGTGGCAAAATATTTATTCAGAAAGGGAATTAAAGGGGAACGATCTTATAAATGGCCTTTTTGAGTGTTTAGCATTGTTTCCTAGCTATGTGAACTTATATTAATATGATCTATGTCTCAAAATTCTCATATTGGCGCATTCTTCCAATTCTCCTCTCACAATATTCACCCTCACTGAACTGAGTCGTTTGAAAATGTGCCTATATGTGATGTCATATAGTCACTGCTGCATGTTAATGTTGAGATAGACGACGACGCTCCGCAGTGGTTTAGGTGGCACCTGGAGCCCAGGCTCAAAACGGCTCGAAATCTTGAGGTAGAAAAATGCTGTTTTTGAGGACTTGATTAGAAATACAAAACAATGAATAAAAAAATATATATATTACAGAGGTGTTCCATAGACTCACAGGAATTGTGTAAAAGTGCCCAAATAGTGAAAGAAATAGTAAAATAGTTCCCCTTTAACATGGAAACAACATGTTAACTATATTCAAGGGGAAATATCTAAGTCCGTAGAAATCTTGTATAAATGTAAGGATATATTAAACTATAAAGCCTTGTACATTATCTACTGCTCACCTTACATATCTTACTATGGGGGATATGTAAGTGTGGGGGTCGACATAAAATACTGTAAATCCGATAGTCTTACTGCAAAAGTGCTCCATCCGGAGCCTTCATAAGGCTGGTTACTATGACCACACAAATCCACTGTTTATAAAGTCTCATGTTATGACATTTTATGATTTGGTTTATTATAAAATTATGCAAATAATGTACAGCGCTAAAGCAAAGTTACTCCCGGACGGTGTGCAAAGGTTTTTATTCAATACATGAAAGAAAATATGATTTGAGAGACATTTGTAAATTTACTGTTCAAAAAGCTAAGAAAGGGATTAAAAGGAGATGTATTTCTATTGTTGGGGTTAACTTGTGGAACAATGCTGATATACATAAGAATGAGTCATTCGCTTTTGGTTTTTAAGACAATGGTTCGTATAGCTATTTTTTAAGATTACAAATGTGAATAATTTTTTTTTTGTTATTTTCTTTTAGAATACTGTTTTTGGAGTCTTAATTTTGTTAAGAATATAGGACAGGCATGTATACGCATTATGCTTCAGTCTGTACCTTTTCAGTTACTGCCAAATCAAAGATTGTGGAATGATTGTGTTGTATTGGGTGTGATGACTGAATAAAACTACTACTACTACCTATAAAATAACTTTTTGAGTGATAAACCCAGCTTGTAACTATTTTCACATTGGTCACACCAATTATTATATTCTTAGTCTTCTAGTTTATAACAGAAGTATTGTGTTAAAAGCCCATGACTTGATGCATAACAGCATTCTCCTACACAAGAGCAGAATATGTCAGGTAAACTGGCTCCCCCTTGTGGTTGATCCTTTATTTCATATCTACAGTCAGTAGCCAGTATTGAAACTATTCCAGTCAGAGATGGTCGTTATTGCTGGTATGAGGTTGACTGTTTAATATCTGAGATGAAAGATTCGCCTTTAATACACATGTTGCTGCTGCTGGTCATGTATTTCAAAATGAAAACAGGGTCCCTTCTTATTAATGATAGTGTGCAATAAGTCACCCACTAAGTGATATTTCTCTGTAAACTACAGCCTTCCTCTCCTAGTGTTATTGAGGCAGTGCAAGACATTGATAAGAGGAGACACTTCATCCTTTATCTAAAGCTATCTGCTCCATTGATTACAGAGTAAATAACACCTATTTTAATAATATTTAATCTGGCATAGTTTGTAGGTTTTTGAAAGTCATGACTCATTCCGTTAAATAGGGTGAAGATAGAAGTTATCTCAATAATTACAGACCAATTTCCAAACTATTCTGTAACACAAATCCTGTAATCATTGGTAATGAATAATTAACCCAGTGTATTCTGTATTGAGCTCTCAACAGTTAGTTCCAGAGTTAAGTTATGTTATTAGGTCTTAAATAGTGTATCTGCTATGGGCAACAGAAAACATTGTGCTCAGATTCAGATTCAGATTCCTTTATTGAGCCATTTGTGTAAAACACATTGGTAATTGTTGCAGCAATACAGTGTATGCATTCTTTCTTTTTTCACAGTAAACAAACACCAACACAGACAAGAAACGAAAACAGTGCGCAGAGATCCAGTACGGACTAGTGCAGTGCAGTCAATGTCATTGTGCCAGTGTCACTTGGGGGCAGAGGGGGGGGGGGGGGGGGGGGTACCGAGGGGGGGGGGGGGGGGGGGGCCTGAGGCATTGATCAGCCTGGCGGCTGAGGGGAAGAAGCTCAGTCTGTGTCGAGCTTTCACAGCCTTTGGGATCCTCAGCCTTCTCCCAGAGGGGAGCAGGGTGAAGAGGCTGTGACCGGGGTGGGATGGGTCGGCCATGATCTTTCTCGCCCTCTTCAGCGCCCTGGAGTCGTGCAGGGACCTGAGGGAGGGCAGGGGACAGCCGATCACCCTCTCCGCGGAGCGAATCACCCGCTGCAGCTTGGCAAGATCTTTTGCCGCTGCAGCAGGGAACCAGGAGATGATGGAGTGGGTGAGGATGGACTCAATGATGGCCGTGTAGAATTGGGCCATCATGGTCCTCGGCAGTTTATATTTCTTCAACTGCCGGAGTGCTGTTCTTTTCATCAGTCTGGATTGCATTGATATAATTCACTGCTTTTTGAGAGATTACGTAGGATTGGTTTTGATTCAACAGGGATCAATTGAACCCTATCCGAGTTCTTACCGGTAACTAAATGTGTTCCAGAGGGATCAATGTTGGGTCCTGTCCTGTTTATTTCTATTATTGATATTAGAAAGCATAGCACAGCTATTAGGAGCATTAGGAGCATAGCTGTGACAAGAAAATGTACAAAGTATTTAACATAGAGGAATGAGCACTAGTATGAAAATAAGATAAAGGCTAAATGTCAAGGCTCGGAGCTCAAAATATCAGTCATATACCATTTGGATGAATGTATGTATTCCGCTCTGATCCATTTGAAGTAGGGGGGCGACGTAGAGAAGATCACACCCCCTTGGTCATCACCATGAGACATCCACCACCTTGATCATCACCAGGAGACATCCACCACCTTGATCATCACCAGGAGACATCCACCACCTTGGTCATCACCATGAGACATCCACCACCTTGATCATCACCAGGAGACATCCACCACCTTGATCATCACCACGAGACATCCACCACCTTGGCCATCACCACGAGACATCCACCCCCTTGATCATCACCACGAGACATCCACCACCTTGATCATCACCATGAGACATCCACCACCTTGATCATCACCAGGAGACATCCACCACCTTGGCCATCACCACGAGACATCCACCACCTTGGTCATCACCACGAGACATCCACCACCTTGATCATCACCACGAGACATCCACCACCTTGGCCATCACCATGAGACATCCACCACCTTGGCCATCACCACGAGACATCCACCACCTTGATCATCACCATGAGACATCCATCACCACGAGACATCCACTCACAGACAGACAGGGAGACGAGGACAGGGGTTAGAGAGTTCCCTATGAAAACCTGGGGGAAGATCATTGAAGCCAGTTTCTTGGCAGTTTTGGATTACGGTGATACCTGGAGGGTATGGCAATCACTCCTGTGGTCATTCTGTCTGTCTGTCTGTCTGCATTAGCCATAACTTCTAAGGTTCTGGTCTGATTTGGATGAAACATCGCCCAGATTTTTCAAATCTGTCAATGACAAGCATTTTATTTGAATTAATTTCCATTATCGTGCATTGAATAGATGATACAGTATGAAGTTCCACCTTATGAACACAAGATGGCGATACAACACAGGTTGCTGCTCAGAGCCACTGCTTCTCCACAAGCTGCTCTCTCCCCCATGCTTGCTTATTTCCCGTAGCCTCTGTGAGCGAAGACGCTCTTTGATTGCAGCGAAGAAGAAAAAGACGCTCTCCGATTGGCTAACCCTAACTCTAAGCATAACCACGTCGAAAGAGGGCCTAAGCATAACCACTTCGAAAGAATGCCTAAGCATAACCACTTCGAAAGAATGCCTAAGCATAACCACTTCGAAAGAATGCCTAAGCATAACCACTTCGAAGCAGAGAATATAAGGCGGAAAAGACCCTTCGGAGCTAAACCAGTCAGAGAGGGTCTTCGCAAACAGAGGCTACGGGAAAAAATCACGCCTCTCCCACGGAGCGCCTGAGTGTATCGTGACAACCACTGAGCAAGGGCTCGGATATTTCACGTACTGGCCGAAAGAGAGACCAGATCCCAGCGATTCTCATAGTTACATCAATATTGTGCTGTCAGAACCATTTCATGTTTGTAGGTTAATTATTTATTAATGTTCGCTATATGGCCAATTCCGGACAACACGCTCATCACAGACAAGCTGGATGTGGCCAATTACTTAAACATTTTCTTCACAAACATAGCCACAACACTGGTAAATAAACTACCCACTCACTCAGGGCATTTTGGGGTAGAACACATCATAGCCTACTACAATAACCTAGGGGTCCACAAAGATGATTTCAAACTGGTAACAACAGCTGAGGTACTCAAAAAACTGAGCGCCCTCCAACCTAACAAGGCCACTGGCCATGACAATATCCCCTCCAAATTCCTCTGAGACTCAGCAGCCGCCATCACCCCAGTCATCACACACATAATAAACCTCTCCATAAAACAGGGATACGTACCCAAAGACTTCAAAATTGCGAGAGTAACCCCCCTGCACAAAAGGGCAGCAAATTAGACCCAGGCAACTACCGCCCTGTTTCTATTCTTATCTCCATCTCGAAAGTCATGGAAAAAATAGTATACGAACAGGTCGAAAAGTACCTTGCGGAATAAAATCTAATCTTCGAATTCCAATCTGGCTTCAGAACATCCCACTCTACTGACACATGCCTTCTCTATTTGAACGACCACATCAAACAAGAGGTGGACGTGGGCAAATACTGCGGCATGGTCATGCTGAACCTACAAAAGACCTTCGACACTGTCAATCACTCTATTCTGATTGACAAGCTAAAAACAATTGGTTTTGATAGTCTATCAGTGAGCTGGATGCAATCCTACCTGGAGGGGAGAGAACAGATGGTGGAGGTAAACGGTACCCTACCCCCCCCCCCCCCTCCCAGTGAGCTGTGGTGTTCCACAAGGAAGCATACTAGGACCGCTACTGTTCCTAATTTATGCAAATGACATGTCGTCAGCTTGTGACTGCAACTTGTTCCTGTTCGCGGACGACTCAGCCCTGCTGGTCTCTGACAAGAACAAGTTACAGGTTGAAAAAACCCTCAGCTCTGAACTAGACAAAATCTGCACCTGGCTCACTGATAACAAACTATCATTACACCTGGGTAAAACAGAGTCCATTCTCTTCGGTTCAAATAACAAACTCAGCAAGGCCGACGGCTTCTCAGTTACAGTGGGTGACAATATTGTCACAAGGAAAGATGAAATTACATACCTAGGTTCCATCCTAGAGGCTAATCTTTCCTGTGACAAAATGGCATCCAATGTAATAAAAAAAAGTCAACCAACAAACTAGATTCTTGTACCGGATCTCCTCTCTGGTAAACAAAAATACCCTGAAGACTCTGGCAGGAGCACTCATTCAAGGGTACTACGACTATGCTTGCACCTCATGGTACCAAAGCACCTCAAAGGTGCTAAAAACAAAATGACAAACATCACAAAACAAACTGGTCAGACTACTGCTTGACCTTACTCCTAGAACCCACCTCACCCCTGCCCACTTTGACAACCTAGGATGGCTTAGAGTAGACGACAGAGTACAGCAACTTGCAATGGGCCTGGTCTACAAGATACACTACACGACTAAAGTACCCATGTACATGTCAAAATACTTCCCAAAGGTCAGTGAATACCACAACCACAACACCAGAGGGAGCTCCACAAATCATGTTAAACCCAGATTCGGCTCAAACAAGGGACTAAACATGTTTCGCAATTATGCCACATCAATGTGGAACGCCCTACCCACAGCTGTAAAGGAATGTGAATCACTACCCACTTTTAAAACCACTCTCAAAGAGCACCTACGGGAGACTGCAATTCGAAACTGGCCATTGTAAATGTCCTAACCCAACCCCCTCCAATGTACAGTAAATGTCCTAACCCAATAATACACAAGACCCTCTTCTTGGAACCAAGTAAGTTTTCGTCGATAATCCAATGTACAGTTACCCCCCCCCCCCCCCCACCCCGCCTACCCACCCCACCCACCCAACCACCTCCTATGTACAGTCCCCCCACCCCACCCCACCTACCAAATTACCCCTCCTATGTACAGTTACCCCCCACCCCACCTCCTCCAATGTACAGTTTCTTCGTCAAATGTATATACTCTCTTTTTTAAACTCTTTTTGTATCACAAACAGTACTGTATTTGTAAATCTGGTATGTCATAAATGTATAGATGTAGCAGTACTGTCTATCTATATGTCATGTATGTCATATATGTTATGATGAATTGAAAATGGGGGACCCTGATGTAAACAAGACGAAAGTCTTTCTCAGGTCTGCATCCCCTTAACAATTGTGTGTATTGAGCTGTACTGTATTGTACCCATTCTGCAATCTGTTAATACAATTTTCAATCAATCAATCAATCCTTGGAATGCCATCATTCTTTTTATTTTTTTATTCTATATATTTTTGGGCTTTCTGTATTTTTCACCCAATCCCAAATTAGGCGTTATGCCAATTCCCTTCCTGGTCGCGTCTATTCTTATCCTAACGCATGTTTGCTTCCGCGTTCGCGTTTTGCGCTCTGATTGGCCACTGACGTACGCTAGTTTTGCCCCCCCCCCCGTATGAGCGTAGAAATAATGCGTGGAGAGCGAGCCTCGCACACACGCACTTTGAAATGGGTATCACACAGTGATGTACCTGAACGCGTACATGAATTCATGAACGCGTTCGTATTTTGGGCGAACTTGAACTGAACGTACTGTATATCCGCTAAATGAACGTAATTGAGAACGCGTTCATTCTCAGCCCTGTGTAACGGAGTTCAAAAGTGCGTTCATTCTCAGCACTCTATTATAACGGCGTTCAAAGATGTGCCATATTTCATAATGCATTTCAGCCGAAAACTCAGTTAAAACACTGTAAACAGGCTTAAAAATTATGCGTAAAACCACCCGATCTGGCAACCAGCCTGTCACCCCCTGCTACGTCATCAGACTCCTCCTCACAACAAGCAGTGGAACAGGAATCTGCGCGCAGAAGCAGAGAGCTGCAGCAGCAGCAGCACTCTCTCAGTCGGAGTCAGACTCTACCTCTAGACGTCACGTCGGCGTATGCATTTAAAAGAGTTTACAATTCAAACTATTTGATAAACTTCTACTTTCAGCCCGGAAATGCATTCTGATAAACTGAATTAAGGATAAGCCTCCATTTTTACAAATGTGGTATAGAGAGATCTTCGGTGTGCTCCTACCCCATGAAAGACACTGTGCAATGCATAGAGTCAACGACGCTTCCTTTCAGGAGGTGTGGGCCCCACTATTAGACTATTTTCCTGCTGAAATGTATCGGATCCTTCTAAAGGCCCAGTGCCCCATTGTATGGACAGACCTAGGATAGGAAAAAATAAATATATGTATGTCTACATGTGAATGCGCTCGAGGCAAGTGCAAGTGCCTGTCTTGGTCTGCTTTCCTTTTTGCTTGTTTTTCTTTTTGTTTTGTTTTTGCTTGCTTATGGTGTGGATCAGACCTGGGCATTGTACGGCCCGCGGGCCGGATCCGGCCCGCGGGATGATTCTGACCGGCCCGCGAAAGATTACACGATAATAAAAAAAATTAAAAAAAAATTAAAAAAAATATTTTTTTTAATATTTTTTTTTTCTTTTCTTTTTTTACTTTTTTTTTTTATGTCAACGTTCACACGCACAGTATACGCTTAGGAGACATGCTCAGAAGATGTTGGTTCTCTTTGGATCCACCTACATATGTGAACAGACATTCTCAGTCATGACGTTTACCAAGTCCAGGTACAGACCCTCTCTCACTGATGAACATCTGGCAGCTGTGCTTCGCATCTCCACCTCAGACATGCAACCTGACTTTGATGGACTTGTTAAAGCTCAACAGAG
Source organism: Notolepis coatsorum (assembly GCF_963971535.1). Classification (NCBI taxonomy): domain Eukaryota; kingdom Metazoa; phylum Chordata; class Actinopteri; order Aulopiformes; family Paralepididae; genus Notolepis; species Notolepis coatsorum. The sequence continues at coordinate 102,689,981 of NC_140176.1, forward strand.
ACTGGATTTCTCACACTGAATGAAAAAAAAAGAACTGAAGAACACTAAAATGTGGAAATATAACAAGTGAAATGGGACACTTGATATTTTTTTTTCTTTTTTTTGCACAGTTCTGAAAACATTAAATGTTTAATAGGCATGTAAAGTAAAAAAGGCTACAAAACTGGGAAACTTTTCTTTACACAGTTCAGTGACATGTCTTGTTTATTTTTGCTATAAGATGATGTGATGTCTTTAGAAAGCTAAGAAAATCCTTGTTTCAATAGTATATGAAACTCAAAATGCCCTTTGTTATTAATGTTTCACATTTTGTTTATCATTTTGGAAATAAATTCTATTTGAATAAATGATATTTTTGAAAGCTAACCTCACCTTTTAATTGCCAAATAATAACATACACTCTTACCAGGGGTCAAAACAATGCCATTTACTGCTTTTTATATAGAAATAAAATGTATATTATGCATAATTGAGTTTGGAATTTTGGCCCGGCCCCCCAACATATTTTCAGTTGCTCATTCGGCCCCCCGGGAAAAATAATTGCCCACCCCTGGTGTGGATGATGGCATAGAGATGAACTGGAGGACCCCCCCCCCCCCTTGTCCCAATGTGTGTTTTTGTAATGTAAGTAACTGTACGTGAAAAATCTATAATAAAAAAAAATTTAAAAAGAACTAAAAAGAACTAAATTAGTTCATTTTTGAAACCATGAACTTTAGTTCAACATTTTGAATTATGAACTATGAACTGAACTAGTTCATTTTAAAAATGTTGAACTGTGAACTGAACTAGTTCATGTAGAAAGTGAACTTTCCCAACACTGGTATCACAGTAGTAAGTCCTACTGTAGAACATGACATATTAGCATGACATCTGATTTATTAATGCCAATACTTATGCGTCGAGAGCGAGCCTCGCACACACGCACTTTGAAATGGGTATCACAGTAGTAAGTCCTACTGTAGAACATGACATATTAGCATGACATCTGATTTATTAATGCCAATACTGAAGATTAGAGACAAAAGCAATTGGCACAAGTCATGTACAGAGGTCTAACGACCATATAGGATAGTTAACTGGGCAGGCGGTACATGAGCAGAAACAACCCCCTCAGTAGAAAAATGCTTTTCAAAACAGTCCCGGGTAGGCAGATAGTAAACAAAGACGTTTTTCAAATGGTAAAGTATGTTTATTATCATGTGGGGCTTCCAACCCACGGCCTTTTCCCAAAGGGAAAAGGGATGTTGTCAGTGGGGATTTCAACCCACAACACACACAAAGGAAAAGGGTAAGGGGAGAACAAACAAGGGAAAATATAAATAAATAAACAAAATTAGTGTCCACCGACGCTAAAACGTACCAAAGGTACAAGTCCACGCAAAGTGGCAATAGCATACACTCCATACAGCCTACCACTATATATATATACAGCTCTACTTGAATGAAACAACAGCGAAAAGGGCAGTGAAGTATCAGTCCACACTCAGTGGGAACAGGCACAAAGGCCAACAAGAGGACACTCACCCAGCTAGAGAAGTAGCACATAGGTCAACAATATATATATATATATAATCACAACCGTGGTTAACAATGGCAACCTCACTCTTCTCTAGTCGCTAGCAATTGACAGAATGAGGCGCCGAGACGTGTGTGTGCTGTCAGGTATTTGGCTACCCATCCCTCTTGATGTGACTGCCATCAGCTGTTATTCATTAGGCAATCAGCACTCTTCAGTAGGGATGGGCAGCACCTGACAGGGAGAGAAGAGACAGCATTAACTCTCATGTTCACACACACACACATCATATACAAAACATAACACATTAAATATACTAACCTGATGTTCAGAAGGTGTCATAAATACAGTAATAATGGTAATGACCAACCCACGTACCCAGGTACGTCACACCTCCCCCCATAAGAACGAACCTGTAGGGTTAGCAAAACATTATTACTTATTACCCAACATCCGATTAGTACCACACACCAGGGAAAACAGAAACAACAACAAAAAAATTCTCCTCCCACAATCACCCACCAATGGGCACACCAGCACCACACAGGCCTAGACAACATAACAATTGACTCACGCACACGTACAACACTACGCCCAACAACGCATGTATGCAAAATAGACGCGCATGTGAAAACTGTGACGTCAGTGCATGTAGCACACACCGGCTACCGTATGCAAACCGGTCTCAAAACGTGGTGAGATCTAACTCACAAATAATCATGTCAAACGCACATGGTCAGCTACACACCCAGCCTCCACCGCTTTAGAGCGAGCAATTGCTCGGGTGACACTGCCTCACGAATGTAAAAATGAGGTGGATACGATCCAGGTGATATGTCTTTCATCATCATCTCTCCAATAGATGGTTCGGGAATTAACAGCTGCCCCTGAACGCTACATACAGCAACCTCTTCCATCTCGCCAACAGATGGCCCCCTGTCCTCGGCGAGAGCCTCGCCACCGACAGATTCACTCAACGTCAAAACTTGAGTTCGCTCCCCGCCCTGTGCCTTGGTGACAACACAAGCAGAAAACACATTGGGGTGATTATCAATCAATTCATCACAACACAAGTCAGTCAATGGAGCCTTTTCAACCTCCACTACAGGAATCACACTCTCCCCAGTGAACTTGTTCCCCATGATAAAATCTATCCTCACACCTTTTGGTTTCTGGGCTGACTTTCTTTTGTCCTGTCGCTTCCTCAGCGTACAACATCCTTTTACCACATGGCTTGTCTCTTTACAATAATTGCACACCACCGGTCTCCTAGACGGCGGCGAGCGTGGCCGGATTGCTGACTCAATCAACGCATCGCACAGACTTTCCCCCCAGCTATATCATTCCCCATGATAAAATCAATTCCGGCTACCGGAAAAAAGGAACGAACCGCCACGGGAAAACAACCTGTGACTAGTTTTGACCTCACATGTATCATATGTAACGGAGCAGGCGTGTAGCCCATCTCTATCCCGCACACAATAGCACTTGTATTACAAGACGACTCCACACTTAACGGCAATACATCCGCCAGCATAAAGGACTGTGAACCACCTGTATCACGAAGGATCCTCACCTCGCGCTGGTCACAGACCTTACCCGACAGTGACACAAAACCAGAAGATATAAAAGGATCAAAACAACTGTCCGTTTTCCCCCGCCCCGGGCGTGAGACAGTGCTAATCAACCCCACCACCTTTGGTTCCTGAGCTGGCCTGTCAGTATTTTGCCGATCGCGCACAAATGCATAACAGTCCGCCGCCAAATGACCTGGCTTGCTACAATAATTACAATGTCTCTTTTCAGACGGAGGCGAGCGTGGTCGAAATGATCGCTCGTCGCCTCCTACATACACATCATTTCGCACAGAAACATGTGATGCAGAAACATTTTTGTGGATCATTGCCAACTCGTCACACAAAACTGCAGCTTCCTGGAGGGTAGAAACCTTTCGCTCCTCCAACTGTATTATCATGTGTTCGGGCACAAATTTTTTAAATTGTTCCATGAGGATTAACTCGCTCAAAGCCTCGACCCCATCCACCTTACACGCTTCACACCAACGAGTGAACATCACCGTTGTTCATGGGAAAATGCCATATGTGTTTGCGAGGGAGCTTTACTTAGTCCCCTAAACCGCTGCCTATACGCCTCCGGCACCAGTTCATATACGCGCAAGACAGCACCCTTCACTTTCTCATATACCATGCTGTCCTCCTTCGATAAAAACTGGCATGCGTCCTGAGCCCTACCCGTGAGCTTATATTGCACTAATAGTGCCCACTGATCCTCCGGCCAATGCGCAGCCCCCGCTACCCGCTCAAAATTAACAAAAAATGCCTCCACCTCAGATTCTCGAAAAACAGGAACCATAGCAATATGTTGCCCAACATTAAAACTGCCCTGGCAACCTTCAGATGAGGGCGAAGAAGAGCCAACACTCTCCAGTTCCATCCTCTTCAGTGTAATCTGGAGCTCTCTATCTCTCTCCTTCTCCCTTCCTCGCTCTTCCCTGTCTCTCTCCTTATCCTCTCTGTCTCGTACAGCTGCTCTGTCCTCTCTGTCTCGTACAGCTGCTTTGTCCTCTCTGTCTCGTACAGCTGCTCTGTCCTCTCTGTCAGCTGCTCTGTCCTCTCTGTCTCGTACAGCCGCTTTGTCCTCTCTGTCTCGTACAGCTTTGTCCTCTGTCTCGTACAGCTGCTTTGTCCTCTCTGTCCTCTCTGCGCAACAGCGCTCTCTCCTCCATCTGGAGACGGGCAAAACGCAGACTAGAGCGCGCATGGCCAGAAGACGTGGAGTCTTTATCCGAATCGCCCGCGCCCTCACTTTCAGCTCTGGGCGTACTACCATTCTTCCTAATAGCACCACCCTCCAGGTTAAGATCACGCAAGGAAGAGTCAACCCATTCGCCAGTGTGTTCAACCTCCTGATCACTATGACTCACTACTCCCCGAGCCGTGCTAAACACCTGTTGCTCCACCAACCCCGCTATTACAGCTGCCTTCATATCCGCCTTGGATTGGGAATTTTGCACAGTAATATTATAATGCCTAGCAATAAGGCCTAATTCCGCCTTAGTGCAACCTTCCACCTGATCCTCTGTCGGATCCGCCACGAAGACTTCAAAAACAAACGCCGATGCAGCCATATTATGTCTTTATGCGTGCGTAAAAAAATATATACATATATATCACGTCCTCACTTAATTAACCATGACCGTGCACAATAATAATAGACACATTCTGCTTTTATACCTCTTAACCAAAACAATCCAACTGACCACATCTACTAAATGAAAATAATAACAAATGGTCCTAACCACTCAACTAGGAGTCACCTGTGTCACTCTAGCCTATCCCAGATAAACTACTCCACTACCTGGATGAAAGGCTACACATATCTTCAGTCGCTTACCGATTTCATTGCGCGCTCCACCGGAATCACGACTCGTGCCCCCCACCCTCTAGCCAAGCAGGTGACCCCCCCCCTGTTACCTATGTGGCAGAAAAATAGAATGGGTAAGAGCATCACAACAATAATGGTTTACATCAATCAACTGTGCACGGACAATGGAACCCACTAACTTACCAATTTAGAAAACGCTATCTTATTACACCTGATATGCTTCAATCGACAAGTCACCCCGTTATTTTACCAACAAGGAACCATACAATTGCGCAAACTTAACGAGCCCCCATGTCATGTACAGAGGTCTAACGACCATATAGGATAGTTAACTGGGCAGGCGGTACATGAGCAGAAACAACCCCCATAGTAGAAAAATGCTTTTTTTTTTTTTAAACTTAAATTTTTTATTAACAGTTATTTAGACAGACAGCACTTACAAAAAATAAATAATAAAAAATTAAGAAACTAGCATCACAATAAAAACAAAAAGAAAAAACAGTGCACATAAATATTTACATGGTTAGTTGTCTGGTTCCCCTACTGTTGTTTTCTAGGTATTTGATATAAAGGTTGATTGTGTATCTCCCTTAAACAGGCATAAACAGGTAATTCCTACTCAAGGACGATAAATGCTGACTAAGGTTTGTATGTGTGATCTGGGTCCAGAGACCCTCCTTGAGCTTCTTTCTTCCCTTCTCCTTCGTCTTCTTTTTTTTTTCTCTTGTTTATTAACTTTCACTTTGCCTTTTGGTTCACCCATACACAAACCACCTCATCCCTGAATATTTAATACCACACCGTTAAACAGACATAAATAATAAGGTATAAAAGCATTCAGCACTTGTAATATCCCAAAAACAAAATGGAAAATATTAACTAAAGTACAGGTGTGTGACATGGGTTCATAGACCCTGCTTGAACATCTTTCCTCCTTTACCCTTCGCTCTCTTGTGTTGCATTTGGTTCTTCCTCTGTGATGTCGTTCTCGTTCCTTTTATAATCCTCCCACTTTCCCCATCCTTCCCCAAATTTCTCTTCCTGTAACCTCAGCATGTGTGTTATCCTTTCCATATCCTGTATTTCTTCCACTATTCCTACCCATTTTGCTATTGTCGGTGGGTCTTCCTTGTACCACAGTCTCGTTATTGCTTTTCTAGCCGCTATCAACATTATCTTTATTAAATATTTGTCCCCCCCTTGTATTCCCTCGTGTGTCAGGTCTCCTAAGTAAAGTACCAGTCCTGTTTGTGGTAGCCCGTATCCTAATATTCTGATCATTGCTTCCCCTATCTCCTCCCAATAGCCCTTCAGCTTCTGACATCCCCAGAATATGTGCGTGTGATTTGCCCCCTCCTTCCCACACATCCTCCAGCATGCTTTTTGTGTTGGTGCATATTTTCCCTTCAGCTCTGGGGTTATAAAGAATCTGATTATGTTTTTCCATCCAAATTCTTTCCATATTCTCGATCCTGTTGTTGAATGTTGTACCTCACATATGTTCCCCCATTCCTTCCCTGTTATTCCTATCTCTAGTTCTCTCTCCCATTTCTCCCTTATATAATCGGTCGTGTGTCCCTTGCTGGTCATTATAGCCCGGTATATTGCTGATATTACTCTTCCTTGCCCCCCTTCGTATGCCCATACTATCATCTTTATTCCATTCTGTTCCTCGTCTTTGGCCCCCCTTATTTCTTTGTTGTAGTAGTCTCTAACCTGTAGATATCTGAAGTGGTCCCTGTTTTCTAGTCCAAATTTCTCCTTTAATTTTTGTAGTGTCTGCATTTCTCCCTTCTCTATCATTTTGCATATTGCTGTTGCCCCCCCCCCCTCTCCCACCTTCTGAATCCATGGTCTAACCTCCCTGGTTTGAATCTCTTGTCATGTGCTACCCATCTCAGGACCCCTGACTGCTTCTCCAATTTGTGTGTTTTTACTACTCTGTTCCATATGGTCAAGGTGCATTTGGTGATTGGATCTAATAGTCCCTCTTTTTCTTTAAATAGTTCCCTATCCCCCACCAGAGCTTGTACCTTGTATCCCTCCCCTTCTTTTTCAATGTCTTTCCATCTTGCCTCATATCTGTCGTTACACCAGCACGTCACTGCTCTCAGTTGTGCTGCATAGTAATAATCTTGTAGGCTGGGTACTGCCATCCCTCCCTCTTCCTTTGGTAGTTGTAGTGTTTTATATCTGACCCGTGGTCTTCTCCCCGCCCATATGAACCTCGATATCAGTCTGTCCCACTCCCTGAATTGATTCTGTGGTATTTGTATCGGTAGTGACTGGAATAGGTACAGTAACCTTGATAGTATGTTCATTTTAATGACCTCTATTCTTGAATTGAAGTCCAAGGGCATTACTGTCCATCTCTCTAGGTCTCTCTTTATGTTCTGATTTATCTGTGTATAATTCGCCTCAAACAGTTTCTCCACCCCTCTCGTGATGTTCACCCCTAAGTATTTAATCTTGTCCATGTCCCATCTTATCCTGTACTGTTCTCTAATTTCCGTCGTTGGAGAATAGTTCCATGCTAAGGTCTGTGTCTTTGTCACGTTTAGTTTGTATCCTGAGTAGTGGCCATATTCCTTCAGTAGATCCATCAGTGCCGGGAAGCTCTTTTCTGGTTGCCTCATGTATACTATCACGTCGTCTGCAAATAGGCCTAGTTTATATTCCGTTCCCTTTATCCTTACTCCCTTGATGTCCTCGGTCTGTCTGATCAGTTGTGCCAGTGGTTCTATGAAAACGGCGAAGAGCGTCGGTGAGAGACAACATCCCTGTCTGGTAGCCCTCTCTAATCTGATTCTATCCGTCAAGCTGCCATTCACCTTAACCCTCGCTGTCGGTTCTTGATATAGTGCCTTGATCATCTTCATCGCCCTCTCGTTCAGTCCGAACCTCATCAATGTTTTATATAAAAATGTCCAGCTCACACTGTCGAACGCTTTTTCTGCATCTAGGCTAATCAGTACCGCGCTACCCCCTTGTTTTTGTATCTCCTCTACTATGTGTAATGTCTTTCTCACGTTGTCCTGTGTCTGTCTCCCTTTAATAAATCCAGTTTGATCTTCATCTATAATGTCTGGCATAAACGTCTCAAATCTTTTTGATATTATCGATGTATACATCTTGTAATCTACGTTGAGTATGGACACAGGTCTGAAACTACTACATAATTCCCTATCCTTCCCTTCCTTCGGTATCGTGGTGATTATGGCTTCCTTCCACGAGGGGGGCATTTTCCCCTCTTCCATCGTGTGTCTGAACGCCGCCCCTAACATGGGTGCTAATTCAGTTCTAAATGTCTTGTAGAATTCCGATGGGAATCCGTCGCTCCCCGGAGACTTGTTGTTTTTAGCTCTACTAATTGCATCTTCCAGTTCTTGTTCCGTAATTATTTTATTTAATTCTTCATTCTGTTCTTTCCCTATCGATGGTAACTCTAGCTTCTCCAGATATGTTTCTATTTCCTCTTCTCCCGCTGCTTTTGACTGTGTGTATAATTTCTCATAGTATTCTCTAAATGTCCTCTCTATTTCAGCTGGGTCCCTCAATATTTCATTAGTCTTTGTATCCCTTATTGTGTGTATCGTGTTCAACTTCTGTTGCGTTCTAATTCTCCTAGCCAACAGTCTGGTCGCTTTTGGTCCCCCTTCATAGTACGTTTGTCTCCTCCTTGATCTGACTCACCACCCCTTTGTTATTTAATATTCCTACATTTAGTCTCCAAATCGTGTTCCTCCGTCTCCCTTCTAGATCTACTGTCAGATATATGGCACTGTGATCCGATATGTCCGCTACTCCTATACTGCTCTCCCGTGCCCTGTAACTGTCCCCCGTCGTCATCAAAAAGTAGTCTATTCTCGCATATGTCACGTGTGGGTGTGAGTAATGTGTGTATTCCCTGTCCATGGCGTGCATCTCCCTCCAAACGTCTGTAATTCCCATTTCCGTCATCTGAATATTCATATATCTACTGATGGGCGCCCGTCCTTTTCTAGTACTCGTGGTGTCTAGGTCGTGATTCAGTACTACGTTAAAATCCTCCGTACATATCAATATCCCTTCTAGTTCCAACACTATCATGTCAAAAATGGTTGCATATAAATCCCTCTCACTCTCTGGGGGTGCATAAACATTTACTAACGTAACCATTTGGCCCTCCATTTTCCCCTTCACCAGAACAAACCTTCCCTCCTTGTCTCTTACTTCCTTGATCAATTCAAATTTGACTGTGTTTTTGATTAACGTGATTACTCCTCTCCTCGGGTTTTGTTCAAAGGAACTATAGTATGCATTTTCATATCCAAATCTCTTCAGTTTCTCATGACCCTGTGCTACCAAATGTGTCTCCTGCAGAAAAATCACTTCCATCTCACTTTTTTTACATTTCAACATCACTTTGCCCCTTTTTATCGCATTATTCATTCCATTAACGTTTAACGACATCATTTTTATACCTTTAACCCTTGTCATCTTTCTTCTTCTTTCGTCTGTCAGTCCCCCCCATGTCACACTCATTCCCCCCTCCGGTTGGAGCCTCCGCTCTCTTCACCGAATACATATAGTGCTTAACATAAATAAAAAACATAAACTTTACATAAAGTGCTCCCAAGGCGTTCGGGGGGTCCCTGTGTCCCCCCCTGTCCCCTGCTGGTGGGTGAGGGGTAATTGCCCTCCTAACGAGGGGCCCCCTCCTGACGGCTTGGGGGTTTGAAACCCTTGCCCCCAATCGCTCGTCATATTTGTCCAGCTTTCTTACTGTTTTTTTTTTGCTTTCGAGCTCCTGGTCAAAAGCGCTCTGTCCTTCCTTTTGATCAAAGACCCTCTTTTCTTGGTCCCTCTCAATGTGACTCATATGTTTCATTGTCCCTCCTTCCTCCCATATCCGTGTGCGGTGTCTCCCGTGTACCCCTTATTATTTTCTTTTCCTCTCCTCTATATCTTTCTATGTGATGTCCATTTATCCCCTTAATCCCTCCCAACTGTGTTACTCACAGCATGTGTCTATGTATCTGTTTCAGTATGTTCTGTGTCTCGCCTTTCAAACCTAGTTATATTTCCATTTATTTCCTCCATCAGCTTGTGTATTATGTGTCCATGTATACGTTACGTTCATTTCTATATCCTGCCTCTACCTGGGAATGTGTGCTTATGCATATGTTATTTCAGTTTCTATACTTTGTCTCTATTTGAATAGTTTTTTCAATCTCTTGTGCGTGTACTCATCCGTTCGCCTCCTCCCGCCTCCTCTCCGTCTGGCCTCCTCATCCGTCTCCGTCCTCGCTCCGTCACGTTTCACCTCCGCCTCCTCCTCTCTCCTCCCTCCTGTTTCGGTCTCCCACTCTGATCCACCTGCGGGCTCCTTCCAATCTCTGCTGCAGGCTCCGCGTCTGTTCCTCCCGCCTCCTTCCTTCTCCGTCCTCCGACATCCTCATCCCTCGCCGTCTCATCTCTCGCTCCGCTTCTCGTGCCGTCGCGTACATCGCCGCCCCTTCCTCCCAGTGAATCCTTAGCGAGGTCATGGGTGACTGGAATCTCATTCCGTTTTCTTTCAGGGTTTTCTTCAGTCCCGCGTAGGACCTGCGTGTTATCGCTACCGCTGTCGAGTAGTCGTGATCAAATGATAGTCTTTTCCCTTCGATTTCAATGTTCTTGGTCCACGCGGTTCTGAGTACCAATTCCTTAACCTCGAATCTCAGAAAGTTAATAATCACCGCCCTCGGAGGTCTGTCCGGTTGTGGTCTCGGAGCCAACGGCCTGTGGGCCCTCTGTATCTAAATTTTTTCCAGTCCAGTTTCCTTCATTTGTTCTTTGATAAGCTTTTCCACATATAGGGTCACCGATTCCCCTTCGACTCCTTCTTTCAGTCCCCATATTCTGATGTTATTTCTCCGTGACCTCCCCTCCATGTCCGACATCTTTGTCTCCATCTGTTCTTGTTTCTGAATCACACATGTTAATACCTCGTGTATCTCCGTGTTCCATTCCTCCGCGTGTGACGTCCTAGTCTGTAACTCGGTCACGTTTCTGTCCTGTTCCGCCATCTTCTCCTCCACCCTTTTGATTTCTGTATTCATTTCACCTCTGAAGTCCTCCTGTTCCTTCTTCAATTCCTCCCGTAGCTTCCCAATATCATTCCTTATCGTGTCCGTGTTCAGTTTTATCGCCGCTGTTATGTTCTCCAGTATCCCGGCCTGCATGATCACGGCCCATCCTGGCATTCCCGTGACTGCCTCAGCGGTACCTCCCCCTTCTTTCGCCTGGCTTTTCTCGGCTTCGCTTCGGGGATTCTGTTTCTTCAAATTCTCTCCTTCTCGTATGTTCTCCATTTCTATTTCCTTCACAATCGTTGTCTCTTCCTTACTTCTCGTGAGCATTTTCCTTTTTAATTACTTTTCGGGTCTTTTTTTATCCGTTTTTTCACTCATTTGACCAGGAGCTCTATCGCGCGTGTGTTACCCGTCTGCTCTCATACCGGAAGTCAGAAAAATGCTTTTCAAAACAGTCCCGGGTAGGCAGATAGTAAACAAAGACGTTTTTCAAATGGTAAAGTATGTTTATTATCATGTGGGGCTTCCAACCCACGGCCTTTTCCCAAAGGGAAAAGGGATGTTGTCAGTGGGGATTTCAACCCACAACACACACAAAGGAAAAGGGTAAGGGGAGAACAAACAAGGGAAAATATAAATAAATAAACAAAATTAGCGTCCACCGACGCTAAAACGTACCAAAGGTACAAGTCCACGCAAAGTGGCAATGGCATACAGCCTACCACTATATATATATATACAGCTCTACTTGAATGAAACAACAGCGAAAAGGGCAGTGAAGTATCAGTCCACACTCAGTGGGAACAGGCACAAAGGCCAACAAGAGGACACTCACCCAGCTAGAGAAGTAGCACATAGGTCAACAATATATATATATATATAATCACAACCGTGGTTAACAATGGCAACCTCACTCTTCTCTAGTCGCTAGCAATTGACAGAATGAGGCGCCGAGACGTGTGTGTGTGCTGTCAGGTATTTGGCTACCCATCCCTCTTGATGTGACTGCCATCAGCTGTTATTCATTAGGCAATCAGCACTCTTCAGTAGGGATGGGCAGCACCTGACAGGGAGAGAAGAGACAGCATTAACTCTCATGTTCACACACACACACACACACATCATATACAAAACATAACACATTAAATATACTAACCTGATGTTCAGAAGGTGTCATAAATACAGTAATAATGGTAATGACCAACCCACGTACCCAGGTACGTCACACACACGTGTAAATCATGGATTGGTCACTCAGTTTTAACCCTTGACTTAGCTCACCTCGTTTGTCTGCTTGCTGTGGATCCTATGGTCACAAGTTCAAATCACTCTTGGTTAAAAAAATTTTTTTCTTTTTTTTTAACGTTTAATTAATTTATCCACTCTGGTTGGATGGTGTATATGTAATGTATGTATTGTGCTGTATAATGACAATACATTTTAATCAAATCTCATTTTGAAATCGCTACGCTGCCTATGGACACGACAGTGGCAGACAGCTTCGGAGGTGAGTTGGGGAGTTGACCAGGTAAGTCTCCATCTTGGAATTCATTGACAAATATTAATAAACACAAAGCACGAATACCATAATAAACTACACTTCTAAGGGGGCAATAAAGTCATATGATTTGGCTCCTACAATTGCATTGCACCATGGTGATCCACTCAACAGGTAGCGATTTCAAAATGAGATTCGATTCAAATGTATTGTCATTATACAGCACAATACATACATACATACACACCATCCAACCAGAGTGGATAAATTAATTAAACGTAAAAAAAAAAAAAAAATTAACCAAAGTGCTTCAAACTTGTGACCATAGGATCCACAGCCAGCAGACAAACGAGGTGAGCTAAGTTAGACGTTAAAACTGAGTGACTAATCCATGATTTACACTTTTTGTGCCAATTGCGTTTGTCCCTAATCTTTAGGGACAAACGCAAGGTCGAGGGGCATCTAAATGGCTCTGACCCCCGGCGCATGTGGCAGGGCTTGCAGGCCATTACAGACTACAAACCCAAACACGCCACCCCCCCAGACCACTGACCCCTCCCTCCCAGACGACCTAAACTACTTTTACGCCCATTTTGACAGGGACAACCACGAGAGGGCCATCACGACCCCCACCCCCGGCCAACCACCTGACCCTCACACTCTCCCCCACTGACGTGTTTCCGGAACTGTGCAAAACCAACACACGAAAAGCTGCCGGACCCGATGGGATCCCCGGGCGGGTACTCAGTGTCTGTGCTGGGCAGCTGACAGGGGTCCTGACTGAGATATATGTAAGGGATAATGTATAGCTACGAGGTCATTGTCGCAAAATAATTGACCGACACAGAGTTTAAAATACCGAGCCGCCTCGGCGAGGTGTTTTAACTGTCAGTGAAGGTCAATTATTTTGCGACAATGATCGAGTATAGCTATACATTATCCCGCTTATTACATGGCTAACTTACTAACAATATACCTAATTCATTTTACATCGACTCGCAACACTGGTTCTGGCTGCGTTCTGGCTCCGCCCCCTGTCATCGCCGGCAGCAGAACACCGGCAGTGTCTAATTGCACTGAAACAGTGTGTGTCAGTGGGCTTGATTGCGAACAGCTGCGCACAGCGGTCATTATTGTCCCACAGCGGTCATTATTGTCTGATAATGACCGCTGTCGGGGGGCTATTGACCAATCACAAGCAAGCATTTCGGCGAATGTGAAAACGCCATGTAATAAATATATATATATATTTCTTTTTTATCTTTTCCCCCTTCCTTTTTCCGATTTTTCTCCCATCCCACTCTTAGTCGTTATGCCAATCCCCTTCCTGGTCGTTGCGCACCCCCCCCCCCCTACTGTTGGTCCGGGAGGCCGGAGACTATCACATGCTTTCCTCCGACACATGTGCAGCCAGCCGGCAGCCAGCCTGGCAGCGTGGACTCTCACTGGGAGAGTGTAACGTGTGGAAGGTCACACTGCCTCTCTCCAGATCCTTCCCTCGCTGTGCAGGCGCCCCAACCGAACTGTAGGAGTCGCTGTTTACAACGACCAGGACCCACCCACGCCGGCTTCCCACCCACTGACACTGCCAATTGTGTCAGCACGGACGACCGACAAGCCGGAGGTACCGCTGGCAGTTGGATTCGATCCCACTGTCTCCGCGGTGGTAGGCAGACGCTTAGTCCGCTGCGCTACCCGGCCGCCCCTGACTGAGATTTTCAATCTGTCCCTGGCCCAGGCAAAAGTTCCCACATGCTTCAAAGTCATCATTCCTGTCCCTAAACACGCCTCCCCAGAGAGCCTCAATGACTACCGACCCGTAGCACTCACCTCCATCATCATGAAGTGCTTCGAGAGGCTAGTCCTGGCTCACCTTAAATCCTGCCTACCACCCTCACTTGACCCCTACCAGTTTGCCTACCGCCCTCACTTGACCCCTACCAGTTTGCCTACCACCCTCACTTGACCCCTACCAGTTTGCCTACCACCATCACATGACCCCTACCAGTTTGCCTACCACCCTCACTTGACCCCTACCAGTTTGCCTACCGCCAGAACAGGTGTAATGACAATAAAGTGAATCTAATCTAATCTAAAAAATTATGTCATTGATTGAAAAGTAGAGCCAGGTACTAATATTTAATTGTGTGCCCAGGTAAACGAGAAGCCATTCTTCCTGTTTTCAATTATCAATATTGAGATAGGGGGGAAGGCCAATACCAGTGATGTATAGAGATATCCAGGAGAGGTCATATTCCAGGTGGAGTGAACTCTTATTGAGCGGAGCATTTAACGCCTTACTTTTATAAATAATAAAATACCTTGGACCTGATGAGGAATTAAATGTTAACAAAGTATGTAGAACAAATATTACTCACCTGATTTTCATTTGAGGTAAACAGATGGATAGGTCTTTACTGAATGTGTCATTAGGAAGGGAAGTAGAAGCCATTCTGGAAGGATTTCAGGTAAACAGGTCTGAGACTTGAGTAACAATAATCAATAGTTTAACATCAAATTCCTCAATAGGTGCTTACTCATGATTATTATGCCCTCTAAAGTAAATGTTACTGTATTTATAAAGGACCTTTCAATACAGTTAAGTAACAAAGAAACACAAAGAAAAAAAACAGGATTTTACACATTAAGAAAAATGCCTGTTGGTTGTTTTTAAAATTCAAATCAAACTTTATTTATATAGAGCCTTTTGTGCAAGATTGAAATACAAAGTGCTTAACGTAGAAATCATGTAAAATAAATACAACACAATAATTGAAATAGGAATAAAACAACAATAGTGGTAATGAAGTAATGAATTAGATAAAAGCTAATAAAAGGAGCATGGTGAGACAGACTGATGCAGCACAGCAAAAGCAGTCAAATTAAAACGGAATGGGTTAAACAACAATTAAAAAAAAAAAAAAAATTGTTGGGCTGATCTAATCCCAGCAACTGGTTGGTGTAGTGGGAATTGGAGATTAAAAGAACTCGAACAGCTAGAGAGTGCATTTCTCCGGTACTTTATTCAATCAAATCATGTGTTCTCTTCCTCACACTCCCACAGAGTCAGTGGTTGTGGAAAAGAGCCCCGACCACTTGTCCACTGACCCCTCATATAGATCACAGAAGTGTCTGGTTATTCTCCTGATCAGTTATATTTATGGCCAATGTATTGACAGCTATAGACCCTTTCAGTTCTGTACTGGAGATCCTGGTTAAGTTCAAGTTCAAGTTTGTCAGAACAAAATACAGGATACTTTATGATGAAATGCTTGTTTCTGTATTGGCCCTGCTACATACAGTAAAGAGAAAGTAAGTACAAAATAATTAAGAAGTAAAAAGTAGGTAAAGTCAATATACATATATACAATACAGAGTAAAATGAGTACCAGTGAGGTAGAATGCAGAGAGAAAACTTGGGGTAGGGTGCAAATGAGGTATGAAAGTGGTGCAAATCTCTTTAATAATAGATAAATATAAAGTGAGTGGTAAGGTGAGTGTTTGTTTAAAGTGAGTGTGTACATGTGGATGTGTGTGCAGTGAGTGTAGATGATGGGTTGTTACATGGAGTCATTGAGCATCCTGATGGCCTGGGCCCAGGAGTTCAACACTTTTAATCCCTAACAGATTTGGATTGTGGGTAGTTCTTAACCAAAAAACAGGATCAGGATCACTTTGATATCCGATCAGATCAGGAAATCAAATCCAAGCTTTAATCTGGATCAAATCCTCAAAACGGGTATTTCAAACCGACAACACAGGATTGGGATCAATTTGATCCCAAAAAACTGGATTCTCTTGATCCCATCAGAGGGGTGGATTTCCAAAAAAATATGTTTCAATATAAATAAGATGGCAAAGTTTGTTAACTGAAATAATACACAATTCTTAGCCTTCATGGCAAATCAATCTTTTATTTATTTTAAATTTTTTTGGTCACGTTAATGGTGGCCTATTTTGTTTTCAACCAAATGCTGATGACATAAATGTTTATGCTCATAAAAGTATCACAACAAAGATTGTCAATCACAAATGTAATTCAGGTTAAAGAAAAAATATCTTCAACAAAAAAAAGTCCATCTGTCATCACCTTCAGCAAACAGAAATCTCACTTAGAATTCAGCTCCTCAAAGCACGTCTGGATGATCCAGCTGCCTTTTGTAGCATCCCGAATATTCAACTATTATTCAGAAGTGCTGACTTAACCTTTTATCTCCCCTTTGTGCACAAAAACAGGTTAACCAGTTTTCCTTGATATTCTCCTGAACAATGACGCGAGTTTCTCCTTCTCTCACCGGCTGGAATATGGATTATAAACACTAACTGAATCATATTCAATTCACCCAGTTCTTCCTGTGGGACTAGTTGGCGGTGCCAGCAGGGGGCGGCGGTGGCAGGCGGAGCGCAGGAGGAAGGCGTCGAGGAGAAGCAAGTCACCTGAACGGAAGTGGAGAGAAACAGTCTCTTCGGCGTTGAACGTGGACCTGAGAGGACGTATCATCGAGGAGCCCCGTCGTGGAGCACACGGGTGAATGTAATTGGACTCAAGCAAGCACGTGCACACATAGGGGTGAAGGGGTGCCCGGGCACCTGTCTTTTTAATTTTTCATTAAAAAGTGCCCTTTTTATGCCAATTTTTTATTTATTTTTTTACTGTTGCACATATAGATAGACTGCCCTGCCCTTCCAAATGAAGGATGTCATGATAGAATCAAAATATTAGGTAAAGAAAGAGAGATAAATGCCCCTACCCCTCTCCTGGAAGGACCTATTATTTACGCGCGCTGCCAGACGCCTGTATACTTTCCGTAGCCGCATTTCTGGCAGACGCTCTCTGATTGGCCGACGACAGTTTCTAC
Source organism: Notolepis coatsorum (assembly GCF_963971535.1). Taxonomy (NCBI): domain Eukaryota; kingdom Metazoa; phylum Chordata; class Actinopteri; order Aulopiformes; family Paralepididae; genus Notolepis; species Notolepis coatsorum. The sequence continues at coordinate 102,707,318 of NC_140176.1, forward strand.
ACTGGTTAAGCCTAGCCACTCTTCGAAGTAGGTTCAGGTTAGAGTTTGTCTTAGAGCGTGACGGCAAGTTCTTTCGACGGTTAAGCTTAGGCACTCTTTCAAAGTTGGTTAAGGTTAGAGTTTGTCTTAGGTCGCTTTCACATATAGTTTTGGTGGACTCGGTGCGGTTCTGGGGGTGAAGTTGCAACATTGTTGCATTCTTCATTTGGTTCGCCTGCGTTCACATAGCAATCTGTGAGGCGCCGCGAACCTTCTGAACAATGTCACGCGGTCGAAAAGGGCGCTTGTCTATTGGACAGTGGAAATGTGTGTGTGGCTGCGAGCCTGTGTGTGTGTGTCTGACAGTGTGTGGACTGCGAGTCCCAGCGGAGGCGAGTTTTGACATGGCATTGATCCATTGTTCTATTGAAGCACATTACCACCATCCTCTCGCTAAACAACTTGTAGACCACGGTGTTTTTATGAGTGCCCACAAGTAACTGTTTTATTAATAATATAATAAGCAGCGTTTTTTCTTCCTTCTTCCCAAGATGCACAGATATATAGATAGATAGATAGATAGATAGATAGATAGATAGATAGATAGATAGATAGATAGATAGATAGATAGATAGATAGATAGATAGATAGATAGATAGATAGATAGATAGATAGATAGATAGATAGATAGATAGATAGATAGATAGATAGATAGATAGATAGATAGATAGATAGATAGATAGATAGATAGATAGATAGATAGATAGATAGATAGATAGATAGATAGATAGATAGATAGATAGATAGATAGATAGATAGATAGATAGATAGATAGATAGATAGATAGATAGATAGATAGATAGATAGATAGATAGATAGATAGATAGATAGATAGATAGATAGATAGGTAGGTAGGTAGGTAGGTAGGTAGGTAGGTAGGTAGGTAGGTAGGTAGGTAGGTAGGTAGGTAGGTAGGTAGGTAGGTAGGTAGGTAGGTAGGTAGGTAGGTAGGTAGATAGATAGATAGATAGATAGATAGATAGATAGATAGATAGATAGATAGATAGATAGATAGATAGATAGATAGATAGATAGATAGATAGATAGATAGATAGATAGATAGATAGATAGATAGATAGATAGATAGATAGATTAGATGCAGTGTGCTTGTTTTGCAGTGAGTGCTGCGAGCAGTGGTAATAATAATCACTTCCTATATTTGGTTCGCGTTTGGTCCGATGAAGCCGAACCGAGACCGACGTTTTCAGGCGGACCAGAGTTCGCCTGTTTGGTCCGCGAACCGAGTTCGACACGCATTCACACAAACCCGAAAAACCGGACTATCGAATTCTGGTCCGAAAGTCCGGACCAAACAGCCCCTGTGTGAAAGCGACCTTAGAGCATGGCGATAGAACGCCAGGTAGTTTGCAGGCTGTTCGACGCGGAAATGGGCAAAGACAGTAGACGTACACAGCTCATCAGTACTTGTGTTGTGCTAACTGCTAACAATAAGCTATTTGGCTGGATGCAGTCTGGACAGTGGATATACATCAAGACAACAGTCTGTGACTGTGGGACAGTGGACATAATACTTCATCAAGCCCTCCTGACCTGGACCACGTTTCAACTAAACAAGTGAGTTAATGCGGTCTCTCTCTCTCTCTCTCTCTCTCTCTCTCTCTCTCTCTCTCTCTCTCTCTCTCTCTCTCTCTCTCTCTCTATTTCTCTCTTTCTCTCTCTCTCTCGCTCTCTCTCTCGCTCTCTCTCTCTCTCTCTCTCTCTCTTTCTCTCTCTCTCTCTCTCTCTCTCTCTCTCTCTCTCTCTCTCTCTCTCTCTCTCTCTCTCTCTCTCTCTCTCTCTCTCTCTCTCTCTCTCTCTCTCTCTCTCAACACAGCGTGTTAATTTCGGCATGCCGCCCGCAGCTGTTGGTCTGGAGCGCATATTGTGTTATTAAAGGGACACTATGTAGTTTTGGTGACATCTATCGGTGAAACTGAATTGTAGACTTGTATTAACCCCAAAAATCGGGCTCGCGTGCTGTGCGCTCTCGCATTGCATTTAATAATTGATGCCCTTTTCTCCTTTTTGGGCACCTGCCTTTCTAAAGTCCTGTGCACGTCCCTGGACTCAAGTATATTTCGTGTTATGATAGAAATATAAGCGTTAGTAGCGTGTTGAACATCCGAACGGAACAACCCTAGTGATACAGCGGGTTTTACTAGAAGTAAGCGGTATATTGAAGTGGCTAATGCTAACTGTATCCCCTCCAGCGAGGTACCCACGGCAAGCGTCGCCTGAAGAGAGCTGGTGGTTAGAGGCACTGTGCGCTGGCTGCATGTTCGTTAGCAGGAGGGCCTTCTCAGACCAACAGAGTAGCTTCAGTTAAGGTAGCCTTCAGATTAGCACGCGCGCCAACCCAGCTCGCCTACCAGCAGCTTGTCAGCACCGGCAGCTCAGCAGACCAGCAGCAGGCTTCGGTTCGACGGAGCAGAGGACGCCGCCTCTCCAGCAGAGGTCGCCACAACACAGCACGCTTCTCCAACCTGCTACTGCCCCCCTGCCTACCCCATCTTGCTGCTCTTGTGACGAGAGCGCGCATCGGCTATCTTACTACCCACGGACGAGTGGTGGTGAGATTGAGGCCCAAACATTAGAAGCCAGCTTTAGCTAGGACTTTTGTTTGGTAAAGTGGGCCCACCTTTTCATTTTATTTAAGTGTAATAACGTGCATGTTTATCCATATTAAATTCCTATTCAGTGAACCCTTTTATTCCTTCCCCTTGTCCTCCCTTCTCCCCCCATATTTGGGAGTACTAGAACAGTATATGTAAACCCTTAGGGAAGGTATTAGTACTGTGTCTAGCCCAGACGTGGGCAGCACTTAGTCTGTTTACAGCAAGAGCACTTGGTGCCTAGGGCGTAATCACATAAATATCAGACTCAAGTTCAAGTTCAAGTTCAAGTTCTTTAATAGTTGTCATACAGAAGTACAGAATACTTTCATACAAAATGCTTCTTACTGTTACGCTCCAGAGACTGTGCTAGACAAGATAGTATCAAATAACATAATAACATAATATAGCATGAATTTAGAAGAAGAAAATGAGGTCACAGTGTTCGGTATAGACATATGTACAATGTTCTGAGTTACCATATAATATACAATACACAATACTATGCAGTGTACTAATGTACAGTACTATCTAGTGCAAAGCAGAAATGGGATGAGGTACAATTTTAGGTACAATTTACAGTAAGGTGTACGAGTTGTAGTGCAATCCTTCATCCATAAATATAAAGTGTGGGGAGTGGGTGCTACAGTGTGTTTGTTTAAAGTGGGTGTGTGCTATAAAGTGTGTGGAGTGGGTGCTACAGTGTGTTTGTTTAAAGTGAGTGTGTGCGTGTGGATGTGTGTGCTATGTGTGTTTGGTGGTTGTTGTTGTGTAGTGTTCATTCATTGTTCGTTTAGCAGCCTGATGGCCTGGGGATAGAAGCTACTTCTGAGTCTTTCTGTGCTCGCCTTGAGACTCCTGTATCGCTTGCCTGACGGCAGCAGTTCAAAGAGGCAGTTGTTCGGGTGGCTCGAGTCCTTAATAATTCTCTTAGCCTTCCCCTTGCAACGCTTGTAGTAAATGTTCTGGAGGGTGGCGAGCCCCCCTCCAATTGTGCGTTCGGCTGAACGTGTCACTCTTTGTAGTCTGCTTTGGTCTTTTGCAGTGCTATTCCCAAACCAGGAGGTGATGTTGCCGGTCAAGATGCTCTCTATTGTACATGAGTAGAAGTTCTTAAGGATCTTCTGGCTGACTTGGAACTTCCTTAGGCGCCTGAGGAAGTAGAGGCGTTGTCGTGCCTTCTTCACCACACTGTTAATGTGTGTGGTCCATGTCAAGTCCTCGGATATGTAGGCTCCGAGGTACTTGAAGCTGTTGACTCTCTCAACCGGTGCCCCGTCGATGCTGAGGGGGCTGTAGTCCTTGACCCCCGACCTCCTGAAGTCCACAATCATCTCCTTTGTTTTGCTGACGTTCAGGGAGAGGCTGTTTTCCTGGCACCATCCCGCCAGGACCTTGACCTCTTCCAGGTAGGCCCTCTCGTCGTTGGCAGAGATCAGGCCCACCACCACTGTGTCGTCAGCAAATTTGACGATTGTATTGCTACTCCGCTGAGCCACACAGTCGTGTGTGTACAGGGAGTAGAGGAGGGGACTCAGAACACAGCCCTGGGGGGCCCCTATGTTGAGGGTGATGGATGAGGAGGTGCAGTTGCCTGCTCTCACCACCTGGGGTCTGCCAGTCAGGAAGTCCAAGACCCACTGGCAGAGGTCATAGCCCAAGCCCAGGTCCCTGAGCTTGGCTATGGGTATGGAGGGGACTATGGTATTGAATGCCGAGCTGTAGTCGATGAATAGCATTCTCACATAGTTCCCCTGCCTCTTGTCCAGGTGTGATGCTGCTGTGTGCAGCACATGGGATATGGCGTCCTCCGTGGACCTGTTGGGGCGGTATGCAAATTGCAGGGGGTCCATGTTGATGGGGAGGGAGGAGCAGATGTAGCCCTTTACTAGCTTCTCGAAGCACTTCATGGCTATGGAGGTGAGAGCTACAGGGCGGTAGTCGTTGAGGCAAGCAGGCTTGGATTTTTTGGGTACAGGGATAATAGTGGACTTCTTCAGGCAGGTGGGGATGACAGCCTGTTCTAAGGACAGGTTAAATATGTCAATGAATACTGGGGCCAGTTGGTCGGCACAGACTTTTAGGACGCGGCCGGGGATGCCGTCTGGACCTGCTGCCTTCCTGATATTCACTTTTTTAAAGGTCCGCCTCACCTCATGCTCTGTTACCCTGAACACTGCGCCTCCATCAGCAGCCGACCCCCCCCCCCCCATTGCCGAGGCTTGTGAGCTGGTGTTGTTATTACCAGCATCAAACCTCGCATAGAAGGTATTGAGGTCATTTGCTAAGGAGATGTCACTGTTCAGTTTGAGGGAGGCGCCTTTGTAGTCTGTCATCGTTTTGAGCCCCTGCCACATAGCTCTAGAGTCAGCTTGTTCAAACTGGAGTTCAATTTTATCCCTGTAGCGTCGTTTGGCCTCTGACACAGTCCTCCTTACGTTGTGTCGCGCCACCTTGTGGTCATTCATGTTGCCTGCCTCTAGGCCGTCGTTGTATGCTTTGGTAACAATAACAATTGTTTAATAATAACAAACTGAATGGGAGCACGGTGTGTGTGTCTTTTACTGAGCCTAACCCTAACCCTTTTTGATGCGGGTAATATTATTATTATTTAACCCTTTCCCCTTCCAGTCATTAAGGTCTCTAGTGGTCATCGAGGGAGGGTACTGCTTGCGGGAGGAACGAATCTATTTATTCATCTATCAGTCACTAGGTGTGGGAGGGCTAACGGAGGTATTGGGGGAAGTGAGAGGGAGTTGGGGAGTACTGCTGACCGCCCCGGAGAGGCGAGGAAGACCAGAGTACCAAACCAGGTTGGTAAATCCTGGGCCCCATCCACTCCCACTGCCGGCCTCCAGTTTGACGCTCCAGGCCCAAAGACGAGGGTGCAGTCAGACGGAGCTCTACTGCGTCCCGCTACCCAGTGGCTGTGCACACCCGTTCCCACGAAGCAGGGATAATCCACCCTGCTACATTTGGCGTCACAAACACAGGATCAAAATCCTAACCCACTCCCTCGAACGTGACGACCAGGAGATCTACAATGTCTGAGAGCGACGCCCCGAAGCCGGAGGTCAAAGCAGAGTCGTCCCCAGCGGAGCGACGAAGTGACCCACCGGCCCTCCTCGAGGAGAAAGGAGGGGAAGCCGAGACGATGCAGACCTTGGCCGCACAAGTGGAGGCCCTGAGGGGTCAACTCTACGACCAAGCGCGCGTCCTGGACCACCAGCATGAATACCTAGAGCGGGCTCGGCTCGGCCAGCAAGAGACGCTTGCCTTGGCGCAGGCCGCGCTCCAACAGCACACTCCCGGACTCCCAGAGAACCCCCGGTGGTGTACGTTCAGCGGGAGCAGTGAGTGCAGTGAGTTTGGAGGGGAAAAGGAGAGGGTAGAGCTTCCTGTGGAGGACTGGATCCAGGCAATGAGGACCCATCTCTGTGCCAGTCGAGTGCCGGCGGAGGAACAAGTGGAGGTCGTACAGCTCCACCTGAAAGGCGAGGCGAAACAGACGGTGCGCTTCCTGACAGAGGGAACCGCCCCCAACACAGAAACCTTGTTCGCGCTCCTCGAAGAGACCTATGGAGACAAGGCCCCTGTCAGTGTCCGCCTGGGGGAGTTTTACGACCGGAGGCAGGCCTCCGGGGAGACTGTGCGACAATTCGCCTACGACCTGCAGGAAAGGATTCGTTGCCTACGACGTCGGGCGCCCACACAGGTCGCCGACGCCGCCGGCCTGCTGCAGGAACAGTTTGTGGTGGGCCTAAGAGACGAGACCCTGAGGCGGGAGATGCGGAGGTATGTGAGGGAGGACGGGACGCGGACGTTCCCCCAAGTGATGCTGGCGGCGATCGACTGGTCCGAAGAGGAGGTGGTCCTGCTCCCCGCGAGGGGTGCCGCCCGGGGCATGATACACGGCATCGCCGCGGAGAGACGCGAGCCACCTCTGGACATAGCCGCACTCCAGGAGTCCATCCGACAGCTCTTTGCCGGCCAGGAGCAGTTTGGCGCGCGCCTGGAGCAGCTCTTCCAGGCATTTCGACAGGAGCGAGACACGCCCCAGAGAGGCTTCGCCGGAAGCCGACGGAGGGGAGACGTGCCCTCTACGCCGCGCAGACTACCCCACCGGAGCGAGGATGGGAGACTGATCTGCTACACCTGTCAACAGCCCGGCCATATCGGCCGCAAGTGCCCCCGCGCGATGGGAGAACCACGCCCCACGGAAGCACCGGGCGGTGAGGTTCCTCTCCCACAAGTACAGGGCGCCACCCACACAGCAGAAGGCGGTCGTCCGACCTGGCGACCACCAGACAATGGTCTGGGGAGGGAGGTGTGGTAGCGTGCCGTAGTATTCGTAGGATTCGATACCACTGCGGCCGGCCCGACGGAAGCGCTGGCGCCCGGCCGCGCATCCCGATGCGGTCAGAACCAGAGGCTGTACCCACGGAGAAGGAGCGATTGAAGGCTGCTGCGGAGGCCGCGGGAGCCACAGCGAAGCGGATCCACGACCGAAAGTCCAGGGGGGAACCTACGCCCTATCTGGTGGTTACACCGAGCCACGAGGGGACGCCGGTGTTCGTTGTCCGGCCCCGAAGAAGGGGGCCCGGAGAGGACTGTACATCGGGACCAGCTCAAGCCCCGTTCCTTCCTAACTTCCGATCGGGAAGGGCGTACGCGGGTCCGCCAGAGGGCTCCTACGCGCTCGCGGAGCTCGTCTGGGACAGACGTGGAGCCCGCCGGCTATCGTCCTCGGGAACCGGGTCCCAGGGCGTGTAACCCACCCGGGCCCCTCGGGTCATCGCTGAAGACGCGCCGGACGAGGGAGGAGAGGTGGAGTTGGACCCCTCGGGAGAGGACGGCAAAGACGAGGGGCGAAGAGGGTGCCGCTGGCGGCCAACCGATGGCCCCGGAGGGCGAGGCCGTGGTCAATGACCCGCCAACAGGCACTGAAGAATCTGACACGGAGTCGGACGTGGGGGGAGTCGACCCACCAACCCGCCCCCAGAGGAGCACCAGAGGTCGGCTACCCGCTCGGTATCGCCAGGACTACGTGCTGAAGAGTGTGTTTGTTGAACAGTGTTTACAATTCATGAACGAGTGTGTGAAACTGTTGGTCTAATGTGTGCGACTGTCGATCTAATGTATGAAACTGTTGGTCTAAGGACCGTATTCATGCATGCGTTAACCGGTGTTCCATTGAATTAACTTGCAGAGGACTTAGCAAGTTTAAAGTGGGGGGAAATGTAGCATCCTGAATATTCGACTATTATTCAGAAGTGCTGACTTAACCTTTTATCTCCCCTTTGTACACAAAGACATGTTAACCAGTTTCCCTTGATATTCTCCTGAACAATGACACAAGTTTCTCCTTCTCTCACCGGCTGGAATATGGATTATAAACACTAACTGAATCATATTGAATTCACCCAGTTCTTCCTGTGGGACTAGTTGGCGGTGCCAGCAGGGGGCGGCGGTGGCAGGCGGAGCGCAGGAGGAAGGCGTCGAGGAGAAGCAAGTCACCTGAACGGAAGTGGAGAGAAACAGTCTCTTCTGCGTTGAACGTGGACCTGAGAGGACGTATCGTCGAGGAGCCCCGTCGTGGAGCACACGGGTGAATGTAATTGGACTCAAGTATATTTCGTGTTATGATAGAAATATAATCGTTAGTAGCGTGTTGAACATCCGAACGGAAGAACCCTAGTGATACAGCGGGTTATACTAGAAGTAAGCGGTATATTGAAGTGGCTAATGCTAACTGTATCCCCTCCAGCGAGGTACCCACGGCAAGCGTCGCCTGAAGAGAGCTGGTGGTTAGAGGCACTGTGCGCTGGCTGCATGTTCGTTAGCAGGAGGGCCTTCTCAGACCCACAGAGTAGCTTCAGTTAAGGTAGCCTTCAGATTAGCACGCGCGCCAACCCAGCTCGCCTACCAGCAGCTTGTCAGCACCGGCAGCTCAGCAGACCAGCAGCAGGCTTCGGTTCGACGGAGCAGAGGACGCCGCCTCTCCAGCAGAGGTCGCCACAACACAGCACGCTTCTCCAACCTGCTACTGCCCCCCTGCCTACCCCATCTTGCTGCTCTTGTGACGAGAGCGCGCGTCGGCTATCTTACTACCCACGGACGAGTGGTGGTGAGATTGAGGCCGCCATCTTGGTTGAGTACAGTGGCGCTTTGAGTGCAATATCCTATCGTACATTGCACAGTGTGTCACGGCCTAAAGGGGCGAAGAGAATTGTTGTTTGAACCGAACGCTAACAGCAGCGTGGAGGGGCAACCCCAAACATTAGAAGCCGGCTTTAGCTAGGACTTTTGTTTGGTAAAGTGGGCCCACCTTTTCATTGTATTTAAGTGTAATAACGTGCATGTTTATCCATATTAAATTCCCATTCAGTGAACCCTTTTATTCCTTCCCCTTGTCCTCCCTTATCCCCCCATATTTGGGAGTACTAGAACAGTATATGTAAACCCTTAGGGAAGGTATTAGTACTGTGTCTAGCCAAGACGTGGGCAGCACTTAGTCTGTTTACAGCGAGAGCACTTGGTGCCTAGGGCGTAATCACATAAATATCAGACTGTAATTATTGTGTAACAATAACAATTGTGTAATAATAACAAACTGAATGGGAGCACGGTGTGTGTGTCTTTTACTGAGCCATTTTTGATGCGGGTAATATTATTATTATTTAACCCTTTCCCCTTCCAGTCATTAAGGTCTCTAGTGGTCATCGAGGGAGGGTACTGCTTGCGATTGCGAATCTATTTATTCATCTATCAGTCACTAGGTGTGGGAGGGCTAACGGAGGTATTGGGGGAAGTGAGAGCGAGTTGGGGAGTACTGCTGATCGCCCCGGAGAGGCGAGGAAGACCAGAGTACCAAACCAGGTTGGTAAATCCCGGGCCCCATCCACTCCCACTGCCGGCCTCCAGTTTGACGCTCCAGGCCAAAAGACGAGGGTGCAGTCAGACGGAGCTCTACTGCGTCCCGCTACCCAGTGGCTGTGCACACCTGTTCCCACGAAGCAGGGATAATCCACCCTGCTACACTTTGAATCAAGTTTTTTTTATATTACCCTAGTGGGAGTCTTTTTAAAAAAGAATTACAATTCCATTATGATTTGATGTCCTTTATGTATTTAACAATATAATTAGACATTATAGATGTCTCTGCAATGTGGTCCTTGTCTTCCTTTTTTCCCATCGGAGATCGGTAGGATTAAAGCACTGATATTCGGATCTAGTAATCTTGAAAAGTCTCAATCTGGATCAGGGTGATCCTATCCTGGATTGCTTTGAAATACCGGGACAAAATCTGTCCGAGTTGTCTGATCCTGGATCACAAAAAAATGGGATTTAAAAATTGGATCGGATCAGATAGGGATTAAAAGTTTTGAACTCCTGGGCCCTGGGCATAGAAGCTCCTTCTGAGTCTCTCTGTACTGGCCATGAGACTCCGGTAGCGCTTGCCTCCAGTACTGCGCTACATTAACCACTAGAGAGCAACCACCGGTCTCATCAGTCTTGGATATGTCAAAGATTAGACAAAATATTGACTTTGATGCATTATTCGTTTTTGTGTAGCAGATTTACAATTCTGTAATAATTCTTAAGTAATTTGAGGACAGAAATGTCCCATTAACTCCCATTAAAACCACATGTTTTAATCTCATAGCCATTACAAATAATAATCATGCATTCTGTAATGTTAGGGTTTCATCTTTGAGAAAAATAGTAAAGTTTGTCATTTTTACTGTTCACCACTCAAATCTGCCATTTCCCCATTATAGGCCTATAGAAAGTTTGCTGTTTCGTGTCTTTGAAGTAGACAGACTGACCTTAGGTTGACCTTATTGCAGAACTTGTAATGTCTGATATAGTTACTTTAGTATACTGTCATACACAGCCATACATGCACTATTTCAAGTAAATAAAAACATGGCTCCCCTTCTCTTACACTTCAAAGAGGTCACTGTGGAGATGGCAGCAAACAGGTCTCACCCATGCAGAGGGGAAAACATTCTAACCTCTGGACTGGACAGGATATTCCTTTAGTGATCCCCTTTGGGAGATTCAGTCGTCATAGCAGCAGGAGGGGTATGTACAGATAATGCTCACGGTAATAGGAGAGTAATATATATAGGCAATAAACGAATTAAATCTAAATATACAATTTTAATAAAATAAACCATATACACAGAGGTGCAGATGATGGTCTGTATACCCTATTGATCATAATATAAGTTACAATCAATATAAGCAATATAAAATGACAAAGTAAACCGTATACACAAAGGTGCAGAGGATGGTCATAATATGCGTTATAGTCCATGCAGGGTTATCCCCTCTAATTCCATTCTCTTTTTCATATATTAAAATTAATATTCTTCCACAAATTAGCGTTTTCATCTCCATGCTCCCTCTGGCAGACTCAAACTTTCAACCCTCCAGAGGGAAAAAGGTGAAGGTGGATCGGGACTTCCAACATAGCTGTCAACACTCACGGTTTTACCGGGATTCTCCTGTTTTTTCGACCCTCTGCACGGCCTCTTTACGGCTCACGGATTGGTACGTATTTTGTACTTATTATTATTATTTTTTTTTTTACAAAATGGGTGCAATTCTCCTCCGTGACGACAGGTGGCAGCAGTGTAGATTAGACCGTTATCACAGGAAGTCAGACCGTTGCGACCCGAAGAAGACAGCGACGCAACCGGATAAAGCTCAGAGCTCAGGGGATTGAGTAGACTGACGCACCGAGGCGGCCGCGGACCGAGCGTGTCAAATCAACTTAGCCAGTGTCTCTTGATTGCCCACTCTGTGGCTTTTGTCTCTGGAACAAAAGGTTTGCAAATATTCTGTGGATAAAACAATACAAATGCAGGAATGTGTAAATGTGTTGGTTGGTGAACACTAACAGCCGTTTGCGCCTCTGCGCCTCCACTGTCCCCTCCTCCCATTCCTCCACTGACGCCCAATTTCCTGAATGCGATTTATACATATAAATAAATTGATCCGTTTTAAAAGTTGTCGTGAATTGTCATGGTATGACAAATACAGTTACTGGTAACTCGCAGGCATTGCAGAGATATTGAGGAAAAACACAAAATCGCATTGGCTTTTTTTCTATCATTTTTCTCTGTAGAATGAATGAAAACTTTATTTAACAGATTGCAGAATGGGTACAATACAGTACGGCTCAATACAGACATACAGACATAATAGACACACACACTGTTCCAAAAATGATATTCCCATTTCCCACTGCTAAATTAATGACCATAGGTATTTTTTATAGCTTTTTCAGGAACATGGCATGTCTTTTTTTATCATGCATATCCTGTTACCTATATTTTTTTGCATTTTGCACAATCAATGCGGGCGTGACCACCTGCATTTCACTGTATGTGACAAATAAACCTCTTGATTCTTCTTGAGTTGTCGTATTAATATGTAGCCTACAGTGATGAAGGTATAAAGACACTGGTAATACATTGATTGATTGCTAACTTTAACAGATGGGTACAATACAGTATTGTGCAATACACAATTGTTAAGGGGATGCAGACCAGAGAAGGACTTCTTCCCCCATTTTCAATTCATCATAACATTTATGTATGAATTGTAAGATTTCAATAAATATGAACATGTTAATGCTACTACTACATAAACTGAATTTATACTGAATTTGTCTTACACTTAATGCAGGGATGTTCACAGCATTTCACTTTCAACCAGGTATCTGATTAATTTAATGTAGCAACTAGTTCACCCAGTCCTTGTTGGACTGATAACTTTAAGTGGTTGCCTAGTGGAGATTTAGGATTCACTGACTGTAGACTGTAAGAAAAAAAGCTGCAAGAAAACTAAATGTCTGGCATCTATGGTTTCCAAATACTGTCAAATTACAGTAAAATCAAATGCATTTACAGATTACAACCTTTATTTAATGGTTAATATTTTGATAAAAGGTAATTTACTGTATTTTTATAGCATTTACACTCTATTGATTGATTGATTGAATTGATTGAAAAGTTTATTAACAGATTGCAGAATGGGTACAGTACAGTACAGCTCAATACATACAATTACACAGTAGGAAAACAAAATAATACCGGTTTTGACCAGCAGCGACGAGGCAGCTCCATTGGGAGGGGGCGGGGCCGGGTGGGAGGGGGCGGGCTGAGGGGGCGGGGCCAGGAGAAGGGGCGTGGCTAAATCTGCACGTTTTTTTTCAAATCGAAATGTTGACAGCTATGCCTTCCAATGGTACTATTGGTGTCCGGGCACCCTATATAGAGGGAAATTCTGTACGGCCCTCATAGGTTACAATTACAATATGTAATCTATTCCAATATATCTATAAAACAATCAAAAAACAAATTTGGCTCCATCATTATTGAGCTAATCTCAGTTCGCAGTCTTGCAGAAAATCTCAGGAAAATGACACCAAATTTGTACCTTCAATCGCCCATGATAACACTGGTCTCCAGTTGGGAGGCGTCCAATACTGCCCCCCAGTGGTGCAATAAGGGAGTTCTTACACTTGCTGATTTGTTTGGGGTAGAGGGTCTCTGCTCATTCCAAGACATTCAGAAACACTTTAATTCACCTGGCACTTTCTTCTAGCTTCTATTGCGCACAGCAATGGTGTACCTTGGGATAGTCAATTAGGTACCCAACCATTTCACACAATATTTACCAGCGGTTTACGCCATGTTGGCAAAGACTTCTTCAAAGCCTCTACCCATTGATAGAGTGTGCCAGTGTGGATATACCATTCAATAGCAGCAGTCTAAATGGGCTATTAATCTGGCAAAACATTTTGCTATCCTCCAGAATTCCCAACCACCAAGTCATCCATTTTGATTTTATACATAGGACATACTTTACTCCATGCATATTACATAAAGAAAGCCATACCATCACCTAAAAGCGCTTTGTGCACACAAAAACGCCTTGTGTACCTTTTTCCATATGGTATGGGAGTGCCCAGGATTGGTTGATTTCTGGAGGAAGGATGCTTATGGTTGTCCTTCTTATTGATTGATTGATTGATTGAAAACGTATTAACAGATTGCAGAATGGGTACAATGCTAAGAGGATGCAGACCAGAAAAATACTTTCGTTTTGTTTACATCGGGGTCCCCCATTTTCAATTCATCAGGACATTTATGACACATACAATCAATCAAATCAAGGTCAGTGAATACCACGACCACAACACCAGAGGAAGCTCAACAAATCATGTTAAACCCAGATTCGGCTCAAACAAGGGACTAAACACGTTTCGCAATTATGCCACATCAATGTGGAACGCCCTACCCAAAGCTGTAAAGGAATGTGAATCCCTACCCACATTCAAAACCGCTCTTAAAGAGCACCTACGGGAGGCTGCAATTCGAAACTGGCCACCGTAAATGTCCAAACCCCCCCACCCCCTCCTAATAGACAGTCTCCTCCCCACCGCATGTATATTTCTCTCCCACCCACCCACCCCCTCCTAATGTACAGTCCCCTCCCCGGACCCCATCATATATTCTGTCAGGATCTATGGGTAACACACAGTACTGTATATTTGCATATCGTATGTCACAAATGTAACAGTACTAAATACCTGTATGTCATGTATGTCCCTATGCCATAAATGTCATGTATGTTGTGTATGTCATAAATGTCACTATGAATGAAAATGGGGGACCCTGATGTAAACAAGACAAACGTCTTTATCTGGTCTGCATCCCCTTAACAATTGTGTGTATTGGGCCGTACTGTATTGTACCCATTCTGCAATCTGTTAAATAAAGTTTTCATTCATTCATTCATTCATTCATTCATTCATTCATTCATTCATCATTCATTCATTCATTCATTCATTCAATCATCATTCATTCATCCCTCTCTCTCGCACTCTCTCCAACCGCACGTCTCAACCGAGCCTGGTCAGGGGGGAGGGGCTAGGCCCAATGTGGAGTGACGTCCCCTCTCCGCCAATCAGCGCGCGGTCTGTCGCGGCCACAGGCTTGCCCCGTGTGAGGCAGCTATTGGCTGTTTATTTCCAAAGGGGCGGGGCGTGGGGTGCCGCGTGACGCAGACGTAGCTGATTGGTCCAGCCCTCCCTGACGTCACCAGGAAATACGGAAATGCCATGCAATGTCTCGTCCTAGCCACCAGGGGACCAGTGCAGCCTAGTTACTGTACTAACATGATCAGAGAGACTAGTGCAGCCTAGTTACTGTACTAACATGATCAGAGACTAGTGCAGCCTAGTTACTGTACTAACATGATCAGAGCGACTCGTGCAGCCTAGTTACTGTACTAACATGATCAGAGAGACTAGTGCAGTCTAGTTACTGTACTAACATGATCAGAGATACTAGTGCAGCCTAGTTACTGTACGAACATGATCAGAGAGACTAGTGCAGCATAGTTACTGTACTAACATGATCAGAGAGACTAGTGCAGCCTAGTTACTGTACTAACATGATCAGAGAGACTAGTGCAGCCTAGTTACTGTACTAGCATGATCAGAGAGACTAGTGCAGCCTAGTTACTGTACTAACATGATCAAAGAGACTAGTGCAGCCTAGTTACTGTACTAACATGATCAGAGAGACTAGTGCAGCCTAGTTACTGTACTAACATGATCAGAGAGACTAGTGCAGCCTAGTTACTGTACTAACATGATCAGAGAGACTAGTGCAGCCTAGTTACTGTACATACTAACATGATCAGAGAGACTAGTGCAGCCTAGTTACTGTACTAACATGATCAGAGAGACCAAGGAGGCTGGCATCACTTTATACACATGAGTATGGAGGAGATTAGATCACATAAGGCTCAACTACTCTCTTTCTAACACACACACATGCACAAACAAGACACTCTGACGTCACGAGACCGCCGCCATCTTAGTATTGGGGACAACCAACCAGCAAAAGTGAGTTCCGTTTTTAAAAAGTAGTAACATATAAACATGAAAAAGGCATAGGCTACTTGAAGCCTCCAGTGCACATGTATACACTGAGAATGGACTATATGGGGAAGTAGCTAGTGTAATGTTTCTGTTCTGGCTGTCACTCTTAGTGTCTAGCAGAAAGAATTGAATGTCCACACGATGACAATATAGCTGAAGGTTCTTTACTTCCACACTTTGGGTTAACTTGCATACATCCAAGTGGCGGGCACCGTATCTGACGTCATTAATAATAATAATAATAGATCAAATTTCTATATCGCCTTTCATAGAACCCAAGGTCGCTTCACAATCAGGACAAAAAATATGGCTAGGGAAGTAGGGGGTAAAAAGGGGCATGAGGGCAGGTAAGGGATAATGGACCCAATCTAATCTAAACTAACTGATGGGGAAAGCCTTGGTGAAAAGGTGTTTTAAGAGCAGTTTTGAAGGTGTCCAGGGTTGGGGCGTTGCGAATTTCGGAGGGGAGAGAGTTCCAGAGGGTAGGGGACGTCACGCTGAAGGCTCTGTCCCCGAAAGTCCGTAACCTGGTTTTTTGGCCATGCACCCCCTGTCACCTCCCGACCTAGCTGATGCGGTTCAAACGAAAGCCACTTGTGGTTATTAGTAAAATAACACCATAGCACCGCCATTAGCCTTTTCATGTCACGCACCCCCTAGAGTGCTCTCGCGCACCACAGTTTGGGAACCGCTGATGTAGAATAACCTAGTTTGTGCATACGCGCGTCCATTCATCTATATACCATGGTAAGTATCAAGGTGGTAGCTATCTAATGCGCTGTTAACGGTGTGCAGCCATCATGCAGAGACAGCTATTAGTACCCACCGGCTAACAGTACTAGCTATCTAACATGACATCATCAGCTGGTGCAAGTTGAAGTGCACACTTCACAGTTGATATGCTGGATGGCAACTTTCTGACATTTACCGTATTGTTCATTTTTACAAGATAACATAAATTACCGCCAGGGGTGGAGGATCCCAGTCATGGTTTAAACTAGGAGGCACTACAGTGTGAAAGAGTATGGAAAGAGACATTCTGATGCAATGTTAACTAGTCTAGGGTTCAGAATCCATAAATACAATCTAAAGATAATGGCTGAATGATTTTTTTTAGGCAAATTGATTATTTATGTTTCCCATTTGTTGAGTTTGTTGGGGTTATATTCCCTGTGTAGCTCAATGAGTAGAGCATGGCACTAACACTGCCAGGGTTAGGGGTTCTATTCCCTGTGTTGCTCAATGAGTAGAGCATGGCACTAACACTGCCAGGGTTATGGGTTCACTTTCATTCATTCTCTATCTCTCTCTCCCTCTCATTTTCCCGCCACTCTCCACTTAAAACTTTGTACAGTAACAAGCAGAAATGCTACAAAGATAATATTCACTATCACCTCTTTGCTTTTCATAGGGTCTGAGGACTTCAGGAGGATATCAGTGGGATGAGCCAAACACCTTCATATCTAAGCCTATTATCCACAAAGTCACCCACCACAGCACAGCCTGATTCTGTCAGTCCCACAGGACTCCTTGTACCCATGACCACCGAGAGGAGAGAACCCTGCTAGTGCAACCCGACCAAGCCAGACACCTGCTGTCCAGGACTGCTCCCCACAGACGGAAAGTCAGTGATCACAGTACAAATTAACCCGACTGGTCCAGACCTCCAGCCTCCACCTTCAGACAGTTACAACTGGCGATAGCTGCCCACTTCATCAAGCCATGAATGACGTTAAAAATGCTTCACTTGTTCCTCCATTTTTGACTGATGGCAGTGCCATCGATCACCAGCCACTCGCCTCTGCATCTTACGGTCCCGCCAGCCAGAGCACATTCACCGTTATGAGTCTGACCGGCAGAAAATTGAACCCACAACCGCTGAGATTGACCCCCTGTTCGGGTCCTCAGACTTACGTGGGCATCACTTCGTTCCACGTGGCCACCGTCCAGATGAAACCAGCCTCCTGTCCTCTGCCTGGTACCGATCACGAGAGTCCAGCTGAAGCATCGTCAGTCACGGCTTACAAAACCCCTGCTCCTGCCCCTCTGATCACCAAGAGTCTGGCGGGAAAAGCATCAGACACTTCTACCAAGACCCCCGCATCCGCGGCTGTCAAGACTTCAGCCTTACCGGCTTCGGGCACAGGTAGTAAGACCCTCCTATCTGTTGTGAAGACTCCAGTTGTACCTGCTTGGACTGTTTCCTCTCTTGCTTTGAAGTTGGTCAGTGAAAGCTTGACCTCTCTGTTTCCAGCCCCTCCACCGCAGCCAATAACTCCAACACCCAAGCCAGCGGTCTCTCCACCCCAGGATGTAGACCCCAGCAGTGGACTTCCTCCTGACCTTGTGTGCCCTCTCAGCCCTCGGGTGTCAATGGAAGAAGAGGAGAGCCCTCAAAGGCTGAATGAGAAGAGTGAGTACTGGGGTTTGCATACATGTTGTACATCTCAAAATGGGTGGCCCGTATTTTATTTTCATGTAAACTTTATTATAGTGGAAATTAGGGCTGTCTTAAATACTTCGAAGCTTCGTTCGATGGGCATGGAATTCGAATATGAAAATAAAATTTGAATATATTAAAAGAAACATTTTATAATTTTAAATTTTTTTTGTTGCAAAATCAACTCTGCTTCTCTTTGTTAATTAAAGGAAAACTCCAACATTTTGGGAAATTAGCTTATTTAACATCTTCCCTGGAGTTAGACAAGAAGATACATACCTTTTTTGTCTCTGTGCATGCATTAGGCTTAGGGAACGCTCGCACCGTTAGCGTAGCTTAGCTTCATCACTGGAAGTGGGGCAGTCCTTTACCCTGAAGTTCCCTACAGTCCCCTACAGTCACGAAATACACTCCAAATACAACTCCAAAACGTTCCTGTAAACATGTTATGACCTGTGTATTTACCACGTGGAGAAATAAAAAATAATTTAATTCGACATTTACGTTTTCTAAGCAAATATACTCGGAACTATTATTATTATTTTATTTCTTTTATTATCTTTTTCCCCCTCCTTCTTTTTCCGATTTTTCTCCCATCCCACTGTTAGTCGTTATGCCAATTCCCAACCCCCTTCCTGGTTTGTTGCACACTTAACCCCTACTGTTGGTCCGAGAGGCTGGAGACTGTCACATGCTTTCCTCCAACGCATGTGCAGCCAGCCGGCAGCCAGCCTGGCCACGCAGATTCTCACCGGGAGAGTGTAACGTGTGGAAGGTCGCACTACCTCTCTCCAGATCCTACCCTCGCTGAGCAGGCGCCCCGACCGAACTGTAGGGGTCGCTGTCCACAACGCCCAGGACCCACCCACGGCTCCCCTCCCCCTAACTCAGCCAAACGAGTTAGTATAGCGATCAGCCCGAGACAAGGCAATGCTGACTCTCCGGGAGTCGAGACCGCAGCCTCTTGCATTGGTGACGAGCACAATCTCCGCTACGCCACCTGACCGCCCCTCGGAACAATTTTTTTGCCTAACCACTCCTCTCTGGGCGCAGTGATTTCACGCAACGCAGTGCTACTTTCTAACGTGACGCCAGTGTTTGTTTACGTTTTCATTTCATTCAAAGGATCCGAACCGATTGAAGTTTATGGATACCATGACTGTGGTACGTTTTAAGGGGCTAGCGTTACACAATAAATGAGTTATAATAATACCACAAGTGTGGATTCACTCGCCCAAACCCTGTAGCCGTGGGGCTAACTAGGTCGATAGTCCAGCAACGTTAGGTCCTATTCATCAATCTCACAATATTCGCTAACGTTAGACAGATGGAATACAGCCTTCCATCTAAAAACATAAATTAAAACTTACCACAGTCATGGTATCCATAAACTTCAATCGGTTCGGATCCTTTGAATGAAATGAAAATGTAAACAAACACTGGCGTCACGTTAGAAAGTAGCACTGCGTTGCATGAAATCACTGCGCCCAGAGTGGAATGGTTATGCAAAAAATAGTTCCGAGTATATTTGCTTAGAAAACGTAAATGTCGAATTCAATAATTTTTTATTTCTCCATGTTTACAGGAACGTTTTGGAGTTGTATTTGGAGTGTATTTCGTGACTGTAGGAGACTTCAGGGTAAAGGACTGCCCCACTTTCAGTGATGAAGCTAAGCTACGCTAACGGAGCCGGCG
Source organism: Notolepis coatsorum (assembly GCF_963971535.1). Lineage (NCBI taxonomy): Eukaryota > Metazoa > Chordata > Actinopteri > Aulopiformes > Paralepididae > Notolepis > Notolepis coatsorum. The sequence goes on from NC_140176.1 coordinate 102,727,071, forward strand.
TTCCCTAAGCCTAATGCATGCACAGAGACAAAAAAGGTATGTATCTTCTTGTCTAACTCCAGGGAAGATGTTAAATAAGCTAATTTCCCAAAATGTTGGAGTTTTCCTTTAAGTGCAATGGTTCAATTGTGCTTTGCTATAAGGATACAAGTGAGAAGAATTGGATTTCAGTGTACCTCTCTCTCTGCATGTGTCTATAGCCCCTTTCACACTGCCCGTTCAAGGTGAGACTCTTACCCCATTATTCCTCCATGCCCTTCTGTGAGAAGGGTACGAACACGGAATGGGGGGGTCAGAGTTGACGCGGCATTATGCCCTCAGCAGGTATAGTAAAATTGCCCAGGGGGGGTTCATCCCAGTGTCTGTGTGAATGGGACTATCCAGCATTGTGGGACAGGGGTGTGACGTTGTGATATGTGTGGATTATAGTCCTTAATGTATCTTGCAGGTAAGTTCATAACCACAACTATTTTCATAAGTGGAGCAGCACTGTCTCATGCCGTTATCCCCAGAGACCTCTATAAAGGCTAGATGACTCACCCGCGCTGTTGGCCAATGGAGACAGACGTTGCCACATGGCGGCCATCTTGCCACAGGCAACATGAATGATAACATGAATGTCTATGGTGCATGTACTATTGAAATAACCATAGCGTGCTCAATTTTCAACCGATTTACAAACGGTTTGGTTTGTTATAAACGTCAGATGTAGTTATCATACTGCATACGTATAATGGACTTTCATATGAAAATAATTTCAACATGTCCAAGCATCCTGAATCATAGCCACATTAACGTTTGTAATAAACCAAACCGTTTGTAAATTGGGTGAAAATTTTGCAAGCTATGGTTATTTCAATAGTACATGCACCATAGGCATTCATGTTATGAGTGGGTGTGCTGCCTGTGACAAGATGGCCGCCGGTGAACTACACTGGAGACTCCGCCTTGCATTCCTTTAGATTAGGTAGTGTCAGACCTAGGGATGGGTATCGTTAGGATTTTATCGATACTACTACTCTTATCGATACTGCTTAACGGTTCGGTACTTTATCGATACTCTTATCGGTTCTTTTAGATTATTATTATTATAATTATTTTTTAATGTATACATTTATTATTTGAACGGCTTAAGGCTATATCTGTACTTGATGTTTGTTTGTTGTGTTGCATATTTGAAATAAACTTCAATCAAATCAACCCCCCCCCCCCCCTCTTAAAAACAAAAACCTGTGTTTAACCTAGCTGTGGGAGCTATTAACTATTTTTACATTTATTTGTTATGTGATTTTGTAGTATCAATTTGTTTACGGCCATATTATTTAAGTTATTATGAGTCGCAGCTAAATGCTTTTACTTTGAAGGGGATCTGGGCAATTGGGAAGCACAGCTGGGTGTATTTAGGTAATTAGAGGCAATAGCACAGTGGGCATCAGGGAAGGTATATGGTTTTTACCAGCGTCAGGAGATCATATAGAATCAAACATAATTTTTCTGTATTCTTTGATTAACAGACAATAAATGCCACAAAACTGTCAAATGCTGTCTGGACAATGGACTTCCTGATCTGCGTGAGATTCGCTGCCCTGGTGCTTCAGTGGCTTTTTAGTTTTTATTAGTTGTTGTTGACAAATAGCCACTACATAAAGTAAAAACGTTCCTTATTGAAGCGGACACTTTTTATTGTTGTTTTGGATTTTTGCCGTTGGACGTTTTGGACATGGAAACACCACGCTCAAACGGAGGATCATTCAGATCAGAGGACATGGATGCTGGCGCTCCAGCGTTTGGTCTGGAGATTGAAGACTATGATCAGTGACTTTTCGTGAAGCTTGAATTGCCTTGGATCAACCTGTTAAAGACACGATCGGAGAACGGAGGACCACACGGTCTAATGGACGTCGCACTCGAACAAAACAACATCATTGGTATGTGAAGAATAATCCGTCAGCTTTATTGGAAAAAGGCAAACTTATTGGAGTGACTGAATTATTGTCTTGCGACGCTAAATGATGTTGATGAATATTGGGAGTTGTTGAACTTCATTGTAAAGACATTCATTCATAAATCTCCGACGTGAAGTTGGCTGTATGAACCAATCAGACAGTATGGAGCAGCTGGTTGGGACATATGAGACAACGCCTGTGGTTGGTTCAAACGTTGCAAGTGTGGAGAATGTTGCTCCGCCCAAGCCCTCTGTAAAACGGGGCATCAAGTTTACCGCAAAAGGGTTGGCATTTTACATGCAAACATGCCAAGAAAAGAGGTCTGCAAAAATCAAACAGGCCAAGAAATACATTGAACCAATACGTACCTTGCTGAAATCTACTGACAATGTGAACTATGTGCAAGCTCATTTGAGTAACTTCATCAATTGTTATGAGGACGCTAAGGACATGCATGAGTCTTTCATAAATATGGATTTGCCTGAGGAAGAGGTTAAAAGGCAAAATACATGTTTCAATGCAACAATAATGAAATTTTGTAATTTCACAGAGGATGTAAGGGTTTGGTTGTCTGCTGCTGGGCACCCTCAGGTGGAATCAAATGCAAATATTGACAATGAAACTAATGATGTTGTTGAAACAAATGAAGATGATGATGAGGCTCAATCTAAACAAAGTGTTGCTATTGATGATATCAATCCTGAGGACAGTGCCTCTAACATTTCATGTACAAATGAAAAGCAACAAAAGCCACACTCCAGTGTATCAAAGACATCATCCACCGCGTCTACCAGGCTAAAGGCGGAGGCTGACAAAGCATCCCTACTGGAGCGGATGAAAGCCTTAAAAAGGAAACATGAGTTGGAAGCAAAGCAGGAGGAACTAAGGAAGGAAAAGGAACAGTTTGCTCTGGAAACTGACCTAGCTGCAGCCAATGCGAAAATCAATGTGCTGGAAACCAATTCAAAATGTAACTCTAAAAGGTCGGATGGAATGAACTCGTATCTGGACAGGAATATAGCTCAAAGAATGACAGGCCAACTCAATCCTCAAGCTGGTCAATTTGTCCCGCAGGGAAATAACATGCAAAATGAATTTCATCCTGAGGCCCAGGCTGTCACTGTAAGGCCCAAAGGACCATCACAGACCATCGGGTTTAAAGATGCATCACAGACTGTCAGGCCTAAACAAATGGCAGTATTACAGACAGACCTCAGACCACTATACACTCAGGCACCAACACAAGTGGTCCATGATGCTCAACAGACAGGACAAGCATCCTCCCTGAATATGGCATGCAATAATGACACCCAAAATGACATTGTGAATATCATGCAACGCCAAACTGACATCACTACAATGTTGGTACAGCAAAATTTGGCATCTTCTCTACCAGTGAGAAATATAGCCATATTTGATGGTGATCCTCTTCAGTATCATTCCTTCATCAGATCCTTTGAAAGTTGTGTTGAGGTTAAAACCGACAATGCAAGTGATTGTTTACACTTTTTAGAGCAGTACACCAGGGGACAACCAAGAGACCTGGTGAAAAGCTGTCAGCACCTACCCTCTGTTCAGGGATATCAACGCGCTAAATCCCTGCTTGCTGAACATTTTGGAAATGAATACAAAATTGCTTCTGCTTATATGGACAAAATTGATAGCTGGCCTCTGGTTAAAGATGAAGATGTAAAATCACTACAATCATTTTCTCTGTTCTTGCGAGAATGCTCTAATTTAACACAGAGAATCATGCAAATGAATGAGTTGGACATGCCATCAAACCTCAGGAACATTGTGATGAAGCTTCCTTATAAGCTGAGGGAGAAATGGAGGAACGTCGCATGTGATTTGCAGGAGCAACGTGGTTGCAGAGCACTATTTATTGACCTTGTGAACTTTGTTGAAAAACAAGTTAGAATTGTCTCTGATCCACTGTTTGGAAATATTCAGGATTCAAAATGTACCAGCCGCAACAAACCCCCCATTGACAGTCAACCAAGGCAAAGGAAACAGAGCACCTTTGCCACCAGTGTCACTGCAATGAAAGAAGGAAACAACAAAAGGTACAAGTCCTTCTCTGCCCAGAGTCACATCAAATGCTGTTTATTCTGCCAACGAACAAGCCACTCACTTGAAAAATGCTCACAGTTTAAGTTAAAGATACAAAAGGACAAAATACATTTCATAAAGGAGCATGGAATTTGTTTTGGTTGCTTGAAAGTGGGACACATAAGCAAAGACTGCAGGAGTCGATTGGATTGCAGTGTGTGTCAGCAAAAGCATCCATCAGTCCTACACATTGAGCAGAAGGGTATAAGTACACCTTTTAATAAGGCAGAAGAGCCTGTGAGCCATCTGAGTGTAACATCTGTTCAGTCTCAAACATGTGGCCGTATAGGGGCCGGAGATGAGGACAATGCTGTGTTTTCGATTGTTGCAGTTCAAGTGAAAAGCCAAGTGACTGACAGAGTTGTGCAGACATATGCATTCTTGGATCCCGGAAGTTCCAGTACTTTTTGCACTCATAACCTGGCAAAGAGACTGGGGCTAAGTGGCAAGCCAGCCAATATTCTATTACGAACAATGGGGCAAGAGAAAATTGTGAGCACCAATGTATTGTCTCACTTGGAAGTGTCTGGCATAGATAAGGAGGATTTTATTGAATTGCCCAATGTCTTAACCCAAAGAGCTATGCCAGTGTCACGTGTGAACATTCCACGACAGGATGATGTGGAAAAATGGCCTTACTTGAGTAACATAAAGCTGCACGACTTGAATGCAGATGTGGATTTGCTCATCGGAACTGATGCAGCAAAAGTAATGGAACCATGGGAGCTGATCAACAGCCAAGGTGAAGGACCATATGCAGTCAGAACAAGAGTCGGCTGGGTCATAAATGGACCACTTAGGAGTGGAAGTAACAGCAGAGTTAAGACTGGCTGCTCTGTTGTCACAACAAATCGAATATGTGTGGAACATCTGGAAGAAATGCTCATGAAGCAATACAACCATGATTTTAATGAAAAAACATCAGAGGGGTCATTGGAAATGTCAAGGGAGGACATTCAATTCATGAAGATAATGAGAAGAACAACAGAGTTGAAGGATGGACATTATTACATTGACTTACCTTTCAGAGAAGAGGAACCGGTCTTGCCAAATAATCGCTGTGTTGCAGAGCAGCGACTTCAAGGCCTGAAGAGGAAATTTGAAAAGAACATCAAGTTTAAAGAGGAGTACACCTCATTTATCAATGATATGCTGGTTCAAGGTTATGCTGAAGTTGTACCCATTGAACAGCTGGAACAAGATGAGGGAAAAGTGTGGTACATTCCCCACCATGGAGTACATCACCCCACCAAAGGAAATCTGAGGGTTGTATATGACTGTGGAGCCTCATTCAAAGGAACATCTCTGAACTGTCAGCTCTTGCAGGGCCCCGATCTCACCAACACTCTTATGGGGGTCCTCATTCGCTTCAGGAAAGAGCCTGTCGCAATCATGGCTGACATCAAGGCCATGTTTCATCAGGTGCGGGTGCCTGATAAACATGTGAACTTTCTTCGCTTTCTTTGGTGGCCTCAGGGCAACACTGACCAGGAACCAAGGGAATATCGAATGAGGGTACATTTGTTTGGAGCTGTTTCATCCCCCAGTTGCGCCAATTACGCCTTGAGGTGAACTGCAGAGGACAATGCAACTCACTTCCCTCCTGAAGTGATCAAAACAGTCAATCACAACTTTTATGTAGACGACTGCCTGAAGTCTACATCCTCGGAGGGAGATGCAATTAAGCTTGTAAAGGATTTGACTCTGCTCTGTAGTCAGGGAGGATTCAGCCTTCAAAAATGGGTGACAACCAGCCGTTATGTTTTGTCATCGATCCCAGGTGACATCAGAGCAGCAGAGATGAAAGAGCTGGATTTGGACAAAGATCACCTGCCTATGGAAAGAGCACTTGGACTGCAATGGTGCGTTGAGTCCGACCAGTTCAGCTTTAGGACTTCATTACAGCCACGCCCACAAACCAGGAGAGGTATCTTGTCGGTGGTCAGCTCTCTGTATGACCCTATAGGATTTTTGGCTCCTTTTACAATGCCAGCCAAGTTACTGTTGCAGGAGCTTTGCCGGCAAAACCTGAAGTGGGATGAACACATTTCCCCCTCCTTCTCCAAACAGTGGTCTGATTGGCTGAGCGACCTCCAAAGGATGAGTGTATTCAAGGTGGAACGCTGTATCAAAACCCTGAACTTTGAAACATCTGTGACAGCACAAATTCATAATTTTGCTGATGCCAGTGAAGCTGGTTATGGTACAGTATCGTACCTGAGACTGAAGGATAAAGATAGAGACGATAAGGTGCATGTTTCATTTCTTGCCGGAAAGGCCAGAGTTGCACCTCTGAAGCACATCACCATTCCTCGTTTGGAACTCACAGCAGCAGTCCTTGCTGTCCGAATGGATGGCATGCTTCAAAGGGAACTACAGTGGCCACTGGAGAAGTCAGTGTTTTGGACCGATAGCACGACTGTCATCAAATACATCTCCAATGAAACCAGACGTTTTCATACGTTTGTTGCCAACAGAGTCACTGTAATCAGAGAAGCTACAGATGTTGACCAGTGGAAGTATGTGGGCTCCAAGGTCAATCCTGCTGATGAAGCATCACGTGGATTGAGAGCTGAAGAATTTCTCACACACGGAAAATGGATTAAAGGCCCAGATTTCCTGTATTTGCCTGAAAATGAGTGGCCTACACTGGAAATGGATTCAGTGATTCCCATTGATGACCCGGAGGTCAAAAGAGAAGCGGCAGTGAATGCCATTGTTAAGGATTCAGAAAATCCAACAGACCATCTCATCAGCTACTTCTCATCTTGGAAGAAGCTTAAAACGTCTGTTGCCTGGTTCCTTGAACTTAAAGGACTTCTGTTGCTTTTGAGTAAAAAAAGAAAGGAACTTAAAGCTACCGAAGATGACAAAGATGCTGGAGTGAAAAGTACAGTTGAACAGAAACTCAAGAGCTTCAAAGCCACACTCTGTGGAAAACATATGACTCCAGACGATTGTGATGAAGCAGAAAAGGCAATAATTTGTTTTGTTCAGAAACACAGGTTCAAGAGTGAAATTGCCTCCCTCAAACATGGCTTAAATATCGTCTCCAAGGACAGCCCACTGTACAAACTAGACCCCATACTGGAGGACAACATCCTCAGAGTTGGTGGTCGTTTGAACAGGTCTGCATTACCATCAGAAACCAAGCACCCTGTCATTCTTTCCAAAGACCTGCATGTCTCCCAGCTCATTTTACGTCATATCCATCAACAACTAGGACACGCTGGGAGGAACCACATGTTGTACAGACTTCGACAGAGGTATTGGATAATCAATGCCAATTCAGCTGCAAGGAAGACTATTACAGAGTGCATGGTGTGTAGACGGCACAGAGGAAAACTTGGGGAACAGAAGATGGCAGACCTGCCTGAAGAGCGAGTTGTGCCAGACAAGGCTCCTTTTACTAAAGTGGGAGTTGATTATTTTGGGCCCATAGAAGTGAAAAGAGGAAGAAGCCTTCTAAAAAGGTATGGAGTGATTTTCACTTGTCTGACCAGCCGTGCAATACACCTGGAGGTGGCACATTCACTTGACACAGACTCTTGCATTAACGCCTTGCGGAGATTCATATGCAGAAGAGGCCCTGTGTCAAATTTAAGATCTGATAACGGCACAAATTTTGTTGGAGCAAACAAAGAATTGAAGCAAAGTCTTGCTGCTTTGAATAATGCAAGGATCCAGGATGCCTTAATTCACGATGGAATTAAGTGGAGCTTTAATACGCCAACAGCCTCACACCAAGGTGGCGTTTGGGAGCGTCTCATTCGATCAGTAAGGAGTATACTGACCTCTGTTCTTGGACAGCAGGTTTTGGATGATGAAGGCCTGCAGACACTGTTTTGTGAAGTAGAGGCGATACTAAACGATAGACCCCTCACAAAAGTGTCTGATGACCCTAATGACCTTGAGGCCCTCACCCCAAACCATATTCTCCTGCTGAAAGGAAAACCCATATTTCCCCCAGGACTCTTTGAAAAGAGTGACCTGTACATCAGAAGAAAATGGAAGCAAGTACAGTATATCGCAGAGCTGTTTTGGAAGAGATGGACATCCGAATACTTACTTGTGATGCAGGAAAGACAGAGATGGGCAGCTCCAAAAAGAAACTTCTCCCCAGGAGATATTGTCATTATTGCCGATGCTACAGCTCCAAGAGGATCCTGGAAGATGGGTCGAGTTTTGAGTACCAAGTCCGACTACAAAGGATTGGTCCGCTCTGTGTGCATCCAAACTAAAACCAGCGTTTTGGAGAGACCTGTGACAAAGATCTGCCTGCTGGTGGAGGCCACAGAATAATAATAATACCTGTTCTATCTATTCTCTCTTTCTATCCTGTCTTCTTACCATCTGTTTTCTTTCAGTGGCAGCAGAGAAGGAGACACAGAAGACGCTTGAATAGAAAGAATAGCTCCCTTACATGTAATATATATATAAGGGTAATTGTGGCTCACAATTAGGGGTCGGTTTGTGGGAGCTATTAACTATTTTTACATTTATTTGTTATGTGATTTTGTAGTATCAATTTGTTTACGGCCATATTATTTAAGTTATTATGAGTCGCAGCTAAATGCTTTTACTTTGAAGGGGATCTGGGCAATTGGGAAGCACAGCTGGGTGTATTTAGGTAATTAGAGGCAATAGCACAGTGGGCATCAGGGAAGGTATATGGTTTTTACCAGCGTCAGGAGATCATATAGAATCAAACATAATTTTTCTGTATTCTTTGATTAACAGACAATAAATGCCACAAAACTGTCAAATGCTGTCTGGACAATGGACTTCCTGATCTGTGTGAGATTCGCTGCCCTGGTGCTTCAGTGGCTTTTTAGTTTTTATTAGTTGTTGTTGACAAATAGCCACTACACTAGCCATCTATAAAACATCATGCTAAAACTGTGAAACAAATGTCCTACTCCCCTAAAGAAAGAAATACATAGCAAACATGAATCAGTTATGCAATAGCACTGCTGCTGCTTTTTATTTTGTTAAAATCTTTTAGTTAATAAGACTAAAAGACTACAATATGACTACAACGATTTCATGACTGCTTCCTGTCCTCGCATTTCCGGTGCAATGCAATTCACGGAGCGAAGGCGTCGGATACTAACTTAAGGTGAGACAGCACCCCCTAATAGGGGGAAAAAAAATACTTGAATAGATATCACTATGAAACTTTCCCAGTTTGTTATGTACATATAAACTAAGAAAAAATATATTACAAGTTTTCTGGATTTTATGTTTATATATGCAAATGACTAGGGGTGGGAATCACCAGTTTCATCACGATATGATACGATATCGATTCTTTGGACAACGATACGATATTTTCCGATAATCACAAAGTCTGCCACGATACGATTCGATTCAGGTGCCTGCGATCGATATGAGACTATTGTTGTGGAAAATGTGTAGATGGAGTGAACTAGTTTAATATAGGTCAACTAACCGTACTAAAAGACACTAGGGCGACGGTCCGGCTGATGTTCTTAAAACAGCTTTAAGATAGACAGATAGACATTTCAGTACATCACATCTTGTGCTTTTAATCTTGTACATCATATCTTGTCCTTTTAATCTTGTAACATCTTGTTCTCTCTTACACACACACTCATTTCTCTTTCACACACACACGTCTCACTCAGTCACATACACACACACTCATTTTAATCTTGACTCTCTTTCACACACACACATATACACACACACATCTCACTCAATCACATCTCTCTTCGATGTTAAATCTATGTTCTTCTTAATGTCTTTATCTCTCTTCGATGTTCTTAATGTTTTTATCTCTCTTCGATGTTAAATCTATGTTCTTCTTAATGTCTTTATCTCTCTTCGATGTTAAATCTACGTGTCATCTTAATGTACGTCATGTCATATCTGATATAATATGACACGTCATCATATCTGTCATGTGGGGGCAGGGCTGAGAAGGGGTTTATCTGACAAGCACAGGGGTTGAGGAGTTAGAGTGTTTTTGTTCAAGCCGTGGTGACCGTCTGCTCGATCCATAGCTCTGCTGTTAAAACTTTCTTTCATTAAACAAATTGCCTGTTGAAATTGGAACTATCGTCTCCTGCTGTGTTAACAACCATCAGCCACAACACTATATTATATGCCCATTTAACACAATCGGTAACATTTAAATCAACAACAAAAAAAGGCAATGGAAATATTTTTTTTTTTATTTTTTTTTTATTTTTTTATTATTATTATCTCTTCCAGACATTTAAATGAAAAACAATCTATTGTTTTTAATACAAATAGACCTCCTGTTCACTGTTTTTGGTTCGTTTTTCTTTTTTTTCCTCGATATTAATATCCTATTCACTGTCACAGCGCTGTATTTTGGCTGGAAAAGGCATATTGGGAGTCAGAAGGTGCAGTACCGGCCAGATCCTGTTAGTGGGGCTATCTCGAGAATGCAGTAACCCCCCCTCCTTCCCAGTCCCTAATGGACCTCTGCTGTTCTCTTAGCTTAGTTAGCTTACGCTAACGCAACATTCATTTAGGTATTTAACGCGACGTGGGCATAAAAGAATGGCGAGGATGGAAAGCATGTTAGATGCATTTGACCCCTTGTGGGGAAAAAAACAACAGGCACTTATTTCGGGTCTCAAAATAGGCGGACTCTGAAGCAATGCCGTCTAACTTCTACACACGCTGAGCTGCGCTGAGCTAATGTTGTTGTTGCGGCCCGGCGGATATGCTCAACAGGGGATTTTCAAAATAAGAGTATCGCAATATGAATCGATCTTTTTACGTTGCATCGATCCTATTTGATCATTGATAATAGATCGATATATCGATCTGGATCGATGTATCGTCCCACCCCTACAAATGACGCACTTCCCCATTAAATATGCACATATGTAGTCTGACCACTGACCAGTTTGTTTTGTGATGTTTGTAATTTTGTTTTTAGCACCTTTGAGGTGCTTTGGTACCATGAGGTGCAAGCATAGTCGTAGTACCCTTGAATGAGTGCTCCTGCCAGAGTCTTCAGGGTATTCTTGTTTACCAGAGAGGAGATCCGGTACAAGAATCGAGTTCGTTGGTTGACTTTTTTTATTACATTGGATGCCATTGTGCAGCCTAGTTACTGTACTAACATGATCAGAGAGACTAGTGCAGCCTAGTTACTGTACTAACATGATCAGAGAGACTAGTGCAGCCTAGTTACTGTACTAACATGATCAGAGAGACTAGTGCAGCCTAGTTAAATGGGGGACCCTGATGTAAACAAGACTAAAGTCTTTCTCTGGTCTGCATCCCCTTAACAATTGTGTGTATGGAGCTGTACTGTATTGTACCCATTCTGCAATCTGTTAATAAAATGTTCAATCAATTACTGTACTAACATGATCGGAGAGACTGAGGAGGCTGGCATCACTTTATACACATGAGTATGGAGGAGATTAGATCACACAAGGCTCAACTACTCTCTAACACACACAAGACACTCTGACGTCACGAGACCGCCGCCATCTTAGTTTTGGGGACAACCAACCAGCAAAAGTGAGCTCCTTTTTTAAAAAGTAGTAACATATAAACATGAAAAAGGCATGTAGGCTACTTGAAGCCTCCAGTGCACATGTATACACTGAGAATGGACTATATGGCGAAGTAGCTAGTGTAATGTTTCTGTTCTGGCTGTCACTCTTATATTAGTGTCTAGCAGAAAGAATTGAATGTCCACACGATGACAATATAGCTGAAGATTCTTTACTTCCACACTTTGGGTTAACTTGCATACATCCAACTGGCGGGCACCGTATCTGACGTCATTAACATGAGTCTGGGCTAAACCAACATATGGGTGAAACCATTATTCCAGGATACCACATCCCCCTTCTTCTTTTTATTTTTAATATTTTATTTAGATTTTCCATTATTCAAAACATACACAAATGCCAATACTGAGACAATTACAGAACAGTAATAACAGCAACAATAACAACAACTATATGTGGGTGCCTATATAATATAGAGCCATATGAAATCCGTTTTATTTTTTTTCAAATTCCATTTTATTTTTTTCCAAATTCCGTTTTTTCCGTTTTAATATTTCAGAATTCTGTATTTTGCTTTGTACGCTCATTTTACCATCAGAAATAGTGTCTAATAAGTGGGAATGAATAAATGTCCACAATTTAATAAGATATAACAGTCCATTTAATAGGGCTGTCTTAAATACTTCGAAGCTTCGTTCGATGGGCATGGGATTCGAATATGAAAATAAAATTTGATTATTAAAACAAATAATAAAAAAATTATATATATATATATTTTTGCAAAATCAACTCTGCCTCTCTTTGTTAATTACAACAAGCAATGCTGTTTGTTATTTAAGATGAGGTCGGACTCGGCACTGACAGATTTGTGTTCATTGTGCTGCTTTTATGAAGCCTCAAATGATGGCTTACAATATTTCATGAAAGCAAAAAGTGTTTTCTTTGTCTAAGATTTAAAAAGGTTTAAACTTTACAGCACTGACAAAGTTGAACAAAGTGCTGTACAAGTCCCACAACATAAAAGAAAGAAAAAGTAAATTTTATTTTTTATTTTTTTGTAGCTGATTCCATTTTTATTGCTCAATTCCGCGATTCCGTGATCGCGGATTCCATATGGCTCTACCTATATACGGCTATACGCCTATGGTTAATGGTTGTAAATGTGTGGGATAAAGTGATAGAGGTCCCTACATATGTAAACAAACACATCAGGAAAACGGAAACAAACAAAAAAAGACGGAACAAAAAATAACATTATTTTCAGAGACATTGAGAGATACAGGATGTCCTCAACACATCTTTAACACATCTTTACCAGAATGGAGCTACTAGAGAGATCAATGAGAAGGTCATTCAGTCAAGTCGGGTGGGAGATCTCCAAGTTAGTCCAGAAAAGGCTGCCAAATTTTATTGAAATGATCAACCCTGTTTCTTAGTGAATAAGTCACCTTTTCTAGAGGGATACAGCTCTTCACCTCTGAAAGCCACATCCCAAATGGCAAAGGGAGTTTGATACAATGCCAAGTGGCGTGAAGGAACGTGCCCTCCTCCTGGCCACACCTAAAACAGAGGGACGAGATACTAGAGTTGAACCCATGTAATTTGGAGGGGGTAAAATAGACCTGATGCAGAAAATTTAATTGAATCAGTCTATTTTGAATTTAGTGTGCATGTGACCTAGGGATGGGTACCTTTCACATTTGAACCGATACGGTACCGGTACCTGTGAATCGATATCGGTACCCAACGGTACCTTTTTTCGGTACTTTAGTCTCAAATTTTTTTATTTACCTACCTGATTATTTGAATACTCTTAAAGGCAAGTTTAAGCTGATAGCCTTATCGGAGACATGGTTGGAGGATGAAAGGGGTGTTGATTTCCACATTGACGGGTATGAACTATATCATATAAACAGAACAAGTAAGAAAGCAGGAGGTGTGGCACTTTTTGTGGATGGAGATTTTAAATGTAAACCAGTTGGATATATGACAATGGCTATTGATGACATAATGGAATGTTTAACGGTGGAAATCGAAATGGAAAAAATAAGCAATATAATTGTTACTTGTATATACAGGAAACCTGGGTCAAAGATAGAAACATTTACAGACACATTGGATGATTTGTTGAGTAGGGTAAACAGAAATAATACATTTATTATTTGTGGAGATTATAATATTGACCTACTAAAGGTTTCTAAGCATAAGGCTTCAGCAGATTTTTTTGAATTATTGTATGGAAGAGGGTTATATCCACTGATCAGCAAGCCAAGTAGAATAACAGAAACCTCTGCTACATTAATAGATAATATTTTTATTAATAGCTTTAAGGATAACATCATAAGTGGATTAGTTATAAATGATATAAGTGACCACTTACCTGTTTTTGTTACTTTTGATTGTCAATTGAAGAGAACAAAGGATGAGAATGGGTACAGATATAAAAGGTTAAGAAGGGATGATGCTGTAAACATGTTCAGGAATGATCTTTTGAATGAAGAATGGAAGGGGGTCTATGTAGAAGACGTCAATGCTGCTTACAATACTTTTTTGAATATCTATCGGACACTTTACGATAGGCACTGCCCAATGGTTCAACATAAACAAAAAAGTAATGACAATAGAAAACCATGGATAACGAGGGGGTTAGAGAATGCATGTAAAAAGAAAAACAAACTATATAGAGATTTTATCAAATGTAGAAAAAAGACTGCTGAAACTAAATACAAAGTGTATAAGAATAAGTTAGTATTAATTATGAGACGGGCTAAGAAAGATTATTACAATAGATTGTTAGGCAAAAATAATATAAAGGGCACATGGGACATTCTAAATAAGGCAATGGGAAATAAATCAGCGTCCATAAAAATGCCTAGCCATTTCATTAGTAATAGTAAGACAATAAAAAACATGAATGAGGTGGTTAATGAATTCAACTATTTTTTTTGTAAATGTGGGGCCAAATCTGGCAGATGCCATTCAAAAACATGATGAACCATTACAGGAAGGATGGAGAGGAGATGGTAAAGTACTGCAGTCTATGTTTTTGGGAAATGTCAGTGAAGCAGAAATCATGTCCATTGTATCAAAGTCAAAGAATAAGACATCCATTGACAGTGATGGGATAGATATGATTATAGTGAAGAAGACAATTGATTGTATGATCAAACCTCTCTGTTATATTTGTAATCTTTCTTTTCAGACAGGTATTTTTCCAGACAGGATGAAGGTAGCAAAAGTGATCCCACTTTACAAAGTAGGAGATAAGCACAGCTTCACTAACTATAGACCAGTGTCATTGCTATCACAGTTCTCGAAAGTGCTTGAAAAACTGTTTTCGCATAAGTTAGATGGTTTTGTGGAAAAGAACAAACTGCTGAGGCAAAACAGATCAACAGCGACTGCCTTAATGAATATTATTGAAGAAATAACAACAGCAACCGATAAAAGGAAATTAACAATAGGGGTGTTTATTGATTTAAAAAAGGCATTTGATACCTTAGATCAGGGGTCTCAAACTCAATTTACCTGGGGGCAGCTGGAGGTAGAGTCTGGGTGAGGCTGGGCCGCATCAAATATTCCACAAAAAAAGGGTTTCAAGTATTCAAAAAAAAAAAGTACAACTGATCCAATCTTCTCAATCTTTAGCAATAACATTTCAGAACATGAACAGTTCTTCAGAACATGAATGGTTCTTCAGGCTTCTCAGTGGGGTCAGTGGACTCATCCACAGCTATGGAAATGCACTGTGCATTTTTTTTATTCTATCACAAAGCTGTTTAATCAAATCACCAGCCAGTATTTCAGTTATTCTGGTTGCTGTGCGATCTGAGGGGATTTGCCTTTGTTTGCCTTCAAACATGGTCTCCATCACTTCAGTCATACATTATTTTCAAATAGCTACAGTTTCTTGGCATATAGTCACATAATTGGTTTGGTGCTGGGACCAGGGGAGTAGCTGGGGGGGGGGGGGGGGGCCCAGAGAACACTATTATTATCTTTTTATTAATATGGTTTTATTATTATCCTAAAGTAAGTTAATGTAGATGACTCAAAAGTATAATTGCCTGTATTATAAAAAAAATAGGTAAAAACCATATTATGTGTTTTCATCAATAAATAAATTATAAATAAATGTTTTTATAGATTGGGGGCCCCACATTTTTTTATAGATTGGGGGCCCACAAATTGATTCTTTCATGGGGCCCAGAATCTCCAGCTACGCCCCTGGCTGGGACTCAGGATGAACGCATATTTTCCCTCCATTCACCTTTGAATTGCAGTCGATTTTTCTTTTACTGACCATCTTTGAAAATGCCATATTTTTCTGCTTGCTGCCTGCTGGCGAAAATAGGCTAATAGCTACATTTATCTCACAGAGATAAAACTGGGAGCGAGTTTACTGTAGATGCGCTTTCAACTCTGCTCCGACTTGAACTGAAAGAGAGAGACGACATGCAGTCCGTGAAGACCCGCCCTACTCCCCTACTCTGCCTCTGATTCGCAGACTGTGGGTGAGGGGGAAAAACGCTGACGGGACGCGTATGTGATTGGACCAGACTCGTACACACAAACGGACAGTGGTAGTGCTGCCGGACATGCAGAGCACTGCTCGCAGAGGAGAGAGATAGCGAGGATGCATTTGCTTCCACTTTACTTGATATCACTCCGGAATCACGTTTCAACCAATCACTAACATAACGTTGCTGTCATGAGCCTGCGCTATGGTAGCCTACAAGTGATAAAATAAATAAAACTTCCAACTCTCGCGCAACGACTCAGCAAACAGTTGCGCGCGGGCCGCACTAACACTAAACGTTGATGTCCAGTAGGGGGCCGCAAAATATCATCCCGCGGGCCGCAATTGGGCCGCGAGTTTGAGACCCCTGCCTTAGATCATAATATTCTAATTTCTAAATTACGCACATATGGTGTGAGAGGAATGGTTCTAGAATGGTTGAGTAGTTATCTCCACAATAGGCAACAATATGTGCAGTTGGCAGATGTCAAATCTGAGCTCAAAAAGGTTCGGTTTTGGGGCCCAAACTCTTTCTTTTATATATTAATGATATTTGTGATGTTTCAAAACTATTACAGTTTGTCTTGTTTGCTGATGATACCAATTTCTTTTGCTCTGGAAATAATTTAAAGGAACTAGCAGAATATATTGTGTATGAAATGACAAAGCTAAAGAAATGGTTTGATGTAAATAAGCTATCACTGAATCTGAAAAAAACTAAATTTATGATTTTTGGCAATCGAAAACTAGATGAAAATATAGTACTGACAATAGATGGAGTTGATATAGAGAGAGTTAATGAATTTCGTTTTCTTGGTGTGATTATGGATGATAAATTAACATGGAAATCGCACATAGCACACGTTAAAAAAAAGATGTCCAAGAGTATTTTTTTATGAATAAAGTAAAGGATGTGTTAGAGTATGAGGCAATGAGAACACTCTACTGTTCACTCATCTCACCTAAGGGACTGCTTACTCTTACAGAGAGAGATTAGAGCCATATGAAATCCGTTTTATTTTTTTCCAAATTCCATTTTATTTTTTTCCAAATTCCGTTTTAATATTTCAGAATTCTGTATTTTGCTTTGTACGCTAATTTTACCATCAGAAATAGTGTCTAATAAGTGGGAATGAATAAATGTCCACAATTTAATAAGATATAACAGTCCATTTAATAGGGCTGTCTTAAATACTTCGAAGCTTCGTTCGATGGGCATGGGATTCGAATATGAAAATAAAATTCGATTATAAAAAAATATATATATAATATATATTTTAGCAAAATCAACTCTGCCTCTCTTTGTTAACTACAACAAGCAATGCTGTTTGTTATTTAAGATGAGGTCGGACTCGGCACTGACAGATTTGTGTTCATTGTGCTGCTTTTATAAAGCCTCAAATGACGGCTTACAATATTTCATGAAAGCAAAGTGTTTTGTTTGTCTAAGATTTAAAAAGGTTTAAACTTTACAGCACTGACAAAGTT
The DNA here is from genome assembly GCF_963971535.1 of Notolepis coatsorum. Classification (NCBI taxonomy): domain Eukaryota; kingdom Metazoa; phylum Chordata; class Actinopteri; order Aulopiformes; family Paralepididae; genus Notolepis; species Notolepis coatsorum. Next base: position 102,744,662 of record NC_140176.1, read on the forward strand.
GAACAAAGTGCTGTACAAGTCCCACAACATTTTATTCCATTTTTATTGCTCGATTCCGTGAACACGGATTCCATATGGCTCTAATATCTCTCTACACACACTACCCCACCCCCCTTGCAACTTGTACACATATGCACAAAATACAGCCTCATGTCTATGATCTCCCTTTCTGACACACACATGTAACGGAGGTACCGCGTGTCTATCCACAGTCACGATGGACAGTGTAGTGAAGTGGCTGTGGACGTTAAGTGGTACTGCAAGTAAACTCACTCCCCAGAGGCATCCAGAGTTCACCTCTTGGTATAGCGGTCTGCGATGTTGCCTGCGGCGCGGAAGACCGGGGTTCAACTCCCACTCAGGGCATGTCAAATGAGACCGGTTTCAGTGGTGCCCAGTGACCCCGGATGCCCTGGGTGGAGTGAGTTTAGGGGGGTGAGTGTAACGGAGGTACCGCATGTCTATCCACAGTCACGATGGACAGTGTGAAGTGGCTGTGGACGTTAAGGGTTCCTGCAACTAAACTCACTCCCCATAGGTCCTATAAAAGATTTAATGAAGATTCATTTATTGATGAAATATCCAGTATAGATTGCAGGCATTAAAGCGTTCCGTCTCCAGACTGATTTCCGTCAATTTGATTGGAAGATCCGTCAATTTGATTCGCAGTCTGACGGAATTGGCTACCTTGGTATAATATGATTTGTAGATGCATACAGATTGAAACAAAATTGAGCCAATCAGAGGCGCCAAATATCATGAAAAAGGGCATTTTTATCGCGCCAAGCAGTCATTGTCACTCAGCGACTCGAGAGACAGGATTACCCTCTAATTCTGCACTCCGATACCATATGACGTAATTTATCAACAACACGTGCGGTCTGCTGAGTGAGCATTATAAAACAAATGTTTTTAAATCAACCGCGAATTAAAGTGTCAATGCCGTTTGTCATTTTAACAGCAGATACTTTCTTAAATGGCATCGTCCCGACAGCAGTCTGACGGGGAGCTCTGATGGGTTCGCTTGCTGGTGTTATTAGCATTAGCTGTAGAGCTAACCGAAAAGCTAGTTTTAGCTTTAACGTTACCTTGGCTAAAGTTGGGTCTATTCATAATCCAGCAATAATGGTTGCAGACCTGCAAGCAAAGTACAGCAGTTGGCACAGGAGTATTCCAAGGTAAATCACTTTTTCACCAGTAACGTTATATGGTCTTATTTCCATCTAACGTTAGCTCATGCTAACCTAGCTCACGCTAACGTGGTCACTGATCGACCTCTCGCACACAATTAATGACATGTTGCGGACAGCCATATCGGTGGCAATGTTTAGCTTTTAGTGCCAAATGATAAGAGTCTGAGGCGGAGTCTCAAAAGAGAATGTTGAATATTTATTGTGCAAAAATCACAACAGAGCCTCTGCTACTAACTGAAGTTACCGGAGCCTTCTGGAGTGCAACAACATATAACGTCCGTGCGGAATCAATGTCCCAACAACCATTCCGTGGGTGAACTCATTGAGATAGTTGTCAATTAATGATACTAATACTAATCTATACAATCACCTGTTGTTGAATAAATACCATTACTTTATAGTTATTACTAAAAAAAAAACAGTATAAAACAGTAGCTGTAAAGAAAAAAAAGATTTGTATAATTTATATTTAAAAAAATATATATTTTAATGTATGCACTGGTATCGGATCAGTATCGGTATCGGCCGATACCCAAAAAATGGTATCGGAACATCTCTAGTTTGTTCAAACTAACACAATGGTTCAAAGTAATGGGAAAAGGGTGCTAGCTCGCCATCAATCAGAAGCTTGCATTCACGCTCTCCAGCACACAGCCTCCCTGCCTGGCACAACAACCACAACAGTAGTGTCTATAGTCACAGTCAGGACAGTAGGCTCTACAAGTAGGCTCCCTTAAAACGCTAACGCTATTAAAAAAAAATACAGTGGAGGTTAAAATAAGAATATGACTTGGCCTGAAAAAAAGTTCAGTCAGGAGAATTTGTTTTGCTTTAATCCCTGAGATTGGAACATGGTGTGTAGTGAGGATGACCCTGAAGCTGCCCTGGATTTGTTTGTCAAGATATATGAGTGTTGTAAGCAAGTATGCTCCTTTAAAAAAATTCACGGCCAAAAATAGATCTGCCCCATGGCTTGACAGCAGTCTCAGGACCCTAATGAAAGAGAGAGACATGGCCAAAAAAGCCTCAGTTAGTTCTGGTTCTTGATGACAGGCATAAATACTGTGCTTTACGCAATCAGGTGACAAAACTAAACAAGGTAAAAAAAAGGGACTATTTTAAACAAAGGTTATATGATGCGAGAAATGATAGCAAACAAATATGGAATGTTTTTAATGAAATGATGGGTCGAAAGACAACTGTGTGCACACCCTTAGTGGAATCAAATGGATTTGTTCTCACGAAACCAGGTGAGATTGCAAATCATTTTAATGATTATTATGTGGGTAAAGTATCTAAACTAAGGCATGCTATGGATATGTCAAACAACCGGAAAACAAATGACTGTATTAAGTATATTATAATGAAAGACAAAATGTGTGAATTTGAATTTCATCAGGCTGAAGTCAGTGAGGTGTAGCGGTTACTCCGCTCTCTTCCTGATAGTAAGTTAGCAGGCCTAGATAACCTGGATAGTAAAGTGCTGAGAATGACTGCTGGTATTATAGCATCTCCTATATGTCATATTATGAATAGATGTTTGGATGTGGGTCTATTTCCAAAGATGTGGAAGGAGGCTAAGGTTTTTCCTTTACCTAAGGATACCAAAGCTGCTTTTAATGAGGGAAATTCTAGACCTATAAGTATTTTACCTGTCTTGAGCAAAATCATGGAAAAGGTGGTGCATTCACAAATTCAAGAGTATTTTGTTTCAAACAAGCTTGCAACAGATTCTCAACATGCCTATAGAGCTGGTCACTCTACTTCTACTGCCTTGATACAGATGACTGATGACTGGCTTAAAGCTATAGATAACTCTATGTTGGTGGGAGCTGTGCTGTTAGATTTTAGTGCTGCATTTGATGTGCTGGACCATTTTCTACTGGTTGATAAACTTAAATGTTATGGTTTTAACTCTTCTGCTTTAAAGTGGATACTAAGTTATTTGTCCTCTAGATCACAGAAGGTGTATCTAAATGGCAGCCTGTCCAGTAGCAGAGGTCTAGAGTGTGGTAGAGTTGCCTAGGACCTTTGCTCTTCTCTGTATTTACGAATGACCTATCTTGGGCTACCAAATGTGCTACAACAGTTCTTTATGCAGATGATTCAACATTGTATTACGCGGCACCATCATGCAATGTACTTAATGAAGTTTTGAGTAGAGAACTTAAAGTTGTGCATGACTGGGTAGTATGTAATAGACTTGTCCTTAATATCTCCAAGACTAAATGTATTGTGCTGGGAACAAGGCACAGGTTATCTACAAATCCAAAGCTTCATTTAAACTTGTGTAATTCAGCAGTTCAACAAGTTGAAAGTACTAAACTCCTTGGAGTGATGCTGGATTGCACTCTGTCTTGGTCTCAGCATATTAATTATATTGTTTTAAAAGTGGGAAGAGCAATTGGTATTTCCAGGAAATGTGCTTCTTTTGTTGCCCGTCCCCTTTTATGTCAGATAGTGCAAAGTTTAGTTTTATGTCATCTTGACTATTGCTCTGCGATGTGGTCATCTGCTGCCAGTGGTGACCTCAGGAAGCTCCAGGTGGTCCAGAACAGGGCAGCACGGTTGGTACTGGGCTGCTCACTAAGGTCTAGTGTTGTCAAAAATATCGAAGTATCGATACATATCGATACTGAATATTTAAAACGGCTTCGATACTCATTTCCCGAAGTACCGATACTTTTCTGCAGTATCGGTACCAGCTGGCTTGCTCCCGCAAGTTGTTGACAGACAGACGCGCTGCCAGAGCCTTGCCCTTCCGCCTCCTCCTCCTCCTCATAGATATATAGATATCTATGCTCCTCCTCGCTCAGAGCAACAGACACAAGCTGCTGCAGCCTCCTCCCCCTCACAGCCGGGCAGCGCAGCCCTGTCTTCAGTTTGTAAACAACGCTATTATTAGCTAACGTTAGCTGTCGTTCCTCCGTTAGCTTAATGCTAGCTAGCTGGCCACCTATTACTTCATGGAAACGGAGTAACGTCAAGCTGAGCCCACTACACCAGTACACGCATGAACTCGACACAACTACCCCGTTTCGAACGTTAGGTCGAGCGGAGCCCATCCTACACCAGTACACGCATGAACTCGACACAACGTTACCCCGCCTCCATGAAGTGTCCAATTAGCAGCAATGTTGTTGAAAATGTAACGTTAATAAATGCTCCGAGCATAGCTCCGGAGAAATCTCCCTCTCTCTCTCTCTCTCTCTCTCTCTCTCTCTGTCTCTGTCTCTGTCTCTGTCTCTGTCTCTGTCTCTGTCTCTGTCTCTGTCTCTCTCTCTCTCTCTCAAGTACCCTTGTTTTCGGGTCATAACTAGAAAGGTGCGCTCAGTAGACCTAAAATCTCCAGCAGCCACTCTCTCTTTCTCTCTTTCTCTCTCTCTGATCTAAAGATAAACAAAGGGTTTTAAAAGTGTATTTATCTTCTCGTATAGTACCAGAGAGAAGCTGAGGAGAATCAACCAGCAACAAAAGCAAAATTTGTTAAAAAATATATATATATATTATTATAATAAACAAAACAAAAAAATGTTGGTATCGAAAGTATCGATACTTTTCAAGGTATCGTATCGAAGTCGAAATTCCAGTATCGTGACAACACTACTAAGGTCTAATGTGAGCCGTATGCATGCCCGCCTCTCTTGGCTTAACGTTGAAAATAGATTGTCTATACAACCACTACACCAGAGGAAGCTCAACAAATCATGTTAAACCCAGATTCGGCTCAAACAAGGGACTAAACACGTTTCGCAATTATGCCACAACAATGTGGAACGCCCTACCCAAAGCTGTAAAGGAATGTGAATCCCTGCCCACATTCAAAACCGCCCTTAAAGAGCACCTACGGGAGGCTGCAATTCGAAACTGGCCACCGTAAATGCCCAAAACCCCCACCACCTCCTAATAGACAGTCTCCTCCCCACCGCATGTATATATTCCCTCCCCGCCGTATGTATATTCCCCTCCCACCCACCCACCCCCTCCTAATGTACAGTCCCCTCCCCATCATATGTATATACTCTGTCAGGATCTAGGGGTAACAGTACTGTATATTTGAATACCGCCTATGTCACAAATGTATCAGTACTAAATACCTATATGTCCCTATGCCATAAATGTCATGTATGTTATGTATGTCATAAATGTCTATATGAATTGAAAATGGGGGACCCTGATGGAAACAAGACAAACGTCTTTCTCAGGTCTGCATCCCCTTAACAATTGTATGTATTGAGCCGTACTGTATTGTACCCATTCTGCAATCTGTTAAATAAAGTTTTCATTCATTCATTCATTCATTCTGTTCAAGTTGGTCATGAGCAGTAAGACTCCTGTTTTTATACATAATCAGATTGTTTTTAGTAATACTGTGCACAAGCATTACACTAGAGGTTCCAGTAGTGGGCAGCTTGAATTGCCAGGTCCTAGAACCAGCGCTCTGGGGAGATCTTTTATTTTTAGAGCATTAACTCTGTGGAATGGCCTGCCTCGGAACCTCTGCTGCATTTACAGTAGATTCACTTTTAAAAAGAATCTTAAATTGTTTTTAACACTGTAAAGTAATTTTTAGTTTTTGTTTTACACTAATGTAATTTTAGCTATATTAATTGTTACAGTAGGTTCATTATGCATTGTGACTGACTTTTAATAATTTAGTTTTTTGCAATAGTGATTGTTTTTGTGTTTTTTTGTGTGTGGACCCCAGGAAGACTAGCTGGTTGCTATCGCACCAGCTAATGGGGATCCCTAATAAAATCAAATCAAAAATCAAATAGTAGGGCTAGTAGGGCTGCAACTAACGATTATTTTGGTAGTCGACTAATCTGTCGATTCTTTTTTCGATTAGTCGACTAAACTAACGATTATTTTTGTCACACCCTCAATCTCTGCTTCCTGTGGGCGTGGCTCCTTCTCCAGTGCATGTTTTACCTCACATGCTCACGTCTGCACACCTGTGAATGTCACCCTGTTGTCCAGTCCCTCTGCCTTAACACTTTGAGTGCCAGCGATGAGATTTCTCGTCTCTCTGTTTAATTAATTTATCCACTCTGGTTGGATGGTGTGTATATGTATGTATTGTGCTGTATAATGATGATACATTTGAATCGAATCTCATTTTGAAATCGCTACGCTGCCTATGGACACGACAGTGGCAGACAGCTTCGGAGGTGATTGCAGGTGATCCACTCAACAGGTAGCGATTTCAAAATGAGATTCGATTCAAATGTATTGTCATTATACAGCACAATACATACATACATACACACCATCCAACCAGAGTGGATAAATTAATTAAACATAAAAAAAAAAAAAAAAAAACTTGAACCAAGAGTGATTTGAACTTGTGACCATAGGATTCCCAGCCAGCAGACTAACAAGGTGAGCTAAGTCGGATGTTAAAACTGAGTGACTAATCCATGATTTACACTTGTGCCAATTGCGTTTGTCCCTAATCTTTAGTATTGGCATTAATAAATCAGATGTCATGCTAATATGTCATGTTCTACAGTAGGACTTACTACTGTGATACCCATTAAAACAGTAATTCGAATAATAGAAGCCTGCTTTGCTGGAATGATTCATTTCAAAGATGAATTGGATAATGCAGGCGCGAGCTGGGCGTAACTGGCGTAGATAACTTACAGGGGGCAAAACTAGCGTACGTCAGTGGCCAATCAGGCCGTGCAAACCGAACACGGAAGTGCAATCCCCTTAGGGAAAGTATTCACGCGACCGGTACCCTGTCCCGCACATACAGGACTTCTCTACCCACCTAGCGGGGGCCATCATCTTCTCCAAGGTGGACCTGGTGCGCGTGTACCACCAGGTGCCGGTCCATCCACGGGATGTGCCAAAAACAGCTGTCATTACACCCTTTGGACTTTTTGAATTCCTAAGAATGCCTTTCGGGCTCATGTGGGCGGCGCAGACATTTCAGCGCCTGATGGACTCTGTGCTCCAGGACATGCCATTTTGTTGCTGACGTCACGGTGTTGGTTTGGTGTATACGCTGCTGGGTAGCTGCATAGTAAACATGGATTGTTGGGTCAGTCAGTAAATAAAATGTTGCCTACAAAACAACGGGACCGCGGTGGTTCTTTTTGTATTGCTCCTGGCTGTTCAAACTAATTTTACCGTGTGAAAGAGAGGAAAGTTGGTTCATTTCAACAAACTACCAGTGAAAAAAACAGTGTTGTTGGCACGTTGGCTCAGGCTGGCTGCACTCAGGCGGCGCGATCAGCCTGTTGGACAGGGAATGAAGATCTCCAGAGAACACTTCATTGCCTCGGATTATGTTGTTGGGGTGGGAGGTTTGTCCAGAAGACCACTAATCAGCTGAAGCCCGATGCGGTTCCCTCGGTCTTCGACAGACAGACCGGCGCAGGCAGTTCAGCGTCGCGGAGCATTTAGCCTGCTGGCTACATAGCTCCACTTCAACCAGCGTTGGGAGCTCCAGCAGCTTGTCGATGTGCTGGTAGCATCAGCAAGCTAACGTTAGCTGGCTCCAGCAGCTTGTCGATGTGCTGGTAGCATCCCAACGCTGGTTGAAGTGGAGCTAGGTAGCCAGCAGGCTAAATGATCCCGACGCTGAACTGCCTGCGTCTTGTCTGTCGAAGACCGAGGGAACCGCATCGGGCTTCAGCTGATTAGTGGTCTTCTGGACAATTCTGGACAAACCTCCCACCCCAACAACATAATCCGAGGCAATGAAGTGTTCTCTGGAGATCTTCATTCCCTGTCTAACAGGCTGATCGCGGCGCCTGAGTGCAGCCAGCCTGAGCCAACGTGCAAACAACACTGTTTTTTTCACTGGTAGTTTGTGGAAATTAACCAACTTTCCTCTCTCTTTCACACGGTAAAATTAGTTTGAACAGCCAGGAGCAATACAAAAAGAACCACTGCGGTCCCATTGTTTGGTAGGCAACATTTGACTGACCCGACAGTCCATGTTTACTATGCAGCTACCCAGCAGTGTATACACCAAACCAACACCGTGACGTCAGCAACAAAATGGTGGCGCACATGTTCATAAATGCTACATAAATGGACATTACAAATCGTTTTTTCTTAGAAACGCCTTATTTTTATAACGTGATTTTTTTTTCTGTGGTTTATCTAAATACTAATTTGATGCTATGACTATGTGTTTATCGCTATGCTTCATCTCCACTTTAAGGGCAGGGGTTTTACTGTTTAGGGGAAAGGGTAAATACCACTTCCGGTTCCGGGTTAAGTTGGTTGTTATTGTAAATGCTGTGTGCAGTGAGAAGTAAAGTACCTCAACTCGAACCACGTCTCTGGCTCGCTACTTTCTTATCGCCACAGCAGCCTATTACTAGCCTCTAGGGCTGACCCCTATTAGTAGATTAGTCGACTAATCGGTCGAAAGGAGCCGTAGTCAACTAGCCAACCTCTTAGTCGAATACAAAAAAAATTAAATATATATATATATATATTTATTATTTTATTTTTTTATTTTTTTTTTTCATTCTTTCCAAAACAAAAGAGGCCTAGAAGCATGGTTAACGCTAATGCCACGCATACCAGAGGCTAACTGCCTACGAAAACAGGCACAGATGCACTGAAAGAGGATTTCACCCATCTAATGAACACACTAGACTAGACAAATATCAAGATGTATCCATCAGTGGACCAATTGCATGCTTTTGCAGAGGACAAGAAGCCTTCAGTCGACTCCTTCAGACATTAAGCACCCCCCACAGCCCAAATGGAATGATAAAATATATATATATTTTTTTTAATATAAAAAATATGATAATTTTTTTTTACCAATAGGCGACTAACAGCACATTTTGGCCAATCATAGTCGACCATCCAAATCCTTAGTCAGGGACAGCCCTACTAGCCTCCCAGGAATTACCCTAAACCGCTCTAAAACCATACTTATATTCACCACGGTATAAAACGGGAATGTATGGATGGAGGGGGGCTTCCCACCCTCCAGAACATTTACAACAAGCGGTGCAGGGGTAAGGCTAAGAGAATCATCAAGGACTCCAGCCACCCAAACAACTGCCTCTTTGAACTGCTGCGGTCAGGCAAGCGATACCGGAGTCTCATGGCGAGCACAGAAAGACTCGGAAGAAGCTTCTATCCCCAGGCCATCAGGCTGCTCAACGAACAATAAACACTATGCAACAACCATCAAATGCACACAGCACACACATCCACACGCACACACTCACTTTAAACAAACAACACACTGCAGCACCCACTCTCCACACTTTAGATCACCTAAACACACTTTATATTTATTGGTAAAGGATTTTCACTACAACTCGTACACCTTACTGTAAATTGTACCTAAATTGTACCTCATCCCATTTCTGCTTTGCACTATATAGTATTGTATATTAGTACATTGCATAGTATATTGTATATTGTATGGTAACTCAGTTACTTCTATTCTGCATCGAACATTGTACATATGTCTATACTGAACACTGTGACTTCTATTTTTACTTCTATTTTACATGCTATACTATTTTATTTTATTTCATACTTATCTTGTCTAGCACAGTCTCTGGAGCGTAACAGTAAGAAGCATTTTGTATAAAAGTATTCTGTACTTCTGTAAAACTATTAAAGAAACTTGAAGAAACTTGAACTTGAAAAATTATTCCTTTTTCACATCTTGAATGATAGATACTCGATGTCAAATGGGCCATGTGTTAATGATGAAAAGTTATCTACTGCATCTTTATGTTTGTTATTCATATTATTATTATTCCTCCCTCCAGACACCCCACAGCTCTCTGTCTGTGAAGAGGAGGTTCCCCCTGAGCAGCAGGAGAGGAGCCCCAGTCTGAGCCAGGAGGAGCCAGAGCCCCTACAGATGAAAGAGGAACAGGAGGAACTCTGGATCAGTCAGGAGGGAGAGCAGCTTCAAGGTCTGGAGGAGGCTGATATAATCAAGTTGACATACAATCCTGTCCCTGTGAAGAGTGAAGATGATGAAGAGAAACCTCAGTCCTCATGGTTTAACCAAACCCAGGACCCAGAGTCCCTACAGATTAAAGAGGAACAGGAGGAACTATTTCAAGATCTAGAGCAGGCTGATGGCTCCAAGATGACCTTACACCCTGTGAAATATGAACATGGTGGAGAGAATACTCTGTCCTCACTGCTCAGCCAAACCCAGGACCCAGAGCTCCTACAGATCAAAGAGGAACTACATCAAGGGCTGGAAGAAGCTGATCTCTCCAAGATCACAGTTCACCCAGTGAAATGTGAAGATGGTCAAGAGAACGCTCTGTCCTTCCAGCCTCTTCAAACCCAGAGGGAGAAAAACAGAGAAGCTTACTCTTTACCCAGCACCTCAACTGGACAGATGAAAACAGAACCTGGTGGAGAGGACTGTGGAGTATCAGAACCAGCCAGTAACTTATATCCAGATGGTGATTTAGAACCAACTAGAGATGGCCAGCTTCTCTCTTCAGACTGTCCTGACACTGATGACAGTGATGATTGGAAGGAGAGTGGGGAACCTCAGTCAGGTTTAAAGATGCTAATATTAAACAAGAAACAAAAAACATTAAGTTTGTCTCATACAGGACAGAAACAATTTAGTTGTTCAGTTTGTTCAAAAGGGTTCAATCAGAAAGGATATTTGAATATCCACACGAGAACTCATACAGGAGAGAAACCATTTAGTTGTTCAGTTTGTTCAAAAGGGTTCAGTCAGAAAGGATATTTGAATATCCACATGAGAACTCATACAGGAGAGAAACGATTTAGTTGTTCAGTTTGTGGGAAAGGGTTCAGTGATAAAGTACATTTGAATATCCACATGAGAACTCATACAGGAGAGAAACCATTTAGTTGTTCAGTTTGTGAAAAAGGCTTCAGTCACAAAGGAACTCTGAAAATACACATGGGAACTCATACAGGAGAGAAACCATTTAGTTGTTCAGTTTGTTCAAAAGGGTTCAGTGATAAAGGACATTTGAAGATCCACATGAGAACTCATACAGGAGAGAAACGATTTTGTTGTTCAGTTTGTGGGAAAGGGTTCAGTGATAAAGTACATTTGAATATCCACATGAGAACTCATACAGGAGAGAAACCATTTAGTTGTTCAGTTTGTGGGAAAGGGTTCAGTCAGAAAGGACATTTGAAGATCCACATGAGAACTCATACAGGAGAGAACCCATTTAGTTGTTTAGTTTGTGGAAAAGGGTTCAGTGAGAAAGGAACTTTGAACAGACACATGTCAACTCATACAGGAGAGAAACAATTTAGTTGTTCAGTTTGTTCAAAAGGGTTCAGTCAGAAAGGATATTTGAATATCCACACGAGAACTCATACAGGAGAGAAACCATTTCGTTGTTCAGTTTGTGAAAAAGGCTTCATTCACAAAGGAACTCTGAAAATACACATGGGAACTCATACAGGAGAGAAACCATTTAGTTGTTCAGTTTGTTCAAAAGGGTTCAGTCAGAAAGGACATTTGAAGATCCACATGAGAACTCATACAGCAGAGAACCCATTTAGTTGTTTAGTTTGTGGAAAAGGGTTCAGTGAGAAAGGACATTTGAAGATCCACATGAGAACTCATACAGGAGAGAAACCATTTAGTTGTTCAGTTTGTGGAAAAGGGTTCAGTGAGAAAGGAACTTTGAACAGACACATGAGAACTCATACAGGAGAGAAACCATTTAGTTGTTCAGTTTGTGGAAAAGGCTTCAGTCACAAAGGAACTCTGAAAATACACATGAGAACTCATACAGGAGAGAAATCATTTAGTTGTTCAGTTTGTGGAAAAGGCTTCAGTCACAAAGGAACTCTGAAAATACACATGAGAACTCATACAGGAGAGAAATCCTGAAGTTTGTGGAATGGTTCAGTGATAATGGGGTTCTGAGAAGACACATGGGAAGTCATACTGGAGAGAAACTCTAGTTGTTTAATTTGTTGGAACAGGTTCAGGGGTTCAGAGATAAAGGGAATGTGAAAATGCACAATAAGTCATTGTAGACCATTTAGCTGTCCAGTTTGTGGCAAAATATTTATTCAGAAAGGTAATTAACATGGAAACAACATGTTAACTATATTCAAGGGGAAATATCTAAGTCAGTAGAAATCTTGTATAAATGTAAGGATATATTAAACTATAAAGCCTTGTACATTATCTACTGCTCACCTTACATATCTTACTATGGGGGATATGTAAGTGTGGGGGTCGACATAAAATACTGTAAATCCGATAGTCTTACTGCAAAAGCGCTCCATCCGGAGCCTTCATAAGGCTGGTTACTATGACCACACAAATTTATAAAGTCTCATGTTATGAAATTTAATGATTTGGTTTATTATAAAATTATGCAAATAATGTACAGAGCTAAAGCAAAGTTACTCCCGGACGGTGTGCAAAGGTTTTTTTTCAATACATGAAAGAAAATATGATTTGAGAGACATTTGTAAATGTACTGTTCAAAAAGCTAAGAAAGGGATTAAAAGGAGATGTATTTCTATTGTTGGGGTTAACTTGTGGAACAATGCTGATATACATAAGAATGAGTCATTCGCTTTTGGTTTTTAAGACAATGGTTTGTATAGCTATTTTTTAAGATTACAAATGTGAATAATTCTTTTTTTGTTATTTTCTTTTAGAATACTGTTTTGGAGTCTTAATTTTGTTAAGAATATAGGACAGGCATGTATAAGCATTATGCTTCAGTCTGTACCTTTTCAGTCACTGCCAAATCAAAGATTGTGGAATGATTGTGTTGTATTGTGTGTGATGACTGAATAAAACTACTACTACTACCTATAAAATAACTTTTTGAGTGATAAACCCAGCTTGTAACTAGTTTCACATTGGTCACACCAATTATTATATTCTTAGTCTTCTAGTTTATAACAGAAGTATTGGGTTAAAAGCCCATGACTTGATGCATAACAGCATTCTCCTACACAAGAGCAGAATATGTCAGGTAAACTGGCTCCCCCTTGTGTTTGATCCTTTATTTCAGATCTACAGTCAGTAGCCAGTATTGAAACTATTCCAGTCAGAACTGGTCGTTATTGCTGGTATGAGGTTGACTGTTTAATATCTGAGATGAAAGAGATTCGCCTTTAATACACATGTTGCTGCTGCTGGTCATGTATTTCAAAATGAAAACAGGGTCCCTTCTTATTAATGATAGTGTGCAATAAGTCACCCACTAAGTGATATTTCTCTATAAACTACAGCCTTCCTCTCCTAGTGTTATTGAGGCAGTGCAAGACATTGATAAGAGGAGACATTTGATCCTTTATCTAAAGCTATCTGCTCTACCCCGCCTACCCACCCCCCACCCACCCAACCACCTCCTATGTACAGTCCCCCCCACCCCACCTACCCAATTACCCCTCCTATGTACAGTTACCCCCCACCTCCTCCAATGTACAGTTTCTTCGTCAAATGTATATACTCTCTTTTTTAAACTCTTTTTGTATCACAAACAGTACTGTATCTGTAAATCTGGTATGTCATAAATGTATAGATGTAGCAGTACTGTCTATCTATATGTCATGTATGTCATATATGTTATGATGAATTGAAAATGGGGGACCCTGATGAAAACAAGACTAAAGTCTTTCTCTGGTCTGCATCCCCTTAACAATTGTGTGTATTGAGCTGTACTGTATTGTACCCATTCTGCAATCTGTTAATACAATTTTCAATCAATCAATCCTTGGAATGCCATCATTATTTTAATTTTTTTATTCTATTTATTTTTGGGCTTTCTGTATTTTTCACCCATCCCAATTTTTTTTTTTTTTTTTAACGTTTAATTAATTTATCCACTCTGGTTGGATGGTGTGTATGTATGTATGTATGTATGTATGTATTGTGCTGTATAATGACAATACATTTTAATCAAATCTCATTTTGAAATCGCTACGCTGCCTATGGACACGACAGTGGCAGACAGCTTCGGAGGTGATTGCATCCCACCCGTTTCACTCTACAACTGTCGGTCACGCTTGACCAGAAAAGCGATAAACGCTAAAAAATAAAGTAAAAAAAAAAAAAAAACACACAAATTCACTCATAATTCATAATTATTATTAATTTACGTATATATATATATATTTTTTTTTATTTATACATATATAAAAATGTTATTTTTTTAATTATTATTATTTTATATTTTTTTATTAGAAAGGTTTTCTTCTGTAAAAAAAATGCCAGTGATTTTTTTTTCTTCAAAAATGGCCAAAATTGACAGCTCTGAGCAGGCCTGCACTGCAGTAATGACTGCAGTAATATTCGTGCAGAATACTTCACAGGTTGACCCAATGTTAAATAAATAATAAATAGCAGCCAATCAAAATAGGCTATTAACTTCATCTAAGCACGGACTGTGCAGTTAAACTCTTGCCATTGAATGGAGGATTGAATGATTGACAGCCCTTGACATCCAATACACGGAGGTTGAATATGATTGGCAGCCTTGCAAATCCAATCAGAGATTGCTGCATTGCAAAGTCAAAACGGGTCCAGCTGCATGTCCGGAGGATAGGTTTAGCTCAGGGCCAATCTCAAGTTTCTCAAGTTTCTTTATTAGTTGTTATACAGAAGTACAGAATACTTTTATACAAAATGTAACATAAAGAGCATTTTGTATAAAAGTATTCTGTACTTCTGTATGACAACTAATAAAGAAACTTGAGAAACTTGAGATTGGCCCGAGCTAAACCTATCCTCCGGACATGCAGCTGGACCCGTTTAGTTGTTGTTTAGTAGTTAGTAAGCTGTACAGCTATAACAAGTCAAGTCAGGCTAAATTAAACTTTGCGCCAACATTAGGACCGAAGTATAAACCAGCAACTGAGCAACATGAAGAAGTGTGTTGTGGGTGAAAAAGTAAGTAGGCTACAGTGTTTGTAAAAGCTTGTATGCTAACAGTAGCTAGCCAGCTTAGCCTACATCACAATGATAATCACCAAGCTAACTTACTGTACACACTTTAGGGCTGGGCAATTAATCGAAACAGAATCGCGATATCGATTCATAGACCTATGCAATCTCATTTCTAAGTTATGACTTTTTCTTTTATTAATTTTTTAATTTTAATTTTTTTTTATAAACTTTTTAAATTATTTTATCTGGGTTGAACATGATTTGTGGAACTGCCTCTGGTGTTGTGGTCGTGGTATTCACTGACCTTTGGGAAGTATTTCGACATGCACATGGGTATCTTAGTGGTGTAGTGTATCTTGTAGACCAGGCCCATTGCAAGTTGCTGTACTCTGTCGTCTACTCTAAGCCATCCTAGGTTGTCAAAGTGGACAGGGGTGAGGTGGGTTTTAGGAGTAAGGTCAAGCAGTAGTCTGACCAGTTTGTTTTGTGATGTTTGTAATCTTGTTTTTAGTGCCTTTGAGGTGCTTTGGTACCATGAGGTGCAAGCATAGTCGTAGTACCCTTGAATGAGTGCTCCTGTTAGAGTCTTCAAGGTATTCTTGTTTACCAGAGAGGAGATCCGGTACAGGAATCTAGTTTGTTGGTTGACTTAGTTTTATTACATTGGATCCCATTTTGTCACAGGAAAGATTTGCCTCTATAGGATGGAACCCAGGTAGGTCATTTCATCTTTCCTTTTAAGATAAGATAAGATATTCCTTTATTGATCCCCTTGGGGAAATTCAGGCATCATAGCAGCATGGGGGAAGGGGGGGGGGGGGGTACAGGTAGTGAAAACAACACAAGCAGTGTAAACAAATAGGTCAATATAATTTACTATCTAACTAACTGAAATATACATTATTCACAGTATCACAGTATCCACATAAGGTGCAGTATGCATAAGGTAGTGTTATTGTCCTACTTGGGTTCCTATTAGTTCTAGGTCGATGTCTGGCAGCAGTTGCTGCCCACTGTTGTGGAGCCTGATGGCCACTGGTATGAAGGACTGTCCGAGGCGGTTAGTTGAGTGTTGGGGGGGTATGAGTCTGTGGCTTCCTTGTCACCTTCACCTAATATGTTTTGATCTGGTCAGGTGCGCTGTCACCTAAAATGTTTGATCTGATCAGGTGCGCTGTCACCTAATATGTTTTGATCTGATCAGGTGCGCTGTCACCTAATATGTTTTGATCTGGTCAGGTGCGCTGTCACCTAATATGATTTCATCTGGTCAGGTGCGCTGTCACCTAATATGATTTCATCTGGTCAGGTGCGCTGTCACCTAATATGTTTTCATCTGGTCAGGTCCGCTGTCACCTAATGTTAATATGTTTTCATCTGTGTCCACTGACCACTGACACACAGTGGGGGATGTTTTAAAAATATTATTTAATATATAATATAATATAATAATTTGTGCTTCACCTAAAAAATTGGTCAGCAGCCTCCACGCCATTACAAATAATAATCATGCATTCTGTAATGTTAGGGTTTCATCTTTGAGAAAAATAGTAAAGTTTGTCATTTTTACTGTTCACCACTCAAATCTGCCACTTCCCCATTATAGGCCTATAGAAAGTGTGTGTGTTTGCTGTTTCGTGTCTTTGAAGTAGACAGACTGACCTTAGGTTGACCTTATTGCAGAACTTGTAATGTCTGATATAGTTACTTTTAGGGATGCCCCGATCGATCGGCCGATAATCAGTATAAATATGTGATCGGTGATAATGCTTTATTTTCGCCGATCGTCAAAACCGATCTGACTCGCCGAGTTCTGTCTCAGACACCGGGAGCTGCACACACTCCCACACAGTGGTGCAGCGTCTGCTCCTCCCTCCAGCCATCCCGTACGCAAACACGGGTCTAGTCTAAATAAATAAACATAATCACGGTTATCTACCTCAACAACTGCATGTACGCGTCTACCTGTGCTAACGTTAGCTACCGTTACAAAATGACCCAGTCAACCATTCACTTCCAGTCCAATACATGATGAGGCATTGTCTAACCGAACGGTATCTAGCCGGCCAGCTACTGATAGCTCCTGACATCAACAAACGCTCCAGCAAGTCTAGTAGAGACGTGTATGATACCTCCTCTAGCTCACGTTAGCTGACGCCAGCTCACTGTTCAAAACGAAATGTCCCACTGAACTAAATAGTTCACTGAGGCGCTGTATCAACATTATATGGCCGGCCAGCAGTAGCCACAGATAGCTTCTGTTATCAATGTTTTATAACACTCATTCGATGCGTATTCGAGCTGAGGTCATGTTGTTGAATGTGATCAATAGGGTCCAGCTGCAGCTCCGGAGAATCCTGGCCGTAGCTGCAGGCTACTCGAGTATAGGGTCCAGCTGCAGCTCTGGAAAAATCCTGGCCGTAGCTGGAGGCTACTAGAGTACACACAGACAGTGGAGCTTGTTGCGTGGTGGCGATGTCTCGCAGATAATACAAGTACAAGTCTAATTATATAATATATATATTTTATTTAAAATATATATATATATATATATATATATATATATATATATATATATATATATAAAATTATTTAATACAAAAAATTAATCAAAAACGATCAGTATCGGATCGGTATCGGCCGATATGGCTCACGACGATCGGTGATCGGTATCGGTGGCAAAAAACGTGATCGGGGCATCCCTAGTTACTTTAGTATACTGTCATACACAGCCATACATGCACTATTTCAAGTAAATAAAAACATGGCTCCCCTTCTCTTACACTTCAAAGAGGTCACTGTGGAGATGGCAGCAAACAGGTCTCACCCATGCAGAGGGGAAAACATTCTATCCTCTGGACTGGACAGGATATTCCTTTAGTGATCCCCTTTGGGAGATTCAGTCGTCATAGCAGCAGGAGGGGTACAGATAATGCTCACGGTAATAGGAGAGTAATATATATAGGCAATAAACGAATTAAATCTAAATATACAATTTTAATAAAATAAACCATATACACAGAGGTGCAGATGATGGTCTGTATACCCTATTGGTCATAATATAAGTTACAATCAATATAAGCAATATAAAATATGACAAAGTAAACCGTATACACAAAGGTGCAGAGGATGGTCATGATTGATTGAATTGATTGAAAACTTTATTAACAGATTGCAGAATGGGTACAATACAGTACAGCTCAATACACACAATTGTTAAGGGGATGCAGACCAGAGAAAGACTTTCGTCTTGTTTACATCAGGGTCCCCCATTTTCAATTCATCAGGACATATATGACATACATGACATACAGATAGTCAGTACTGCTACATCTATACATTTATGACATACCAGATTTGCAAATACAGTACTGTTTGTGATACAGAAGGAGTCAAGAAAAGGGAGTATATACATTTGACGTAGAAACTGTACATTGGAGGAGGTTGGGTGGGGGGGGGTTGGGTACATTGGGATATTGACAACCATACTGGGTAATTTACATTGGAGGTGGTTGGGGGGGGGGGGGACACACACTGTATAAACAAGCAAAACTGTACATTGAGGGGGGGGGAGGAGACACTGTACAAACAAACAAAATTGTACATTGGACTATTGACAACCATACTAGGTAAATGACTGTACATTGGAGGGGGTTGGGTTAGGATATTTACAGGGGCCAGTTTTGAATTGCAGTCTCCCGTAGGTGTCCCTTGAGAGAGGTTTTGAAAGTGGGTAGTGATCCACATTCCTTTACAGCTTTGGGTAGTGATAGTTTTAATTCATTGATCTGTTGTCAATATCTTATATATCTTCTGTACACTGACGTCAGATGTCTCTGTGTAAACACGGGACCCGATGAAACGGTCTCTGTGTAAACATAGGGCCCCATGAAACAGTTCTGGACACAGGTGCATGATCATATCAGAAGCATGCAAAAGCACACACACACACCGACACACACACACCGACACACACACACTCACACACACACACACCAACACACATGCACACACACAAATTATATGCCGTCATCTGATAAAGAGAGCGGAGGAATACAGCCCCTCCTTTCCCCCATCTAAGCAAACACCAGCACACACACACACACACACACACACACACATCACACAGACATCAATGCATAACACACCGAGAGACATACACACACCATCTGATAAGGAGAGCGGAGGAATACAGCCCCTCCTTTTCCCCATCTAAGCAAACACCAGCACACACACACACACACACACACACACCACACAGACATTCATGGATACACACAGAGAGAAATACACACCATTCTGACGAGAAATGTATAAATGATGTGACGATGTATTGACGAAACCACCACTTGGCACTGGCTCGCTCTGTGTGCGGAGGTGCGTGGTCCGGATTGAAGAGCTATCCTTCCTGTGTTCTCTGTGTACTTCGAGATAAAAACCTTGGCGGCACCAGACTTCAGACTCAACTTGTCTCACTGCTTCATTCAATAAAAGAACTATAAGGGTATTTCCTTACAAATGGGGGCTCGTCTCGGGATTGGATTGATCGCGGTGAACCAGTTGTCGTCTGGAGTCCCAACCAAGGTGTCTCGTCTTCAGTGACAAAACAAGCGCTAAAAAATTGAAAAGGTGAGCAGGTTACACCTATTTAACTGAAATTCCTGCACATTGAAAACTCTAAATTTATGATTTGTTCTGAATATTGGTATATGTGAGAGCACAGGAATAATTGATCATAATCTGTATTTTTTTTTTTTTTTTTTTTTTTGTTGTTTGTCTTCTTGTCCGTGTCGTGCATTTCGTCCCGGGACTGACTGACGAGTCATAAACGGTTGAGTGCATTGGTCCAGGTCGAAACGAGAGCCGGTGCTTTTTCTTCAAATGACGAGGTGAGCTGAAAACCCATTACTAAATGTTCAGCAAATTGGCAAATTCCAAATTTAGAATAGGTTTGTCATTTGAATGAAATATGCCTGCATAGGATTTCGTGCAGTTGTTGTTTTCTTTATCGAGTGGAGGTCTGATATATGGTGAAAGGGATGGTTAGAGTCCTCTGTGGTTAAAGTCCTCCGTGGTTAAAGGCCTCCGTGGTTGCTCAGTGGTTAAAGGCCTCCGTGGTTGGATAAATAGGGTTTGAGGCCCTAAGGTCTGATAAATAGGGTTTGAGGCCTAAGGTCTGATAAATAGGGTTTGAGGCCTAAGGTCTGATAAATAGGGTTTGAGGCCCTAAGGTCTGATAAATAGGGTTTGAGGCCTAAGGTCTGATAAATAGGGTTTGAGGCCTAAGGTCTGATAAATAGGGTTTGAGGCCTAAGGTCTGATAAATAGGGTTTGAGGCCTAAGGTCTGATAAATAGGGTTTGAGGCCTAAGGTCTGATAAATAGGGTTTGAGGCCTAAGGTCTGATAAATAGGGTTTGAGGCCTAAGGTCTGATAAATAGGGTTTGAGGCCTAAGGTCTGATAAATAGGGTTTGAGGCCTAAGGTCTGATAAATAGGGTTTGAGGCCTAAGGTCTGATAAATAGGGTTTGAGGCCTAAGGTCTGATAAATAGGGTTTGAGGCCTAAGGTCTGATAAATAGGGTTTGAGGCCTAAGGTCTGATAAATAGGGTTTGAGGCCTAAGGTCTGCTAAATAGGGTTTGAGGCCCTAAGGTCTGCTAAATAGGGTTTGAGACCCAGGGTTAAAGTTCCCACCGGAGGTTAAAGTCCTAAAAGAGGGGTTAAAGTCTCCGGGTTAACGTTCCCTGGTTGGAGTCCTCCGTGGTTAAGGGCCTGAGTAGCACCTTTCCATAGTGTGGGTTAAAGTCACTATTGAGTTGCCGTGATTAAAGGCATATTGGGTTGCTGTGGTTAAAGGCCTATAACGGCTGCATTTACAAGACCAGTGCGTTATGTTGTTGATAAGGGGGCCATTATCATTATATTAAAATGAATAGTGGTAGGGAGGCCAACCTATTATTATTAGGTTCAGACTATGCATTGACAACCTAGTTGATTAAATATAGGTGGGTATATATGCTCCGGGTCTGAGAAGGAGCGGGTGTTATATTATATTATTATATTATATGTATTATGTTGTGCTATGTGGTTAGTTTATTTGCATAAACCGCTCTGAACACCGCCGTGCACTCTGCGGCCGGTGGGACCGGCGCTTCGCTGTCCTCCCCCCACGGGCGCGCGGCTTGAGGGGTTGAAGCGCTTCAGAGGCGTGCATGTTCACAGAAATACACTCGATATCTGCGTTGTTACCACAAATATGGATGTTGGTAGAGGCGAGCATATTCACAGAAATACGGTATAGTGTTGTTAAGGGGATGCGGACCAGTGATGGAGCTTTCGTCATCAGGGTCCACATAATCATCACCATTATTATCATTATTATTTCGTTGGTGCCGCTTGCTGTAAATGGGTCTGCACTCTGCATTGCTATAGACACTTCACATTGATACAACATTTTATTGGAGCGACGCGCGCTCGGCCGAATTCTACTACAACTACAACAACACGGCAGTAGGAGCTACTCGCACGCTCTCTCCCTCCCTCTCCCTCTCTCTCTCTCGCTCCCTTTCTCTCTCTCTCTCGTTCTCTCTCTCTCTCTCCTTCTCTTTCTCACCCTCTCTCTCGTTCCTTCTCTCTCTCTTTCTCTCTCTCTCTCTTTCGCTCACGCACCCCGGACTGAAACTTTTCCTCACACGCTCTCTCTCTGACTCTCCCATTTTCTCTCACTAGCTCGCGCCCTCTCTCACCCCTTCTCCCCTGCTCTCTTTCTCTCTCTCTCTCTCTTTCACGTTCCCCCTCTCTCTCTCTAACCATCTCTCTCTCTTTCTCTCTTTCCCGCTCTCCCTCTCTCTCTCTCCCCCACTCTCTTTCTCTCTCTCTCATTCTCGCTCTAGCTCTCTCTCTAACCATCTCTCTCTCTTTCTCTCTCTCCAGCTCTCCCTCTCTCTCACTCTCGTTCACTCTCTCTCTTCTCCCTCTCTCTCTCAGACTAACTCACTCGCACTTTCACTGACTCTCTTTCTCTCTCTCTCTCTGAATACCTCTCTCAATCTATCTCTCTCTCTTACTTCTCTCTCTCCTCTTCTTTGTTCTCTCCCATCCCTCTTCAAGAAGAATGACTGGACAAATTATACGAAGGGGGAGGGGCGCGAGAGGCGTGCCTGATGAGCCGGGGTCGGGAAATTGTTTCTCGTGTTCTATGCCTGGTCATTGGTCCCGAGAATGTCCCAACAGGGCTCCGTACCTATCGCCCAGACAGTCAGGAAATTGTTTCTCGTGTTCTATGCCTGGTCATTGGTCCCGAGAATGTCCCAACAGGGCTCCGTACCTATCGCCCAGACAGGGTGAACCGGCGCACGACAAACCTGGGCCGAAGGGGGAGGGGCGCGAGAGGCGTGCACAGCCCCTTTGAGTGGGGCACTTAACATTTGCTTGACCTGTGGCCGTTGTCTGACCAGTGCCCCCTCTCCCTATTACATTCGCGCTCAACCTGACTATTCTCTCTCCCAAGCTCTCTCTCTCTCTCTCTCTCTCTCTCTGTCTCTCTCTCTCACTCTCTCGTTCTCTCTCTCTTCTCCCGCTCTCACAGGACCCATTCAGAGTGTCTTCTCCCCCACTCGCACGCTTTCTCCCTCCCTCTCCCTCTCTCTCTCTCGCTCCCTTTCTCTCTCTCTCTCTCGCTCTCTCTCTCTCTCTCTCCTTCTCTTTCTCACTCTCTCTCTTGTTCCTTCTCTCTCTCCCCACTCTCTCTCTCTCTTTAATATTCACGCACCCCGGACTGGCACTTTTCCTCACGCGCTCTCTCTGGCTTTCCCGTTTTCTCTCACTGGCTCGCGCCCTCTCTCTCCCCTTCTCCCCTGCTCGTTTTTTTTTTCTTCTCTCTCTCTCTCTCTCTCTCTCTCTCTCTCTCTCTCTCTCTCTCTCTCTCTCTCTCTTTCAAGGTAAAAGTGGCTATGGAGAATAGCAGTGCCGAGGGGACTACTCGACGCATACACCCGATAGCCCCACTGGGGGCTATGGGCCTTACGTCTAGGTCAGGCATTATAGCTCAGCTACAATCAATGGGCGCAGGGAGATTTGTGTCGATGTCAATCCGTGACGTAGCATTTTTTTAAAGAAGGTATGTTGCGAAATGGGGCAGGAGAAGGAAGGGTGATTACGTTTCCCCCCCTCAATCCCCATTAATCTATTTTGTGTTCCCTCTCTCTTAGGCCTAAGGGGGAGTGGGTGTAGACTGGAATTGGCTGAGATTGAGGGTAGAAAGGGAGGAAGCCGCCACTGTAGTAGGTGTAATGAGAAGGTATTAGTAGGTGTAATGAGAAGGTATTAGTAGGTGTAATGAGAAGGTATTAGTAGGTGGTATGAGAAGGTATTAGTAGGTGTAATGAGAGGTATGAGAAGGTGGTATGAGAAGGTATTAGAAGGTTGTATGAGGTGTGGTGGCGACACCTAGCGGGCAGATACTGTCACATCGCTCCCTGGTAGCGGCTGCTCCTCTGTGTCAGAAACTTTTCATTTCATCTTTATTTAATTTTTTCTTGTATCTTTTTAAAATGATAAAACTTTTATTTTATGTTTTTTATGATACTTCATAACCAAAGATATTGTTAAAACTTTTATTTTATGTTTTTTTTATGATACTTCATAACCAGAGATATTTTTGAAAATATAAGTATATTGTTTTAGGTGTTGCCTGGTGCAAAGACAATAGGTGTTGCCTGGTGCAAAGACAATAGAAGAAGGACAAATATATAGGTCAGAGGTTTATTTAAAGGGGTTGTTATTATCCCACATTTAATTAACTTTCAAACACTGGGTAATATAATTAAGAGGATTATATAGTAGATTTTTAGTGTGCAGACAGTTTTCAGATGTTAAAAGTTGTTAGTGGACCTGCTAAACAACTTCTGCTGTTGAAGCACGTTCTAATATTGGGTTGTACCAGGTAGTAACAAGGCCCCCGTACACACACACACACACACACACTCACTCACTCACTCACTCACTCACTCACTCACTCACTCACTCACTCACTCACTCACTCACTCACTCACTCACTCACTCACTCACTCACTCACTCACTCACTCACTCACTCACTCACTCACACACTCTCACACACACACACACACACACACACACACACACACACACACACACACACACATATATACATGCACATACACACACATAACCACGCACATATACATAAAACACACATACATACATATACATACAAACACAGTCAATCAACCACACGGGAGGGCTTTGAAAGCAGACCAATTTGATCGATCTTAGAAAATGTCTGGGCGCGTAGGGAGGGGATTAGGCACCCCGAACCTCTAGGCGTCAACAGGCGGCAGTGGGCTCGCAAGAGTCTGGGCGCACGTTAAAAACAAGCTATAGTGCGGGGGAGAAACTGAAGGCCCTCGTGTGTAACAAGGTATGAATTAACATACCACTGTGGTACCGTCTAGTCGGCCCAGGAAACGTTGCACGTAAGTTGGTGTGGGCACTGGGTGGTACGTGGACGACAGTTCACACCTAGGAGCAGGGCAGTGCACCGGAGGGGGCACAGCACCTGCCGTGAACAGGCTAGGCTGGCGAAAACGGTCAATATTTCCATGCCCGGAGCAAGCGGGGTAGGGACAAGACCGTCGGTTTCTAAACTGAGTGGCTGATAGGTACTACGGACAGTCAGCCGCTTGGGGTCCTGACTTGATGACGGACTATGAGGTCGCTATCGACTGGGTCGCCAGCCGGTTGGGAGAGCGTTATGGCAGCGACCATAAATGCACCTGGCTCAATGTACAGTCAGGCCACAGTAACCTTACTAGCCGATACAGGGTTAGTAGGCGAGTTGTGCTTCTGTGATCAGTGTTTTTTAAAAGAAAATGCTGGGAAGCAGAGGGATGAGGGGTGTCAATTCAGAGGAATCTGAATTGTCTCTCCTAAGATTGGAAAGGGACCCAGCCTTAAACTGCACCTGAAGGTAAAATAAGGGGACTTCTTCTGTTCATGTGAGGAGACCTTGGCCTGGAAGTGGAGGCCTGTATCCTTGGTTGGGTGAGAAGGGGTCCAGTGTAGGCGGCGATGCGGCCCTGTAGGGCCGGTCTCCCCACACGTGGCATCTCCTGATCCTGGCGGGGAGAGGTGCATCTAAGTAGGGCAAGCAGTGCGTCCGAACGGGAGGAGGGTACTCTTAACTGGAAGGAGGTTAAAAGGGTCAAAGTGTTCCCCACATGGACCGTCTGGTCGGTCGCGACTCTAAAAAATCATAATCTCCATCATCACTTTAATCATGATGTAATTAGACGATACCAAAATACATAACAAGGTTGTTTTGTTACAGAGACTACATACACTGCAAGGGGAAGAGAATCCTCAACGTTCTCATGGTGTAACTAATAACAACTCTGACCAGGAAATATAATACAATTATATAAATGATACTGTCACGGTGTCCAATGAGCAGACTAGTATGAATGGAATCCAAGTGTGTTTCAAGTTGTTCGCATATTATTGTCTAATTACACTGTAAATACAGAAATGGAGGGGATGCTGGGTACCAGATGATGGTGAATGGAGGGGAGGCTGGGTGTGTAGGTGATGGAGAGGGTGGTATGTATGGTATGGACGAGTTGGAGGCCCTGTTGGGGGATGGAGAGGATGCCCACGAGGCGACTGCAGGATCCGTGCTCAAGGCACCGGCCTATGAGGAACCCTTGGAGGATGCACCGGCCGGCTCTCCTCCCCGTCTCTTTCCTGTCCAGCTGGGGTCCCCCGTGTCTGAGCCACCGGACTCTGCTGACATGATGGCATCCGGGGATGAGGATGTGGGGGAACCAACTGCAAGTTTCTATGAGGTCGTGGTAGGGTTGTGAGAATGGGGACAAGATTTTTTTTTTTTCTTTCTTTTCTTTTTATCATATACTCATTAGAATATTGTCTACTCATGGAATATTGTATACTCTGATGTGGGACAATGTGTGTTTTGTGTTGATTTGTTTTATGTGAATTTTAGTCTGATTTTCTAATGATCCTTCGGCATAGAGATTGCAACCATTGAAAATCATTGCATTATTTTTTTTCTTCTTTTTCATTTGTGAGTTTGGGTGATGGTGACGGAGTATGACGCTGATATGCCCCAACTGTGAATCTGAAAGTTGAGTGGTTCTTTACGCATTTTTTATGTATTTCAATCAATGGGTTTTCTCATAAATAAGTCTGGATGCATTGTACTGGTTGTTAAGTAAGCTATGTGGTGTTCTGTGTTCTGTGTTTCTTCCACGGGCTGTCGGGTTGGGGAGAGGCTGAGCGACCATGGACGCGATGGGGAACGGTCAGCTGTCATCCACTTCCTTGGGGACGCTGTGGTCATGCTGAGAACCGTACCGGGGCCCTTCTCCGCCGGTGGTGGGGTGGAAATGCAACCCCGACGATGTCACGAGCTGTCGCTCGCTGCTCGCCTGAAAATGTAGGGCTGATGCCGGATTGAGGGGGAGGGGCCGGCAACAGGACTTCGGCCTGAATTCAGTATGATGCAGTGTCCTCTGGGGGTGATGGCTGACTGACGGTGTCGGTCGCCGCTCTCTGCCTGATGGCCTGCGGTGTTTGGACTCTGTGTGGACTCCACACAGCAACTGAATAAATTGAACTGAATTGGACTCCACACAACAACTGAATAAATTGAACTGAATTGGACTCCACACAACAACTGAATAAATTGAACTGAATTGGACACAACAACTGAATAAATTAATAATAGATGAGAAAGTATAAATTGATTGAAATTATGCAAAATGTGACTGAACTAAAACTGAACTGTCTTGAAATATGATTGATATTGTGCAAAAGAAAACTGACCTGGCTGAACTGTCTTACATAGTATTTCAGGCATGTGCATTGTGCGAAAGCGGTCAAGCATCATTTCCATATTTTACAGGTCCTGGTTAAGGTTAAATCAACGTCAGTTTATTGTTATTTTTTTGTGTGTTTTCATTCCTCTATGCCTCGTGTTAGTTTCCTTGGTTATATTGTGTAATTGTAATTAATATTTCACGGGTTTGATCTATGGCTTGCCCATCTACGGCCCTGACGACACTGGACGCTACTGGATGACCACTGGACCATCTAAGTGTCACGTGTCTCTGCTATACCATACGCTTCGTGCTATGTTTGTCTCTGGGCCCCCGTATAGTTAAGCTTCACGCTTATATGATATACACGCCCTCTTGGATTAAGTGCAGGTCTGATGTATTGATGGCAGTATTGGTGGTCATCCGATATGTAGGTATATGTCCGGAAATGTACTCTATTTGTTCCTGACCTTGGCCTTTTGACAGGTCCATGCTTAGTGTATGTCTTGATGATTGATGGTTGTGTCATATTGTTGGGTGCACAATGAATTGTTGTGTTGACATATAGATTTATATGTCAAAAGGGGGATTGATAGTTTTAATTCATTGATCTGTTGTCAATATCTTATATATCTTCTGTACACTGACGTCAGATGTCTCTGTGTAAACACGGGACCCGATGAAACGGTCTCTGTGTAAACATAGGGCCCCATGAAACAGTTCTGGACACAGGTGCATGATCATATCAGAAGCATGCAAAAGCACACACACACACCGACACACACACACCGACACACACACACTCACACACACACACACCAACACACATGCACACACACAAATTATATGCCGTCATCTGATAAAGAGAGCGGAGGAATACAGCCCCTCCTTTCCCCCATCTAAGCAAACACCAGCACACACACACACACACACACACATCACACAGACATCAATGCATAACACACCGAGAGACATACACACACCATCTGATAAGGAGAGCGGAGGAATACAGCCCCTCCTTTTCCCCATCTAAGCAAACACCAGCACACACACACACACACACACCACACAGACATTCATGGATACACACAGAGAGAAATACACACACCATTCTGACGAGAAATGTATAAATGATGTGACGATGTATTGACGAAACCACCACTTGGCACTGGCTCGCTCTGTGTGCGGAGGTGCGTGGTCCGGATTGAAGAGCTATCCTTCCTGTGTTCTCTGTGTACTTCGAGATAAAAACCTTGGCGGCACCAGACTTCAGACTCAACTTGTCTCACTGCTTCATTCAATAAAAGAACTATAAGGGTATTTCCTTACAGTAGGGCGTTCCACATTGATGTGGCATAATTGTGAAACGTGTTTAGTCCCTTATTTGAGCCGAATCTGGGTTTAACATGATTTGTGGAGCTCCCTCTGGTGTTGTGATCGTGGTATTCACTGACCTTTGGGAAGTATTTTGACATGTACATGGGTACCTTGGTCGTGTATCTTGTAGACCAGGCCCATTGCAAGTTGCTGTACTCTGTCGTCTACTCTAAGCCATCCTAGGTTGTCAAAGTGGGCAGGGGTGAGGTGGGTTCTAGGAGTAAGGTCAAGCAGTAGTCTGACCAGTTTGTTTTGAGATGTTTGTAATTTTGTTTTTAGCGCCTTTGAGGTGCTTTGGTACCATGAGGTGCAAGCATAGTCGTAGTACCCCTGAATGAGTGCTCCTGCCAGAGTCTTCAGGGTATTCTTGTTTACCAGAGAGGAGATCCGGTACAAGAATCGAGTTCGTTGGTTGACTTTTTTTATTACATTGGATGCCATTTTGTCACAGGAGAGATTAGCCTCTAGGATGGAACCCAGGTAGGTCATTTCATCTCTCCTTGTGACAATATTGTCACCCACTGTAACTGAGAAGCCGTCGGTCTTGCTGAGTTTGTTATTTGAACCGAAGAGAATGGACTCTGTTTTGCCCATGTGTAATGATAGTTTGTTATCAGCGAGCCATATGCAGATTCTGCCTAGTTCCGAGCTGAGGGTTTTTTCAACCTGTAACTTGTTCTTGTCAGAGACCAGCAGGGCTGAGTCGTCCGCAAACAGGAACAAGTTGCAGTCACAAGCTGACGACATGTCATTTGCATAAATTATATGCGTTATAGTCCATGCATTATATGCGTTATAGTCCATGCAGGGTTATCCCCTCTAATTCCATTATCTTTTTCATATATTAAAATGAATATTCTTCCACAAATTAGCGTTTTCAGCTCCATGCTCCCTCTGGCAGACTCAAACTTTCAACCCTCCAGAGGGAAAAAGGTGAAGGTGGATCGGGACTACCAACCTTCCAATGGTACTATTGGTGTCCTGGCACCCTATATAGAGGGAAATTCTGTACGGCCCTCATAGGTTACAATTACAATATGTAATCTATTCCAATATATCTATCAAACAATCAAAAAACGAATTTGGCTCCATCATTATTGAGCTAATCTCAGTTCGCAGTCTTGCAGAAAATCTCAGGAAAATGACACCAAATTTGTACCTTCAATCGCCCATGATAACACTGGTCTCCAGTTGGGAGGCGTCCAATACTGCCCCCCAGTGGTGTAATAAGGGAGTTCTTACACTTGCTGATTTGTTTGGGGTAGAGGGTCTCTGCTCATTCCAAGACATTCAGAAACACTTTAATTCACCTGGCACTTTCTTCTAGCTTCTATTGTGCACAGCAATGGTGTACCTTGGGATTGTCAATTAGGTACCCAACCATTTCACACAATATTTACCAGACCCAGGGGTCTGGTCTCAATGGTTTACGCCATGTTGGCAAAGACTTCTTCAAAGCCTCTACCCATTGATAGAGTGTGCCAGTGTGGATATACCATTCAATAGCAGCAGTCTAAATGGGCTATTAATCTGGCAAAACATTTTGGTATCCTCCAGAATTCCCAACCACCAAGTCATCCATTTTGATTTTATACATAGGACATACTTTACTCCATGCATATTACATAAAGAAAGCCATACCATCACCTAAAAGCGCTTTGTGCACACAAAAACGCCTTGTGTACCTTTTTCCATATGGTATGGGAGTGCCCAGGATTGGTTGATTTCTGGAGGAAGGATGCTTATGGTTGTCCTTCTTATTGATTGATTGATTGAAAACGTATTAACAGATTGCAGAATGGGTACAATACTAAGAGGATGCAGACCAGAAAAATACTTTCGTTTTGTTTACATCGGGGTCCCCCATTTTCAATTCATCAGGACATTTATGACATACAATCAATCAAATCAAGGTCAGTGAATACCACGACCACAATAAATGAATGAATGAATGAAAACTTTATTTAACAGATTGCAGAATGGGTACAATACAGTACGGCTCAATATACACAATTGTTAAGGGGATGCAGACCTGAGAAAGACGTTTGTCTTGTTTCCATCAGGGTCCGCCATTTTCAATTCATATAGACATTTATGACATACACAACATACATGACATTTATGGCATAGGGACATATAGGTATTTAGTACTGATACATTTGTGACATAAACGGTATTCAAATATACAGTACTGTTACCCCTAGATCCTGACAGAGTATATACATATGATGGGGAGGGGACTGTACATTAGGAGGGGGTGGGTGGGTGGGGAGGGAATATATACATGCGGTGGGGAGGAGGCTGTCTATTAGGAGGTGGTGGGGGTTTTGGGCATTTACGGTGGCCAGTTTCGAATTGCAGCCTCCCGTAGGTGCTCTTTAAGAGCGGTTTTGAATGTGGGTAGGGATTCACATTCCTTTACAGCTTTGGGTAGGGCGTTCCACATTGATGTGGCATAATTGCGAAACGTATTTAGTCCCTTGTTTGAGCCGAATCTGGGTTTAACATGATTTGTTGAGCTTCCTCTGGTGTAGTGGTTGTGGTATTCACTGACCTTTGGGAAGTATTTTGACATGTACATGGGTACCTTAGTCGTATTGTGTATCTTGTAGACCAGGCCCATTGCAAGTTGCTGTACTCTGTCGTCTACTCTAAGCCATCCTAGGTTGTCAAAGTGGGCAGGGGTGAGGTGGGTTCTGGGGGTAAGGTCAAGTAGTAGTCTGACCAGTTTGTTTTGTGATGTTTGTAATTTTGTTTTAAGCGCCTTTGAGGTGCTTTGGTACCATGAGGTGCACGCATAGTTGTAGTACCCTTGAATGAGTGCTCCTGCCAGAGTCTTCAGGGTATTCAGGGTATTCTTGTTTACCAGAGAGGAGATCCGGTACAAGAATCTAGTTCGTTGGTTGACTTTTTTTATTACATTGGATGCCATTTTGTCACAGGAAAGATTTGCCTCTAGGATGGAACCCAGGTAATTTCGTCTTTCCTTGTGACAATATTGTCACCCACTGCAACTGAGAAGCCGTCGGTCTTGCTGAGTTTGTTATTTGAACCGAAGAGAATGGACTCTGTTTTGCCCATGTGTAATGATAGTTTGTTATCAGCGAGCCATATGCAGATTTTGCCGAGTTCCGAGCTGAGGGTTTTTTCAACCTGCAACTTGTTCTTGTCAGAGACCAGCAGGGCTGAGTCGTCCGCAAACAGGAACAAGTTGCAATCACAGGCTGACGACATGTCATTTGCATAAATTAGGAAGGAAGCTCAACAAATCATGTTAAACCCTGATTCGGCTCAAACAAGGGAGTAAACACGTTTCGCAATTATGCCACATCAATGTGGAACGCCCTACCCAAAGCTGTAAAGGAATGTGAATCCCTACCCACATTCAAAACCTACGGGAGGCTGCAATTCGAAACTGGCCACCGTAAATGTCCAAACCCCCCACCCCCTCCTAATAGACAGTCTCCTCCCCACCGCATGTATATTTCTCTCCCACCCACCCACCCCCTCCTAATGTACAGTCCCCTCTCCATCATATACTCTGTCAGGATCTATGGGTAACAGTACTGTATATTTGCATATCGTATGTCACAAATGTAACAGTACTAAATACCTGTATGTCATGTATGTCCCTATGCCATAAATGTCATGTATGTTGTGTATGTCATAAATGTCACTATGAATGAAAATGGGGGACCCTGATGTAAACAAGACAAACGTCTTTATCTGGTCTGCATCCCCTTAACAATTGTGTGTATTGGGCCGTACTGTATTGTACCCATTCTGCAATCTGTTAAATAAAGTTTTCATTCATTCATCATTCATTCATTCATTCATTCATTCATTCATTCATTCATTCATTCATTCATTCATTCATTCATTCATTCATTCATTCATTCATTCATCATCCCTGATTCCCTCTCTCTCGCAATCTCTCCAACCGCACGTCTCAACCGAGCCTGGTCAGGGGGGAGGGGCTAGGCCCAATGTGGAGTGACGTCCCCTCTCCGCCAATCAGCGCGCGGTCTGTCGCGGCCACGGGCTTTCCCCGTGTGAGGCAGCTATTGGCTGTTTATTTCCAAAGAGGCGGGGCGTGGGGTGCCGCGTGACGCAGCCGTAGCTGATTGGTCCAGCCCTCCCTGACGTCACCAGGAAATACGGAAATGCCATGCAATGTCTCGTCCTAGCCACCAGGGGCACCACACTCCATGCTTCACCTCGTTGTCATTGTCTGTTGCTATAACGAGCTAACGCTGCTAATCTCTAACGTTAACTCTCTGAACAGATCTAGATGCAGTGATCGTGTAAAGAACGGATTAACTGCAGCTGCTGGAGACACATCTGAACTAAGGAGGAGTCGAGACTGGCCGTAAACTTCAGAGTGTTGTGAAAGTGAGATGAAGAAACACAAAGCAGGTTTGTTTAATCAGAAGGTCCTTTGGACATTATTCTTTGATCAATATGTTCCCGTTTGTGATTACGGTATTTCACAATTGCCTAACCATTAATAATAATGTACCCAACAGTTAGACCAGCGATGCTGCCATAAATAAAACATTAGATGCGACATTACGCCATAAATCATGGGATAACCGTCCGCCATCTTACCTGGATATTGTTTATGCAGCAACTATGTTTGTCGGCTGTGCAGCCTAGTTACTGTACTAACATGATCAGAGAGACTAGTGCAGCCTAGTTACTGTACTAACATGATCAGAGAGACTAGTGCAGCCTAGTTACTGTACTACTACTAACATGATCAGAGAGACTAGTGCAGCCTAGTTACTGTACTAACATGATCAGAGAGACTAGTGCAGCCTAGTTACTGTACTAACATGATCAGAGAGACTAGTGCAGCCTAGTTACTGTACTAACATGATCAGAGAGACTAGTGCAGCCTAGTTAAATGGGGGACCCTGATGTAAACAAGACGAAAGTCTTTCTCTGGTCTGCATCCCCTTAACAATTGTGTGTATTGTTGAGCTGTACTGTATTGTACCCATTCTGCAATCTGTTAATAAAGTTTTCAATCAATCAATCAATTACTGTACTAACATGACCAGAGAGACTGAGGAGGCTGGGATCACTTTATACACATGAGTATGGAGGAGATTAGATCACACAAGGCTCAACTACTCTCTTTCTAACACACACACACATGCACACACAAGACACTCTGACGTCACGAGACCGCCGCCATCTTAGTTTTGCGGACAACCAGCAAAAGTGAGCTCCGTTTTTAAAAAGTAGTAACATATAAACATGAAAAAGGCATGTAGGCTACTTGAAGCCTCCAGTGCACACCAGTGGAGGCTGCTGACCAATTTTTTAGGTGAAGCACAAATTATTATATTATATTATATATTAAATTATATTTTTTAAACATCCCCAACGCTGCAACACCCCCATTCCTCCCAGGTGTCAGGCTCCTCATTCGCTTCCATTCATTTTGGGGACCATGTTTAAATATCATACTTCTGAAGTATACACAAACTATACTGCTGTGACGATTTCAATAACACAGACCATTCTGAGTCAATGGTATGCAAAACTGTACATTGGAATATCTAACATGTATTTACCACCTTCCTCTGCACGAGGCCACAGATGGGTTTTATGTAACACAAGGACAATGAATGAATGAATGAATTTATTCACACACACACACACGATACATTACATGTGAGTATCCTCATGTGATATAACAATGTCGCAAATTGTGTGCATGTGCCAGGTCTCCCAAGAAGCTATTTAAAGCTTTTGGAGGGAGCCTGAACACAGATACAAACAGAATATAAACAACAAAACAATAAACAAAAAACAAAACAAAACAATACAACGTGGGTAGGTTTACACATCTCCTTAATAATTATGTGTATTGAGCCGTACTGTATATTGTACCCATTCTGCAATCTGTTAAATAAAGTTTTCATTCATTCATGCCTTTTGAAAAGCTAGTCGACAATATCTCCTTCCTCCATTGCAACGCTATCTACACAGGGTACAAAATAGTTACACGCCCAGCGCCACAGGCGTGTAGATTTAATGTTTGGCCGTCATAAATTAAGGCCTGGGCGCCATCTGGCGGCCAACAAAATCCACTGCATGGGTCGGCATTAATATGATGCAGGGAGTAGCCTCCAGCTGAGCGGGAGAAATGTCGTGGGAGCGGGTGGAAGTTGCCCAATCTGGAACAATCTCCGGGGCTGCAGCTGGACCCTATTGGATGCGGGCGTGGTGAGTTGAAACGAAAGTGAAACTGTGTGTGTGTGTGTGTGTCACGTGTCCGTTCTAATGTTTACAAACAATGAACCTTTAAATGTAAATGAGATGCGCTCTACTCACGAGATCAAGTTTGTAACATGAGGCACGCACATGAGGTCTGTCTTCATCCGTTCTTTAGCCTACAAAAAAACCCTGCAATCGCGTTTTTGATTGTGCTCTGATATTTAATTTTGCATTTGATTTGACCAAATATGTGGAGGCATATTCCCGGAGTAGCTCCCCCGGGTCCCCCCTCAAAATTAAGAAAAACAGGCGACAACATTAACGTTGACGAGTCCGTTGCTACCACCAGCACCACCGATAACACTGCACCTGCTACTAGCGTCGGTGTTGTTAGGAAATTTAGCCAGAAATGGTACACATCTGATTCCGGGAAACCACGAGAATGGCTTAAATTTGAGGGGGGGGGTAATGTTTTGTATACCATGTCGTGCCAAAGCAACGGATAAAAGAAAACGAAATTCATTTGTCATCGGGACGTCGGTGATGAAACTGGAAGCCATCAAAAGCCACGAGACGTCACGCTGTCACAGGGAGGGACTGCTCCGTTAGATACAAAGCACAGTCTACTCCGCTCCTGGCTGCTCCGACTGTACGACTGTTGACCAAGCTGTCAGAGTCGACTCTGGCTAAAATGCGGATACTATTCCGTAACGCCCACGCTATAGCGAAAAAATCAAGACCATACAGGGACTTCGCCTGGATGTGCGAGTACGTTTATTGTGTTTTTTTTATGACGTTAGTCCAGCATGTTCATATAGGTGTGTCGGCTTTCACTTTCAGCTAATTATGGTTGTAAAGCCTACCCAGTGGAATTGTTTACATAACAATGCATAATCACCAAGACAAAAACATTTCTCAATTAAATGATCAGAGAATTAATTTAGAATGGTAATTCAAACTTGATATGAAAATGTTACAATTAACTATAATTTGAATATTCAATAAAGGCCAATGTATGTACATTTGTATCTTAATATGGAGCACATCAGGGCACAGGTCTTTGTGGAGCCTGTTCACTTCAGACCAGGACAGGTTGACCACATTTCCCTCTTGGTATAGTGTTGTTTTTATTATATAGTAATAATAACACATGGCGATATACTAAAAAGCTATTTATAATTTTTGGCTGGTAAAAAATCTGGATGGCTGGTAGTTTTTAAAATCTACCAGCCAAATGGCTGGTAAGTCAAAAAGTTAAGTTTGTTCCCTGTATCTACAGTACTAGAGAATTCAAAGTGCCCGCGAGGCGATGACGTTGTTGTTGTTGTCACATTTAGCTTTTATCACAGGTGTATATATATATCATCAAACGATGCACAATAAGTTCATGAACAATAACAAAACACTCCACCCTGGGCCTGATAGCTGCGGTGGTAGCCCTTTAGCTACGTTAGCTCCAACAAGTTATCTTCCTGAGATAAAAATTATTTTGTAAACAAGCTGCAGAGCCGCAGTATGGCACAAGAGAAACCATTATCTGATTGGGCCACAATGCTGTCAATCATGCTAGCTGCAGAGCCGCAGAGCAGCAAAAGAGAAACCATTAGCTGATTGGATAACAAGGCTGTCAATCATTCAATCCCCCATTCAATGGCAAGAGTTAAACTGCACAGACCGTGCTTAGATGACATTAATAGCCTATTTTGATTGGCTATTATTTATTTAAATTGGGTCAACCTGTGCAGATATTCTGCACGAATATTACTGCAGTCATTACTGCAGCGCAGGCCTGCTCAGAGCTGTACATTTTGGCCATTTTTGAAGAAAAAAAAATGCACTGGCATTTTTTACAGAGAAACTTTTCTAATAAATTTTTTTTAAATAATAATAATAAAAAAAAAGAAATATATATATATGTAAATTAATAATAATTATGAATTATGAGTGAATTTGTATTTCACGTGTTGTCATAGAGCACACCTGGGCATTGTATGGCCCGCGGGCCGGATACAGCCCGCGGGATGATTCTGACCGGCCCACGAAAGATTACATGATGATAAATTTTTTTTTTTTTTTTTTTTTTATATTTTTCTTTTTTTTGTAACTTTTTTTTTCATGTCAACATTCACACGCACAATATACGCTTACCTAGGATTTGACTTGATTCAACAACAAAGCAGTCGGGGCAAGCCGAAAATGGTCGAAAGTGTGGTTATTTGAAGTTTGGATTTCTTTTTTCACAACTGAGGTAGGTAGATTACATTTTTGGAGACTAAAGTACAGAAAAAGGGTACCGTTGGGTACCGGTATCGATTCACAGGTACCGGTACCGTATCGGTTCAAATGTGAACGGTACCCATCCCTACTGAACACACTGCAGGGCAAGGGCATTTTTGCTCATGAAATGCATAGCCATGTGAAAGCCTTCATGACAAAGTTGCAATTAATTTCAAGGCAACTAGGCAGCAACAATCTCAAACACATGAAAACCCTGAAAGAAGTCAAACCATCAGCTGATCACCGGCACAGGTACTCATCCATGTTGGGAGCATTGCATGATGAATTTTCAAGATTTCAAAAAGGTTGAGGATGAAATGCAGCTGGTTTCCTCTCCCTTTACCTGCAGTGTTGATAGTGCACCCACTGATGTTCAGCTTGAACTCATTGACCTGCAGTCTGATTCACTACTGAAAGAGCACTTTAAGTCAGCATCACTGCTAGAGTTCTACTCTGCTCTCAAGGAGGAGAACTTTCCAAACATGAGAAGACATGCTCAGAAGATGTTGGTTCTCTTTGGATCCACCTATATGTGAACAGACATTCTCAGTCATGACGTTTACCAAGTCCAGGTACAGATCCTCTCTCACTGATGAACATCTGGCAGCTGTGCTTCGCATCTCCACCTCAGACATGCAACCTGACTTTGATGGACTTGTTAAAGCTCAACAGAGACTGGATTTATCACACTGAATGAAAAAAAAGAGCTGAAGAACACTAAAATGTGGAAATATAACAAGTGAAATGGGACACTTGATCTTTTTTTTTTCTTTTTTTTGCACAGTTCTGAAAACATTAAACGTTTAATATAGGCATGTAAAGTAAAAAAGGCTACTGGGACACTTTTCTTTACACTGTTCAGTGACATGTCTTGCTTATTTTGGCTATAAGATGATGTGATGTCTTTAGAAAGCTAAGAAAATCCTTGTTTCAATAGTATATGAAACTCAAAATAATAACTTTATTTGTATAGCACTTTTTCATACATGCCCTTTGTTATTAATGTTTCACATTTTGTTTATCATTTTGGAAATAAATTCTATTTGAATAAATGATATTTTTGAAAGCTAACCTCACCTTTTAATTGCCAAATAATAACATACACTATTACCAGGGGTCAAAACAATGCCATTTACTGCTTTTTATATAGAAATAAAATGTATATTATGCATAATTGAGTTTGGAATTTTGGCCCGACCCTCCAACATATTTTCAGTTGCTCATTCGGCCCCCCGGGAAAAATAATTGCCCACCCCTGTCATAGAGAAACCTCCACTGGTGCACACGTACACTGAGAATGGACTATATGGCGAAGTAGCTAGTGTAATGTTTCTGTTCTGGCTGTCACTCTTAGTGTCTAGCAGAAAGAATTGAATGTCCACACGATGACAATATAGCTGAAGGTTCTTTACTTCCACACTTTGGGTTAACTTGCATACATCCAACTGGCGGGCACCGTATCTGACGTCATTAACATGAGTCTGGGCTAAACCAACATATGGGTGAAACTATTATTCCAGGATACCACAGCTAGCAGCTAACATTCATCTGCTGTTTACAGCCTCACAGCCAATAATAAATGTACGTTATAATATTTGTTCCTTATTCTCACCTGTTATGAAATGGGTAGAGCAGATATACGTATGATTTGACTTGGGGGACCAGTGTCTGCTTTGATCGACTCCCGTCTGCATCTACGTGTGCCCTCTTGATAGCCACCAGCCACTTTTCCTCTGTGATGCCTCAGCTGGTAAATTATATAAAACTTGCGATTTTGATTTAGTTATTGGTACAAAACGTAACACAGCAGCTATTTGGCATTGTGATGCACTGAATAAAATTACCCTTGATTGTAGGGGTGGACGGCAGGGTGAGAAATTAAAAAAAAATTTCAAGGGCTTTTTTTGCCCCCCTTAATAAATTTCGGGGGCTTTTTTTGTATTTCGGGGGCACTGAATTTTTATGATAAACGGTAGGTGTGGGACGGTTCACAAAATGGACGGTTCGGTTCGTATCACGGTTTTGGGGGTCACGGTTTTCGGTTCGGTTCGATATACGTTAATTTTTATTTAAAAAAAAAAAACACTCAAATCTAAACATGCTTCTCATATATATATAAAAAGGTTTACAGTGTTAGTGTTTACAGCCTTAAATAATGTTTGGCACACAAAGACCGAACTGACTGAAAAATATAGGCTACATTTGTCAAAGTATTAACTTAGTGCAAACAAACAATATGCTCAGCCAGCACTATGAATGAATGAATGAATGAAAACTTTATTTAACAGATTGCAGAATGGGTACAATACAGTACGGCTCAATACATACAATTACAACTATTGATTGATTGATTGAATTGATTGATTGATTGATTGATTGAAAACTTTATTAACAGATTGCAGAATGGGTACAATACAGTACAGCTCAATACACACAATTGTTAAGGGGATGCAGACCAGAGAAAGACTTTCGTCTTGTTTACATCAGGGTCCCCCATTTTCAATTCATCAGGACATATATGACATGCATGACATACAGATAGTCAGTACTGCTACATCTATACATCTATACACTAGACTTTCCTTTCTATAATATAAACACAAAAAACAATGTCAACCATGTTTAAATTCCCTGATTGTCAGTTCTTAATGGAAAGATTCGTTTTCTGCTTGAAATTATTATGTATCTTTATTTAGACTAACATTATTTAAATATTGAGTGCAACTGTGGTGGATTACGTAATTCGTTGAGTTGGAACTATCTATGGGTTGGCGCCGGGTCCCCACGGACATTTTAGCGTGTGGCACCGTCAGCTCCGGTCACCGTCACGTTAGATCATAACATCAACAAGCAGCGCGAAAGCAATAGCATATATCTGCAATAGTCCCGGTTGGAGTTAGTAAAACACAGTTGTATGTTAGCCTTCTTGGATGTTGAATAAACGCCTATCATTGTCTTTAAACACCCCGCCTCTCAGACTCTCATTCCCTCCTCTGCTAGCTTGTAGCTACGATAACATTTCATTGACTGTATTAGCTGGGGCTAGTGCTACCATAGTTAAAACGTGCGTTGTATTGTACAAACTGCTAACACTATGGCAAGATGTGTGTATGCCTATGTAATGTTAATGGCTATGTTTTTAAAGTCGTAATGAAGATTGATTTAGATTGTGCTTGCCATTTGTACACAAACTGACTAGCACCTGGCTCAGCTGCAGTGCTGCTGCTACTGCAGCCAGTGCTCACCCCTGCCAAATGATTTTTTTTATTTGCGCGTCATCTGAACCGTACGATACACAGACGCTCCATTACAAATATATATATATATAATTAGTAAACTGTCGGGGGCATTTTGTGCCCCCCTTAACTGATTTTCGAGGGCATTTTGTCCATTTTCAAGGGCATTATGCCCCAAGCCCCCGTTAATTTCGAACCCTGGTGGACGGTATGGTATAAAATTCATATCACGGTATAATTTGAAGCATAGACGGTAACGGTATATATCACGGTATCAGTGTTTCCGTTAGAATAATTTATTTTGCCTGATAGGCAGGCTATATAAATAATGACATCCTCAAGGCATGTAGATTTATAATATTTTAACTTAAAACTAGGCTACTTTAGCGTATACAGTCCAAATTAAATAAGTCCCGAGTCGAGACTCCGCGCTGCTCCCAACGAATCCCAATAGGATGCAACTGCAGAGCCGCAGAGTAGGGGCACTTTCAGGTCCGGTCACGGGCCCGGCTCAACGGCGCCCCCCACCCAACGGCTGAATTGCCAATGGCTGAATTGGAGTACTGCACTGTGCCAGTACAGATGGGTGGGTTATGGTGGATTCTGCGGCTCTGCAGCTGCATATGCTTCTCACAAAATCCAGCATCCAGCTCGCGCTGCCCAGCCGTCAGTGACTCAGAACACTACACATATCATAATGTTCACAGCAAACTGTAGTTGATCACCAGGTATGTTTTATTAACGTAGAATAATTCATATAAGAAAAACGATAGGGAAATCTCTTACCTTTCTCCACTGGTTAAAAATGCCAGGAACTGAAATTGAAACTTGCTGTGCGCCGCGGTGATATGTGTTTATTATGAAATGACAATTGCGTGTTGACACGCCCACTGCGCGAAGCCTCCTAAATAACTTTTTCCAGTTTGCACATATCTATTATCTATGACTAATTCTATCTTTTTTTTTTTTTTTTTTTTTTATATATTTTTGCACAAATCTTACAAATATCCAAAGATATATTTCAACAGCATAATATGCAAATTCCAAGATTTTTTTTTTCTTTTTCGTATAGACATATAAAACATACAAAAGACTTATACAGACATACCAAAAACAGAAATGGAAATTATAAAAAATACTTACAAAAAAAAAACATTACTATATGTGCATATATAACCAAGATGCATATACGTTAATGCATATACATATATAATACAATATAAAGTATAGGTACCATCAGGTCGGATCCCATTTTTCACCTTCATCATTGATAATACTGAAACCCCACCTTAATCATTCATCCCCAGACCGTTCAGTCAGGTGTAGAAAACTGTCCCATACCTCAGCGAAGATATCCTCTCTTCCTGCAACTCTATATGTCACCCTTTCATATGATGCTGTCCGGAACATTAGTTCCATCCATTCTTTAAAAGTAATATCAACAGGTGATTTCCAATGTCGTAATGCAATTCTACATCCTGATATCATGGCCATTCTATACCACATTCCCCGGTATTTAGGCAGTTTAATCCCTTTCGGTACTATACCCAAAACACATGCCATTGGGGCGTTATTTATCTTCACATTCAGAACCTTACTTAGGAACCTCACAATTTGATCCCACATTTTCCGGACCTTCTCACATTCGTACAGCATGTGCAGTAAAGTGCCTGTCTCCTTCTCACAGGGTTAGAAATTAACATTTTTTTTCAAGGGCTTTTTTTGCCCCCCTTAATTGATTTTCGGGGGCTTTTTTTTGTATTTCGGGGGCACTGAATTTTTATGATGAAAATTAACATAAGGATTATAAAACATTGTTGACACTTTTTTTTACAGTCTTCGTCCCTATGTTTGATAATGTAATGTTAATGTCTCCATAGGGCTCTACGCTAACCTTTTTCCCAAGGAGCACATGTGCTCCTAAATAAAATGTTAATAAATAAAATCTAAATAAAAATTTAGGAGCACACAAAGAAATTTAGGAGCACAGTGAAAATTGTTCAAGTAACACAGAGTTTATTAACTATTTATCTCATGCATTATTATACTGTGCGTGTGCACACTATGAATTGAAAATGGGGGACCCTGATGTAAACAAGACGAAAGTCTTTCTCTGGTCTGCATCCCCTTAACTTGTGTGTATTGAGCTGTACTGT
The DNA here is from genome assembly GCF_963971535.1 of Notolepis coatsorum. Taxonomy (NCBI): domain Eukaryota; kingdom Metazoa; phylum Chordata; class Actinopteri; order Aulopiformes; family Paralepididae; genus Notolepis; species Notolepis coatsorum. The sequence continues at coordinate 102,786,861 of NC_140176.1, forward strand.
ATTGTACCCATTCTGCAATCTGTTAATAAAGTTTTCAATCAAACGCAAAGGATATCGGTTGTCAAGCTGCTTTTGTATGTTGTAGTGTTGTTATGATACCAACATTTTGACTTTGATACAGATAGGAAAGGTAATGGAATATATTATTAGATGACAGAACATTGAAAATTCTTTATACAATTATTTAATTCATTATGAAATAGAAATTCCGTTTTTGGGTGGAACGTTTGTTGCAAGGAGGGAGGAGGCGGGGACCGCTGCGTGTTACACACAACACTGAGAAATGGTCTAGCTGCTTCGGTGCGTCGTTAACGTTAACGTCGGAAGAAATTCCCCACTAAGCCCTAAATTCAGAGCAGAGCAGTATCCTAATGACTTTTATGCTTCAGTCGATAAGGTGTTTTGCGAATTCTGTCAACATACCGTGGGGACTGGACCCGCAAAAACGCGTGCGAATATCACTTCAAAAGCCATGTCAGCCGGATTCCTCTCTTTCTCCTCGTCTCTCTTTTGCTCAAAATAAAAATGAATGGGCTTCATGGCTGGCTGATTTTTTTGCGTTGTCTGATTCTGAATGTATAACTTGCCTAAGCCGGTACCGTGACTTTGTTTTCGGGCGCTACTGTGATTGGACGTTTATGCGCCTTGTGTAATGTGGGACTATTATAACAGCGGAGCTGTTTTGTAATCGTCACTCGTCTCGAGTAAATGATTTTTCCGGGTGGCGCACACACACATATTATTAGGGCCAAATACAAGGGAAATGCTCGCACTGTAGATCATATATATAATTATATATATAATTAGTAAACTGTCGGGGGCATTTTCTGCCCCCCTTAACTGATATTCGGGGGCATTTTGTCCATTTTCAAGGGCATTTTGCCCCGAGCCCCCGTTAATTTCGAACCCTGCCTTCTCACATCTCCAGCACATGTCACTGTCCCTTAATTTCAGTCTGGCCAGTTTACTAGGCGTCCAATAGCTTCTGTTCAACACTTTGTAAAAAATAAGTTGTGATTGTGCCTCCCGCGAGAATTTACCCCATTTGGATACCAGCTTCTCCCACATTTCCTCAGTAATATCCTCACGTACATCGTTCTCCCAGCTCAGCCTCAGACCCGCCAACTTGGGTGCATTGTATTCTCTTATAACATCATAGAATCTTGACGCACCGCCTTTCCTACGCCATCCTTTATAAAATATTTCTTGAATTGCAGTAATCGGGCCACACTTTGGCCCTCCCATTTATGACGATATACAATGTCTAATCTGTAGGAATTTATAGAAGTTTTTATTATCTATACCAAAATCCTCTTTAATATCCTCAAAAGGTAAAACCCCATCTTCCCCGGCTATATCGCCTAGTACATGTATCCCCCTTTTAATCCAGTCGTCCCATATGACTGATTTCTTACCAATCTTTAGTTTTTTATTATACCATATAGAGGCTCTTGTAGTCAGATATGGGCAATCACCAGTCAGCCTGTGCGACTGATTCCAAGTTTCCCTGGCAAACGCCATTAGAGGGTTCTTAAGAGGTATAGGTCTGTCTGATTGTGTCAGAAAGGATTCCAGAGACGAGGGATACACCATTTCCTCCTCTATCTTGACCCAAGCAGGTGCCTCCTCAGTCGAGTGATTCAATTTGGAGAGCTGGGAGAGCGAGAACGCATAGTGATACCAGTCTAGCTTAGGCAGGGATAAGCCGCCATTTTCCTTTGCTGCATACATTTTGGCCCGACCAAATAGTGGCCTTTTGCCCCCCCACAAATATATATTAATGACTTTGTCATACTGTTTGAGTAACTGGGTCGGGAGAGTCAGCGGCAGCATATATAGGATATAATTTAATTTGGGAGCCAATATCATTTTTACTAAGTTTATCTTCCCCAGGAGGGACATATTCATCTTGGCCCAATTCTGGGTCAGAGCACTAATGTGTTCGATTATAGGGGCAATATTGGCTTGCATTAACTCTTTCAGACCTGGGATCAGCTTTATTCCTAGGTATATCAACCCTGACGGCATCCATCTGTATTTCCAGCCCCCCCTCCTGATAGCAGGGGGACAACATTTAGAGAGAGGCATTGCTTCTGACTTGCTCCAGTTGATAGTGTATCCAGATATTTCGGAGAAGGACTCGATAATAGTTCCCATGACCCCAGCTGCTGTTTGGGGATTGCTGGATACCAATAAGATATCGTCCGCATATAAAAATAATTTATGTTCTACCTGCCCCGCTATTACCCCTTTGATGTCTTGATTAGTCCTTAGTGCGATAGCAAGTGGTTCGAGGAAGAGCGCAAACATTTGGGGAGAAAGCGGAGAACCTTGCCTCGTCCCCCGCCCTAGGTTAAAGGGCGAGGATACGATCCCGTTGGTCAATACTGATGCCATCGGATTTGTGTATAACAGTTTTACCCACCCAGTAAACGATGGTCCGAACCCGAAGCGCTCTAGCGTGTGAAATAAGAATGCAAATTCCACCTTATCAAAGGCCTTTTCGGCGTCCAATGAGAAGGCCACTGTAGGTTCTGTATCATTCCTGACCTTCCACATTATGTGTAGGAGTCTGCGGATATTATCAGCTGAGTTTCTCCCCTTCACAAAGCCCACTTGATCTGAATGCACCAAAGTTGGTAGTACATCTTCTATTCTATTCGCAAGTATCTTTGCCAATACTTTTTCTTCCAAATTGCTCAGGGATATAGGCCTATAGTTTCCACAGTATTGAGGGTCTTTGCCCTTTTTCTGTAATAACGTAATAGTGGCCGATCTCAAGCTAGTGGGCAATCCCCCTTTTAACAATGAATCTTGATATACTTTTAATAGTCTCGGAGCGATTATATCACTGAATTGTTTGTAGAAATCGGGAGTAAACCCGTCGTCTCCTGGTGCTTTACCCAATTTAAGGCTGTTGATTGCCGCATGTATTTCCTCTATCGAGACCCCCCCTCCATTGATTTTACTTGTTGTTTCGATAACGACGGTAATTTGATTTTGTCGAAGAACGCGTCCATTTTTATCTGATCCACCGCCTTCTGTGGGGTATATAAATCCTGGTAGAAGCACCTGAAAACATTATTAATTTCCTTTTTTGTCTGTAATAATCTTGTCATCTTTATTACGAATTGAGGATATAATATTTTGATTTTGCATTTGTTTAACCCGATTCGCTAGTATTTTACCCGCTCTCTCCCCTTGTTCATAATATCTTTGGTTGGTCCTAAATAACGCATATTCAGCCTTCTTTTGATATATGTTGTTCAATTCGTATTTGGATTTGTTTAGGTTTCTCCACGTTTCTGGGTCTGGTTCGACATGTGCTGTTTCGAGAGTACTTTAATTTCCTCATCTAACGCTGTAATTTCTTGTTTCTCTGCCCTTTTTAGTATTGCACCGTATTGTATGAGTCGTCCTCTCATGTAAGCTTTACATGTGTCCCACATTATGCCACTATCATCTATTGACCCTTCATTAAGTTCCCAGAATTCCTTAAATATAGTTCTAATGTATGCACACGATCCTTCATCATTTAACATCAGGTTATTGAATCGCCATCTCCGAGATCGTTGCCCTTCCTCCATGGATGTGATCACTAAATCAACCGGAGCATGGTCAGATATTACAATGTTCCCTATCCCAGTATCTGCTACTTGTTCTACCAGTGCGCTAGATATCAGGAAATAATCTATTCTAGAGTATGAGGAATGCGGGTGAGAGTAAAACGTGTAGTCTCTTTCCTGTGGGTTCATAACCCTCCAAATATCCACTAGACCCAATTCCTCTATCAGTACACCAACCGCCAGTCTCCCTGCGTTGTCAGCGGTCCTGGGTTGATACGATTTGTCCATTAAGGTGTTTCCAACCAGGTTGAAGTCCCCCCCTATGATTACGTTGCTATTCCCTATTTTCCTGATCACCTCACATACTTCATGGAAAAAGTCTGAGGACGACCCGTTGGGCGCATATATATTAGCTAAGGTAGTCCTCTGTCCCTCCAAATCAGCATCCAGTATAACCCATCTTCCCTCATCATGTGAGAAACTATTGTGCACCTTTACATCTATGTTTTTTCTCACCAATATTGCCAACCCCCTCTTCCTAGAAGAGAACGTACTATAGAATATTTGTCCCACCCAATCCCTCTTAAGCTTGGCCGACTCCTCCTCATCCAGGTGCGATTCCTGAATTAGTGCAATATCCGTCTTTTTTTGTTTCAAGAACGTCAGTATCTTTTTTCTCTTAATGGGATGATGACATCCGTCTATATTCCACGATACTATTTTAATCAGACCCATATTCCTCGTAATGTACCTCCCCTGTGCAATCCAGGACGTAGTACCTCTATGTCTGGGGCGCAATTAGAGATGTTCCGATACCATTTTTTCCTTTCCGATCCGATTCCGATACCTAAGCTTTGGGTACACATTAAAAAAATTTAAAAATATTATATAAATTATAAAACGTTTTTTTTTTAATACAGCTACTGTTTTATATATACTGTTTTTTAGTAATAACTATAAAGTAATGGTATTTATTCAACAACAGGTGATTGTATAGATTAGTATTAGTATCAGTAATTGAAAACTATCTCAATGAGTTCACCCACGGAAAGGTTGTTGGCACATTAGTTCCACACGGACATTATTCGTTGCTGCACTTGCTTCCACAAGAAGGCTCCGTTTAGTACCAGAGGCTCTGTTGTTGTGATTTTTGCACAATAAATATTCAACATTCTCTTTTGAGACTCCGCCTCAGACTCTTATCATTTGGCACTAAAAGCTAAACATTGTCGCCGATATGGCTGTCCGCAACATGTCATTAATTGTGTACGCGACGTGCAATTGTGCAATGACAACGTTACCGTGAGCTATGTTAGCTAGCATGAGCTACCGCTATATGGAAAGACTGTAACGTTACTGCCGGTGACATTGTGATTTAACTTGGAATACTCCTTTGCCAATTTGCTGTACTTTGCTTGCAGATCTGCAGCCATTATTGCTGGATTATGTGAATAGCCCCAACTTTAGCCAAGGTAACGTCAAAGCTAGCTTTCGGTTAGCTGTTCAATGCTAATAACACCAGCCACCAAGCGAACTCATCAGAGCTCCCCGTCAACAGCGCTGTCGGGACAATGGCATTTTAAGAAAGTATCTGCTCTGCTGTTAATGGCAATTGACACTTTAATTCACGGTCGATTAAGCACACGTTTGTTTTATAATGCTCACCCAGCGAAGTATGAGTATATAAAGTATCTACAGAGCCCAACGTCCGCAGTGTTGTTGATAAATTACGTCATGCTATCGGAGCGCAACATTAGAGGGTACTCGCCGATACCGATACCAGCATTTTAGGCAGTATCGGCGGCATTTCCGATACTGGTATCGGTATCGGAACAACTCTAGGCGCAATCTCCCACATTTCTATATCTAGAACCTGAGACTGTGAAGATATATATACAATAGTATAGTACACAATGAAATAAAAAAGAACATATAAAAACATAAATACATTCCCCCCCCCCACATTTACCCAAGCTACGTTCGATAGGACCCCAGATAGAACAATTGTACCGAGGGTGAGATCTATACTCACCCGTGCACCTTGGTCCCCCTCGACTAACAGAGGAGTGCATCTGGCACAAGGCAGGTTGCCCAAAACTGTGCCCCTACTATTTTGTATACTCTGATGTAACGTATGGCTCACACTGTAATCTATATACAGTGCGATCAATTCAACTGAACTTGTCAAAACGGTAACGTTTTTTCTTTCCCCCTCTTCCAACAATTAACATTTGTATACCTCTTAGATATATATTGGTAGTACATTGTAACTTCTATGACATAGCCATAATGGACTGTGGTTCATTTCGTTATACTTTTTCTTTATCCATCCGGGATATTTCCCCTCCCACATTTTTAGCATACTCTCCTATTCATTGCCCTCTATTCTCATTTCACATCTTTCTTTTCCTTTTTTTTTTAATCGCTTTTTTTTTAATCACTTTTTTTTATTTATATATACATATTGGCATTTTGTGATGTTATTTATTCTATGACGATGCCCCTGTGACTTATCTGTATCCATGCGCTTCATGAACTTTATCTTAATTGTCCGCCTCCGACTGTCCCCGTCTGAATCCCTGTAGTTTCTCCCGGTATCCGTGATGTCCATTGCCCTGCTGTGCGGGGCCTTCAGTCCCCGTCGCCTGCATGTCGTCCCCCGGTCCCCGGTTTCTTCCCACTGTCTGCCAGGTAGACAGCCGCAGTATCTCCTCTCGATCCGGGTCGGTAGTCGGGTTCACCACGGTGATCTTGAATCCACGTTTTGCCATATCCGCCGTCGCCTCCGCTGCGCTCTGGTACAGGCGGGTGCCATCCTCGTAGAATACCCTCATCTTCGCTGGATACGGTGTCTGGAACTTGAGATTCTTCTCCTTCAATATTCTCTTGGCCTCGGCATATTCTCCTCGCTTCTTCAGTATTTCAGTGGGGAAGTCATGGTCGACATAGAAGCGTTCGTTGTCACATGAGACGTTTTTCTTCTGCCACGTTCGGCGTATTATCTCTTCCTTCATTTTGTAACTCCCAAACTTAACCACGATTGACCGTGGCTTCAGCTGCGGGTTGTTAGGCCTTGGGGCCAATGCCCGGTGTGCTCGTTCGATACGAAGGTCCATGTCATGAGGCAGGCCGAGTGCGTCCTTAAACAGGCCGTCTAGAAATCCATGCATGTCCTTTCCCTCTTTCTCCTCTGGGATACCATACACCCGCAGGTTCTCTCTCCTCGTTCTGCCCTCTTGGTCGAGCAGTTTAGCCTCCATGTCGGCCTGCCTCTGTATCAGTTTCTTGATTAAAACCGTCGCCGCATCGAGCACATTTTCATTTTCTCCGATTCTCCCCTCCGTTTCACCGAGCCTGTCGTTCATTCTGTTCATATCATTCTTTATTTCCCGAAATTGACGCTCATTGTCTCTTCTGAAGTCTTTGAGCTCCTTGTATATGTTCAACAGCGTGGCCTCTCGTTCAGTCATCGTCGCCATCTTTTCCTCCCGTTACGTCGCCATTCTCTGCCATTCCGTCGTCCTTTTCGGTTGTAATCGTGTTCGCCCTACGTCTCGTGATAGCCCCTTCTTTCATCCCTATTAAATATATACCCTGGTGCTGTTAATAAATGTTTTCCGGGGCTATATCATTTTGCTGTCGGGGAGCTCGCGAGTTAAGCAGCCATGTTCTTCCACGGTCAAACCGGAAGTCAATTCTATCTATTTTTAGGGGCAAATGCGAGTGAAATAGTCGCGCTGTGGTTACATGACGTCATTGCTATTTTAGAGCTGCTCTACCGGTTACAAGGTATAGTCAAAATCCATACCGTAGAGCAAATTCATACCGTTTATACCGTATACCGTTTATACCGTCCACCCCTACTTGATTGTGTTTACTTTGCCGCTTTTCCGATCCGTTTTCTGCACTAAATGAAGCGTTCACAATGTACTCGTGGTGCATGTTTCCCCCCAAGCCATAGTTGCCTAGCAACAACAGACAGGACGTTGACTTCGAGAATATCTCCCGGTCTCTCTTACTATCCCACATGCACACACTCTCTCCCGGTCTCTCTTACTATCCCACATGCACACACTCTCTCCCGGTCTCTCTTACTATCCCACATGCACAAACACACACACATGCATAATTGCATACACATATCAGCCTTCAGTCCCAGACATATCTCTTAGAGCCATATGAAATCCGTTTTATTTTTTCCAAATTCCATAATTTTTTTTTCCAAATTCAGTTTTTTCTGTTTTAATATTTCAGAATTCTGTATTTTGCTTTGTACGCTCATTTTACCATCAGAAATAGTGTCTAATAAGTGGGAATGAATAAATGTCCACAATTTAATAAGATATAACAGTCCATTTAATAGGGCTGTCTTAAATACTTCAAAGCTTCGTTCAATGGGCATGGGATTCGAATATGAAAATAAAATTCGATTATTAAATAAAAATAAAAATCATATATATATATATCTGCCGAGTTGATTTAACTACAACAAGCAATGCTGTTTGTTATTTAAGATGAGGTCGGACTCGGCACTGACAGATTTGTGTTCATTGTGCTGCTTTTATAAAGCCTCAAATGACGGCTTACAATATTTCATGAAAGCAAATCATGTCTAAGATTTAAAAAGGTTTAAACTTTACAGCACTGACCAAGTTGAACAAAGTGCTGTACAAGTCCCACAACATAAAAAAAAATTAAAATTAAAAAATATTATTATTTTAATTTTTTTTTACAGTTGATTCCATTTTGATTGCTCAATTCCGCGATTCCGTCCGCGATTCCGTGAACGCGGATTCCATATGGCTCTAATATCTCTCTACACACACTACCCCACCCCCCTTGCAACTTGTACACATATGCACAAAATACAGCCTTCTCATGTCTATGATCTCCCTTTCTGACACACATGTAACGGAGGTACCGCGTGTCTATCCACAGTCACGATGGACAGTGTAGTAAACTCACTCCCCAGAGGCATCCAGAGTTCACCTCTTGGTATAGCGGTCTGCGATGTTGCCCGCGGCGCCGGAGACCGGGGTTCAACTCCCACTCAGGGCATGTCAAATGAGACCGGTTTCAGTGGTGCCCAGTGACCCGGATGCCCTGGGTGGAGTGAGTTTAGGGGGGTGAGTGTAACGGAGGTACCGCGTGTCTATCCACAGTCACGATGGACAGTGTGAAGTGGCTGTGGACGTTAAGGGTTCCTGCAACTAAACTCACCCCCCATAGTAGGGCTGCAACTAATGATTATTTTGGTAGTCGACTAATCTGTCGATTCTTTTTTCGATTAGTCGACTAATCTAACGATTATTTTTGTCATTCGATTAGTCGACTAATCTAACGATTATTTTTGTCACACTAGGGCTGGGCGATATGGAAAAAAATCATATCGCGATAACGATATGATAATGTTCAGGCCTGTACACTGCGATGATATCGTCGCGAATTGCCCCTTTAATTGGCCGTTGCGATTGGTAAATATTATCTGGGGGCGGGCTTGCGAGTAGTGCTTTCAAACCTTGGATTCGCATTTCACTCCTAAATTATCCAAGGCGTGTGATGACGCGATGACGTCACTTACGCGAGCTGAGCAGTGAGCACTCAGCAGGTATGATCAGCGGGAACAATCGACTGAGCACTCACTCTGATAGACTGGCTGACTGTCTGATTTAGCTATGAAGAAAAGTAAAGTTAGTATTGCTTCATATTTTCGACGCGTTCGACCTGGCTCCTATTGTGAGCCGAACTGAACTGAACTCAGACACACGGAGAGAGCTGCGGCGTCTGCTCCTCCTCCAGCCCTCTCGCACCCGTGGCTGTTGTAAACACTGGGACCTCGGTGAGCCTGCCAGCCGGCTAGCTACTGATAGCTATCAACAAATGCTCCAGTAAGTCTAGTAGTGCATGATAGCTTGCGTTAGCTTACTGTTCAAAACGAAACGTCCCATTAAACTAAATAGTTCAGATAGCTCCGTCCTGATATCAATGTCTTATAACACTGAGTCGATGCGTATTCGAGCTGAGGGCACGCTGAATATAGTCAATAGGGACCAGCTGCAGCGCCGGAGAATCCTGGCCGTAGCTGGAGGCTACAGTATAGGGCCCAGCTGCAGCTCCGGAGAATCCTGGCCGTAGCTGGAGGCTACTCGGTACACACAGACAGTGGAGCTGGTTGCATATAGCGAGCATTTAGACTTGTTGCGTGGTGGCGATGTCTCGCAGATAATACAACTACAAGTATGATAATATAATATATATATTTTATTAAAAAAAAATTATATACATTTTTTTTTTAAATCAAAAACAATCGATATAAATAATGGTAAATTGTTATTTAAAAATTTGCCCCTAAAAAATATTTTTTGCCCCTAAATTTCTCATTTATGGGCAAGTGTGCCCCTAGTGAAAAAGCTTAGCGTACAGCCCTGATGTTATCATATTTCTCGATATCGATAATTATCGAATTGTTATAAGTATAATTTTTTATTTATTTTTTTAACAACAGATGTATGTTTATTTTGCAGCAATTCTTTGTCATTGCCGCCATCTTTAGTGTTACATCCCCTCACACTCCAGTTCTCAGGCTGCAGCTGGTTTAAAAGCGAAAGTAAACCGGCTTCTCTGCTGGCTGTGGCTCCAGGGGAGTTGAACAGTTCTGGCTCTGCTAGTTTATTTTCGATATTTTGGCGCTTTTTTGGTGGACAAACCACCACACATGTGCACCGTGACTCGTGACTGGAGTCTACTTCTGCTAGCACACATAGCCTACTGTGTACAGACGGTTTCAAACTGTATTTTAAATTAGAAAGCAAACAAAATAAATGGACAAGAGAAAAATAAATCTCAATTTGGTCAGTATTGTCATTTGGACAAGCAAAGCCATTACTTTAAGTTGCAGGCAAGAAAGACAAGACTGTCCACTGTCTCTGGTTTTAAAACTGCCCTGTTGCAGGTAAAAAAAATAAAAAACGATGTATTTATTTATTTCGATATTCGATTAAAATATATCGCGATATTTATCGTTATATCGCCCAGCCCTATGTCACACCCTCAATCTCTGCTTCCTGTGGGCGTGGCTCCTTCTCCAGTGCATGTTTTACCTCACATGCTCAAGTCTGCACACCTGTGAATGTCACCCTGTTGTCCAGTCCCTCTGCCTTAACACTTTGAGTGCCAGCGATGAGATTTCTCGTCTCTCTGTTTAATTAATTTATCCACTCTGGTTGGATGGTGTATATGTATGTATTGTGCTGTATAATGACAATACATTTTAATCGAATCTCATTTTGAAATCGCTACGCTGCCTATGGACACGACAGTGGACAGGTGATTGCATTGCACCATGGTGATCCACTCAACAGGTAGCGATTTCAAAATGAGATTCGATTCAAATGTATTGTCATTATACAGCACAATACATACATATACATACACACCATCCAACCAGAGTGGATAAATTAATTAAATGTAAAAAAAAAAAAAACTTGAACCAAGAGTTATTTGAACTTGTGACCATAGGATCCACAGCCAGCAGACTAACGAGGTGAGCTAAGTCGGATGTTAAAACTGATTGACTAATCTATGATTTACACTTGTGCCAATTGCGTTTGTCCCTAATCTTTAGTATTGGCATTAATAAATCAGATGTCATGCTAATATGTCATGTTCTACAGTAGGACTTACTACTGTGACCCATTAAAACAGTAATTCGAATAATAGAAGCTTGCTTTGCTGGAATGATTCATTTCAAAGATGAATTGGATAATGCAGGCGCGAGCTGGGCGTAACTGGCGTAGATAACTTACCGGGGCAAAACTAGCGTACGTCAGTGGCCAATCAGGCCGCGCAAACCGAACACGGAAGTGCAATCCCCTTAGGGAAAGTATTCAAGCGACCGGTACCCTGTCCCGGCGTCCCGCACATACAGGACTTCTCTACCCACCTAGCGGGGGCCATCATCTTCTCCAAGGTGGACCTGGTGCGCGTGTACCACCAGGTGCCGGTCCATCCACGGGATGTGCCAAAAACAGCTGTCATTACACCCTTTGGACTTTTTGAATTCCTAAGAATGCCTTTCGGGCTCATGGGGGCGGCGCAGACGTTTCAGCGCCTGATGGACTCTGTGCTCCAGGACATGCCGTTTTTGTTTGTGTACTTGGATGACATTCTTGTAGCCAGTACGTCCATAGAGGAGCACATGACACACCTCCAGCAGCGGTTTGAGCAGCTCAGTAAACACGGCCTCATCGTCAACCTGACCAAGTGCCAGTTTGGGCAGTCCTCCATCACCTTCCTCGGACACCATGTCACTCCACAGGGAGCCACCCCACTCCCTGCCAGGGTGGAGGCCATTGCCAGTTTTCCTCATCCCCGCACCGTACGGTCTCTACAGGAGTTCCTGGGCATGGTGAACTTTTACAACCGGTTCCTTCCCCATGCTGCCCACATCATGCGCCCCTTGTACGAGGCCCTGCGGGGCAAAGTGCCCAAGGACGAGTTAGATTGGTCCTCGGGGATGGACAGCGCTTTTGGGGCTGCCAAGACCGCGCTAGCCAACGCTGCTCTGCTGGCGCACCCCTCTCCCACTGCCCCGGTCGCCCTCACAACGGACGCCTCTGACTATGCAGTGGGAGCGGTGTGCGAGCAGTGGGTGGGCGGTTCCTGGCAGCCACTGGCCTTTTTTAGCAAACAGCTCCGCGACAACGAGCGTAAGTACAGTACTTTCGACAGGGAACTGCTGGGTCTGTTCCTCGCCACTAGGCACTTTAGATGCCTGTTGGAAGGCCGCCAGTTCACTGCCTTTGTGGACCACAAGCCGCTAACGTTCTCCATGGCCAAGACCTCGGAGCCGTGGTCGGGACGTCAGCAGCGGCAGCTCTCTGCGATCTCCGAGTTAACCGCGGACATTGAGCACGTGGCGGGCAAGGACAACTTGCCACCTCCGACTGCCTCTCTCTGGCGGTCATCGGGTCCGTCCACTTGGGACTCGATTATGCCACCATGGCGGCAGACCAAGCCACAGACTCAGACATTCAGGCCTATCGGACGGGCCCTACTGCACTGCAGCTGGAGGATGTGGTGTTCGACACAGCTAACTGCACTCTCCTCTGCGACATCTCCACTGGCCAACCGCGCCCTATGGTGCCTACGGCCTGGCGGTGCCGGGTTTTTAACATGATCCACAGCCTTTCCCACCCAGGTGTGAAGGCCTCGACTAAGCTGGTGGGGGTCAAGTTGGCCTCCAGAAGGATGTTAGGACCTGGGCTAGCTCATGTGTGGCGTGCCAGCGTGCCAAGGTGCACCGCCATACCAAAGCCCCTTTGGCACCGTTTATAGTGCCAGAGAGGCGGTTCGACCATGTGAATGTGGACCTGGTGGGCCCCCTGCCCCCCTCCCACGGATATACTCTCCTCCTCACCATGGTGGACAGGACCACCAGGTGGCTGGAGGCTGTTCCACTGTCCTCCACTACGGCAGCGGAGGTGGCCCAGGCGTTCATCCGCTGCTGGGTGGCCCGTTGTGGCACACCGGGGGACATCACAAGCGACAGGGGCCCCCAGTTCACTTCGGAGCTCTGGACTGCAGTTGCGGAGCACCTGGGGGTGAAGATCCACTGCACTACGGCGTACAACCCGCAGGGCAACAGACTTTGTGAGCGGTTCCATAGGGACATGAAGGCCGCTCTTCGGGCTGCCCTTACGGATGGCGACTGGGTTGACCGCCTCCCGTGGGTCTTGCTTGGTCTTCGTTCTGCCCCCAAAGAGGACCTCCAGGCCTCGTCCGCTGAGCTGGTGTACGGCCAGCCGCTGCGGGTCCCTGGGGAGTTTTCTCCGGAGGCCACAGCTTCCTGGTCCGTCGCCTCCCATCGAACAGTGTCCCGGGGTGTTGCCGATGCCCTTATTCCCATTCCAACATCCCGCCACTGCCTTCCCCAGTCCTACGTCCCCAGGGACCTGCCATTGTCCAAATATGTGTTCATCCGGCACGACAGCCATCGGACCCCGCTGCAGCCCCCTTATGACGGGCCTTTCCGTGTCCTGGAGGCAGGCACTAAAAACGTTGTTGTGGACTTGGGGGGCAGGCCAGAGCGGGTCACTATAGTCTTAAGCCTGCTCACTTGGACAAGGACGAACCAGTTCAGTCGGCCCTACCCCCGCGGCGGGGGCGCCCCCCGGTTTCGGCTCAGACCCCTTCCCCGTCCTCTGTTCCGGCCTTGGCCCCTTCCATGGCCCGGCCGCTGGTCCCACTTCTCTCCCTTAATCCCCCTCTTGTTAAGCACAGTCGGTTCGGCCGCTTGATCCGTCCCCCTCCACGTTGACTATTTCATGCTGTGATCTGTTCACTGATGGACTGTTCACTGGCTATTAATTAGTTGCAGTTTTTGTATTGGTGAATTCTGGGGGGGCCTGTGTGGTGACCTATATTAAGAGACATTCACCAAGGTGGGCTTGTGCCTTTAAGGGCGGGGGTTTTACTGTTTAGGGGAAAGGGGAAATACCACTTCCGGTTCCGGGTTAAGTTGGTTGTTATTGTAAATGCTATGTGCAGTGAGAAGTAAAGTACCTCAACTCGAACCACGTCTCTGGCTCGCTACTTTCTTATCGTCACAGCAGCCTATTACTAGCCTCTAGGGCTGACCCCTATTAGTAGATTAGTCGACTAATCGGTCGAAAGGAGCCGTAGTCGACTAGCCAACCTCTTAGTCGAATACAAAAAAATATATATATATATTTATAATTTTTTTTATTTATTTATTTATTATTTTTTCATTCTTTCCAAAAGAAAAGAGGCCTAGAAGCATGGTTAACGCTAATGGCACGCATACCAGAGGCTAACTGCCTACGAAAACAGGCACAAAGGCATTGAAAGAGGATTTCACCCATCTAATGAACACACTAGACTAGACAAATATCAAGATGTATCCATCAGTGGACCAATTGCATGCTTTTGCAGAGGACAAGAAGCCTTCAGTCGACTCCTTCAGACATTAAGCACCCCCCACAGCCCAAATGGAATGATAATATATATATTTGTTTTTTTAATATTAAAAATATGATACTTTTAATTTTTTTTTTACTAACGGCAAATTTTGGCCAATCATAGTCGACCATCCAAATCCTTAGTCGGGGACAGCCCTACTAGCCTCCCAGGAATTACCCTAAACCGCTCTAAAACCATACTTATATTCACCACGGTATAAAACGGGAATGTATGGATGGAAAAATGATTCCTTTTTCACATCTTGAATGATAGATACTCGATGTCAAATGGGCCATGTGTTAATGATGAAAAGTTATCTACTGCATCTTTATGTTTGTTATTCATATTATTATTATTCCTCCCTCCAGACCCCCCACAGCTCTCTGTCTGTGAAGAGGAGGTTCCCCCTGAACAGCAGAAGAGGAGCCCCAGTCTGAGCCAGGAGGAGCCAGAGTGCCTACAGATTAAAGAGGAACAGGAGGAACTCTGGGTCAGTCAGGAGGGAGAGCAGCTTCAAGGTCTGGAGGAGGCTGATATCATCAAGTTCACTTTCAACCCTGTCCCTGTGAAGAGTGAAGATGATGAAGAGAAACCTCAGTCCTCATGGTTTAACCAAACCCAGGACCCAGAGTCTCTACAGATTAAAGAGGAACAGGAGGAACTGTGTCAAGATCTAGAGGAGGCTGATGGCTCCAAGATGACCTTACACCCTGTGAAATATGAACATGGTGGAGAGAATACTCTGTCCTCACTGCTCAGCCAAACCCAGGACCCAGAGCTCCTACAGATCAAAGAGGAACTACATCAAGGGCTGGAAGAAGCTGATCTCTCCAAGATCACAGTAGACCCAGTGAAATGTGAAGATGGTCAAGAGAACGCTCTGTCCTTCCAGCCTCTTCAAACCCAGAGGGAGAAAAACAGAGAAGCATACTCTTTACCCAGCACCTCAACTGAACACATGAAAACAGAACCTGGTGGAGAGGACTGTGGAGTATCAGAACCAGCCAGTAACTTATATCCAGATGGTGATTTAGAACCAACTAGAGATAGCCAGCCTCTCTCTTCAGACTGTCCTGAGACTGATGACAGTGATGTTTGGAAGGAGAGTGGGGAACCTCAGTCAGGTTTAAAGATGCTAATATCAAACAAGAAACAAAAAACATTAAGTTTGTCTCATACAGGACAGAAACAATTTAGTTGTTCAGTTTGTGGAAAAGGGTTCAGTGACAAAGGAACTTTGAACAGACACATGTCAACTCATACAGGAGAGAAACCATTTAGTTGTTCAGTTTGTGGAAAAGGGTTCACTCACAAAGTACATTTGAATATCCACATGAGAACTCATACAGGAGAGAAACCCTTTAATTGTTCAGTTTGTTCAAAAGGGTTCAGTGAGAAAGGAAGTTTGAAGATCCACATGAGAACTCATACAGGAGAGAAACCATTTAGTTGTTCAGTTTGTGGGAAAGGGTTCAGTGATAAAGGACATTTGAATATCCACACGATAACTCATACAGGAGAGAAACCCTTTAATTGTTCAGTTTGTGGAAAAGGGTTCACTCGCAAAGGAAGTTTGAAGATCCACATGAGAACTCATACAGGAGAGAAACCATTTAGTTGTTCAGTTTGTGGGAAAGGGTTCAGTGAGAAAGGAACTTTGAACAGACACATGTCAACTCATACAGGAGAGAAACAATTTAGTTGTTCAGTTTGTGGAAAAGGGTTCATTCACAAAGGACATTTGAATATCCACATGAGAACTCATACAGGAGAGAAACCATTTAGTTGTTCAGTTTGTGGGAAAGGGTTCAGTGAGAAAGGAAGTTTGAAGATCCACATGAGAATTCATACAGGAGAGAAACGATTTAGTTGTTCAGTTTGTGGGAAAGGGTTCAGTGATAAAGGACATTTGAATATCCACATGAGAACTCATACAGGAGAGAAACCCTTTAATTGTTCAGTTTGTTCAAAAGGGTTCAGTGAGAAAGGACGTTTGAAGATCCATATGAGAATTCATACAGGAGAGAAACGATTTAGTTGTTCAGTTTGTGGAAAAGGGTTCACTCACAAAGGAAGTTTGAAGATCCACATGAGAACTCATACAGGAGAGAAACCATTTAAATGTTCAGTTTGTGGAAAAGGGTTCACTCACAAAGGAAGTTTGAAGATCCACATGAGAACTCATATAGGAGAGAAACCCTTTAATTGTTCAGTTTGTGGAAAAGGGTTCAGTGAGAAAGGAAGTTTGAACAAACACACGACAAGTCATACAGGAGAGAAATCCTGAAGTTTGTGGAATGGTTCAGTGATAATGGGGTTCTGAGAAGACACATCTGAGAAGAAACTCTAGTTGTTTAATTTGTTGTAACAGGTTCAGAGGTTCAGAGATGTGAAATGTGAAAATGCACAATAAGTCATTGTAGACCATTTAGCTGTCCAGTTTGTGGCAAAATATTTATTCAGAAAGGGAATTAACATGGAAACAACATGTTAACTATATTCAAGGGGAAATATCTAAGTCAGTAGAAATCTTGTATAAATGTAAGGATATATTAAACTATAAAGCCTTGTACATTATCTACTGCTCACCTTACACATCTTACTACGGGGGATATGTAAGTGTGGGGGTCGACATAAAATACTGTAAATCCGATAGTCTTACTGCAAAAGCGCTCCATCCGGAGCCTTCATAAGGCTGGTTACTATGACCACACAAATCCACTGTTTATAAAGTCTCATGTTATGACATTTAATGATTTGGTTTATTATAAAATTATGCAAATAATGTACAGAGCTAAAGCAAAGTTACTCCCGGACGGTGTGCAAAGGTTTTTTTTCAATACATGAAAGAAAATATGATTTGAGAGACATTTGTAAATTTACTGTTCAAGATGAGATGTATTTCCATTGTTGGGGTTAACTTGTGGAACAATGCTGATATACATAAGAATCATTCACTTTTGGTTTTTAAGACAATGGTTTGTATAGCTATTTTTTAAGATTACAAATGTGAATAATTCTTTTTTTGTTATTTTTTTTTAGAATACTGTTTTGGAGTCTTAATTTTGTTAAGAATATAGGACATGCATGTATAAGCATTATGCTTCAGTGTGTACCTTTTCAGTCACTGCCAAATCAAAGATTGTGGAATGATTGTGTTGTATTGGGTGTGATGACTGAATAAAACTACTACTACTACCTATAAAATAACTTTTTGAGTGATAAACCCAGCTTGTAACTAGTTTCACATTGGTCACACCAATTATTATATTCTTAGTCTTCTAGTTTATAACAGAAGTATTGGGTTAAAAGCCCATGACTTGATGCGTAACAGCATTCTCCTACACAAGAGCAGAATATGTCAGGTAAACTGGCTCCCCCTTGTGGTTGATCCTTTATTTCAGATCTACAGTCAGTAGCCAGTATTGAAACTATTCCAGTCAGAACTGGTCGTTATTGCTGGTATGAGGTTGACTGTTTAATATCTGAGATGAAAGAGATTCGCCTTTAATACACATGTTGCTGCTGCTGGTCATGTATTTCAAAATGAAAACAGGGTCCCTTCTTATTAATGATAGTGTGCAATAAGTCACCCACTAAGTGATATTTCTCTATAAACTACAGCCTTCCTCTCCTAGTGTTATTGAGGCAGTGCAAGACATTGATAAGAGGAGACATTTGATCCTTTATCTAAAGCTATCTGCTCTACCCCGCCTACCCACCCCCCACCCACCCAACCACCTCCTATGTACAGTCCCCCCACCCCACCTACCCAATTACCCCTCCTATGTACAGTTACCCCCCACCCCACCTCCTCCAATGTACAGTTTCTTCGTCAAATGTATATACTCTTTTTTTAAACTCTTTTTGTATCACAAACAGTACTGTATCTGTAAATCTGGTATGTCATAAATGTATAGATGTAGCAGTACTGTCTATCTATATGTCATGTATGTCATATATGTTATGATGAATTGAAAATGGGGGACCCTGATGTAAACAAGACTAAAGTCTTTCTCTGGTCTGCATCCCCTTAACAATTGTGTGTATTGAGCTGTACTGTATTGTACCCATTCTGCAATCTGTTAATACAATTTTCAATCAATCAATCCTTGGAATGCCATCATTATTTTTATTTTTTTATTCTATTTATTTTTGGGCTTTCTGTATTTTTCACCCATCCCAAAGTTTTTTTTTTTTTTTTAACATTTAATTAATTTATCCACTCTGGTTGGATGGTGTGTATGTATGTATGTATGTATTGTGCTGTATAATGACAATACATTTTAATCAAATCTCATTTTGAAATCGCTACGCTGCCTATGGACACGACAGTGGCAGACAGCTTCGGAGGTGATTGCATTGCACCATGGTGATCCACTCAACAGGTAGCGATTTCAAAATGAGATTCGATTCAAATGTATTGTCATTATACAGCACAATATGATACATACACACCATCCAACCAGAGTGGATAAATTAATTAAACGTAAAAAAAAATAAAAAAAATAACCAAGAGTGCTTTGAACTTGTGACCATAGGATCCACAGACAGCAGACAAACGAGGTGAGCTAAGTCGGACATTAAAACTGAGTGACTAATCCATGATTTACACTTGTGCCAATTGCGTTTGTCCCTAATCTTTAGCGACAAACGCAAGGTCGAGGGGCATCTAAATGGCTCTGACCCCCGGCGCATGTGGCAGGGCTTGCAGGCCATTACAGACTACAAACCCAAACACGCCACCCCCCCCCCGACCACTGACTCCTCCCTCCCAGACGACCTAAACTACTTTTACGCCCATTTTGACAGGGACAACCACGAGAGGGCCATCACGACCCCCACCCCCGGCCAACCACCTGACCCTCACACTCTCCCCCACTGACGTGTTTCCGGAACTGTGCAAAACCAACACACGAAAAGCTGCCGGACCCGATGGGATCCCCGGGCGGGTACTCAGTGTCTGTGCTGGGCAGCTGACAGGGGTCCTGACTGAGATATATATATATATATATTTTTTTTAATCTTTTCCCCCCTCCTTTTTCCGATTTTTCTCCCATCCCACTGTTAGTCATTATGCCAATCCCCTTTCTGGTCGTTGCGCACCCCCCCCACCCCCTTACTGTTGGTCCGGGAGGCCGGAGACTATCACATGCTTTCCTCCGACACATGTGCAGCCAGCCGGCAGCCAGCCTGGCAGCGCGGACTCTCACTGGGAGAGTGTAACGTGTGGAAGGTCACACTACCTCTCTCCAGATCCTTCCCTCGCTGTGCAGGCGCCCCGACCGAACTGTAGGAGTCGCTGTTTACAACGACCAGGACCCACCCACGCCGGCTTCCCACCCACTGACACTGCCAATTGTGTCAGCACGGACGACCGACAAGCCGGAGGTACCGCTGGCAGTTGGATTCGATCCCACTGTCTCCGCGGTGGTAGGCAGACGCTTAGTCCGCTGCGCTACTCGGCCGCCCCTGACTGAGATTTTCAATCTGTCCCTGGCCCAGGCAAAAGTTCCCACATGCTTCAAAGTCACCTCCATCATTCCTGTCCCTAAACACGCCTCCCCAGAGAGCCTCAATGACTACCGACCCGTAGCACTCACCTCCATCATCATGAAGTGCTTCGAGAGGCTAGTCCTGGCTCACCTTAAATCCTGCCTACCGCCCTCACTTGACCCCTACCAGTTTGCCTACCACCCTCACTTGACCGCTACCAGTTTGCCTACCGCCCTCACTTGACCCCTACCAGTTTGCCTACCACCCTCACATGACCCCTACCAGTTTGCCTACCACCCTCACTTGACCCCTACCAGTTTGCCTACCACCCTCACTTGACCCCTACCAGTTTGCCTACCACCCTCACTTGACCCCTACCAGTTTGCCTACCACCCTCACTTGACCCCTACCAGTTTGCCTACCACCCTCACATGACCCCTACCAGTTTGCCTACCACCCTCACTTGACCCCTACCAGTTTGCCTACCGCCCTCACTTGACCCCTACCAGTTTGCCTACCGCCAGAACAGGTGTAATGACAATAAAGTGAATCTAATCTAATCTAAAAAATTATGTCATTGATTGAAAAGTAGAGCCAGGTACTAATATTTAATTGTGTGCCCAGGTAAACGAGAATCCATTCTTCCTGTTTTCAATTATCAATATTGAGATATGGGGGAAGGCCAATACCAGTGATGTATAGAGATATCCAGGAGAGGTCATATTCCAGGTGGAGTGAACTCCTATTGAGCGGAGCATTTAACGCATTACTTTTATAAATAATAAAGTACCTTGGACCTGATGAGGAACTAAATGTTAACAAAGTATATAGAACAAATATTATTCACCTGATTTTTATTTGAGGTAAACAGATGGATAGGTCTTTACTGAATGTGTCATTAGGAAGGGAAGTAGAAGCCATTCTGGAAGGATTTCAGGTAATCAGGTCTGAGACTTGAGTAACAATAATCAATAGTTTAACATCAAATTCCTCAATAGGTGCTTAATCATGATTAATTATTATGGCCTCTAAAGTAAATGTTACTGTATTTATAAAGGACCTTTCAATACAGTTAAGTAACAAAGAAACACAAAGAAAAAAAACTGGATTTTACACAAAATGCCTGTTGGTTGTTTTTAAAATTCAAATCAAACTTTATTTATATAGAGCCTTTTGTGCAAGATTGAAATACAAAGTGCTTAACGTAGAAACCATGTAAAATAAATACAACACAATAATTGAAATAGGAATAAAACAACAATAGTGGTAATGAAGTAATGAATTAGATAAAAGCTAATAAAAGGAGCATGGTGAGACAGACTGATGCAGCACAGCAAAAGCAGTCAAATTAAAACGGAATGGGTTAAACAACCATTTAAAAAAAGCAACTGGTTGGGCTGATCTAATCCCAGCAACTGGTTGGTGTAGTGGGAATTGGAGATTAAAAGAACTCGAACAGCCAGAGAGTGCGTTTCTCCGGTACTTTATTCAATCACATCATGTGTTCTCTTCCTCACACTCCCACAGAGTCAGTGGTTGTGGAAAAGAGCCCCGACCACTTGTCCGCTGACCCCTCATATAGACAATAGATCACAGAAGTGTCTGGTTATTCTCCTGATCAGTTATATTTATGGCCAATGTATTGACAGCTATAGACCCTTTTAGTTCTGTACTGGGGATCCTGGTTAAGTTCAAGTTCAAGTTTGTCAGAACAAAATACAGGATACTTTATGATGAAATGCTTGTTTCTGTATTGGCCCCTGAGAGTGTGCTACATACAGTAAAGAGAAAGTAAGTACAAAATAATTAAGAAGTAAAAAGTAGGTAAAGTCAATATACATATATACAATACAGAGTCAAATGAGTACCAGTGAGGTAGAATGCAGAGAGAAAACTTGGGGTAGGGTGCAAATGAGGTATGAAAGTGGTGCAAATCTCTTTAATAATAGATAAATATAAAGTGAGTGGTAAGGTGAGTGTTTGTTTAAAGTGAGTGTGTACATGTGGATGTGTGTGCAGTGAGTGTAGATGATGGGTTGTTACATGGAGTCATTGAGCATCCTGATGGCCTGGGCCCAGGAGTTCAACACTTTTAATCCCTATCAGATTTGGATTGTGGGTAGTTCTAAACCAAAAAACAGGATCAGGATCACTTTGATATCCGATCAGATCAGGAAATCAAATCCAAGCTTTAATCTGGATAAAATCTTCAAAACGGGTATTTCAAACCGACCACACAGGATTGTGATCAATTTGATCCCAAAAAACTGGATTCTCTTGATCCCATCAGAGGGGTGGATTTCCAAAAGAATATGTTTCAATATAAATAAGATGGCAAAGTTTGTTAACTGAAATAATACACAATTCTTAGCCTTCATGGCAAATCAATCTTTTATTTTTATTTATTTTTTTGGTCACGTTAATGGTGGCCTATTTTGTTTTTGTGAGGTTTTTGTCCTTTGCTCACTTACTCGCTCTGTTCCTTTAAGCCTACTCGCTCTGTTTTCCATTTGTTTTCTGTTAATCATTTTCATTCCCCTATTCACACGCTTCTTCCCAGAGACGTCGTTGATTGGTTCTCCCCCGTCCACACGCTTTTCAATCACATCCCTCAGCTGTCTCTGCTTGTCAATTAAGCATTCCCGTATTATTTATACCCCGTTTCCCCATTCAAGTTTTGTTGGATCGTTTTGATATTTCAGTTGCATTCGCCGTTCCTGCTGCCTGCTGTTGTTTCCCTGTGCTTTGCCTCCAGGATATTCGAGAAGCATTCCTCTTGGACACCCTTTCCCCGAGGCGACGCGCTCGCTCCATTCTGTTCCAACGCTCTTTACGCACAACGCCTGGGTGAGTTTTTTATGACTGTCTTTGATCCAATTCCGTTTTTCGTGTGTTTATATAACACTGAAGATTTCCAGCTTTTTATCAGACAGTCACTCACCCAGCGTTTAGCCTTTTTTGGATTGTTTCATTGGGATAATATTTTGGCCTAACATCTCCCACTGTGTGTTTACACACCGAAGATATTATCACATTGGATTTGTATTTTGGGACTTCGCTCACAGTGTTTATTTTGCACCGAAGATATCTATCACTTGGATAACTCTTAATAAACAAGCCCTTGTTTTTGGCAACTCTGAATCCTACTCTCTTGTGTCGTTGCGTTTGGGGTCGGTGTCAAACCATAACAGTTTTCAACCAAATGCTGATGACATAAATGTTTATGCTCATAAAAGTATCACAACAAAGATTGTCAATCACAAATGTAATTTAGGTTAAAGAAAAAATATCTTCAACAAAGAAAAAGTCCATCTGTCATCACCTTCAGCAAACAGAAATCTCACTTAGAATTCAGCTCCTCAAAGCACGTCTGGATGATCCAGCTGCCTTTGAATCAAGTTTTTTTTTATGTTACCCTAGTGGGAGTCTTTTTAAAAAAAGAATTACAATTCCATTATGATTTGATGTCCTTTATGTATTTAACAATATAATTAGACATTATAGATGTCTCTGCAATGTGGTCCTTGTCTTCCTTTTTTCCCATCGGAGATCGGTAGGATTAAAGCACTGATATTCGGATCTAGTAATCTTGAAAAGTCTCAATCTGGATCAGGGTGATCCTATCCTGGATTGCTTTGAAATACCGGGACAAAATCTGGCCGAGTTGTCTGATCCTGGATCACAAAAAATGGGATTTAAAAATCGGATCGGATCAGATAGGGATTAAAAGTTTTGAACTCCTGGGCCTTGGGCATAGAAGCTCCTTCTGAGTCTCTCTGTACTGGCCATGAGACTCCGGTAGCGCTTGCCTCCAGTACTGCGCTACATTAACCACTAGAGAGCAACCACCGGTCTCATCAGTCTTGGATATGTCAAAGATTAGACAAAATATTGACTTTGATGCATTATTCGTTTTTGTGTAGCAGATTTACAATTCTGTAATAATTCTTAAGTAATTTGAGGACAGAAATGTCCCATTAACTCCCATTAAAACCACATGTTTTAATCTCATAGCCATTACAAATAATAATCATGCATTCTGTAATGTTAGGGTTTCATCTTTGAGAAAAATAGTAAAGTTTGTCATTTTTACTGTTCACCACTCAAATCTGCCATTTCCCCATTATAGGCCTATAGAAAGTGTGTGTGTTTGCTGTTTCGTGTCTTTGAAGTAGACAAGCTGACCTTAGGTTGACCTTATTGCAGAACTTGTAATGTCTGATATAGTTACTTTAGTATACTGTCATACACAGCCATACATGCACTATTTCAAGTAAATAAAAACATGGCTCCCCTTCTCTTACACTTCAAAGAGGTCACTGTGGAGATGGCAGCAAACAGGTCTCACCCATGCAGAGGGGAAAACATTCTATCCTCTGGACTGGACAGGATATTCCTTTAGTGATCCCCTTTGGGAGATTCAGTCGTCATAGCAGCAGGAGGGGTACAGATAATGCTCACGGTAATAGGAGAGTAATATATATAGGCAATAAACGAATTAAATCTAAATATTCAATTTTAATCAAATAAACCATATACACAGAGGTGCAGATGATGGTCTGTATACCCTATTGGTCATAATATAAGTTACAATCAATATAAGCAATATAAAATATGACAAAGTAAACCGTATACACAAAGGTGCAGAGGATGGTCATAATATGCGTTATAGTCCATGCAGGGTTATCCCCTCTAATTCCATTATCTTTTTCATATATTAAAATTAATATTCTTCCACAAATTAGCGTTTTCAGCTCCATGCTCCCTCTGGCAGACTCAAACTTTCAACCCTCCAGAGGGAAAAAGGTGAAGGTGGATCGGGACTACCAACCTTCCAATGGTACTATTGGTGTCCTGGCACCCTATATAGAGGGAAATTCTGTACGGCCCTCATAGGTTACAATTACAATATGTAATCTATTCCAATATATCTATCAAACAATCAAAAAACGAATTTGGCTCCATCATTATTGAGCTAATCTCAGTTCGCAGTCTTGCAGAAAATCTCAGGAAAATGACACCAAATTTGTACCTTCAATCGCCCATGATAACACTGGTCTCCAGTTGGGAGGCGTCCAATACTGCCCCCCAGTGGTGCAATAAGGGAGTTCTTACACTTGCTGATTTGTTTGGGGTAGAGGGTCTCTGCTCATTCCAAGACATTCAGAAACACTTTAATTCACCTGGCACTTTCTTCTAGCTTCTATTGCGCACAGCAATGGTGTACCTTGGGATAGTCAATTAGGTACCCAACCATTTCACACAATATTTACCAGACCCAGGGGTCTGGTCTCAGCGGTTTACGCCATGTTGGCAAAGACTTCTTCAAAGCCTCTACCCATTGATAGAGTGTGCCAGTGTGGATATACCATTCAATAGCAGCAGTCTAAATGGGCTATTAATCTGGCAAAACATTTTGCTATCCTCCAGAATTCCCAACCACCAAGTCATCCATTTTGATTTTATACATAAGACATACTTTACTCCATGCATATTACATAAAGAAAGCCATACCATCACCTAAAAGCGCTTTGTGCACACAAAAACGCCTTGTGTACCTTTTTCCATATGGTATGGGAGTGCCCAGGATTGGTTGATTTCTGGAGGAAGGATGCTTATGGTTGTCCTTCTTATTGATTGATTGATTGATTGAAAACGTATTAACAGATTGCAGAATGGGTACAATGCTAAGAGGATGCAGACCAGAAAAACACTTTCGTTTTGTTTACATCGGGGTCCCCCATTTTGAATTCATCAGGACATTTATGACATACAATCAATCAAATCAAGGTCAGTGAATACCACGACCACAACACCAGAGGAAGCTCAACAAATCATGTTAAACCCAGATTCGGCTCAAACAAGGGACTAAACACGTTTCGCAATTATGCCACATCAATGTGGAACACCCTACCCAAAGCTGTAAAGGAATGTGAATCCCTACCCACATTCAAAACCTATACGGGAGGCTGCAATTCGAAACTGGCCACCGTAAATGTCCAAACCCCCCCACCCCCTCCTAATAGACAGTCTCCTCCCCACCGCATGTATATTTCTCTCCCACCCACCCACCCCCTCCTAATGTACAGTCCCCTCCCCATCATATACTCTGTCAGGATCTATGGGTAACAGTACTGTATATTTGCATATCGTATGTCATGTATGTCCCTATGCCATAAATGTCATGTATGTTGTGTATGTCATAAATGTCACTATGAATGAAAATGGGGGACCCTGATGTAAACAAGACAAACGTCTTTCTCTGGTCTGCATCCCCTTAACAATTGTGTGTATTGGGCCGTACTGTATTGTACCCATTCTGCAATCTGTTAAATAAAGTTTTCATTCATTCATTCATTCATTCATTCATTCATTCATTCATTCATTCATTCATTCATTCATTCATTCATTCATTCATTCATTCATCATCCCTGATTCCCTCTCTCTCGCACTCTCTCCAACCGCACGTCTCAACCGAGCCTGGTCAGGGGGGAGGGGCTAGGCCCAATGTGGAGTGACGTCCCCTCTCCGCCAATAAGCGCGCGGTCTGTCGCGGCCACGGGCTTTACCCGTGTGAGGCAGCTATTGGCTGTTTATTTCCAAAGGGGTGGGGCGTGGGGTGCCGCGTGACGCAGACGTAGCTGATTGGTTCAGCCCTCCCTGACGTCACCAGGAAATACGGAAATGCCATGCAATGTCTCGTCCTAGCCACCAGGGGCACCACACTCCATGCTTCACCTCGTTGTCGTTGTCTGTTGCTATAACGAGCTAATGCTGCTAATATCTAACGTTAACTCTCTGAACAGATCTAGATGCAGTGATCGTGTAAAGAACGGACTAACTGCAGCTGCTGGAGACACATTTGAACTAAGGAGGAGTCGAGACTGGCCGTAAACTTCAGAGTGTTGTGAAAGTGAGATGAAGAAACACAAAGCAGGTTTGTTTAATCAGAAGGTCCTTTGGACATTATTCTTTGATCAATATGTTCCCGTTTGTGATTACAGTATTTCACAATTGCCTAACCTTAAATAATGTACCCAACAGTTAGACCAGCGGTGCTGCCATATATAAAACATTAGATGCGACATTACGCCATAAATCATGGGATAACCGTCCGCCATCTTACCTGGATATTGTTTATGCAGCAACTATGTTTGTCGGCTGTGCAGCCTAGTTACTGTACTAACATGATCAGAGAGACTAGTGCAGCCTAGTTACTGTACTAACATGATCAGATAGACTAGTGCAGCCTAGTTACTGTACTAACATGATCAAAGAGACTAGTGCAGCCTAGTTACTGTACTAACATGATCAAAGAGACTAGTGCAGCCTAGTTACTGTACTAACATGATCAGAGAGACTAGTGCAGCCTAGTTACTGTACTAACATGATCAGAGAGACTAGTGCAGCCTAGTTACTGTACTAACATGATCAGAGAGACTAGTGCAGCCTAGTTACTGTACTAACATGATCAGAGAGACTAGTGCAGCCTAGTTACTGTACTAACATGATCAAAGAGACTAGTGCAGCCTAGTTACTGTACTAACATGATCAGAGAGACTAGTGCAGCCTAGTTACTGTACTAACATGATCAGAGAGACTAGTGCAGCCTAGTTACTGTACTAACATGATCAAAGAGACTAGTGCAGCCTAGTTACTGTACTAACATGATCAGAGAGACTAGTGCAGCCTAGTTACTGTACTAACATGATCAGAGAGACTAGTGCAGCCTAGTTACTGTACTAACATGATCAGAGAGACTAGTGCAGCCTAGTTACTGTACTAACATGATCAGAGAGACTAGTGCAGCCTAGTTACTGTACTAACATGATCAGAGAGACTAGTGCAGCCTAGTTAAATGGGGGACCCTGATGTAAACAAGACGAAAGTCTTTCTCTGGTCTGCATCCCCTTAACAATTGTGTGTATTGTTGAGCTGTACTGTATTGTACCCATTCTGCAATCTGTTAATAAAGTTTTCAATCAATCAATCAATTACTGTACTAACATGACCAGAGAGACTGAGGAGGCTGGCATCACTTTATACACATGAGTATGGAGGAGATTAGATCACACAAGGCTCAACTACTCTCTTTCTAACACACACACACGTGCACACACAAGACACTCTGACGTCACGAGACCGCCGCCATCTTAGTTTTGGGGACAACCAACCAGCAAAAGTGAGCTCCGTTTTTAAAAAGTAGTAACATATAAACATGAAAAAGGCATGTAGGCTACTTGAAGCCTCCAGTGCACACCAGTGGAGGCTGCTGACCAATTTTTTAGGTGAAGCACAAATTATTATATTATATATTAAATTATATTTTTTAAACATCCCCAACGCTGCAACACCCATTCCTCCCAGGTGTCAGGCTCCTCATTCGCTTCCATTCATTTTGGGGACCATGTTTAAATATCATACTTCTGAAGTATACACAAACTGCTGTGACGATTTCAATAACACAGACCATTCTGAGTCAATGGTATGCAAAACTGTACATTGGAATATCTAACATGTATTTACCACCTTCCTCTGCACGAGGCCACAGATGGGTTTTATGTAACACAAGGACAATGAATGAATGAGAGAGAGAGACAGAGAGAGACCACGGCGGGTTTATATTAACACAACAGAACTGAAAGAGAGAGAGAGAGAGAGAGTGTGTGTGTGTGTGATAACAAGTATACTATAATCACAGGTGTTACAAAGGGTCAGATTAAACCGGATATATATATTTATTGCTTGAGATCCCATGTATAATATTTGTATATCGTTTGATATCCCTTGTATATTCTTTGCATATATACACGGAATATCCCTTTACCTAGGTAC
Source organism: Notolepis coatsorum (assembly GCF_963971535.1). Lineage (NCBI taxonomy): Eukaryota > Metazoa > Chordata > Actinopteri > Aulopiformes > Paralepididae > Notolepis > Notolepis coatsorum. The sequence continues at coordinate 102,815,738 of NC_140176.1, forward strand.
AAACCAGACCATAATATTCGTTCTCCTATTGGACAGCGACCCCTAGGCGCCAACGGCCATACCCCCAATGGCAAGTTCAAAGCCACCGCCAAGGCATGTCTCAACATGTCCAGGTTTGCGCAGTAATACGAGACAGAACTGAGGTTGGCACTAGATAATTCACCTTACGTATAAATACGGCGCAGGTGGAAACAGCAGCAGTTCATGCAGTTCATTCAAAGTATCGTTCGTTCATTACCAGTAAAGCCTTCACCACGAGTCAACGACCAAGTGAAGTGAGCAACTTTGCGTCTAAATAGAGCACTTATAACATGTGCGAATAGGATAGTAAAAGTGTCAGAGTTTAGTGAAATAACGTCAAGTTCGACCTAGTTAATGTGAAGTATAGTGCACAGGAGAATCTACACCGGCGAATGCAGAGCCTTTTCCGACTGGATTATATTGCTTTGGTACTGTGGCTGCTGGAGCAGAGAACCGTCTACCCCACTGCTGTGTAGGGATGGGTACCGAATTCGGTACTTTTGAGGTACCGAACCGAAACACGTCGGTACTACCGAGTATCGAATCAAGTGAGAAACCTAAAAAAAAATATTTTTTATTAATTTTTTTTTTTACTTTTTTTTTTTTTTTTTACTTTTTTCTTTTCATGTCAACGTTCACACGCACAATATATGCTTACCTAGGATTTGACTTGATTCAACAACAAAGCAGTCGGAGCAATGACAAGCCGAAAACTGTCGAAATTGTAGTTATTTGAAGTTTGGATTTTTTTTTTACGACTGAGGTAGGTAAATTAAATTTCTACAGTTTTCGGCTCGTCATTGCTCCGACTGCTTTGTTGTTGAATCAAGTCAAATCCTAGGTAAGCATATATTGTGCGTGTGAACGTTGACATGAAAAGAAAAAAGTTAAAAAAAAAAAAAAAAAAGTAAAAAAAAAAAATTATATTTTTTTTTTTTTTTTTTTTTTTTTAAAGTACCGAAAAAAGGTACCGTTGGGTACCGGTATCGATTCACAGGTACCGGTACCGGTACCGGTATCGGTTCAAATGTGAAAGGTACCCATCCCTACTGCTGTGTGGGATCTACCCTGTGAGGAGCACCATCGAGCCCGCCTCTAGGACCACAGAGGCTGGCTGGCTTTCGTCCATGCTGTCGAGCATACTTGGATTTGGATTGTAGCTGTTGCTTTTGTCTGCCGATCAAGGGAGTAATGTACCGCCTCCCGTAGCTGGAGCTTCTTTATTCCGCGTTGATTCAGACTTTGCTCCCGAACATTCTTCTACCCTGCCGGCTTACAACCGGAGTGAACCCCCCTAGTGTCTCCAGCTGACTACGAGTGTGCCTTATGTAATTCTTATGCTACAGGTGGCGTCAGTTATACCCATCTTACTATTCTCATGGACTTACGCTCTTGACTAGGGCTGCAACTAATGACTAATTTGGTAGTCGACTAATCTGCCGATAATTTTTTCGATTAGTCGACTAATCGAAAACCAATGTAAACAACAACAATTTTTTTTTATTTTTTTTTTTTAAATTACCTATCTTTGTGAAAGTGGCTTCTCAGCTCTGGTCCAGCTGAAGACAGAGCAGAGGAACAGATTGGACATTGAGCATGACCTCAGAGTTGCTTGTCTACCATCACCCCAGACTTTGAGACTCTTGTCAGGACCAAACAACAACATCATAACATGATGATCCCATAGCAAATTAAAATAATGACTCATGAAACATTTGAATTTGGATCTTTAAGCCACTTTAAATGAAAATGTATTTGAAGAACAATACAGCAATCACTCATAACAAGATAAATAAATTAAATAATACAAATTAAAGTGGAAGTGTACTTTAAATAACTTTTGTTTGCTGTGTGTGAGAGGAGTCCGTGTGTGTGTGTATGTGTGTGTGTCTTACTCTGATCGCTGTGTGAGTGAGAGGAGTGTGTGTACTGTGTAATTTGTGTGTGTGTCTTACTCTGATCGCTGTGTGAGTGAGAGGTGTGTACTGTGTAATTTGTGTATGTGTGTGTGTCTTACTCTGATCGCTGTGTGTGAGTGAGAGGAGTGTGAATGTGTGTGTGTCTTACTCTGATCGCTGTGTGTGAGAGAGAGGAGTGTGAATGTGTGTGTGTCTTACTCTGATCGCTGTGTGTGAGTGAGAGGAGTGTGTATGTGTGTGTGTCTTACTCTGATCGCTGTGTGTGAGTGAGAGGAGTGTGTATGGGGTGGACGGTATGGTCTAAAATTTATATCACGGTATAATTTGAAGCATAGACGGTAACGGTATATATCACGGTATCAGTGTTTCTGTTAGAATAATTTTTTTTGCCTGATAGGCAGGCTATATAAAGAATGACATCCTCAAGGCATGTAGATTTATAATATTTTAACTTAAAACTAGGCTACTTTTGCGTATAAAGTCATTATATTCCAAATAAAATAAGTCCCGAGTCGAGACTCCTGCTCCCATTGCAAACAGCGGGGCTGGATTTTGCTAGAAGCATATGTAGCTGCAGAGCCGCAGAGCGAAATGAATTGAATAAGAATTGAGACAAAGGTGCCACTCATCCTCAGCTTTAAGAATTGACAATTGTGTCAACAAATTGACACATGTGTCAACAAATTGACACATGTGTCAACAAATTGACACACAAAATGCTTAGAGACGATGGGGGTCAGAACGGCGCAAGGGTGGGGGGGCGCTGTTTGACGGGCCTGTGACCAGACCTGAAAGAGCCACTGGCTCTGCGGCTCTGCAGCTGCATGCTATTCACAAATCCACTGCTGCATGCCTTCCTCCCGGCTCCCGCTGCTGCCGTCGTTATCATAACACTACACACATATCGTAATGTTTACAGCAAACTGTAGTTGATCACCAGGTATGTTTTATTAACGTAGAATAATTCATATAAGAAAAACGATAGGGAAATATCTTACCTTTCTCCACTGGTTAAAAATGCCAGGAACTGAAATTGAAACTTGCTGTGCGCCACGGTGATATGTGTTTATTATGAAATGACAATTGCGTGTTGACACGCCCACTGCGCGAAGCCTCCTAAATAACTTTTTCCAGTTTGCACATATCTATTATCTATGACTAATTCTATCTATTTTTAGGGGCAAATGCGATTGAAATAGTCGCGCTGTGGTTACATGACGTCATTGCTATTTTAGAGCTGCTCTACCGGTTAAACGGTATAGTCAAAATCCATACCGTAGAGCAAATTAATACCGTTTATACCGTATACCGTTTATACCGTCCACCCCTAATGTGTGTGTCTTACTCTGATCGCTGTGTGTGAGTGAGAGGAGTGCGTAGGGCTGGGCGATATGGCCTAAATATGATATCACGATATTTTCTGACCTTTCGGCGATACACGATACGCATCACGATGTTTTTCTTTTTTTCCCCCAAACAATTCATTATGAGGCTTACCAAGACAGTATTTGAGTTTGCAAGCTAACATTAAAGACAAAATAAAATACCCATGCATTTAGCATTTTTATATTATATATTAGATTTAGATTATTGGATTATTAGATTATATATTGCATATATTTAGCAATGAGATATTATATGATTTAGATACGAAATATGATGAATTGAAAATGGGGGACCCTGATGTAAACAAGACGAAAGTCTTTCTCTGGTCTGCATCCTCCAGTCCACTGTTGACTGTTGTTGTATTGAGCTGTACTGTATTGTACCTATGCTGCAATCTGTTAATAACGTTTATATTCATTCAGTCGGCAAACAGAATCATTTTGATTGACAGTCGCGTCTGCCAATTACGTCACATCGCTTGCACCCGCCCTGCTGTTCTTAGCACCAATCGGCAAGCGCGTATTAATTTTTTACTTCCGCTATTGGAGAGCTCAATGAAAACAACAATGGCAGCGGTAGCTCGCCGCGGCCGACTTTTACCTTTTAGCTCTGCAGAATGACTAAACGACTGGAGGCATAATGATTTTACTGCAACGGATGTTATAATAAAAGCATTTCCATACATCTGTCTGATTGAAAACGTTATTAACAGACCGCAGAATGGGCACAACGGAGTCAGCACGGGCTGAGATATGAACGGCTAATGCTTGCTATATCTAGGTCGACCTCGGTCGTTGCTATGTAAATACGCTGATGTTATTGAAAGTGTAACTATATAACGTCAATGCCACAAAACGAATGCCTTTGTTATCATAAGTAGTAACTTTTGATGCAGTAGTGTGTGTGTGGGGCGGCGCTGTTCAAAAGTGTCAACGTGTGGACCAGATTGACGCAACACAAGCCTCTTGGGCAAAACATCACGATATCCACGATACGTTTAAAAAGTGTATCGTTAATGAACTGTACCCGATATTTATATAATATCGTCATATCGCCCAGCCCTAGGAGTGCGTGTGTAATGTATTGTGTGTCTAGTCTGATCATCATCTCCTGCAGGGGAACAATGTTTTCAATGTCCAAAATTTGCTATGGGATCATCATGTTATGATGTTGTCTGGAACCCTGAGAAGCCACTCTCACAAAGATAGGTAGTGCACAAAAAAAAAAAAAATTAAATAAATAATTTTTTTTTTTTTTTTTATGACTAATCGACGCAACAATTTCTCGTCGACGATTTTTTATAATCGACGTCGTCGATTATGTCGACTAATCGTTGCAGCCCTACTCTTGACCTACTTAAGTGTTCTTCGCCTTACAAGCGCGAGTATAATTCTCATTATGTAACCTACCGTTGCTGCTATAATAATAAATCCCTCCAAATAGAACTTTAGGTGTCATTGTTGTATTCTTGTGTGGGTGTTCACCAGATATACCGTGTACTGTATGGCCAGTAATTAAAGTACATAACTAAGTAGTGGTTTAATAATACCATACTCAATACAGTCAGGGAATTGTACCCCTCAGTTACAACAGGTGTATTATGGTGCAGTGCAGGGTCCATGTGTGTGGCTTGTGTCCAATAACAATAGTCCATGTATCTTTTGTGTGTGCGTAGGGCTGGGCGATATGGAAAAAAATCATATCGCGATAACGATATGATAATTTTATTTTATTTCTCGATATCGATAATTATCGAATTGTTATAAGTATATAAAAAAAAAATTATTTTTTTTTATTTTTTTTTTAACAACAGATGTATGTTTATTTTGCAGCAATTCTTTGTCATTGCCGCCATCTTTAGTGTTACATCCCCTCACACTCCAGTTCTCAGGCTGCAGCTGGTTTAAAAGCTAAAGTAAACCGGCTTCTCTGCTGGCTGTGGCTCCAGAGGAGTTGAACAGTTCTGGCTCTGCTAGTTTATTTTCGATCTTTTGGCGCTTTTTTGGTGGACAAACCACCGCACATGTGCACTGTGACTCGTGACTGGAGTCTAGTTCTGCTAGCACACATAGCCTACTGTGTACAGACGGTTTCAAAATGTATTTTAAATTAGAAAGCAAACAAAATAAATGGACAAGAGAAAAAGAAATCTGAATTTGGTCAGTATTGTCATTTGGACAAGCAAAGCCATTACTTTAAGTTGCAGGCAAGAAAGACAAGTCTGTCCACTGTCTCTGGTTTTAAAACTGCCCTGTTGCAGGTAAAAAAAAAAAAAAAAAAAAAAAAAAAACGGTTTTTCGATTTTTTTTTAAATTTCGATATTCGATATCGATTATTAAAATATATCGCGATATTTATCGTTATCGTTATATCGCCCAGCCCTATGTGTGCGTGTGTTTAAGACTGTGGTCTTTGAGAATGAGAATGTTATAGTTCTTCTTTCTACACATGAATGAATGATTAATAAACTTTATTTAACAGATTGCAGAATGGGTACAATACAGTACGGCTCAATACACACAATTGTTAAGGGGATGCAGACCAGAGAAAGACTTTCGTCTTGTTTACATCAATTCAGTGCCACATACACACAGTCCTCATATCCCTCCTAGTTACACACAGTCATCATTATCCCTCCCATACAATACGCACAACACAACAGAAAACTCGTCTTGCTCAATACTTGTTTATGAGTTTTAAGAGACAGCACTGTAATCTGTCTCAACCAAAGCTCTACTAGTTAACAAAGATCTCCACCTTGCTATCTGAAACACTGACACCATTATCAACCTAATAATATCAACCTGATAATATTGAAACATTATCAATATAACGTTAGCTACCAACTTTAGCAGGGCTCCTAATAACACAAGATACATTTCACTATGAATTGAAAATGGGGGACCCTGATGTAAACAAGACGAAAGTCTTCATCTGGTCTGCATCTCCTTAATAATTATGTGTATTGAGCCGTACTGTATATTGTACCCATTCTGCAATCTGTTAAATAAAGTTTTCATTCATTCATGCCTTTTGAAAAGTGACATGGTCGATGTAGGAGTTATGATGCGGTTTCAATTCGGTTACAGTAACGTTACACAAACTGACATTCTAAAGCCAAGAAGACACGACTTAATACCCATAAAGACGGTATCTCGATCGATCTCATCTATCGTTGGATAGTGCAGCTTCTCCATGTGACGAGTCCGACTCGAGCCGCGTGCATTAATCCCATGGAAAATGTAAACAATAGTGCATCGCGAGCCAGCTTGTTGCATCAAATTGATGTTTGGCTTTTGTCTCCCGAGTGAAGTTAGAACTACTACACTTCGGCTGAGGCTAAGCACTGCAGGCTTTCGTTTTACAACGACTGAGATAAAAAAATATATATATATCGTCAAACGATGCACAATGGAGGCATTGTTGTTATTGATATCATCTTCATCAATGCCATCAGCCCTGTTTAGACATTCACAAGACTTGCGTAACGTTAGCTAGCAAGCAAGCTAGTCGACAATATCTCCTTCCTCCATTGCAACGCTATCTACAGTACTAGAGAATTCAAAGTGCCCGCGAGGCGATGACGTTGTTGTTGTCACATTTAGCTTTTATCGCAGGTGTATATATATATCATCAAACGATGCACAATAAGTTCATGAACAATAACAAAACACTCCACCCTGGGCCTGATAGCTGCGGTGGTAGCCCTTTAGCTACGTTAGCTCCAACAAGTTATCTTCCTGAGATAAAAAATATTTTGTAAACAAGCTGCAGAGCCGCAGTATGGCACAAGAGAAACCATTATCTGATTGGGCCACAATGCTGTCAATCATGCTATCTGCAAAGCCGCAGAGCAGCAAAAGAGAAACCATTAGCTGATTGGATAACAAGGCTGTCAATTAATAATAATTATGAATTATGAGTGAATTTGTATTTCACGTGTTGTCATAGAGAAACCTCCACTGGTGCACACGTACACTGAGAATGGACTATATGGCGAAGTAGCTAGTGTAATGTTTCTGTTCTGGCTGTCACTCTTAGTGTCTAGCAGAAAGAATTGAATGTCCACACGATGACAATATAGCTGAAGGTTCTTTACTTCCACACTTTGGGTTAACTTGCATACATCCAACTGGCGGGCACCGTATCTGACGTCATTAACATGAGTCTGGGCTAAACCAACATATGGGTGAAACTATTATTCCAGGATACCACAGCTAGCAGCTAACATTCATCTGCTGTTTACAGCCTCACAGCCAATAATACATTTACGTTATAATATTTGTTCCTTATTCTCACCTGTTATGAAATGGGTAGAGCAGATACACGTATGATTTGACTTGGGACCAGTGTCTGCTTTGATCGACTCTCCCGTCTGCATCTACGTGTGCCCTCTTGATGGCCACCAGCCACTTTTCCTCTGTGATGCCTCAGCTGGTAAATTATATAAAACTTGCGATTTTGATTTAGTTATTAGTACAAAACGTAACACAGCAGCTCTTTGGCATTGTGATGCACTGAAGAAAATTACCCTTGATTGTGTTTACTTTGCCGCTTTTCCGATCCGTTTTCTGCACTAAATGAAGCGTTCACAATGTACTCGTGGTGCATGTTTCCCCATAAGCCATAGTTGCCTAGCAACAACAGACAGGACGTTGACTTCGAGAATATCTCCCGGTCTCTCTTACTATCCCACATGCACACACTCTCTCCCGGTCTCTCTTACTATCCCACATGCACACACTCTCTCCCGGTCTCTCTTACTATCCCACATGCACACACTCTCTCCCGGTCTCTCTTACTATCCCACATGCACACACTCTCTCCCGGTCTCTCTTACTATCTCACATGCACACACTCTCTCCCGGTCTCTCTTACTATCCCACATGCACACACTCTCTCCCGGTCTCTCTTACTATCCCACATGCACACACTCTCTCCCGGTCTCTCTTACTATCCCACATGCACACATCAGCCTTCAGTCCCAGACATATCTCTTAGAGCCATATGAAATCCGTTTAATTTTTTTCCAAATTCCATTTATTTTTTTTCCAAATACCGTTTTTTCCGTTTTAATATTTCAGAATTCTGTATTTTGCTTTGTACGCTCATTTTACCATCAGAAATAGTGTCTAATAAGTGGGAATGAATAAATGTCCACAATTTAATAAGATATAACAGTCCATTTAATAGGGCTGTCTGAAATACTTCGAAGCTTCGTTCGATGGGCATGGGATTCGAATATGAAAATAAAATTCGATTATAAAAAAAAAAAAAAATCATATATATATATTAGAGCTGGGCATAGATTAATTTTTTTAATCTAGATTAATCTATATGCAATCCTGGAATTAATCTAGATTAATCTAGATTAAAATGGCTCAAAAAAAAGAAAAAAGTCTGCCTAAGGCATTCAAAATATGTGTGTTCTACCCAAATAATGACCAGAAGTAAGTCCTTACTTTTACTTTCCTCCTTACGTTTCTCAGGCCAGGTGGCCCATTACACCATGAGCCCATCTCCCGTTTCCAAAATGCATTACAGACTGTTTGAAAAAGCTGTTTTGCTATAATTGGTAATGAAATATCAAAATAATGTTCAATAAGATGTACTTGTGTTTAATAAATCATTTTATTCACACAAATAAATAATATTATCAGTACAGAACAGTACCGCATTTCAAACCTTCAAAGAGAGAGAGGAGAGAGAGAGAGGGAGATGGAGCCTCTGAGTTTCTGCAGTTTTCCCTTCATCTCTCAGACAGCAGCAACAGAGACACCAAGTGGTGACAGAAGGGAACAGCAGCAGACTGAACGGTTCAACTGAGGTTAACTGAATGAAAAAAAAAATATGCCGCTGAAGTGCTCTTGAGCAAGGCACTTAACCCCCAACTGCTCCAGTGGAGTTACTCAGTGTTGTTTTATTCACACAAATAAATAATATTATCAGTACAGAACAGTACCGCATTTCAAACTTTCAAAGAGAGAGAGAGTTTCAGCACTCTTTGATGAACATTGTTACTCAGTTGTGACTACAGTGGAGTAGAGAGCACATTATAGACAGGTCTGCAGGCTAAATCAGTCTGTAGACTACAGTGGAGTAGAGAGCACATATCAGTCTGTAGACTACAGTGGAGTAGAGCATGTAGGGGCCTATACAGACAGGTCCAGTGATGTGACAAACTACCAAACTGGAAATCAGTTAATATAATCTGACAGAATGTGTGTTAAAGGAACATGCCAACCAGGGGTGGCCTTAAGCATCTGGAGGCCCGTTTCAAGAGCTAACTGAATAGCACTGTCTTGTTTATCAACTAATAGTCTGCATTGAATAGCAGTGTGTTGTTTATCAACTAATAGTCTGCATTGAATAGCAGTGTGTTGTTTATAAACTACTAGTCAGCACTGAAGAGCACTTTGTTATGCATCAGCGGACATAAAGACAGCTTAAACAAATCCCTCAATTAAATGAACAACAAAAGCAATGCCATATATTTATCTTGGGAATTAAAAGTGCATGAAAGTACTGCTGCTGGTCCTTCCTGCTGACCCGTCGTACAGAACTTGTAAGTCGCTTTGGACAAAAGCGTCAGCTAAATGACAAAATGTTGAGCAAGGCACTTAACCCCCAACTGCTCCAGTGGAGTTACTCAGTGTCAGACTGTGGTTGTACTGGGCAGCTCCCAGGTGTGATTGGAACTGTGTGACTGAAGCAGGGCGTAGCTGAAAAAGAGCATCTGTGCTCAGCGAACCTACCCTGGGTAAATAAAGGTTAAACAAAAACAAAACAAATGGCTTGACTCAATCAGTCTCTATTTCTCCTTCTTCCACCAGTCACTAAGGCAGACCAGCTTGTTGACATTGTCTGGTGACAAACTAGCTCTCCTCTTCTGCACAATATGGCCCGATAAAGAGAACAGTCTCTCGCATGGGACAGTTGAGGCAGGGCTCCCCAAGTACTTCAGGGCAATGTGGGCCAGCTTACCGTAGGCGGCAGTGTGGTCCGACCACCACTTCAGTGGACACTGATCCAAGCTGGCACTTGGCTCTACCTTGTACCTCTCCACAAGATTGGGCACTGGTGAGTCGTCATCAGACTCCGAGTCTGATCCCATCACTAGTGTTTTCTTTTTAGGTGGCTCAGGGTTCTCCTCCCTCGGGGGCTGCAGAGCAGGTTCTTCTGCCTTCACCAACCCACTCAGTGTTGCCCACACTGGCCCCCTCTCTGCTTTGGGCAGGCATTTGAGGTCCTTAAAGCGTGGATCCACAGCAGTAGCTACCTTTGATGAACAAAAATAAATAATAATTAATTGATGATGAAAAAAATAAAAATTAAAGTAACTTTGCAAATCCAACCACCATATTTCTTCATGACTCATTCATCTATCCATTGATCAATCTACTGGCTTAACAGTCTATAATGGTCAGACAATACAGTTATTTTCTAGTCAGTCTCACATACCTTCAGCCATTCCAGGTTACTTTTCTCCCTCCGCTGGTTGAGGTCCTGGGTGAAGGCATTCTTGAATCGCACAATGTAGGCAGGATCCTCATCCGAGATCTTCATTGCGTGCTCAAGGTGGCGCAGGGCAGGTAGAACCACAGAGCAGGATACATACTTGTCCCCACCAAGGAGCTCAGTGATGTACCTACACACACAAAATATGGCCAATTAATTTAACTCAGATTACACTCTTTTTTAAAGTTCTGAAACACACACACACACACACACACACACTTTAACTAAGATTACACTTTTATAAGTTCTGATTCTGAATCATTTATAGTATTTAAGGGCATGCATTTCTTAATTAAATACAAAGTGCCTTTTAAAAGAAGTTGTATGCCAATTTAAGAACACGCTATCTTTGTAGACCATACAGTACCTGCATGGCTCCAGCAGTTTCTCCAGCTTTGCCAGCTTCTCGTATTCAGCATCTGTTGGGAGGACCAGCTTGTGCTTATGCTGGGCCAGCGTTGCGTGCACTGGGACTCTGTTGCGCCTCAAACGATTGATCATTGCAAGGGTGGAATTCCAACGTGTTGGAACATCTTGCACGAGTGACTCTGGCTCTTGTTCACAGGATGCTTGCTGGACATTCAGCTCATCTGTGTTGGCCGGACTGTGTTTGAAATGTCCGACCACTTTTCGACACTTGGCCAGGACACCATCAAAACCACTATCCCGAAGGGACATTACAATGGCCCTCTGTATGAGGTGCGCAATGCAGGGCATGTGCTCGAATGGCAGTATCCTCCCTGCTGCTATCATGTTGGGAGCGCTGTCTGTCCCAATGGTGGTGATTTTGTCGGCTATCTCCCACTGATTAGCGACGTCCAGAAACTGCCTGGCACACGCCTCTGCAAAGTGGCGCTCCTCTGTTTTAATCACACCTAGTACAGACAAAGTAGATCAGAATAAGTTTGCTAGTAAAAAATGTATACCATATACAAGAAAAACAATCCACAGTTTAAACAAGAACAAATTAAATGATAATAATAATAAAAAATAAAAATAAAATAAAATATCTCACTATTCAGATCACATTTGACTTTCATACTGACAATTTTTAAAATGTATATTACATCCCTTAAGCTCGCTATGGAGAGAATTCCAAACCTTTACACCAATAACTGAAGGACACATCTGTTTAAGTTTATTAATTTTATTTAATACTACATGCCACGGTGGGTTGGTTTCAGGTTGGAATGAATATTCAGCCAGTTGGATGGTTATATGGTTGGATGGCTGGGTATCCAGCCTGAATGAATGAATGAATGAATGAATGAATTAATGAAAATGTTATTAACAGATTGCAGAATGGGTACAATACAGTACAGCTCAATACACACAATTGTTAAGGGGATGCAGACCAGAGAAAGACGTTTGTCTTGTTTACATCAGGGTCCCCCCTGAAACCAACTTAACCGTGGTCAATTAAATAAATTAAATAACAAACGTACCCAAGGCGAACGAGTGAAGTTCCCAGCTGGCATCGATGAAGTGTGCAGTAACGCCTAGGTAATTATCGTTGCTGACCGATGTCCAATGGTCCCCAGTCAGTGCTACACACGACGCCGCGGCCAACTTCTTTTCCTTCACAACTTTCTCTGTGGCGTGTTGGTCATGAATTCTCCTCATGATAGTTCGCCTCGCAGGTAGCTTGTAACACGGGTCGCCTGTCGCCGCCCGGAGAAGAAGCTCAAGTCTATCATCTTCAACCACGCTGATAGGCCGGCAATTGATGGCAATCCACTGGGCTAGGAGGTTAGTCAGCTTGGCTGATAAAGCTGTGCTGACGGGCTTGCCTTGGTTGCACTCAAACAGTGTAGTTTGACGAGCACTTTTCCCCGGTGCAGCTGTGCTTGGTCCGGCGGCACCTTCCTTCATAACATCAATTTGATGCTTCTTGCTCAGGTGGTATTTAAGACTCGAGGAACTCCTACAGTAGGTCATTTGCGCTTTGCACAAAGTGCAAATCACCTTCGTCTTGTCGAGGTTTACATCTGGAAGCTTTTTGAAAATAAAATACCCCTGAAGCAAACTGTGCTTAATGTTACCATAGATATCTCTTCTGCTCACAGCGTCCGCCATTGTCATGCAGCTCAGCTGATGGTAATGAGCTTCACGCATGCCCCGCTCACGCGTTCACGAACTTCACTCCCCCCCCACACACACACACACACACACACAGAGTAGTTCGACCAGGTTGGTATGGTATACATCCGCGAATGTCCCAGACGAGACCCAACGCTGAAAAAAATGTTAACGGCGTTAATTATATTATCGCGCGACACTAGTCTCGCGATAACGCAGCACGTTAACGCCGTTAACGGCCCAGCTCTAATATATATATATATTATTTTTTTGCAAAATCAACTCTGCCTCTCTTTGTTAACTACAACAAGCAATGCTGTTTGTTATTTAAGATGAGGTCGGACTCGGCACTGACAGATGTGTTCATTGTGCTGCTTTTATAAAGCCTCAAATGACGGCTTACAATATTTCATGAAAGCAAAGTGTTTTGTTTGTCTAAGATTTAAAAAGGTTTAAACTTTACAGCACTGACAAAGTTGAACAAAGCGCTGTACAAGTCCCACAACATAAAAAAATATTTTTTTTAAATTTTCTTTTACAATTGATTCCATTTTTATTGCTCAATTCCGCGATTCCGTGAACGCGGATTCCATATGGCTCTAATATCTCTCTACACGCACTACCCCACCCCACTTGCAACTTGTACACATATGCACAAAATACAGCCTTCTCATGTCTATGATCTCCCTTTCTGACACACATGTAACGGAGGTACCTCGTGTCTATCCACAGTCACGATGGACAGTGTAGTGAAGTGGCTGTGGACGTTAAGTGGTACTGCAAGTAAACTCACTCCCCAGAGGCATCCAGAGTTCACCTCTTGGTATAGCGGTCTGCGATGTTGCCCGCGGCGCGGGAGACCGGGGTTCAACTCTCACTCAGGGCATGTCAAATGAGACCGGTTTCAGTGGTGCCCAGTGACCCCGGATGCCCTGGGTGGAGTGAGTTTAGGGGGGTGAGTGTAACGGAGGTACCGCATGTCTATCCACAGTCACGATGGACAGTGTGAAGTGGCTGTGGACGTTAAGGGTTCCTGCAACTAAACTCACTCCCCATAGTAGGGCTGCAACTAACGATTATTTTGGTAGTCGACTAATCTGTTGATTCTTTTTTCGATTAGTCGACTAATCTAACGATTATTTTTGTCACACCCTCAATCTCTGCTTCCTGTGGGCGCGGCTCCTTCTCCAGTGCATGTTTTACCTCACATGCTCAAGTCTGCACACCTGTGAATGTCACCCTGTTGTCCAGTCCCTCTGCCTTAAAATGTAAAAAAATAAATTATTTTCTTTTTTAAATAACTTTTGCTTTTGTTGCTGGCTGATTCTCCTCAGCTTCTCTCTGGTACTATAAGAGAAGATAAATATAACACTTTTAAAACCCTTTGTTTATCTTTAGATCACACATTTAAAAATAACTGTTCATCTCACTTCAATAATTTTTATTGCAGAACATGGTATTTTCTCAAGCAGACAGATGTAAACACTCTCACACACACACACACACACACACACACACACACACACACACACACACACACACCGAGGTTGACATGCCTTGCCAAACCCATGTGACCACTTTACTTTGAGCGGTTATGTGTTCCCCATACCTAAGGATGTGCCTGTTTTTGACTATACTTTGGGGGGTTTGGGGGGATGTGGGGGGGTTCATGTGCGCACCACCCCTTTAACAAGCTAACCTCAGCCATGAGTGCCGGGCGGGCCTCCTTTATTAAGCTCAGTCTGCCAAATTACTCTGGTCCCAGCCAGCAATCAGGACTGCAACCACAGCGAGCTCTGTTTGGCCACAGCCCTCAACCCAGAGACACACACACACACACACATACATATGCACTTGCACATACACTCTTAAGACTTGCACATGTGTCTCAGGAATCTACAGTATAGATGAAGTGGAGCATTAGAGTGAACATGGTACACTCACACATACTGTGGACACAGAGAGAGAGAGAGGGAGAGAGAGAGAGAGAGAGAGAGAGAGAGAGAGAGGGAGGATATCTGCATGAGGCTAGTTCATGCTTAATTACTGGGATAAAATTGTGACTTGAATTATGGGTGTCCGCCTTTTTACGTAGATTCTCTGTCTCTCTCTCTCTCTCTCTCTCTCTCTCTCTCTCTCTCTCTCTCTCTCTCTCTCCCTCTCTCTCTGTCTCTGTTAGTCTAATAGGCTACTATATTACTTGGCCAATAGGCTGCTCTTGCTTACGTAACACATCTGTCCTATAGTTTAACTCAATATTATTGATGACAGTCAAAGACAATACATAATATGACGGGTCAAAGGTCAGGACAGTACCGTATATCCCTCTACGGTGTGTGTGTGTGTATGTGCGTCCGTGTGTGGTTGTGTCGGGATTCATACACCTATACTGTCAGCTGTCAAAGAGGGACACTTAGAATCCATGTGCGTCCGTCTTATTATAATAATAGTCTGGCTCAGTGAGAATCGTACGTTTCCTGAACACGTCTTGCAGAGGGGGAGAGAGAGGAGGAATGACAATTCCCACAACACAATTGCAACTTTCATCCGGTCAATGACTCATATCCTCAGCTCTTTATTGTAGGTAGTGTATATATTAAGTTCACCTCTGTAATATACCCAGTTCATACGGATGACAGGATAGATACAGTAGGGACTGTACTGTAATAAAGATACTGTACCATCTGCCTGAGCCTGAGCCTTATATAGATGGAAGGAAACCACTAATCACACACACACACATGCAGAGAGAGAGAGAGCGAGAACATGACACTAGAGAGAGACACTAGAGAGAGAGACACTATAGAGAGACACTAGAGAGTCACTAGAGAGAGGCACTAGAGAGACAGATACTAGAGAGAGACTAGAGAGAGACACTAGAGAGAGACACTAGAGAGACACTAGAGAGAGGCACTAGAGAGACAGACCCTAGAGAGACATTAGAGAGAGACACTAGAGGCAAACACTAGAGAGAGAGACAATAGAGAGACACTAGAGAGAGTCACTAGAGAGACAGACCCTAGAGAGACACTAGAGAGAGGCACTAGAGAGACAGATACTAGAGAGAGACTAGAGAGAGACACTAGAGAGAGACACTAGAGAGACACTAGAGAGAGGCACTAGAGAGACAGACCCTAGAGAGACATTAGAGAGAGACACTAGAGTCAAACACTAGAGAGAGAGAGACACTAGAGAGAGACACTAGGGAGACACTAGAGAGACACTAGAGAGAGAGACAATATAGAGAGACACTAGAGAGACACTAGAGAGAGGCACTAGAGAGACAGACACTAGAGAGAGAGAGACACTAGAGAGAGAAACACTAAAGAGACACTAGAGAGACACTAGAGAGAGAGACACTAGAGAGAGAGACACTAGAGAGAGAGAGAGAGAGAGAGAGAGAGAGATAGACAGAGAAACAGAGAGAGAGAGAGACAGAGAAAGAGAGAGAGAGAGAGAGAGAGAGTTAGACAGAGAGAGAGAGAGAGACAGAGAGACAGAGAGAGAGAGACAGAGAGAGAGAGAGAGAACCTACGTCACATGCACACACGACACACCCCTCATAAATCAACGTCACAATTTCATTCTAGTAATGAAACCCTTACTAGCTTCATGTGGGGATACTGTGATTGAACTTGCAAATCCCTCCCCTTTTCCTCCTCTCGTCCAATGTCCCGTCTCCTGCTGTGCCACATGTCCTTCCCCCCTCCTAGGCCCTCCCCCACCCCTCCCTGTGCGCGCAAGGCGGCGGCCGGCCATAGATTGATGGGGGGGCGGTAGGGCTGGGCGATATGACGATATTATATAAATATCGGGTACAGTTCATTAACGATACACTTTTTTAACGTATCGTGGATATCGTGATGTTTTGCCCAAGAGGATTGTGTCGCGTCAATCTGGTCCACCCCGTTCAAACTTTTGAACAACGCCGCTCCCACACACACATTACTGCATCAAAGTTAGTACTTATGATTAACAAAGGCATTCGTTTTGTGGCATCAACATTATATAGTTACACGTTATATAGTTACACATCAGCGTATTTACCCAAACATAGCAACGTCCGATGACGACACATAGATAGCAAGCGTTACTGTTCATATCTCAGTCCGTGCCGAGTTGTGCGTGCCCATTCTGCTGTCTGTTAATAAAGTTTTCAATCAGACAGATGTATGGAACGGCTTTTATTATAACATTTGTTGCAGTAAAATCATTATGCCTCGTTGTTATGCTGCGGTGCGCTAGTAATCACTCGTCGGCTGCGGTGAGCTGTTGTTGTTGTCGTTGAGCTGAGCTCTCGTTAAAATCAAAGGAGGGCATTCAGGAATGTAAAAAAAGAATAGCGCTGCTTGCCGATTGGTGCTAAGAACAGCAGGGCGGGTACAAGCGGTGTGACGTAATTGGCAGACTCGACTGTCAATCAAAATTATTCTGTTGCCGGCTGAATGATTGAATGAATGAACGTTATTAACGATTGCAGAATGGGTACAATACAGTACAGCTCAATACAACAACAGTGTACTGACTGGAGGATGAAGACCAGAAAAAGACTTTCGGCTTTTTTACATAAGGGTCCTCCCATTTTCAATTCATCAAAACATTTAGAGACATACAAATATACAGTAGTTTCATAAAAATGCTAAAATCCTATTGATTGATTGATTGATTGATTTAAAACTTTATTAACATATTGCAGAATGGGTACAGTACAGCTCAATACATACAATTGTTAAGGGGATGCAGACCAGAGAAAGACTTTCGTCTTGTTTACATCAGGGTCCCCCATTTTCAATTCATCATATTTCATATCTAAATCATATAATATCTCATTGCTAAATATATGCAATATATAATCTAATAATCCAATAATCTAAATCTAATATATAATATAAAAATGCTAAATGCATGGGTATTTTATTTTGTCTTTAATGTTAGCTTGCAAACTCAAATACTGTCTTGGTAAGCCTCATAATGAATTGTTTGGGGAAAAAAAGAAAAACATCGTGATGCGTATCGTGTATCGCCGAAAGGTCAGAAAATATCGTGATATCATATTTAGGCCATATCGCCCAGCCCTAGGGGGCGGGCCCCCCCATCAATCTATCGGCCGCCGCCTTGCGCGCACAGGGAGGGGTGGGGGAGGGCCTAGGAGGGGGGAAGGACATGTGGCACAGCAGGAGACAGGACATTGGACGAGAGGAGGAAAAGGGGAGGGATTTGCAAGTTCAATCACAGTATCCCCACATGAAGCTAGTAAGGGTTTCATTACTAGAATGAAATTGTGACGTTGATTTATGAGGGGTGGAATGTTCTCTTTGACTGTGTGTGTGTTATTAGTGGTGTTGGAGGTTATGGTTCACTGCCTTCCATCTATATAAGGCTCATGCAGATGGGTACATTGCACCACTTCTGAATACAGTCTATGGTTAGTTTATGTAAGATGGCAGATGTCTTCTAATATGACCTCTTTGACATGCTGACATGGCCTTATTAAATGACTAGCTCTAGTGTCTGACCTGTCAGTCCTCTAGCTCTAGTGTCTGACCCGTCAGTCCTCTAGCTCTAGTGTCTGACCTGTCAGTCCTCTAGCTCTAGTGTCTGACCCGTCAGTCCTCTAGCTCTAGTGTCTGACCTGTCAGATATTCTAGCTCTAGTGTCTGACCTGTCAGTCCTCTAGCTCTAGTGTCTGACCTGTCAGTCCTCTAGCTCTAGTGTCTGACTGTCAGTCCTCTAGCTCTAGTGTCTGACCTGTCAGATATTCTCGCTCTAGTGTCTGACCTGTCAGTCCTCTAGCTCTAGTGTCTGACCCGTCAGATATTCTAGCTCTAGTGTTTGACCTGTCAGTCCTCTAGCTCTAGTGTCTGACCTGTCAGATATTCTAGCTCTAGTGTCTGACCTGTCGGGTATTCTAGCTCTAGTGTCTGACCTGTCAGTCCTCTAGCTCTAGTGTCTGACCTGTCGGGTATTCTAGCTCTAGTGTCTGACCTGTCAGTCCTCTAGCTCTAGTGTCTGACCTGTCAGGTATTCTAGCTCTAGTGTCTGACCTGTCAGTCCTCTAGCTCTAGTGTCTGACCTGTCAGTCCTCTAGCTCTAGTGTCTGACCTGTCAGTCCTCTAGCTCTAGTGTCTGACCTGTCAGGTATTCTAGCTCTAGTGTCTGACCTGTCAGATATTATAGCTTGTGTCTGACCTGTCTGGTATTCTAACTCTAGTGTCTGAATTGTCAGGTATTCTAGCTCTAGTGTCTGACCTATCAGGTATTATAGTTATATTGTCTGATCTGTCAAATATTATAACTCTAGTGTCTGACTGTCAGTCATCTAACTCTAGTGTCTGACCTGTCAGGTATTCTAGCTCTAGTGTCTGACCTATCAGGTATTATAGTTATATTGTCTGATCTGTCAAATATTATAACTCTAGTGTCTGACCTGTCAGTCCTCTAGCTCTAGTGTCTGACCTGTCAGTCCTCTAGCTCTAGTGTCTGACCTGTCAGTCCTCTAGCTCTAGTGTCTGACCTGTCAGTCCTCTAGCTCTAGTGTCTGACCTGTCAGTCCTCTAGCTCTAGTGTCTGACCTGTCAGATATTCTAGCTCTAGTGTTTGACCTGTCAGTCCTCTAGCTCTAGTGTCTGACCTGTCAGATATTCTAGCTCTAGTGTCTGACCTGTCAGTCCTCTAGCTCTAGTGTCTGACCTGTCAGGTATTCTAGCTCTAGTGTCTGACCTGTCAGATATTATAGCTTGTGTCTGACCTGTCTGGTATTCTAACTCTAGTGTCTGAATTGTCAGGTATTCTAGCTCTAGTGTCTGACCTATCAGGTATTATAGTTATATTGTCTGATCTGTCAAATATTATAACTCTAGTGTCTGACTGTCAGTCATCTAACTCTAGTGTCTGACCTGTCAGGTATTCTAGCTCTAGTGTCTGACCTATCAGGTATTATAGTTATATTGTCTGATCTGTCAAATATTATAACTCTAGTGTCTGACCTGTCAGTCCTCTAGCTCTAGTGTCTGACCTGTCAGTCCTCTAGCTCTAGTGTCTGACCTGTCAGTCCTCTAGCTCTAGTGTCTGACCTGTCAGTCCTCTAGCTCTAGTGTCTGACCTGTCAGTCCTCTAGCTCTAGTGTCTGACCTGTCAGATATTCTAGCTCTAGTGTTTGACCTGTCAGTCCTCTAGCTCTAGTGTCTGACCTGTCAGATATTCTAGCTCTAGTGTCTGACCTGTCAGTCCTCTAGCTCTAGTGTCTGACCTGTCAGTCCTCTAGCTCTAGTGTCTGACCCCGTCAGATATTCTAGCTCTAGTGTCTGACTGTGAGTCCTCTAGCTCTATTGTCTGACCTGTCAGTCCTCTAGGTCAAACAGCTGTCAGTCCTCTAGCTCTAGTGTCTGACCTGTCAGTCCTCTAGCTCTAGTGTCTGACCTGTCAGTCCTCTAGCTCTAGTGTCTGACCTGTCAGTCCTCTAGCTCTAGTGTCTGACCTGTCAGTCCTCTAGCTCTAGTGTCTGACCTGTCAGATATTCTAGCTCTAGTGTCTGACCTGTCAGTCCTCTAGCTCTAGTGTCTGACCTGTCAGTCCTCTAGCTCTAGTGTCTGACCTGTCAGATATTCTAGCTCTAGTGTTTGACCTGTCAGTCCTCTAGCTCTAGTGTCTGACCTGTCAGTCCTCTAGCTCTAGTGTCTGACCTGTCAATCCTCTAGCTCTAGTGTCTGACCTGTCAGATATTCTAGCTCTAGTGTCTGACCTGTCAGTCCTCTAGCTCTAGTGTCTGACCTGTCAGTCCTCTAGCTCTAGTGTCTGACTGTCAGATATTCTAGCTCTAGTGTTTGACCTGTCAGTCCTCTAGCTCTAGTGTCTGACCTGTCAGTCCTCTCGCTCTAGTGTCTGACCTGTCAGTCCTCTAGCTCTAGTGTCTGACCTGTCAGTCCTCTAGCTCTAGTGTTTGACCTGTCAGTCCTCTAGCTCTAGTGTCTGACCTGTCAGTCCTCTAGCTCTAGTGTCTGACCTGTCAGATATTCTAGATCTAGTGTTTGACCTGTCAGGCCTCTAGCCCTAGTGTCTGACCTGTCAGTCCTCTAGCTCTAGTGTCTGACCTGTCAGATATTCTAGCTCTAGTGTCTGACCTGTCAGTCCTCTAGCTCTAGTGTCTGACCTGTCGGGTATTCTAGCTCTAGTGTCTGACCTGTCAGTCCTCTAGCTCTAGTGTCTGACCTGTCAGGTATTCTATCTCTAGTGTCTGACCTGTCAGTCCTCTAGATCTAATGTCTGACCTGTCAGATATTCTAGCTCTAGTGTTTGACTGTCAGTCCTCTAGCTCTAGTGTTTGACCTGTCAGTTATTCTAGCTCTAGTGTCTGACCTGTCAGTCCTCTAGCTCTAGTGTCTGACCTGTCAGTCCTCTAGCTCTAGTGTCTGACTTGTCAGTCCTCTAGCTCTAGTGTCTGACCTGTCAGTCCTCTAGCTCTAGTGTCTGACCTGTCAGTCCTCTAGCTCTAGTGTCTGACCTGTCAGTCCTCTAGCTCTAGTGTCTGACCTGTCAGTCCTCTAGCTCTAGTGTCTGACCTGTCAGTCCTCTAGCTCTAGTGTCTGACCTGTCAGTCCTCTAGCTCTAGTGTCTGACCTGTCAGATATTCTAGCTCTAGTGTCTGACCTGTCAGTCCTCTAGCTCTAGTGTCTGACCTGTCAGTCCTCTAGCTCTAGTGTCTGACCTGTCAGATATTCTAGCTCTAGTGTTTGACCTGTCAGTCCTCTAGCTCTAGTGTCTGACCTGTCAGTCCTCTAGCTCTAGTGTCTGACCTGTCAGTCCTCTAGCTCTAGTGTCTGACCTGTCAGTCCTCTAGCTCTAGTGTCTGACCTGTCAGATATTCTAGCTCTAGTGTCTGACCTGTCGGTCCTCTAGCTATAGTGTCTGACCTGTCAGGTATTCTAGCTCTAGTGTCTGACCTGTCAGATACTATAGCTCTAGTGTCTGACCTGTCTGGTATTCTAACTCTAGTGTCTGAATTGTCAGGTATTCTAGCTCTAGTGTCTGACCTATCAGGTATTATAGTTATATTGTCTGACCTGTCAGGTATTCTAGCTCTAGTGTCTGACTGTCCTCCCTGTGCACAAGAGAAACACTGTCAGTCACTGCACTGACTGACTGACTGACTGACTGACTGACTGACTGACTGACTGACTGACTGACTGACTGACTGACTGACTGACTGACTGACTGACTGACTGACGTTCTTTATTAAAACATGTCAACTAAAAACAGTCAGTAGAGACACAAAAAACCTCACGGCATCTTCATAAAAACAACAACACACACTCACCCGCACACCCACACACTCACACGCACACACACCCCAAAAACTCCTTCAGCACATAAAACCCACTTGACCTTCAAATAGGCCTGCCGCGATAAGCAATAAATCGATTAATTGCTGCGATAATTAAAATGAATGCAATGATTTTGACGGGCGCGATTAATTGCTATTTGCGCGTTTGTTTTAATGAGGCGGAACCAGTGCCGCTTGTCAGTCACTGTCCGTGTTGGGAGGCGGGCCGCTGACGTTACTAGAGTACAGCACGGGAGCTCCGTGGGGCAACGCCACAGCTTAACTACATTTCTCAATAGTGTTGCTCCTTTTAACCAAGTAGCATTATTTGTAGTGTAACGTTAGCTATTTTTAGACCCAAGTAGTTACTCGCTACTGCCCGGAGAAACTGGACTGCTAAATAAAGATGAAAGATAGAGCTTTGATTATCATTCCATGCTAACATTAGCAAACGAAATACAACGTATAGCATAGCTACAAGTACAACACAGAATAACGTTAATACAATTACATGCATCATTGTTTACAATGAACGGGTGGGGCTAGTCAAAGGACTGGACACGGGGACAAGTTAAACATGAATTAATTTATTATAACACTCCGGTAGTTTCGAGTCGTGCTGCAGTGCTTACGCACCACAGCTATTCTATTATATACTGCTTTGACGCTTCCTCCTCATCGTTGATTGCCTGTAGTAGCTGCATCTAACGTTAGTAGCTAACGTTAAAACTAACCTAAAGTTAGTTGTTCACCAACAATCTCAACATTTGTTATTAGCTCAAAAACAACCGGACGAGACAAGTTGTCGGCTCATATGTTCTGCTTAGGATAATCACAACAATACTTCTGGTCCGGTCGGTGGGCTTCAAAATAAAAGTCTAAAACCGGAAAAGACGGAGCGGTGGGCTTCAAAATAAAAGTTTTGGGAAATAAATTTCTCAAAAAAAATTCTCTAACCGGTCGCAATAATATCGCTTATCGCGATATTTTCGGGGGCAATTAATCGCCCAGCAAAATGTGTTATCGTGGCAGGCCTACCTTCAAATGCATATGTTCAGCCCCTCCTCCCCCACAGTACACATTGCATTCCCCAATCCCCAAGCATTCACGAACGCATCAACATTATGTCTCAGTGAGAAATACATGAACTCTAATCTAAGGCGTGCAGAAATCATACCCCTCAACATAGGCACCGATTCCGTAGGACCAACGCCCTTGATCCTATTCCTACGGGTCAGCCAAATGGCTAACTTAGCCTGCCCGTAAACAAAGTTCAGTAAAACGCTCACAACCTTGTTACTTAATGAATATGTTTGGCCAAGGATGAAGCTCTCCACACAGAACATCACCCCCAGCTTCACACACAACCCTTTTAGGAACCCCAACACCCTATTAATCCTTTGACACTCTAGGAAAACATGGGTTACAGTCTCAGATACTCCGCAAAAAGGGCATCTATCACCCACCCCTGGATCCACCCGAGCCAGGAACCGATTCGTTGCCAACACCCCATGCGCTATCCTCCACTGTAGGTCCCCTGACCTCTTAGGCAGTGGCTGTTTGTAAAAAACCCTCCACCTAAAGCTAGCAGTGCTGCCATCACCCAGCACCCCCTGCCACTGATGCTGCCTGACGTCCTGCAGGGACCTGATGTTTCTGACCTTCATGCATGCTATGTACAGAGCCTTGCCACATGCCAGGCTAAACTGCCCCAAGCTGGGGGTGGAAAAAGACAGTAACCCTCCCCCCTCCTGCCAGACCCCATTCTCTGCCGATACCTGCAATGCAGGGAACTCCAGCGCCTGCCCTCCCTGTGGCATCACTGTGCGGTCTCTGACATAGTCCGGCAGAACCCCCAGCACTTCTCTGATAAACCCTTCCAGCAGTCTCAGAGATGTTATTCCAGTCTGTAGCGAAAGCTCCTGCGGGGTCTTCCACTCCCCTCTCTCTGGCGACAGTAAATGTGAAAGTTTTCTGATGCCCCCTCTCATGAGCCGCTGTCTCAGGGTGACAGAACGTACCGCCTCTAGGGGGAACAAAGTGTTATAGAAAAGAGGCTCCTCCCATACCCACGGTCCTTGTGCCTCATCCTCCACCCGAGTCTTTCTCAGCAGCCGCCAAGCCCTCAGCACCGACAGGTAGAAAACCGAGACCCCCACAGTGTTCAACTCCTCCAGTTCCATCAGGAACAACTGCAGGTCCAGCCCTAAACCACCAGCCTTCCGCAGCAGAGAGAGAGAGAGAGAGAGAGAGAGAGAGAGAGAGAGAGAGAGAGAGAGAGAGTTATAGGAACCGGTTCCTATTAGAACCGGTTCTCGGTGCCCAACCCTACTGAGGACCCACTGGAAACTTCTCAGACCCATCGCTAGATCCTAACCTCTCTCTCTCTCTCTCTCTGTGTGTCTGTCTCTCTCTCTCCCCAGATGACAGCATCTCAGCAGCCAGTGCGTCTGATGTGCAGGACAGGCTGTCGTCCCTGGAGCTGAGGGTTCAGCAGCAGGAGGACGAGATCACGGTGATGAAGGCCGCGCTGCGTCGCCTGGCCGCCTCCGAGGACTCGTCCGCCTCCAAGAAGCAGCAGCAGGGCGGCAAAGGTAACGTAGCTCGCTGCTCAAAACACATTAGAACGAGCTGCAAAGGTAACGCAGCTCGCTGCTCAAAACACATTAGAACGAGCTGCAAAGGTAACGCAGCCAGGGATTAAAGCGCTCCGTCCTACGACGGATTTCCGTCAATTTAATTCCAAGTCGCGACAGATTTTCCGTCAATTGGCTACCTGGTGTAACGGTCACAAATGTGCCTATTGTATTTCTGTGTTGTTATTTAGTTGCAGTGCCATGTTTGGTCACTAAGTGGCGCTCCATTGTTTGTACCTGATGGAGCTACTGGTTTAATTTGATTTAACTTGAGCCAGTGACTTCACTTCCTGTTCCACCTGACATCCGAAAGCAGCGTCAAGCGTCAACTGGTTATAGTTAGTTCTCTAGTAACGATGTGGCTAGTGTTTGTGATCACCATTTATTGATATAGTTGTGTACATTGAATGAATGCCGTATGGTCATAGTCCTCATTTTATATGTTAATAATAATAATAAATGGTTATGTACCAAATCCCAAAAGCGACAACGTCTGGTAAGCTACTTGCTTAGCGATCCTGGTGTTATTATTTTTATGCTGACAAGTTGACGTCACACAGCCAGACACCGTTACACTGGTATAATATGATTTGTAGAGGCATACAATCTATTTTGATGTCAGTATTAGGTAGCCTATATAAATTATATATAATAGCATAGCCTACATATAGGCCTTTATCGGCTACAACTATGCAACAGTGACTTGCGCATGGCACAGACACGGAGCCCTGCAAAGCCTGCATACAGTAAACTAACTTGATTGTTAATCTAACTGTTGTCCTTGTATCTTTAGTAGGGCTGTCTTAAATACTTCGAAGCTTCGTTCGATGGCACAAGCTT
Source organism: Notolepis coatsorum (assembly GCF_963971535.1). Lineage (NCBI taxonomy): Eukaryota > Metazoa > Chordata > Actinopteri > Aulopiformes > Paralepididae > Notolepis > Notolepis coatsorum. Next base: position 102,841,456 of record NC_140176.1, read on the forward strand.
CGAACATAAAAAAAAAAATCGAAGATAAAAAAAAAAAAATAGAAAATAAAAGATTTTACTTCGATTTTTGTGTGCGTGTGCGCGCATGGGACCATTGGGTGGGGCCGGGGGACAAATACACTGGAGGAAAGTAACCCAGCTCAGCACTGCCCAAATTATATCATCACTATTGCCTGTTTGAAGGATATCATCCTCAAACACATAATACACCTACATGCCTTGTAGAATTCCACACATAAGAAAGAAAGATACTGGGATGAATAAACAAAATAGGAAATAAAATGTAGAAATGCATGCAATACAATCCTTCCTGACACAATCAGACAGACCTATACCTTTTAAAAACCCTTTAATGGCATTTATCAGGGAAACTTGGAATCAATCGCACAGAATGACTGGTGATAGCCCATATTTAACTACGAGAGCCTCTATATGGTATAATAAGAAACTAAAGATTGGTAAGAAATCAGTCATATGGGACGATTGGATTAAAAGGGGGATACATGTACTAGGTGATATAGCCGGGGAAGATGGGGTTTTGCCTTTTGAGGATATTAAAGAGGATTTTGATATAGATAATAAAAACTTTTATAAATTCCTACAGATTAGACATTGTATATCGTCATCAATAGGAGGACCAAAGTGTGGCCCGATTACTGCAATTCAAGAAATATTCTATAAAGGATGGCGTAGGAAAGGCGGTGCGTCAAGATTTTATGATGTTATAAGAGAATACAATGCACCCAAATTGGCGGGTCTGAGATTGAGCTGGGAGAACGATGTACGTGAGGATATTACTGAGGAAATGTGGGAGAAACTGGTGTCCAAATGGGGTAAATTCTCTAGGGAGGCGCAATCACAACTTATTTTTTACAAAGTGTTGAACAGAAGCTATTGGACGCCTAGTAAACTGGCCAGACTGAAATTAAGGTACTCAATGAGGTACTCAAAAAATTTAGCGCCCTCCAACCTAACAAGGCCACTGGCCATGACAACATCCCCTCCAAATTCCTCAGAGACGCAGCAGCCGCCATCACCCCAGTCATCACACACATAATAAACCTCTCTATAAAACAGGGGCACGTCCCCAAGGACTTCAAAATTGCGAGAGTGACCCCTCTACACAAAAAGGGCAGCAAATTAGACCCAGGCAACTACCGCCCTGTTTCTATTCTTACCTCCATCTCGAAAGTCATGGAGAAAATAGTCTATGAACAGGTCGAAAAGTACTTGGCGGAAAAAAATCTAATCTACGAATTCCAATCTGGCTTCAGAACGTCCCACTCCACTGACACATGCCTCCTCTATTTGAACGACCACATCAAACAAGAGGTGGACGCGGGCAAATACTGCGGCATGGTCATGCTGGACCTACAAAAGGCCTTCGACACTGTCAATCACTCCATTCTAATGGACAAGCTAAAAGCAATTGGTTTTGATAGCTTATCAGTGAGCTGGATGCAATCCTACCTGGAGGGGAGAGAACAGATGGTAGAGGTAAATGGTACTCTACCCCCCCCCCCCTCACAGTGAGCTGTGGTGTTCCACAAGGAAGCATACTAGGACCGCTACTCTTCCTAATTTATGCAAATGACATGTCGTCAGCCTGTGACTGCAACTTGTTCCTGTTTGCGGACGACTCAGCCCTGCTGGTCTCTGACAAGAACAAATTGCAGGTTGAAAAAACCCTCAGCACGGAACTAGGCAAAATCTGCATATGGCTCGCTGATAACAAACTATCATTACACATGGGCAAAACAGAGTCCATTCTCTTCGGTTCAAATAACAAACTCAGCAAGACCGACGGATTCTCAGTTACAGTGGGTGACAATATTGTCACAAGGAAAGACGAAATTACCTACCTGGGTTCCATCCTAGAGGCAAATCTTTCCTGTGACAAAATGGCATCCAATGTAATAAAAAAAGTCAACCAACGAACTAGATTCTTGTACCGGATCTCCTCTCTGGTAAACAAGAATACCCTGAAGACTCTGGCAGGAGCACTCATTCAAGGGTACTATGACTATGCGTGCACCTCATGGTACCAAAGCACCTCAAAGGCGCTTAAAACAAAATTACAAACATCACAAAACAAACTGGTCAGACTACTACTTGACCTGAACCCCAGAACCCACCTCACCCCTGCCCACTTTGCCAACCTAGGATGGCTTAGAGTAGACGACAGAGTACAGCAACTTGCAATGGGCCTGGTCTACAAGATACACTATACGACCGGGGTGCCCATGTACATGTCAAAATACTTCCCAAAGGTCAGTGAATACCACAACCACTACACCAGAGGAAGCTCAACAAATCATGCTAAACCCAGATTCGGCTCAAACAAGGGACTAAACACGTTTCGCAATTATGCCACAACAATGTGGAACGCCCTACCCAAAGCTGTAAAGGAATGTGAATCCCTGCCCACATTCAAAACCGCTCTTAAAGAGCACCTACGGGAGGCTGCAATTCGAAACTGGCCACCGTAAATGCCCAAAACCCCCACCACCTCCTAATAGACAGTCTCCTCACCACCGCATGTATATATTCCCTCCCCGCCGTATGTATATTTCCCTCCCACCCACCCACCCCCTCCTAATGTACAGTCCCCTCCCCATCATATGTATATACTCTGTCAGGATCTAGGGGTAACAGTACTGTATATTTGAATACCGTTATGTCACAAATGTATCAGTACTAAATACCTATATGTCCCTATGCCATAAATGTCATGTATGTTGTGTATGTCATAAATGTCTATATGAATTGAAAATGGGGGACCCTGATGGAAACAAGACAAACGTCTTTCTCAGGTCTGCATCCCCTTAACAATTGTATGTATTGAGCCGTACTGTATTGTACCCATTCTGCAATCTGTTAAATAAAGTTTTCATTCATTCATTCAAGGGACAGTGACATCTGCTGGAGATGTGAGAAGGAGACAGGCACTTTACTGCACATGCTGTACGAATGTGAGAAGGTCCGGAAAATGTGGGATCAAATTGTGATATTCCTAAGTAAGGTTCTGAATGTGAAGATAAATAACGCCCCAATGGCATGTGTTTTGGGTATAGTACCGAAAGGGATTAAACTGCCTAAATACCGGGGAATGTGGTATAGAATGGCCATGATATCAGGATGTAGAATTGCATTACGACATTGGAAATCACCTGTTGATATTACTTTTAAAGAATGGATGGAACTAATGTTCCGGACAGCATCATATGAAAGGGTGACGTATAGAGTCGCAGGGAGAGAGGATATTTTCGCTGAGGTATGGGACAGTTTTCTACACCTGACTGAACGGTCTGGGGACAAATGATTAAGGTGGGATTACAATGTTATCAAGGATGAATATGAAAAAGGGGATCTGATCTGATGGTACTTGTGCTTTATAATGTATTGTGTATGTATGTACATGTATTTTATGTCCGGATGGTGTATCTATGGAACGGTCACTGTCTCTATCACACTCACATGTGCGCAGGTATAGCCGCATACAAGTATCTAGGATACACATATTCATATTTACATTTTACATTTACATTTAGTCATTTAGCTGACGCTTTTATCCAAAGCGACTTACAAGTTCAGTGCGACAAGACAGCAAGAAGGGTATAACTCTATCAGCTGAGTAACAATGTTCATCAAAGTGTTGCGTGTTACAGTGTAGGTTAGTTTATTAGGACAAGTGCATGACATTAAGGTTAGTCGGGGTTAGATTTTTTTTTTTTTTTTTTTTTTTTATCATTTCAGATAATGGTATATGTGTATTACATATGTATCATATGTGTACATAATAGGTTTACACACACTCATATACACAAGGATAAGTTATACACGTCAGGGGCACACATACATGCACATACTCACTTATAGGAAATAGGCATACACACACATACATATACACATAGTTGAAATATAGGCTTTCACTGACACATATGGGGGATACACAGGTATATAGGAGACACACACATACGTAGCTGAGACGCACATATATATACACATCTGAGATATACACTCACATAGGGGGCAGAGGCACACATGGATACGAGACACACACAAGAGATAGGAGTACAGTCACATACCAGGAAGATGCACACACACACATATGAGGCATGTACACATGCTTACGTGATACACGTACCCACATACATGTGTTGGAGACATGCGTGCATGCATGTTATCATGCACAACTGCATGTGTCTGGGGCGCTTTCTCTCACATGCAATATGGAGAAGGTTGGCATCCCGATAGAGGATGCAGCACATACCTGCTCGAAGGTAGTTCGGTCTACATGCAAAGTATATATATCAGGGATGTATACGCATAATGTATAGTATAGTATGTTTCTTTTTTCGTAAGTCTTTTTTTATTTTCCATGTCGGTTGTTAATGTATTTGTATGAGTCCTTTACATGTTTTGTATGTTCTTACAAAAAAAAAAAAAGGCAAATCCTGGAAATTGCATATGATGATGTGGAAAGAGATGTTTTGAATATTGGAGAGATTTGTGAAAAAAATATCAATAAAAAAAAAAAAAAAAAAAATGCATGCAATACATAAATAAATATGAATCTTCATATATTAAATAGAACATTTAGATAAGGTGCTACTGAGATGTTTTGGTGAGTTCTTTGTTTTTTTGTGGAAGTAGCCCTTCTTAAAAATGCATGAACATTCACTGATAATTGGTCTGTAGTGGAGTCTACATTGCCGGACCATGTAGAATCCGGACCTTGTAGACTGACATAATTCTGTGCATAGTTTAGTCTACACAGGCCATATTTCAAATAATCAAAATCTTACTTCATTCATCTTAAACATTCTTGATTTGGGGGATTGGTAGTTCCCATGAAATCTGAAGTTGTTCAAACGACAACAGCAATCCACCTTGAATTCAATCACACAGCCGAGTGAAACCTTGTTGGCAGTCACGAAAGGGGCTACTTAATTCATTAATCCAATCCACTTTATTTATAGAGCACATTTAAAAACAACAACGTTTACCAAAGTGCTGTACAAGTCCCACAACATAAGATTAAAAAATATATATATATTAAAAAAAAATATATATATATATACAAACAAATTTAAAATTTGAAGCTTCGAATTAAAATCGAAGCTCGGCCCCGAAGCTTCGATTGCCAAAAAAAGCTTCGAAGGTCAGCCCTAGAGATAAGAGATATCTCATAATGGCGAAGAGCGAGACGTGATGGCCAGTATGATATATAACGTACATTACTATAATAATAATAATAACTTTATTTGTATAGCACTTTTCATACAGAGGTTGCAGTTCAAAGTGCTTCACAACAGTAAAAAATACAGTAAAAAGTGTGATAAGATTGTTCAATCAGATGAAAATGGCCCAGCTAGGAGAATCAACCTTGGCTAGGCGGTGAGGTTCACGATGTACCTAACTGGAATGGTAAACAACTTTGCTATATTTAGGTCAAAAGTCATCTTCTCCTCACAACAGAGCATCACTCCAACATCATAGAACCGACATATGAATTTCATTGGAAGTGTATGAAAGTAGGTAGGGTAAGAATATAGCAAGGTATGGTAAATCACAGTGTTTCACATTAGGATCTAGCATCCCAATAGGCTCTCTGTTTACAGTTTGATTCAGTAATACAAATAATAAAAATAGTTTAAAATGATTCAGTTTAAAATAGTCATCAGTAAGAAGTAAAAAAGTGTGATAACCGACACATGAATTTGATAGGCAGTGTATAAAAGTAGGCAGGGTAAGAATAGTGCAGGTAAGTACAATTTGTGTCAGGATATCTCTGATGTTTCTATAATAATATTTCCTCTTGTCACTAGGTGGTAGCAGATATCTATCTTCAGATATTTGCCTGCATTACCCCACAGTGAAATGCCTGAGCAAAGAGATAGGGTTTAAGCTGTCTTTTAAAGATGTCTAGCGAGTTGGCTTCTCTGATGTTTTGGGGTAGTTTGTTCCACAGTTTTGGGGTATAGTTGATAAAGGCTGCATTACCGATCCTCTTTTGACTGTTTCTGGGAGCCTCTAGTAGTCCAGCAGCTGATGATCACAGTGTTCTTGCTGGTGTGTAATTTATTAGAGTGTTGGCGATGTAGCTAGGTCCCTGTCCATTTAGAGCTTTGTATGTAAGGAGAAGGACCTTAAAGTCAATTCTAAATGTTACAGGAAGCCAGTGTAAAGCAGCTAAGACTGGACTAATGTGCTCTCTCCTTTTGGTTCTAGTTAGCAGTCGGGCTGCAGAGTTTTGGATTAGCTGAAGCCTCTCTGTGGTTTTCTTAGGGAGACCTGTGAAAAGTGCATTACAGTAGTCTAACCGGCTAGATATGAATGCATGAATTAGCTTCTCCGCATCGTTCTGATTAATAAATGGTCATACTTTTGCTATATTTCTGAGATGGAAGAACGATGTTTTCGTCACTTTGCTAATATGAGAATTGAAGTTCAGTTCTGAATCTATGATAACCCAGAGACTAGTGACCTCAGATTTGATCCAAGGGGTTAGTCCTCCCAGGTTCTTTATTAATGTTTCTTTTTTAGCTTTGGGGCCGATAATTAGAATTTCAGTTTTGTTCTCGTTTAGTTTCAGGAAGTTCTTACTCATCCATTTATTTATTGCCAGTAAGCAGTCTGTAATGGAGCTAATCGCTGTATCATTTGGTTCAGCAGATATGTACAGTTGTGTATCATCCGCATAGCTATGGAAATCTACATTATGTTCTCTGATGATATCACCTAGCGGTAACATGTAAAGGGAGAAGAGTAAAGGACTTAAGCAACTATTACTTGCAGTGCATCGTTGGGGATTAATGACAAAAGCAATAATGATTAATATATTAAAATTGTTTATTGAAATGCGAGACATTGAAATGTTTAAGATATTGCTCACCAATGCCATCAACAAGACTTTCGTCAGCAAGGTAGCAGAATATTGTTGAGTGAAAACACTCTGGGCTGCCAAGTAGGCCTGCGGGAGTGCAGGAGGCACCAAGTGTGTAGACGGTCCCGTTCGTCTCCTCGTCTCCAGCATCTCTTATGCCGCTCGATGTCTTGCCTTGGCGATAAGCGTCCTACCAATAGTTAGTAAGGGTCACGCCATGGAGTAGGATACGAGTCTCTCTCTGCTTCAGGCGAGAATGAGTCTCTTGACTCCATCGTTGTAGCTACGAAAGCTGATGTATATCCACTAGGGACAGGGTGAACTGTAAACTCTGGAGCTGCAGGTCTCTAAGTTACCAAAGTAGCTATGTATCAAAGTCAAGTTAGACCGCGCTCTCAGTATCTGACACTGGGTGCTGAAATCCCAAACAGTATGAAGAAGAAAGCCGAAGGCCGGACCAGCACTCTCAGATTTAAAAAAAAATTGTTTTTAATGGCAGCCTATAATAGTACAGACATGTTTCGGAACAGGTGTTCCATCTTCAGTGTAATAGGCTAGCAGTGATGGCTTGTAAAAATGGGAGCTATATACCATGTGGGCAGGAAGTGACATCATAGAGGTGAGCTTGGGAATGCTAGTCAACTTTGACCTCCAGAGTAAGGACTTGATAATGTAGCATGTTGAAAACAAATATATTCTTTCTTAAGGGTGTACTGTATCTCTCTATTTCTCCTAATGCAATCTTATTGTTTATGGGACTCGTTAGTCTACAATGCACTCTAGAGGGGGAGACAGGTTACTATATTCATTTGATTAATGGCACTGTACCAAATGGAATGAATGAAAAAAATTTGTTATCCTGTTTCCTACAAGTGACTTTTATTACTTTTATTATCAATAATAATAATAATAATAATGACTTGGATTTATATAGCGCTCTTCATGGCACCCAGAGCGCTTCACAGAGTCCATTATTCGTTCATACACAGTCATACCGGTGGTGGTAAGCTACAATTGCAGCCAGAGCAATTACTATTATTTTACGAATGGTGGAAAGTTTTCCTTCTGTTGTTGTTGTTGTTTGCTTATAGAATTTTGTGTTTGCTATTGGCTTATTTAAGTTTCTGGTATATATTTGTTTTCAACATGCTACATTATCAAGTCCTTACTCTGGAGGTCAAAGTTGACTAGCATTCCCAAGCTCACCTCTATGATGTCACTTCCTGCCCACATGGTATATAGCTCCCATTTTTACAAGCCATCACTGCTAGCCTATTACACTGAAGATGGAACACCTGTTCCGAAACATGTCTGTACTATAGGCTGCCATTAAAAAAAAAAAAAAAAATCTGAGAGTGCTGGTCTGGCCTTCGGCTTTCTTCTTCACACATGTAATGGACAGAATAAGGCATTACAATAAACCGAAACCTTATTGTAATGTGTAGGGATGCACCGATATGAAAATTGGCCACCGATACCGATTGTTCAACTAACACTATCGGCCGATACCGATATTTGTATATTTGTATATAAGTATTTGTAAATCTTTTTAATTTTTTTTTAATTTTTTTTAATTTTTTTTTATGAAACTACTGTATATTTGTATGTGTATGTTTGTATTTGTAGGGCTCTTTACTTACTTAAAAAAAGGAAACATCAAGAAATATGTTTATGGTATCACTATCTCTCTCCCAGTATCGTCTGGCGGCCTGCAGAGGGATACTATTTTCTCAACCAGAGCTTTCAACCAATGCAATGGAACCATTTTGATTGACAGTCGATTCGGCCAATTACGCCACACCGCTAGCACCCACCTCCTGCTGTTCTTACCACCAATCGGCAAGCGTTTATTCATTTTCTACTTTCGGGCATGCCGCCATTGATCTGCTTGCGACTCACTCAAGAGCACATCACAACAAACTTAACGTAGCTAATACCTTAGCTGCCCGGCCCGCCGACCAGCGCTCCACAGCATGACCAAATGAGACATAATGATTTTACTGCAACAAATGTTATAATAAAACAAAGCCTTTCTATACATTTGTCTTGTTGAAAACTTTATTAACAGATTGCAGAATGGGTAGTTTGGTACGGAATGAGCAACGGAATGGAACTGGCCTTGCTTACTTGCTGTGTTCGGGTAAATAATATGCTGATGTTATATTGAACGTGTAACACTAACTATATAACGTTATTAATAGGGATGCACCGATATGAAAATTTGCCACCGATACCGATACAGATTGTTCAACTAACACAATCGGCCGATACCGATACCGATATTTGTGGCAAAATATTTTTTTTAAATATTTAAAAAAAAAAATGTAATATATATATATTTTTTTATGAAACTACTGTATATTTGTCTTACAAATTGTGCTCACCGATATGAACATAGGCCTCTTTACTTACTTAAAAAAAGGAAACATCAAGAAATAGCACTATCTCTCTACCAGTATGTTCTGCAGGGCTGCAGCTAGATATTAGTTCTCCCAGCATGGTCTACCTGCTGGGCTGCAGCGAGATACTATTGTCTCAACCAATGACATTTTGATTGACAGTCGATTCTGCCAATTACGTCACACACCGCTTGCACCCGCCTCTGCTGTTACCACCAATCGGCAAGCGTGTTGCATTTTTTACTTCTGCTTTTGTCCGCCATTGATTTTGACGACAGAGGTTTTCTAGAACAACAACACGTTACACGGTGCGGCCGACGTTTAGCTTTTAGCTCCGCAGGATGACTTAAATGAGGCATAATGATTTTACTGCAACTAATGTTATAATAAAACAAAGCCTTTCTATACATGTGTCTGATTGAAAACGTTATTAACAGATTGCAGAATGGGTAAAACTCAGGGCTCTGTGAGCAACGGAAGGAACTGAGCTAGTATGAACGCTTGCTACGTTCGAGTAAATAATATGCTGATGTTATGAACGTGTAACACTAACTATATAATGTTAATGCCACAAAACGAATGCCTTGTTAATCATAAGTAGTAACTTTGATGCAGTAGCTTGTGTGTGTGTGGGGGGGGACTAGTGGGGACGGCATTGTGCAGGTCGCGAGTGAACTTTTTTTTGTCTTGACGCTACACAAATTGATGGATATTTATCGGCTACTGCCATCGGCACATTCGAGCTTATCGGCCGATAGGCCGATTGCAGTCAACAAGGCACTTATCGGCCGATACCGATACCCGACCGATACATCGGTGCAATAAAAGCTAGCATATAATGGTAGTGTCTGGTTAGGAGCGAGGGATAATGGATGGATTATCCAATGGGCGGTCCGGGAGGGGGGGGTACGAGCTAGAGCATATGTGTGTAGGGTATTAGATAGCAGGTATTAGGGGTATATCCTGTATAAGACATTTAACTAAATGGTGATTTCATTGGATGTGCACTGTTAATAATGCTTCTATATCTTATCGTGTGTTGTCATGTTTGTTTAAAAAATAATAAAAAATAATAAAATACAAAAAAGAGTAAGCAGTCCCTGTCCCCTCCTTTACGTCTCTCTCTGTAAGAGTAAGCAGTCCCTGTCCCCTCCTTTACGTCTCTCTGTAAGAGTAAGCAGTCCCTGTCCCCTCCTCTACGTCTCTCTGTAAGAGTAAGCAGTCAGCGTGTTCTTACTGGCCTGTTAAGAGTGTAGTGTGAATTAGTGACCTGTCCCTTTGTTACTTTAAAAAGCAATGGTTACAACAAATTACATTTAAATGATTGTGTGCCCTTCTTTCTAGACTCCATTGCCTTACAGCTGTGTATCTGTGAAGAGGAGGTTCCCCCTGAGCAGCAGGAGAGGAGCCCCAGTCTGGTCCAGGAGGAGCCAGAGCGCCTACAGATTAAAGAGGAACAGGAGGAACTCTGGATCAGTCAGGAGGGAGAGGAGCTTCCTGTCTCTGTGAAGAGTGAACATGATGAAGAGAAACCTCAGTCCTCACAGCTCAGCCAGACCCAGGACACAGAGCCCCTCCAGATTAAAGAGGAACAGGAGGAACTGTGTCAAGATCTAGAGGAGGCTGATGGCTCCAAGATGACCTTACAACCTATGAAATGTGAAAATGAAGGTGAGAACACTCTGTCCTCACAACTCAGCCAAAACCGGGACACAGAGCAGATTAAAGATGAACTAGATCAAGGGCTGGAAGAAGCTGATCGCTCCAAGATCACAGTAGACCCAGTGCAATGTGAAGATGGTCAGGAGAACGCTCTGTCCTTCCAGCCTCTTCAAACCCAAAGGGAGAAAAACAGAGAAGCATACTCTTTACCCAGCACCTCAACTGAACACATGAAAACAGAACCTGAAGGAGAGGACTGTGGAGTAGCAGAACTAGCCAGTAACTTAGATCCAGCTGGTGATTTAGAAACAACTAGAGATAGCCAGCCTCTCTCTTCAGACTGTTCTGGAACTGAGACTGATGACAGTTCTAGAGCTGAAACTGATGACTGTGATGATGACGGTGATGATGACAGTTCTGGAACTGAGACTGATGACGGTGATGATGACAGTTCTGGAACTGAGACTGATGACGGTGATGATGACAGTTCTGGAACTGAGACTGATGACGGTGATGATGACAGTTCTGGAACTGAGACTGATGACTGTGATGAATGGAAGGAGAGAGGAGGTCCAGGTTTGATGGCATTAAAACAAAAGAAGACACGGAAAATACAAACGTTGTCTAACAGGCCTGGATTCAGCAAGAAGAGAGATGTGAAGATACATGTAAAAAATCATACCGGAGTGAAACCATTTAGTTGTATAGTTTGTGGGAAAGGGTTCAGTGATAAAGGAAATATGAAGAGACACATGATAATTCATACTGGAGAGAAACCATTTAGTTGTTCCGTTTGTGGGAAAGGGTTCAGTAGGAAGGGAAATCTGAAGGAACACATGAGAACTCATACTGGAGAGAAACCATTTAGTTATATAGTTTGTGGGAAAGGGTTCAGTGATAAAGGAAATATGAAGAAACACATGATAATTCATACAGGAGAGAAACCATTTAGTTGTATAGTTTGTGGGAAAGGGTTCAATCACCAAACACATCTGAAGACACACATGAGAATTCATACTGGAGATAAACCATTTAGCTGTTCAGTTTGTGGGAAAGGGTTCAGGCATAAAGGAGATATGAATAAACACACTAGAACTCATACTGGAGAGAAACCATTTGGTTGTTCCGTTTGTGGTAAAGGGTGCAGTAGGAAGGCACATCTGAAGACACACATGAGAATTCACACAGGAGAGAAGCCATTTAGCTGTTCAGTTTGTGGGAAAGGGTTCAGTGATAAAGGAAATATGAAGATACACACTAGAACTCATACAGGAGAGAAACAATTTAGTTGTTCCGTTTAAGCTGAGAGTAGACTTGAAAAGAATAAAGAGAGCAGGTCCCCAAACACAGTTTGCAGTATATTAAATAGAAACCCCATGTACTTCTTTAGAAGAAGAACACACACATGCGAGATGGGCGACACACAGGAACACTCACACACACATGCACTGATGAAATGTCTCTCTGCATTTTTCCCATCTCGTCATCCTTCCCCCCAAGGGCAGCCGGGAGCAGACATGGGCCGCGCCCGGGGACCAATCCAAGTGCTCCTGTCCCTCTTCGTCAGGGACGCAACAGCGTTAGCGATCTGTTCTACATGTTTTTCCTTTGGGTTTATTTGATCTGGAGGGGGATCCCTTGCGAGCACGGGGAGAACATGCAAACTCCACACAGAAAGGCCCGGGAGATACCCCACCTGGGTACCTGGCATTGCGGCAACCTGGTCCCCAAGCGAGAATCGAACACAGGACCTTCTAGCTGTGAGGCGACAGTGTTAACCCCTACATCACTGTGCCGCCCAAAAATTCTGTTCCCATACTAAGCAGTATACTCAATAGGAACCCCATGTTCTTATACTAAGCAGTATACTCAATAGGAACCCCATGTACTTATACTAAGTAGTATATCCAATAGGAACCCTTAGGACTTATTTTTGTTTTGTGACTGATTTCTGTTTATCTTCATTCATATCAAACACAAAGATTCTGTACCTCCTTTCTTGATTTAGTCAATAAAATATATTTTATATGCTTGTTTTGACTCATTCATTGTGAGTGTTATAATAAAAAATTCTGCATAGCCATTAGGACATGATATTTTACTTAAGTTAAAAGTAGAAATACTCTACAGAAAATAGTTGCTAAATTAAACAAAAAGGTCTAAAGACATTAATGTTGAGTTTTATTTTGGCACAAACCCGGTGCCATTTAGCTCCATTGTATTGGAGTGACCGCGGACATCTCTACTGCAGATATGTCGTGCTCTAGTGGGCTTCACTCATAAGTAGTTCAAGGTATCAGTCAGAAGACTGAGGTGTGACAGCAACAGTGTATTCCTTCAATAACTGGTGGCGCCAGAGAGCGTCTGACAAAACCTCAGAGCCTGTTTCACCACAGAACTGGTGGGTCACATGCTTGAAGCTCTGATCCCTAGCAAGACTTCAGTGTTCAATGTTTAGAGACTTTACATTTACATTATTTAATTGAAATTTTTACACTAATTGAATACAAAGATTTTGTTTTTATTCATATTACCGATGGTATGGCTATATTATTCATTTGTGAGAAATATCTTAATGTCATCACATGGGTCTAACCTATTAGCCCCTCTTCCCGTAATATAAGGAACAGGGAGTGATGTGAACTTTAAAACATGTCTTTATGTCAGTAAGAGTTTAGAGACGTAACCTAGGCAGAAAAATAAAATAATGGTTTAATTTAAAACTAGTGTCTCATTCTCCGTTGCTACTTTACGGTTTGTTGGATACCATTCCCCCACATAGAGAGGAATGTTGGTTTAGTGCTTCTACACTATATATAATATAATAATTATCTCCCATCAGGTCGGTTCTGTCCACTGTCTGCAGATAACCTCACAAACTACAGGGCAGTTTTGGACAAGTATTTTAAATTAATTAATTTCCATCATTATTCATTGAAATGCATATTCAGTATGAAGTTACAGCTTTTGATTCAGGGCTGACCAGACGTGTGCACCAATCAAGGGGGGGGGGGGGTCACCTCATCGCCCAGCCGAAGGGCATTGTCTCTGATTAGTACAACGTTGGGGAGAATTAAGAGGGGAAAATGCAAGGGAACAAACAACACACATACAGTAAACAAAAACCACAACAGGACACCAACAACATATTTTCCATACATAAAATAAACTCCACATAAACTGATATGAATTTTCCCACGCGGGATCAATAAAGTTGTCTGAATCTGATGAAAGTCACCACTACTGAGATGCATTGTTTTTCCATTTGAGTGAAATGTGGTGATTTTTATGGGTTTATGTGTTTAACCTCTTCCACCCGTGGAATATTTTCTGAAAATCCGCCTAAAATATATACCTAGGTAAATGGAATATTGCTCCACTTCTACAAGGTCCATTTGCATATTCTTGGTATCTAGGGACATCTATGGACCTCAGGGAATGTATTCACAGTGTCAGAAATATTGTGTCTATTACTAGGCTTGCTTAAATTGTGATGAAACAAAGGAGAATATGAATTATGATTTTTCTTTGCATCTTTGACAGTGAATAACACCATGCTAATACTGACCAAACATTAAAAACTGCCACTGATCTCGTTCAGTACCTTCTTGAGATCATGTGTACAAAAGATCTAAGGAAATTAATAAAGGGAAGATGATTAAATAATAATAATAATACATTCGATTTATAATGCACTATATCTGGAAACCAAGTCTCAGAGTGCTACAGAGTAAAAACAGACTAAAAACAGACTTTAAAAACATTAGGCAATTAAAGAAACAAGACATAACGCATAAAAAAGGGATAAAACACACAAGGCATGTATAAAAAGGTTAAAACTAAGGGAAGGCTTTCATGAAGAGGTATGTTTTAAGTTCTCTTTTAAAGGAAGCAGTGGTCTGTGGTGCTCTGAGGTAGTCAGGGAGGGCATTCCATAGGCGAGGAGCAGCCGAGCAGAAGGCCCGGTCACCCATGGTGCGGAGCTTGGTCCTGGGGGGAAGGAGGCGGTTTGTGTTGGCGGAGCGACGGTTACAGGTGGAGGGTTCTGGGGTGAGGAGATCTTTGAGGAGCGTTTCCGTGGATGCATTGATGGGTCAGAAGGGATATTTTGTATTCAGTCCGGGTGGTGATGGGGAGCCAGTGAACAATTGGCGCTGTTCTGGATGTATTGGAGCCTCTGGAGACTCTTGCTAGGAATCCAGATGAGAAGTGCGTTACAGTAATCCAGCCTGGAGGAGACAAAGCATCTGGGAGGGTGAGTGGAACGGATTTTTGAAATGTTCCTGAGGTGAAAACATTTGTTTGCCCTTCTTGTATAGTGCCTCTGCATGTTTTGACCCGTTCAGTTTGTTGTCGATGTGCACACCGAGGTATTTGTACACCTCCACCATGTCCACATCAACTCCCCTGATGGAAACGGGGGTCACAGGTGCACTCCTCCTCCTTCCCAGCTCCACAACCAGTTCCTTGGTCTTCGCCACATTTAGCTGCAGGTGGTTTTTATCGCACCATGTGACCAAGTCCACTACCAGTTCCCGGTAGATACACTACACGACCAAGGTACCCATGTACATATCAAAATACTTCCCAAAGGTCAGTGAATACCACGATCACAACACCAGAGGGAGCTCCACAAATCATGTTAAACCCAGATTCGGCTCAAACAAGGGACTAAACACGTTTCGCAATTATGCCACATCAATGTGGAACGCCCTACCCAAAGCTGTAAAGGAATGTGGATCACTACCCACTTTCAAAAACAATCTCAAAGAACACCTACGGGAGACTGCAATTCGAAACTGGCCCATGTAAATGTCCTAACCCAACCCCCTCCAATGTACAGTAAATGACCAAGTATGGGTGTCAATATTCCAATGTACAGTTTTTCTTGTACAGTTGTACAGTGTTCCCGCCCCACCCACCGAACCACCTCCAATGTACAGCCCCCCCCACCCAACCTCCCCCAATGTACAGTTTTTACGTCAAATGTATACTCTTTTCTGGACTCTTTTTATATCACAAACAGTACTGTATTTGCAAATCTGGTATGTCATAAATGTATAGATGTAGCAGTACTGTATATCTGTATGTCATGTATGTCATATATGTCCTGATGAATTGAAAATGGGGGACCCTGATGTAAACAAGACGAAAGTCTTTCTCTGGTCTGCATCCCCTTAACAATTGTGTGTATTGAGCTGTACTGTATTGTACCCATTCTGCAATCTGTTAATAAAGTTTTCAATCAATCAATCAATAGAACCTTACAGGAAATGTAGTCTTCCAAAATTCCAACGCAGAACCAGACCTCTGGAAGTCTGCTACAAAATCGCGGCAAAGAAACTACAATTCCCATGGTTAAAAATATCCAAAATGGTCGCCCTCGCGAAATAGACTTGACCAAATCGAAAAGTAAAATCTATCTAATAACACTTTTAACCTATTGCTAAACTAACGTATTGAGGATAATATATATTCTACATGCTGTTGTGACATGTTTATTATGTTTATAGCCTACTTGAATACGTTTGAAATAAAAATCGCTACTTTTATACAACAGTCTGAAAAATATTGATTTATGACCAGATGTCATTTCGGGACCGGTACCGGTCGGGTGGAAGAGGTTAAGACACATTTTAAGATACACTGGAAGCCAATTAGCACCACATTTTCAGTAATGGTTAAAGATTATGAAAACAGAACAGCACAGTGAATTCTTGGCAAGAATGACTTGGAACCCACATGTAAAAAATTACTTTGTTGATATCCAGGGGGATAGAGAGCAAAGGGATTTAGTCATAATTTTCTCAACAACAGTTCTAACATTTTGGGTAATTGTATGTCAACATACATTCTGTTAAAAAAAAGTAAACGTGGGGCGGTCAGGTGGCGTAGCGGAGATTGCGTTCGTCACCAACGCCGGAGATGCTGGGTTCGAGCCCAGCTCCCGGTGTTGTCACCAGCTTGGCTGGCCGTTCACACTAATACAATTGGCAGTATTAGGGGGTGGGGAAAGCTGGCGGGTGGGTCCTGGGCGTTGTGGACAGTGACCCCTACAGTTCGGTCGGGGCGCCTGCTCAGCGAGGGTAGGATCTGGAGAGAGGTAGTGCGGCCTCCCACACGTTACACTCTCCCAGTGAGAATCTGAGCGGCCAGGCTGGCTGCCGGCTGGCTGCACATGCGTCGGAGGAAAGCATGTGACAGTGTCCGGCCTCTTGGACCAACAGTAGGGGGGGTGCGCAACAACCAGGAAGGGGGTTGGGAATTGGCATAACGACTAACAGTGGGACGGGAGAAAAATCGGGAAAAAAAGGAGGAGGAAAAAGTTTAAAAAACAAAAAAAGTAAACGTGGCACAATAATTGATCAACGTTTCACACATACACACACATAAATGAGGCTCTCAGATTATAATTTCTTTTTTTTTAATCTTTTTCCCCCTCCTTTTTCCTCCATTTTTCTCCCATCCCAATGTTAGTCGTTATGCCAATTCCCAATCCCCTTCCTGGTCGTTGCGCACCTACCCCCTACAGTCGGTCAGACTGGGAGAGTGGAGGCTATCACATGCTTCCTCCGACACACGTGTAGCAAATCAACTGCTTCTTTTCACCTGGCAGCGCATGGAAGTGGAAGGTCACACTACCTCCCTTAGATTCTTTCCTCGCTGAGCAGGTGCCCCGACCGAACTGTAGGAGTCGCTGTTTACAATGACCAGGACCCACCCACCGGCTTTCCCACCCTCTAACACTGCCAATTGTGTTAGTACGACGGCCGGCCAAGCCGGAAGCAACGCAGAGAGCTGGGCTCGATACCAGTATCTCCTGCGTTAGTGGCGAACGCCTTGCCTGCTGCGCCACACAGCCGCCAGAGGCTCTCAGATTTCTAATAAACCTTTAAGTTCAAAGTTCTACATGTGTCTTATCAATAAATGATCATTAAATAAAAGCCAGACACAAGTTTATTTTGGTGTAAGTATGTTGTTTATTTAAACCCACGATCATTACAGTATTAAATAAAGTATACCATAAATAGATGGTATATTGCACTCTATATTTACCTTGATCTTGATCCTATATATTAGGCATATTTGGGGTTTTAATCTGACATCTATATAGAATGAATAAATGTGCAGATGTACAGATGTTTCTGAGTGACTAAAGCTAAGAAAGGGATTAAAAGGAGATGTATTTCTATTGTTGGGGTTAACTTGTGGAACAATGCTGATATACATTTAAGAATAAGTCATTCGCTTTTGGTTATCAAGAAAATGGTTTGTATAGCTATTTTTGAGGGTTACAAATGTGAATAATCCTTATTTTCTTTGATTTGATTAGACTTTTATTTGGAAATTACTAACACATCATAAAAACAAATGATCATGACCAAGTTGTATTCCTGAGGATATCACCTAAAAGCATGAATTAAAACATTTATTTCCAAGGTGGTCCTCAATAGAAGACATAAAAACACAGCACATTATAGCCTACTAGGAAGAACTAGAGTTTCAGTCCCCTGTCTACTCTAGCCCTGGAATCTGATGTCCTGCCCTATGGCTGCTGAGACATTTGCTCTTCCCATAGTTGAGCCTTTACCTTTGTTTTAAAAATGCTTTTAGTTTTACTTTGCTTGGTAGGCAGAGGTAGTTCATTCCAAAGTACAACACCTGTCACTGCAATTTCTTCTCCGGAGACAGACTGGTCAAGAGTGATTTCTAGATATTTCACACTTGTTTTGGACTCTATGATGTTCCCTTCACACTGTACTGTGATGGGTTCCCTTTTCCTGAACTTCCTTTTAGTTCCAAATAAAATACTCTCTCTTTCCTAAATGCAATGAGAGTTTGTTATCCATCAGCCAGTCCTTAATAACGCCAGCTATCTATATAACAATATATCATATTTAGTTATTGCCACACTAGTCTGTCGCCTGCTTGCTCTGCTGTTAACATTAGCTAGCTACCTACTACTAGGTTAGTAAAGTTCTAAAGCTAAACAAACTACAAACGTTGGACGTCTTGCTAGGTAAAAATCTGAGACAATTACATTTAATAAAACTGACCACAAAACATGACCCAAGCAACTTACCATTTAGTGTTTCTTTGACAGCCTGCATGGTTTAGCGCTAACATTTCAAAGTTGAGGAGCCAGACCGAGTTAAAAATGATTTAATAGCAAACACTTCAGGTAAACCACGCCCACATCTCAGGTAAACTACACCCATGTTTTTATTTATTCCTCCTTTTCCAAAACGAAAAATTAAGGTTATCCTATAACCCTAGTTATATGATTACTGGCAAAAAGTCTTGCTTCTCTTATTGGACTATGCTCGCGCGGCGCGTCTATGGGTGTTCGTTGAAAGAACTTTTCATGCACCTATCATTCACCTAGCCACGCCCACCTCCCTAGTATATAACCAGGTGAAGTGGCCATGCTCACCCTTCCAAACCCGAATTTCATGCGAAAAAAGGACTGGGTCCTCAGGGCTAAAAAAGCAAGACGCTTTGCTAGTAATCATATAACTAGGGTTATAGGATAACCTCTGTTATATTTTTGCGTCTTGCTTTGCCTAGTGGACTAATGGGTGGAAAGCAAGCGTGTAGCCCTGATAAATGTACCCCCTGAGGTCCCTTCTACACCATCGAAAGCAGGGAGGGTCCCTAGCCCCACACTCATCCTAACGAGAAGCATAAGGATAGAACACAGACACTGTGCGTAACAGGGCACAGCTCCTTAAAGCGCACGAAATGTGAGTAAACTGCGTAAAACCACAGTCTACATCACACATCCCAGCTATTACACTAACAGTGGGATGATGATGATAAGGTCCCAGCACTAAGGACCGCATGAGAGACAGAACTCTCAGCCGTGTCCATCAGATATAACCTGATGAAAGGCCCCGGGGAGAACCAAGATGCCTCCACGAGACCCCTCTGAGCAGGGCAGAAGAACCCCATCTGAGCAGGAGAAGACCCTCTGAGCAGGGCAGAAGAAGACCCTCTTAGCAGGGCAGGAGAAGACCCTCTGAGCAGGAGAAGCCCCTCTAAGCAGGGCAGAAGAAGATCCTCTGAGCAGGGCAGGAGAAGACCCTCTGATCAGGCCAGAAGAAGACCCACTGAGCAGGGCAGAAGAAGACCCTCTGAGCAGGGCAGAAGAAGCCCCTCTGAGCAGGGCAGGAGAAGACCCTCTGAGCAGGGCAGAAGAAGACCCTCTGAGCAGGGCAGAAGAAGACCTTCTGAGCAGGGCAGGAGAAGACCCTCCGAGCAGGGCAGAAGAAAACCCTCTGAGCAGAGCAGAAGAAGACCCTCTGAGCAGGGCAGAAGAAGACCTTCTGAGCAGGGCAGGAGAAGACCCTCTGAGCAGGGCAGAAGAAGACCCTCTGAGCAGGGCAGGAGAAGACCCTCTGAGCAGGGCAGAAGAAGACCCTCTGAGCAGGGCAGAAGAAGACCCTCTGAGCAGGGCAGAAGAATCCACCACTCCACGAGTAGACTGCGCTCTGATCCCTGTGGGCGGAACCTGTCCAGCCAAGGTATAGCAAAGGGCGATGTCCTCGCATCTGTCTTGTGTTGCTGGTAGGGTTAACTCGCCTAGTGCAGCTTTCAATACACAGTAGCAGGAGTTGGTTGGGCTTGACGTGCCGAGACAGCTTGTACACAACCCTCAGCCTGTCTGGCCTCATGTGGTATGAGGCTGCAATCCATCACCTGGAAGACAATAGGCATGGGAAGAGGACTAACAAGCCCAGAGGTTAAATGGGGTTGCGTAGGGCCGAAAGGAAGCTGTTCCGACTCCCCTCTTAACCCCCAGGAAAACCACCAGAATTGCCACATGGAACATCAGGACGTTGTATGAACCAGGGAAGACAGTCCAGGTAGCACAGGAGATGAGGAACTACAACATCTCTTTCCTTGGCTTGTGTGAGACAAGGTGGCTACAAGCAGGGCAACTGAGATTGGCATCTGGGGAGATGGTGCTCTACTCCGGTCATACAGAAGAAGGCGCCCCACACACGGAAGGTGACAACAGAGGAGCAGCGGAGAAGATGGGCTGAACATTTCAAAGAACTACTGAACCAACCAGCCCCGACAGAGCCAGCGGACATTACACCAGCGGAGAGAACACTTCCAATAAACTGTGATAAACCCAGCAAAGCAGAGATCAAAAAAGCTATTATCTCAACGAAGGACGGAAAATCTGCAGGACCAGATGAAATACCAGCAGAAGCCATCAAGGCCGACTTGAAGACTGCGGTAGATATGCTTCATAACCTCTTCACCAAGATCTGGGAGGAAGAAAAGATTCCAGAAGAATGGAAAGATGGAATCATCATCAAGCTACCAAAAAAGGGAGATCTCACCAACTGCAACAACTACAGAGGAATAATGCTTCTATCAGTACCAGGAAAAGTTCTCAACAGAATTATACTGGACAGAATGAGTGTTGCTGTGGATCCCATGCTTCGAGACCAGCAGGCAGGCTTCCGGAGCAACAGATCTTGTACGGACCAGATCGCCACCCTGCGCATCATTATAGAGCAATCCATCAAATGGAACTCTCCATTATACATAAACTTCATAGACTATGAAAAAGCCTTTGACAGCGTGGATAGAGAGACTCTGTGGAAACTGCTGAGGCATTATGGTATCCCAAAGAAAATCATCACTCTGATTCAAAACAAGGAACATCATGCAAAGTTCTACATGCAGGCCAACTGTCAGAGAGTTTTGAGGTCAAGACCGGTGTGCGTCAGGGATTCCTCCTTTCTCTTCCTCCTAGTCATAGACTGGATTATGAAGACCACCACAAAAGGAAAGAAAAACGGCATACAGTGGACCCTATGGACACAACTGGATGACCTCGACTTTGCTGACGACCTGGCTCTCCTGTCACACAACTACAACCAGATGCAGGACAAGACAACCAAGCTGGCAACTACATCCCTTGAGACTGGGTTGAGAATAAATAAGAATAAGCCAGAGCAGCCTTCATCATTCTGAAGAACATCTGGTCCTCCAAGGACATCGCCATGACAACCAAAGTGCAGCTCTTCTATTCAAATGTAAAATCCGTCCTTCTCTACGGTTCAGAGACTTGGAGAATGACGAAAAGAACATTGCAGAAGATACAGACCTTTATAAACAGCTGTCTGAAACGCATCTTTGGGATCCGGTGGCCAAACAAAATCAAGAATGAGGAACTATGGCTGAAAGGAAGACAGGAACCAGTGGAGAAGCAGATCCTGAGACGAAAATGGGGATGGATAGGCCACACTTTGAGGAAACCGGCTACCAGTACTACACGACATGCCCTGACTTGGAATCCCCAGGGGAAGCGGAAGAGAGGGCGGCCTAAGAACACCTGGAGGCGGGACACTGAGGCGGAGCTCAAGAGACAAGGAACTAGCTGGGGGGAGGCAGAAAGGACAGCCCAAAGCCGTGTTGGATGGAGAAAAGTCGTAGATGGCCTCCATTGGGAGCGATGGGCCTAAGTAAGTAAGTAAGATGTCCTCGCACAACCAATGTGACAGGCGTTTGTGTTCACAGCGCTTTACCCTTGTTAGGGCCACCGTGACAAAATAAAACCTCAAAGCCTACATGACAGGAAGATATAGCCGCAGCATATACTGCCACTGTCGAAGCCGAGAGTCTATCCAGGATAGACTGAAGGAAGGACGAAACCGAATTTAAAAAAAGAATGAAATTGGGTCCAAATCCTTAGACAAATAAATCCTCTTACAAATAAAATAGACCACTCCCCGTAAACAGCGGTAGTGGATGGAGCGCCGCACTCCGGATGGTATTAATCACTTCAGCACCAACACCTGTCCTTTTCAGATTCAACCTCTCAGCAGCCAGGCCATCAGACCCTGTCCCGGGACAGGCAGCTGAAACACTGTGCCGTGTGCCTAAGAGAGGGGGCTCCCCCAGACCACGGGACAGGTCATGGTAGAGCCACTAAAATTGTTATCAGAAATGGGAAACCAGCAAGCTGATCCCAGATCTGGTGCAACCAGGATGAGAGTCCTGTGTTCCCAACGCACCCACCCTATCCAACAGCTGACTCTGGATCAGGTGGATTGGGGGGGGGGGGGGGGTGCACGCATACAGCATTCCGAGAGCCGGATATACTGAGAAGGCATCCACTCCAAAGGAGAGTTATCCTTCTGACTGATTGAGGACCACAGAGGGCCTGCGGCCTCCCCGAACTGAATCCAGATCAGTTTGACTATGTCCGAGTCCAGTCCCCACTGTCACGTTAGGTCTACCCCCCTCATTGTCTATTCCAGATATGTGGAGAGCCCAGTGGCGTCGTTTCAGTAAAAGGCAAGGTATGGCGAAGAGGGAGGGGGGGGGGGTGAAGGGGTGGATTTTTTTTCTCAAATCAGTTGTGCAATAGTCACTTTTGGTGAGTTGTTTCTATACAATTCAGTTATGACATTTAGGTATGACGCAGGACTACACAAGCATTTTTAGTATAGAAATGTGTCAACAGACTAAAGCAGGGAACCACAATATTTTGCATACGAATTATGCAGAATGTAATAACATAACTGTCTATTATTTTTCTTGCAATTGAGCCAATTTTCCTTAGGTACGGTTTTGAGGTGTGTGTTCAACAGAATGTAGTATCAAAAACACATTCACAAAAAGTATGGGTTACTGAATGCTGAACTGCACTGTTATAATCACTAAGCCATTGTAAGACCTTACCTGTGTCCCTGTATCACTTGTCTCCGCTGCCCTTTGATTAAAAAACATCCCTATGTCCATTTACCTTTTTTTTGTGGCATATTTCAGTTAGTCACAGTAAAAGTCACCTAGTAAAAGTGAGATAATTGACTATATCAAAACATGCTAGGGCTGTACCCAATAGTTCGAAGCTTTGTTCATAATGTTGACATTCAAATTCTAAATCAACATAAAAAATTGCAATTATAAAAAATAAAAATAAAAAATGTTGCCATACCAGAACGACGCCCCTGGGAGAGCCCTCAGGCTGCACAGAGCTCGACTGCCGCCTACAGATTCGCCCCTGTCTGTTTATAAACACTGATGACGTCATTAACAGACGTGCCTGTCCTTCACCAGAGTAATCAGTATCATTTTATTATTGTCTTAGAAACACTCTTTGTAGCTGCAGATGCGTATGAGCTGTCCTTTCACGTGAAAGAGCGAGGAAGGGTGAGCATGGCCACTTCACCTGGTTATATACTAGGGAGGTGGGCGTGGCCACTTCACCTGGTTATATACTAGAGAGGTGGGCGTGGCCACTTCACCTGGTTATATACTAGAGAGGTGGGCGTGGCCACTTCACCTGGTTATATACTAGAGAGGTGGGCGTGGCCACTTCACCTGGTTATATACTAGAGAGGTGGGCGTGGCCACTTCACCTGGTTATATACTAGAGAGGTGGGCGTGGCCACTTCACCTGGTTATATACTAGAGAGGTGGGCGTGGCCACTTCACCTGGTTATATACTAGAGAGGTGGGCGTGGCCACTTCACCTGGTTATATACTAGGGAGGTGGGCGTGGCCACTTCATCTGGTTATATACTAGGGAGGTGGGCGTGGCCACTTCACCTGCTTATATACTAGGGAGGTGGGCGTGGCCACTTCACCTGGTTATATACTAGAGAGGTGGGTGTGGCCACTTCACCTGGTTATATACTAGAGAGGTGGGCATGGCCACTTCACCTGGTTATATACTAGGGAGGTGGGCGTGGCCACTTCACCTGCTTATATACTAGGGAGGTGGGCGTGGCCACTTCACCTGCTTATATACTAGAGAGGTGGGCGTGGCCACTTCACCTGGTTATATACTAGGGAGGTGGGCGTGGCCACTTCACCTGCTTATATACTAGAGAGGTGGGCGTGGCCACTTCACCTGGTTATATACTAGAGAGGTGGGCGTGGCCACTTCACCTGCTTATATACTATGGAGGTGGGCGTGGCCACTTCACCTGGTTATTTACTAGAGAGGTGGGCGTGGCCACTTCACCTGGTTATATACTAGAGAGGTGGGCGTGGCCACTTCATCTGGTTATATACTAGAGAGGTGGGCGTGGCCACTTCACCTGGTTATATACTAGAGAGGTGGGCGTGGCCACTTCACCTGGTTATATACTAGAGAGGTGGGCGTGGCCACTTCACCTGCTTATATACTAGAGAGATGGGCGTGGCCACTTCATCTGATTATATACTAGGGAGGTGGGTGTGGCCACTTCATCTGGTTATATACTAGTGTAGCAGCCTGAATATTCTACTAAGTATTCAGAAGTGCTAACTAACTGTTACTTTCCCTGTGTGTGTATAAAGTGTGATAAACAGTGTTCCTTTTGATAGCTCGCCCAGTCTAATAACGAGGTGAGGTGCTACTCTTCTCCGGCTTCGGTATGGATCACTAACAATAACATTGAAGCACCTTTCTCCCTTTCTGGAGTGGTCCTAGAGTGGGATCAGTGGCGGTTGCCAGCAGGGGGCGGAGTGGCAGTGGTGGCAGGTGGAGCGGAGGAGAGAGGGAAGCAACGAGGAAGAGGGAGTTACCTGGGGGCCAGAGGACCAGGAAGCCCTCTTCGGCAGTGAACTCGACCGTGAACAGTCGCAGCGGGCGTGTGCTCAAACGAGCCCCGTTGAAGGAGTGCTGTTGAAGAGCCCCGTTGGAGAGCGACGGGTGATAAGAAGAGAGCCCCGTTGGAGAGCAACGGGTGATAAGAAGTACTTGCTAGTTGACGGGTTATCCTAGAAGTACCAGCGATAGTGTGTGAGTAAGCGATACAGAACGAAGGACTAACGTCCATAGTTAACGGGACTAACGTCTATAGTTAATGGGTTATAGTAGTAAGTGTGCGGTGTATTAGCATGCTGCTAACGGCTCCGTCTGACTCCAGTAGACTACCGGGCACGCGGCGCTGAATACCGGTGGTATAGTCAGCCACGTTGCGTTAGTAGTACCACCGATATAGCAGGAGGGTGCATCCAGACCCGAAGTTTAGCTGTGTTTAGGGTAGCAACAGTATTAGCTCGCGCGACAGCAGCAAGCAACAGCCAGCAGTGGACGTCTCCCCGACGTCGCAGAGGACGCCTCTTCCCACCAGCAGAGGTCACCATCACAGCACGCTCCTCCAGTTCACCACTGCCCATGCTGTTGCCCCAGCCCGCTGGCTGTGCTTGCGGGATCTCCGACGCCATCTTGTCACCTGGACGAGAGGTGATGAGAGTGGGTCCGCCATCTTGGCTAAGTACGAACGGTACCTCGTGTATCCACATCAACGTCCATTCCAGTGAACGCTAACAACCAGTGTCTAAGGGGGTACCCCAAACAATATAAGCCGGCTTTAGTGTAGGTTTTATTTTGGTAACGTGGGCCCACATTTGCTTGGTTTCTTTTGTGTTTTTATTATTCTTGTTGTTTGAATTCCCAATGTTTCTCTACTTTATGCCTGGGTCTCCCCTAGTACAAGCGGGGTGTTATTAATGTATTGAGCACGCGGTGCCTATGGTGGGAATAGTGTTCCCCTACATTATCAGTGAGAGCACCCGGTGCTATTTATGAATAAGTGCTGTCTGAATAAATCTGAAGTACTACCTGTAACTGATAACCTGCCCAGGCTTAAATACAAAGTAGATCTAATTGGGAGCACTGTGTGTGTGTCTGTTTCTTCCATTTGCTAACCTAACCCCTGGGTAAATACTGTGACTGCATAATTATTTAACCCTTACACCCCATTCACAGAATAGCATTTGAAGGGTCTATACAGGTGGTCAAGGAAGGGTACTGCTTAAAGGGAAGCCCAATAATACTATTGAACTGACAGTCACCGGGTGTGGGAGGGCTGACGGAGGTACTGGGGGAAGTGAGAGTGTGTGGGGAGCTACTGCTGACCGCCTTGGAAGGCGAGGGAGACCAGAGTACCATTCCCCAGGTTAGTAAATCCTGGGCCCCATCCACTCCTGCTGCAAGCCCTCCAGAACGACGATCCGGGCCAAAGACGGGGGTACAGATAGATCCAATACTATAGTATCCTACTACCCAGTTTCTGTGTACTACTACTCCCACAAGCAGGGATAATCCACCCTTCTACACTAGGCAGGTGGGCGTGACCACTTCACCTGGTTATATACTAGGGAGGTGGGCGTGGCCACTTCACCTGGTTATATACTAGGGAGGTGGGCGTGGCCACTTCACCTGGTTATATACTAGGGAGGTGGGCGTGGCCACTTCACCTGGTTATATACTAGGCAGGTGGGCGTGGCCACTTCATCTGGTACTAGAGAGGTGGGCGTGGCCACTTCACCTGGTTATATACTAGGCAGGTGGGCGTGGCCACTTCATCTGGTACTAGAGAGGTGGGCGTGGCTAGGTGAATGGTAGGTGCATGAAAAGTTCTTAAATTGTCAATCAAACCGCTCCTACCCAATTTCCATCAACAAATACTGCTACCTTGAAAACGAGATGGTTTCATCTCAAGGGGTTATTCCCAATAAAGAAATTTCAATATATACTTGGTCCCTCATTTATAAACATGATTTCTCGCCTCACACATGTTTTATTGGGAATAATAGAAACATATATTGGTGGTTCACAAATATTATCTTGGTGAGACAGTTATTTAATGATGATCGACCTTTGCTTAGCTACTCAGAATCCCTAACTAAGTTTGGTTTACCTGTAACGCCAAAGGAAAATGCTGTAGTCATGGATGAAATCCCTTCTGACTGGGGTTATAATGCTCTTAAAAGATGCAACAAAACAAGGACCTGTGTTACTGGTTCTGACTCCAGTTGATACTCCTGTGGGTCAGGTGTGCTTTTTGTTGAGTTAAAAACATTTAAAGAGATTTCTATTTAAATATCTGCTGCTGTTTATTTCCAAAGGGGCGGGGCGTGGGGTGCCGCGTGACGCGCCCGTAGCTGATTGTTCCCATAGATATATATAGAACACTAGATAGCTTAAGGTGGAGTCACCAGCGTCGCTGAACCGCCACCATCTTGCCCCAGTCAGCCTTTCTGTAACGTTCTATGGTAGCTGTTGGAGGGTGAGTGATCTGCACAGACAAAAATACTCATAACTCGCTAAAATATTGACGGATTTACAAACGGTTTGGTTGATTACAAGCATTATTAACGTGGCTATGATTCAAGCGGTTTGTAAAAAAACATCTTTAGATACATTTATGATGCAGGACATTGCTGGCTTTGTGTTTACAGAAGTACACGACCTACCAGTGGAACATGCCTGACTTTTGTGCAGCTTATGGATGCTCTACTTGCCGTAGTGTAAAATCAAGAAGACGTGGGATCACCTTTCACCTGTAAGATATGACAATATTACGTCTATAATTAGGATAATCGCTAGTTACTTAGTGGATGTATATGTACTATACAAGTCCTGCTACAAAGGAATAGTGGGGTTATGTGAGATAGCCTAATAGTATTGCAAGATTGTTGTTGACCCAGCCTTTTTAGAATGTTGCTAACATTGTTTACAAAAATCATTGAATGTTTCTTTTGGACACCTTTTTATAAATCTTAATGTGGTTGTCTTATTCTTAAAATTTGCATAAATGCATACAATTACCCCCAAAATATCATAATTTAGGTGTGTATTTTTGTCCTTACCCTTAATGCTAAAGTAAAGTAAGGTGGAAAATGTTGACAATAATTTCTATATTTGGCTACCTTTCTCATGTTCTGAAGGTTTCCCAAAGCCGGAGAGAGGAGGAGACAGTGGGAACTGGCATTAAGGAGGGACGGTTTTGTTGCGACTGGCACGACACTGCTCTGCAAAGCCCAGATGGACAAGTGCAAGTGAACTGTTCTGTAAGGCGGGGGTGGCCACTTTCCAGGCACTCCTGAGAAAACTGAGGTACAGGTTCATCTGTAGAATAAATGTGTCTCAGAATGCCATTATCAAGCTGCTCACTGATCCTGGGCTAAGCACTGTCACAAATGTGGAAATTCTGGTATGACTCTCTTTTATAAATGTGTTTTTTGTGTATGTGACATCTATGTGTATGTGACATCTATGGACCAAGTGTCTGACAATAAAGGTTTGATGATTGATGATGATGCTGTGTGGCAATACAATTCTTTTAACTTGGAGTGCTGTCCTTATCCTTTTTCTTTAACTATTGACAATGTAATCAAATAAGTGGGATGGATATATGTATATATATTATAGATAGATAGATAGATAGATAGATAGATAGATAGATAGATAGATAGATAGATGTGTGTGTAAGTAATATAAATATGCTACCTTATCTGTGTGTGTAAAGCCATTGCTTTACTTATCTGTTTAAAGTTATTTCCATATGAAAGTCCATAATTATAAGTATGCAGTATCATAACTACATCTTTGATGTTTATAGCAAACCAACCCGTTTGAAAATCGGTAAAGAATTGAGCAATCTATGGTTATTTAAATAGTACATGCACCATAGACATTAATGTTGTCAGTAGCTGAGCTGCCTGGGGCAAGATGGCCGCCATACGACGACGTCGCTCTCCATTGGGCGGCCAATAGGGTCCAGCTGCAGCCTCGGAGATTGGTCCAGATTGGGCAACTTCCGCCCAGCCACAAGATTATTACTCCCGTGACAGGGCAATGCGCTGATTGGCGGAAAGTACGGAAGTATCTCGAAGTACGTCTGACGTACGTCTGACGTTTCTCTACCTCCGTTAGCGAACGTGTTAATTGAACGTCAAAATCAAAAGCAAGTACGTCTGCGCTGACGAGAGGGGGGGGGGGGGCTTGTATTGATCAGGTTAGTAGATATTGTACCGATCAGGTATTACAGATCATATCCGCATGAAATAAACTAAAATGTTAAAACCCATTTAGACTGTTTCTCATTCCTGTACTGTTGTTTATACTCTGCTCCTGTGTTGTAACCCAACCCCCTCCAATGTACAGTAACCAAGTATGGTTTTGTCAATATTCCAATGTACAGTTTTGCTTGTACAGTTGTACAGTGTCCCCCACCCACCCACCCCTCCTACCCGACCCCCCCCCCCAACCACCTCCAATGTACAGTCCCCCCCCCCCCCCACCTACCCAACCTCCTCCAATGTACAGTGTCTACGTCAAATGTATATACTCTCTTTTCTGGACTCTTTTTGTATCACAAACAATACTGTATTTGCAAATCTGGTATGTCATAAATGTATAGATGTAGCAGTACTGTCTATCTGTATGTCGTGTATGTCATATGTTATGATGAATTGAAAATGGGGGACCCTGATGTAAACAAGACGAAAGTCTTTCTCTGGTCTGCATACCCTTAACAATTGTGTGTATTGAGCTGTACTGTATTGTACCCATTCTGCAATCTGTTAATAAAATTTTCAATCAATCAATCAATCAAGACCGCGTCGCGGGCACTGCATTCCGTTCTCAGAATGGATTTGACTCGAGAGAGATCATCAGCAGGCTATATATGATATTCAGACTCTAGATCTATTTGCAGAGCCAGATGAGATGAGGCAACCTGTGCGATTGGCTCTTGACAACTAATTTTGCACGTACTGTATAGGCTACAGTATGTGTGTATGCGGGCACTGCAGGAGGTGGCCAGAAGTGCGCAACTAGCCAACTACTATTATTACTACTATATTAATACAGTCTATTCCGGCGGTTAGGTGGCCGAGCGGAGATTGCGTTCGTCACCAACCCCGGAGCTGTGCGCTGGATTCGCCTGTTCGAATCCAGCTCACAGCTCCGGGGTTGTCACCAGCTTGGCTGGCCGTCCACACTAATACAATTGGCTGTATTAGAGGGTGGGAGAAAGCTGGCGGGTGGGTCCGGGTCGTTGTAAACAGCGACTCCTACAGTTCGGTCGGGGCGCCTGCTAAGCGCGGATAGGACTTGAGGGGGATAGTGTGGTCCTCCCACACGCTACGGCCGCTACGCCCTCTCAATGAGAATCCGCGCTGCCAGGTGAAAAGAAGCGGTGATTGGCTGGACGTGTGTCGGAGGAAGCACGTGGTAGCCTCCACTCTCCCAGATGATCTGACTGTGGGGGGTAAGTGCGCAGCGACCAGGAAGGGACTGGGAATTGGCATACGACTAACATTGGGATGGGAGAAAATTGGAGGAAAATGGAGGGGGAAAAAAATACAGTCTATTCCATTATATAGCTATAGGTGCTGTATGATGACAATACATTTGATTCCTATCTAATTTTGATCCATCGCAAAGCGCTCCAGCGCTTGAATACGGCCGGGGGATCCGCTCTATACAATGCAGACCCACTGCTCTCGTATTATAATGAGCCCGCGAGGCGTGTTATTATTAGAGTTAATAATATTGTATATTGTTTACACTGCCTTTTTATTCTATTTTTACTTCTCCACTGTACTATAATTATGTGACCTGTACCTCTATGTCTTCTACTACCTGTACCTCCCCTCCCCCCGGCCCTCCCCATGCTGCTGAATTTATCTTATCTTATGAATACAACGTTTAACGTTCGCTAACGTAGAGAAACGTCAGACGTAATTCGAGATACGTCAGACGTACTTCGAGATACTTCCGTACTTTCCGCCAATCAGCGCATTGCCCTGTCACGGGAGTAATAATCTTGTGGCTGGGCGGAAGTTGCCCAATCTGGACCAATCTCCGAGGCTGCAGCTGGAGGCTACTCTGGGCGGCGTCTCTACAAATCGTAGCTCCAGTTCTGCAGACCCCTCTCTGATTGGTTGAGCTCCATTTCTGCAGCCCCCTCTCTGATTGGTTGAGCGAAGCCCCTCTCTGATTGGTTGAGCGAAGCCACTCTCTAAGGTACGCGAGGGAGGTGCGCGTAAGGTTATCGAGGTGCTCTCGCCAAGAAAAGAAAAAGATGTCGCAAATGTAATGCCGCAAATATAATGTTATGTTATGTTTAGGGATGCACGATAATTATCGGGCCGATAATTATCGGGCCGATATCAGCAATTATGACGTCATCCCGATAAACTCGATAACGTTATTGATAGCTCCGATAACATAATACATTTTTTGGTTAAAAGAAATCCGGTGTGGGTGGATTTGGATGAAGGGCGCTTGTTTTTATTATAGCCTCCTCCCGTTTTGCCAGTACTGTGGTAAAACTGATAGCGTGTGGTTTAGGAACAGGGAGTTTTTCACAAATCCAGCGCTCCCCTTCTTGGCTGTGACGTAGTCACGTTACATTCGGAGACAGACAGTCGATCTGCCAATTACGTCCCTCCGCTTGCACCCACCTCTTCTTCTTACCACCAATCAGAAGCTCTCGTTC
The DNA here is from genome assembly GCF_963971535.1 of Notolepis coatsorum. Lineage (NCBI taxonomy): Eukaryota > Metazoa > Chordata > Actinopteri > Aulopiformes > Paralepididae > Notolepis > Notolepis coatsorum. The sequence goes on from NC_140176.1 coordinate 102,873,657, forward strand.
GTTTATTTACCTCCGGATTGTCGGCCATTATTCTACTCGGAGCTATAACGTTAGCTGCTCCCCGCCAGCCACATTGACAAGTACCAGCGCTTATACATTACTGGCAAACAGGCATGCGTTGTTCATGGGACGGGGTAGCACGGTGTGCTACCTCACTGAGTATTAAAGATTTGAGCAGAAGCGCGTGCACGCACATGCACGCGCTCGCGAGAACGCGCTGCGCTCGACTTGGCTCGTTGTGTTTACCTGCCTCCCGGGCCCCGGCGCTACCTCGCATTATCATAACAATAGCCGCTATAGGCTGGTGTCTTCAACCACGCAGGGGACTCTTTGTGATGTAAATATGGAACGTCCCAAGTTGCCGCTGCCCACAGAGTGCACCGCCGTCCAAAGGTGAACGACGGCGAACGAAGGGCCAAATCAAAACAGCCGTCAATTCCGAATTGACAACTGTTTTGATTCAACCCCCCACCCACCACCACTCACCCCCGGACAACAACACACTCTGCAAACAGCAGCAACCCGGGACATTCCATATCTACATCACAAACTTTGGGACTGAGTAGATAATTAATTAATCTTCTCTTTATTTTATTATTTATATTAAAACTGAATCAAACCATAAACAAGGTTGCCTGTTGGGATGTTAGATCCTAATGTGAAAAACTGATTTTATATGTCTGCACTTTATGTGCTCATTTTATGCCTTATGTCTTTCTTCTGTTGTGAAGCACTTTGAGCTGCAGTTTCTGTATGAAAGGCTATACAAACAAAGTGTATTATTGTGCGCGAGGGAACATATGCGCATGCGCGCGGGGCCGCGCGTGCGCGTGCGCGCGGCGTCATTATCCTGCGTGCCGGCTCAGTCCATAATAACAACGCAACACTGCTGGCAAATGTCTTGTTGCACTTGTGACAACGAGCGTTGTCAGCATCGACTTTAGTAAAAATAGACCCAGACTTTTTTTGAGGAATTTAAACGTCGCAAACTAATCTTGTTGGCCGTTTTCTATCTCTCCTCCCTGGGTCTCTCTCTGGCGTCTCTACAATTCGTAGCCGCATTTCTGCAGACCCCTCTCTGATTGGTTGAACTCCATTTTTGCAGACCCCTCCCATTTCTGCAGACCCCTCTCTGATTGGTTGAGCGAAGCCCCTCTCTGATTGGCCCCCCGCATGAGCCGAGACAGGCTCCTCTAGCCAGGAGGCCAGGAGTCGAAACTCCGTTAACTCCAGAGAGAGAGGCTGAACGCAATTTATACGCATGGAAGTATTGATTACGCCATAACGAATCATTAAAAGATATATACCGTTAACTGGAATATGTTGTGTGTGCCTTTACACATGTTGGATAGGATTATGTAATTGGTTTGTATAGCGTCGCGTATAACGTTATTTCGCGTGACTTCACGGTTTATTCACATTTCACAATTCATCGTCTTGTTTACATCAGGGTCCCCCATGTTCAATTCATGATAACATATATGACATACAGGTAGACAGATGGACAGTACTGCTACATCTAGACATTTATGATATACCAGATTTTGAACTTGTGGTAGGCCTAGACATTTTCAATTCATCGTCTTGTTTACATCAGGGTCCCCCATGTTCAATTCATGATAACATATATGACATACAGGTAGACAGATAGACAGTACTACATCTAGACATTTATGACATACCAGATTTACAAATACAGTACTGTTTGTGATACAAAAAGAGTCCAGAAAAGAAAGGCTATACATTTGACGTAGAAACTGTACATTGGAGGAGGTTGGGTGGGTGGGGGGGACTATACATTGCTTCTTCTAAGTGTCTATGCTTTTTTTTGTCAGTATTTACTGGCTTTCAAAAAAATAACATCTTGTTGCTTGTGTGTTGAAGGACTTTTACCGAAGGGTTACACATATCATGTCTGCACGTACAGACGTGCGGTGAACCCATCCTGGACCTGCGTTGACCATACCTCTTTTGAGGCCACTGTGCGAATGACTCACCAGTCTGAGGAGGAGATCCTGGTGTGGGCAAGGTCGATGCAGGTCACCTGGAGAGTGGCCCATACATATATGTCATATATGTTATCATGAATTGAACATGGGGGACCCTGATGTAAACAAGACGATGAATTGAAAATGTCTAGGCCTACCACAAGTTCAAAATCTGGTATGTCATAAATGTCTAGATGTAGCAGTACTGTCCACCTGTCTACCTGTATGTCATATATGTTATCATGAATTGAACATGGGGGACCCTGATGTAAACAAGACGATGAATTGAAAATGTCTAGGCCTACCACAAGTTCAAAATCTGGTATGTCATAAATGTCTAAATGTAGCAGTACTGTCCATCTGTCTACCTGTATGTCATATATGTTATCATGAATTGAACATGGGGGACCCTGATGTAAACAAGATGATGAATTGAAAATGTCTAGGCTAATAAACAACTTGTGACAAATAACTCTTGACTTGACCACCAGCCTCTCTCTCTTAAGGCATTAACTGGGTTAATTAATCTAAATGTTATATTGTAACTGTCTAGTTATTGATTGATTGAATTGATTGAAAACTTTATTAACAGATTGCAGAATGGGTATACAGTACACAGTACAGCTCAATACATACAATTGTTAAGGGAATGCAGACCCCAGAGAAAGACTTTCGTCTTGTTTACATCAGGGTCCCCCATTTTCAATTCATCGTAACATATGACATACAGATAGACAACTGGGTTAATCTAAATGTTACATTGTACAGTAAGTGGGGAGTGTAAACAAGTTGACCGCTGGCTGTGTTGTGAAATGTGAATAAACCGTGAAGTCACGCGAAATAACGTTATACGCGACGCTATACAAACCAATTACATAATCCTATCCAACATGTGTAAAGGCACACACAACATATTCCAGTTAACGGTATATTTTTTTAATGATTCGTTATGGCGTAATCAATACTTCCATGCGTATAAATTGCGTTCAGCCTCTCTCTGGAGTTAACGGAGTTTCGACTCCTGGCTAGAGGAGCTTGTCTCGGCTCATGCGGGGGGCCAATCAGAGAGGGGCTTCGCTCAACCAATCAGAGAGGGGTCTGCAGAAATGGGAGGGGTCTGCAAAAATAGAGTTCAACCAATCAGAGAGGGGTCTGCAGAAATGCGGCTACGAATTGTAGAGACGCCTCTGCTCTCTCTGCCTGCGCGAGCCGTGCTCTTACACACACTCACACACACACACACACACACACACACACCTACACACACACACACACACACACACACACACACACACACACACACACACACACACACACACACACACGGGTGCTGTCGAGAGCACTGCAGAGCTGTGTGTGTGTGTGAGTGAGTGAGTGTGTGTAAGAGCACAGCCGGCTGGCTCGCGTAGGCAGAGAGAGACCCAGGGAGGAGAGATAGAAAACGGCCAACAAGATTAGTTTGCGACGTTTAAATTCCTCAAAAAAAAAACTCCATAATTTCTCGAGTACCGATAGCAGTACCGATGACGTCGGAGCTTATAAATACTAAAAAAAAAAAAAAAAAAATTGATTAAAAAAATTATATATATATATACATTTAAAAAAAAAATAATACAATAAATATCGGTTATCGATATCGGTTATCGGCTTGAGGAGCATAAAGATATCGGTATCGGTGTCAAAAAATCAATATCGTGCATCCCTAGTTATGTTGGCTCGCTGCGGGGAGGCCGAAGAAAAGTGTGGTGAGCACAGACCATCGCTATAGTTTCCCAACAGGAGTAAAGTCTGGAACGCACCACAGCCTGTCACAAGCAGTAGAGATGTGTCGTAGCATTGATTGATTGATTGATTGAAAACTTTATTAACAGATTGTAGAATGGGTACAATACAGTACAGCTCAATACACACAATTGTTAAGGGGATGCAGACCAGAGAAAGACTTTCGTCTTGTTTACATCAGGGTCCCCCATTTTCAATTCATCAGGACATATATGACATACATGACATACAGATAGTCAGTACTGCTACATCTATACATTTATGACATACCAGATTTGCAAATACAGTACTGTTTGTGATACAGAAGGAGTCAAGAAAAGGGAGTATATACATTTGACGTAGAAACTGTACATTGGAGGAGGTTGTGTGGGGGGGGTTGGGTACATTGGGATATTGACAACCATACTGGGTAATTTACATTGGAGGTGGTTGGGGGGGGGGGCCGGGGGGCACACTGTATAAACAAGTAATACTGTACATTGAGGGGGGGGGGGAGGAGACACTGTACAAACAAACAAAATTGTACATTGAACTATTGACAAAACCATACTAGGTAAATGACTGTACATTGGAGGGGGTTGGGTTAGGATATTTACAGGGGCCAGTGTTGAATTGCAGTCTCCCGTAGGTGTCCCTTGAGAGAGGTTTTGAAAGTGGGTAGTGATCCACATTCCTTTACAGCTTTGGGTAGGGCGTTCCACATTGATGTGGCATAATTGCGAAACGTGTTTAGTCCCTTATTTGAGCCGAATCTGGGTTTAACATGATTTGTGGAGCTCCCTCTGGTGTTGTGATCGTGGTATTCACTGACCTTTGGGAAGTATTTTGACATGTACATGGGTACCTTGGTCGTGTAGTGTATCTTGTAGACCAGGCCCATTGCAAGTTGTTGTACTCTATCGTCTACTCTAAGCCATCCTAGGTTGTCAAAGTGGGCAGGGGTGAGGTGGGTTCTAGGAGTAAGGTCAAGCAGTAGTCTGACCAGTTTGTTTTGAGATGTTTGTAATTTTGTTTTTAGCGCCTTTGAGGTGCTTTGGTACCATGAGGTGCAAGCATAGTCGTAGTACCCCTGAATGAGTGCTCCTGCCAGAGTCTTCAGGGTGTTCTTGTTTACCAGAGAGGAGATCCGGTACAAGAATCGAGTTCGTTGGTTGACTTTTTTTATTACATTGGATGCCATTTTGTCACAGGAGAGATTAGCCTCTAGGATGGAACCCAGGTAGGTAATTTCATCTTTCCTTGTGACAATATTGTCACCCACTGTAACTGAGAAGCCGTCGGTCTTGCTGAGTTTGTTATTTGAACCGAAGAGAATGGACTCTGTTTTGCCCATGTGTAATGCTAGTTTGTTATCAGCGAGCCATATGCAGATTCTGCCTAGTTCCGAGCTGAGGGTTTTTTCAACCTGTAACTTGTTCTTGTCAGAGATCAGCAGGGCTGAGTCGTCCGCAAACAGGAACAAGTTGCAGTCACAAGCTGACGACATGTCATTTGCATAAATTAGGAACAGTAGCGGTCCTAGTATGCTTCCTTGTGGAACACCACAGCTCACTGTGAGGGGGGGGATAGGGTACCGTTTACCTCCACCATCTGTTCCCTCCCCTCAAGGTAGGATTGCATCCAGCTCACTGATAGACTATCAAAACCAATTGCTTTTAGCTTGTCAATCAGAATGGAGTGATTGACCGTGTCAAAGGCCTTTTGTAGGTCCAGCATGACCATGCCGCAGTATTTGCCTGCGTCCACCTCTTGTTTGATGTGGTCATTCAAATAGAGAAGGCATGTGTCAGTGGAGTGGGATGTTCTGAAGCCAGATTGGAATTCGTAGATTAGATTTTTTTCCGCTAGGTACTTTTCGACCTGTTCGTAGACTATTAGTCGAGAATAGAAACAGGGCGGTAGTTGCCTGGGTCTAATTTGCTGCCCTTTTTGTGCAGAGGGGTCACCCTCGCAATTTTGAAGTCCTTGGGGACGTGTCCCTGTTTTATGGAGAGGTTTATTATGTGTGTGATGATTGGGGTGATGGCGGCTGCTGAGTCTCTGAGGAATTTGGAGGGGATGTTGTCATGGCCAGTGGCCTTGTTAGGTTGGAGGGCGCTCAGTTTATTGAGTACCTCATCTGTTGTTACCATTTCCAGCTTGAAGTCGTCCTTGCGGACCCCTAGGTTTTTGTAGTAAGCTACTATGTGTTCTACCCCATAAAGCCCTGAGTGGGAGGGTAGTTTGTTTACCAGTGTTGTGGCTATGTTTGTGAAGAAAATGTTTAAGTAATTGGCTACATCCAGCTTGTCTGTGATGAGCGTGTTGTCCGTTTTTATGTTTATGTTTGAGAATCTGGTTTTAAGTTTTTTACTGCAGCCTAGTTGGTTATTGAGTAATTTCCAAAGTTCACGTGGTTTGTTTTTGTTTTCCTCAGTTTTGTCATTGATGAAATTCTTTTTTGCAGTTTTGATCATGGAGTTTACGTCGTTTCTTAGTCTGTTTCTTTCTAGTTTGAGTTCAGTCACGTGGGCTTGGAGTTCACTGCTCGTGCTTTTAGTAAGCTTTGACTGACTTTTACGAAACTCAGAGCATTTTTTGTCTCTGGTTTTCATAGCGGCCAGTATTTCGGAGTGCATCCACGGCTCAGCGCGATTTTTTACCCTGGTGGTTCTTAGGGGGGCCATGTCGTTTAGTATTGCTGAGAATTTGGTTTTGAAACCAAGCCATGTTTCTTCAACCAGTGTACCATTGAGTTCATCTGACCAGTCCAGACTCTCCAGTTCAAGGTTGAAGGCCTCGCTAGAGTAGGTTTTGAGGTCTCTAGATGTGACTGTTTTGTGGCAGCCAGCCTTTTGCAATCCGAAGTGACATTGACCACCAATATAGCATGTACATAAAGACCCAGTGCCTCATCCGGAGCTAACAGTGTATTGCACTACCACAGGACCTAGCATGTCCTACCATGCTCTGTAAATAACTTATGTACATATACCGATATGCCCTACTCTGTTTACTTGTTTTATTGCACAATGTCGTTCTATTGGATTCTATTATATGTTATTACTATTGTATTATGCACATCGTTGTGGGCAAGACCACCCACATTTCATTGTAAACTTGTATGCAAATAAACAACTTGTGACAAATAAAACTCTTGACTTGACCACCAGCCTCTCTCTCTTAAGGCATTAACTGGGTTAATTAATCTAAATGTTATATTGTTAACTGTCTAGTTATGCATTAACTGTGTTAATCTAAATGTTATATTGTAACTGTCTAGTTAGGCATTAACTGTGTTAATCTAAATGTTACATTGTAACTGTCTAGTTAAGGCATTAACTGGGTTAAGTGGGGAGTGCGTCATGGTACAGTTTCAGTAAGTGGGGAGTGTAAACAAGTTGAACGCGTCACGTGAAATAACGTTATGTGAATAAACCTATAACGTTACAATGTACAGTTTCTGACAGCTGGCTGTGTTGTGAAATGTGCATAACGTTATGAATAAACCGCGAAGTCACGCGAAATAACGTTATAAACGCGAATCTGGTAGTACATTTATTTTTATCTTCTTGAGATGATAACATTACATCCGCCTTTTACCGCATGACGAGCTAAACCAATCAGAGAGGGGCTTCGCTCAACCAATCAAAGAGGGGGCTGCAGAAATGGAGCTCAACCAATCAGAGAGGGGTCTGCAGAACTGGAGCTACGATTTGTAGAGACGCCTCTGGGCGGCAGGCGGCGCGGGTAAGCTATCTAGTGTTCTATATATCTATGATTACTCCTGACGTCACCAGGAAATACGGAAATGAGAAGACAAAGAATATCTCGTCCTAGCCACCAGGGGCACCACCCTCCATGGCTTCACCTCGTTGTCTGTGGCTATAACGAGCTAATGCTGCTAATCTCTAACGTTAACTCTCTGAACAGATCTAGATGCAGTGATCGTGTAAAGAACGGACTAACTGCAGTTGCTGGAGACACATCTGAACTAAGGAGGAGTCGAGACTGGCCGTAAACTTCAGAGTGTTGTGAAAGTGAGATGAAGAAACACAAAGCAGGTTTGTTTATCAGAAGGTCCTTTGGACATTATTCTTTGATCAATAGGTATATGTTCCCGTTTGTGATTACGGTATTTCACAATTGCCTAACCTTAAATAATGTACCCAACAGATAGACCAGCGGTGCTGCCATATAAAACATTAGATGCGACATTACGCCATAAATCATGGGATAACCGTCCGCCATCTTACCTGGATATTGTTTAGGCAGCAACTATGTTTGTCGGCTGTGCAGCCTAGTTACTGTACTAACATGATCAGAGAGACTAGTGCAGCCTAGTTGTGCAGCCTAGTTACTGTACTAATATGATCAGAGAGACTAGTGCAGCCTAGTTACTGTACTAACATGATCAGAGAGACTAGTGCAGCCTAGTTACTGTACTAACATGATCAGAGAGACTAGTAGACAAATCCGTCCGTGAGGCTCTGAAAGTGCGCACATCAGCATACAACACCGGGCTGGTGACAGGCAACATGGAAGAACACAAGATGGCAAGATACAACGTCAGGAGAGCAGTAATAGAGGCAAAACGGCGTTACAGGGATAAAGTTGAACTTCAGTTTGAACAGGCTGACTCTAGAGGCATGTGGCAGGGCCTCAGAACAATGACAGACTACAAAGGAACCCCCCTCAAACTGAACAGTGACATCTCCTTAGCAAATGATCTCAACTCCTTCTATGCGAGGTTTGAGGCTGTGAATAACAACACCAGCCTACAAACCACGGCAATGGGGGGGGGGGGGTCTGCTGATGGAGACTCAGTGTTCAGGGTAACAGAGCATGAGGTGAGACGGATCTTTAAAAAAGTGGATATCAGGAAGGCAGCAGGACCGGACGGCATCCCCGGCCGCGTCCTAAAAGTCTGTGCCGACCAACTGGCCCCGGTTTTCACTGACATCTTCAACCTGTCCTTGGAACAGGCCGTCATCCCCACCTGTCTGAAGAAGTCCACCATCATCCCTGTACCCAAAAAATCTACGCCCGCTTGCCTCAACGACTACCGCCCTGTAGCCCTCACCTCCATAGCCATGAAGTGCTTTGAGAAGCTAGTGAAGGGCTACATCTGTTCCTCCCTCCCCATCAACCTGGACCCTCTGCAATTTGCATATCGCCCCAACAGGTCCACGGAGGACGCCATAGCCCATGTGCTGCACACAGCAGCATCACACCTGGACAAGAGGAAGGGGAACTATGTGAGAATGCTGTTCATCGACTACAGCTCAGCATTCAATACCATAGTCCCCTCCAAACTCATAGCCAAGCTCAGGGACCTGGGCTTGAACTATGACCTGTGCCAGTGGGTCCTGGACTTCCTGACGGGCAGACCCCAGGTGGTAAGAGCCGGCAACTGCACCTCCTCATCCATCACGCTCAACATAGGGGCCCCCCAGGGCTGTGTTCTGAGCCCCCTCCTCTACTCCCTGTACACACATGACTGCGTAGCACAGCGGAACAACAACACCATCATCAAATTTGCTGATGACACAGTAGTGGTGGGCCTGATCTCTGCCAACGACGAAAGGGCCTACCTGGAAGAGGTAGAGAACCTGTCACAGTGGTGTCAGGAGAACTGCCTCTCCCTGAACGTCAGCAAAACAAAAGAGATGATTGTGGACTTCAGGAGGTCGGGGGTCAAGGACTACAGCCCCCTCAGCATCGACGGGGCACCAGTTGAGAGAGTGAACAGTTTCAAGTACCTCGGAGCCCACATATCCGAGGACTTGTCATGGACCACACACATTGACAGTGTTGTGAAGAAGGCACGACAACGCCTCTACTTCCTCAGGCGCCTAAGGAAGTTCCAAGTCAGCCAGAAGATCCTTAGGAACTTCTACTCATGTACAATAGAGAGCATCCTGACCGGCAACATCACCTCCTGGTTTGGGAATAGCACTGCACAAGACCGTAGCAGACTACAAAGAGTGACACGTTCAGCCGAACGCACAATTAGAGGGGGGCTTCCCACCCTCCAGAACATTTACAACAAGCGGTGCAAGGGGAAGGCTAAGAGAATTATTAAGGACTCGAGCCACCCGAACAACTGCCTCTTTGAACTGCTGCCGTCAGGCAAGCGATACCGGAGTCTTATGGCGAGCACAGAAAGACTCAGAAGGAGCTTCTATCCCCAGGCCATCAGGCTGCTAAACGAACAATAATCGCTAAACGAACAATAATCACTATGCAACAACCATCAAATGCACACAGCACACACACCCACACGCACACACACACTCACTCAAACAAACAACACACTGCAGCACCCACTCTCCACACTTAGATCACACAAACACACTTACACTTTATATTTATTGATAAAGGATTTGCACTACAACTCGTACACCTACTGTGAATTGTACCTAAACTGCACCTCGTCCATTTATGCCTTGCACTATATAGTATTGTATATTAGTACACTGCACAGTATTGTATATTGTATGGTAACTACGTCTACGAACATTGTACATATGTCTAAACTGAACACTGTGACCTCTTTTTTTTCTTCTAATTTTTACTATGTTTTTATTTCATACTTATCTTGTCATGCACAGTCTCTGGAGCGCAACAGTAAGAAGCATTTTGTACAAAAGTATTCTGTACTTCTGTATGACAACTATTAAAGAAACTTGAAACTTGAAACTAGTGCAGCCTAGTTACTGTACTAACATGATCAGAGAGACTAGTGCAGCCTAGTTACTGTACTAACATGATCAGAGAGACTAGTGCAGCCTAGTTACTGTACTAACATGATCAGAGAGACTAGTGCAGCCTAGTTACTGTACTAACATGATCAGAGAGACTAGTGCGGCCTAGTTACTGTACTAACATGATCAGAGAGACTAGTGCAGCCTAGTTACTGTACTAACATGATCATATAGACTAGTGCAGCCTAGCTACTGTACTAACATGATCAGAGACTAGTGCAGCCTAGTTACTGTACTAACATGATCAGAGAGACTAGTGCAGCCTAGTTACTGTACTAACATGATCAGAGAGACTAGTGCAGCCTAGTTACTGTACTAACATGATCAGAAAGACTAGTGCAGCCTAGTTACTGTACTAACATGATCAAAGAGACTAGTGCAGCCTAGTTACTGTACTAATGTATTGAAAACTTTATTAACAGATTGCAGAATGGGTACAATACAGTATGGCGTAATACACAATTGTTAAGGGGATGCAGACCAGAGAGACTTTCGTCTTGTTTAGACTTTCGTCAGGTCCCCCATTTTCAATTCATAATTACATTTATGACATACACAACATACAGATATACAGATATATCATGACATACAGATATACAGTACTGTTACATTTGTGACATACAAGATTATGCAAATTACAGTATGTTAAACAGATCCTAACAGAAATATATACGAGGGGGAGGAAATTGTACATTAGGAGGGGGTGGGTGGGAGGGGGGGGGGTTGGACATTTACAGGGGCCAGTTTTGAATTGCAGCCTCCCGTAGGTCCTCCTTGAGAGCGGTTTTGAAGGTGGGTAGGGATTCACATTCCTTTACAGCTTTGGGTAGGGCGTTCCACATTGTTGTGGCATAATTGCGAAACGTTTTTAGTCCCTTGTTTGAGCCAAATCTGGGTTGAACATGATTTGTGGAACTCCCTCTGGTGTTGTGATCGTGGTATTCGCTGACCTTTGGGAAGTATTTCGACATGTACATGGGTACCTTAGTGGTGTAGTGTATCTTGTAGACCAGGCCCATTGCAAGTTGCTGCTGTACTCTGTCGTCTACTCTAAGCCATCCTAGGTTGTCAAAATGGGCAGGGGTGAGGTGGGTTCTAGGAGTAAGGTCAAGCAGTAGTCTGACCAGTTTGTTTTGTGATGTTTGTAATCTTGTTTTTAGTGCCTTTGAGGTGCTTTGGTACCATGAGGTGCAAGCATAGTCGTAGTACCCTTGAATGAGTGCTCCTGTTAGAGTCTTCAGGGTATTCTTGTTTACCAGAGAGGAGATCCGGTACAAGAATCTTGTTCGTTGGTTGACTTTTTTGATTACATTGGTTGCTATTTTGTCACAGGAAAGATTTTTCCTCTAGGATGGAACCCAGGTAGGTAATTTCATCTTTCCTTGTGACAATATTGTCACCCACTGTAACTGAGAAGCCGTTGGTTTTGCTGAGTTTGTTTAATATTTGATTAGAAGAGGATGGACTCTGTTTTGCCCAGGTGTAATGATAGTTTGTTATCAGCAAGCCAGGTGCAGATTCTGCCTAGTTCCGAGCTGAGGGTTTTTTCAACCTGTAACTTGTTCCTGTCAGAGACCAGCAAGGCTGAATCGTCCACGAACAGTCACAAGCTGATGACATGTCATTTGCATGAATTAGGAACAGTAATGGTCCTAGTATGCTTCCTTGTGGAACACCACAGCTCATTGGGGGGGGGGGGGGGGGTAAGGCTGTCCCCGAACCCTGTTTTTAGGGTTCAGAGTTCGCCAGGGTTTTTCGAACGGATGTTCGAACGTTCGTTTTTTTATTAATTCATTTAATCATTATAGATCCTACGGGGGGCGGCATTGCATAGTCTATCTGTGTTGTGACATTTTTTTATTTACAGTGGTGGCTGTTCATGTAAACATGTAAACAAAGCACTCAGACGAAAATAAAGCGAAAAGACGACCCGTATCGCGGTCCGACAGCAGTCAGACATAATATCATACAACTCGGACTCACTTTCTGCCGCCGGCCCGGTAGAACATCGTGGTATGAAGTGGAATAGCCGTCGCATGTCTCCCAGAAGCGTTCTGGTCTGGCGGGCTCGAACTTTCCATAAATGTGTATCCAATCCATAAATCCATTTAGTTAGATCCAGTACTGACTGTCTGATGATGTCCAAAGCAATGAAGTCCACAATGGAGTCAAATAACTCCTTCTTTCTCTTCTCGCTCATTGGTTTATTATCAAATTGCAGTAGTGTCACTGTCTGCGTGGTTGAGGAGGTGGGCCCGCCGTCCAGATCCAGTTTATGTACCTAAAATAATGAATTTGTTATTATTATTAGCCTATATAATTTTGTTCTTATTACATTTATTTGAGGCCAGGCCAACAGGGCATCGCGCAGCAGCCTGCACATGGCGAATGGCGATACTTCTAATTAGCGCCCAATACTTACATTTTTTAAATGAGCAGCCAGATTTGATGTGCCACCGTGGAATGCCAAGTGCTTGTCGCACATTTGACAGCCTTTCCTTTATCCTCCGCTAATTTAAAGTGTTTCCACACAGGTGCCTTCTTCCCACTTCTTGCCGTTACAGCTGCTATGAATAATTGAGCCGAGCGGTGACGCGCGCCTCCTCACCTCCACTCGACTCGCACGCCTCGTTTTATTTTTATTTTTGCAAACCCATTAATTAAAATCCGAACGCCAGCGTAACAAACAAACGTTCAGGCTCAGCCTTAGGGGGGGGGATAGAGTACCGTTTACCACCACCATCTGTTCTCCCCCTCCAGGTAGCATTGCATCCAGCTCACTGATAAACTATCAAAACTAGGGGTGCACGATATTGATTTTTTTACCCCGATAACGATAACTTTCTGCTCCTCAAGGTCGATACCCATAACAGATATATATATTTATTGTATTATCATCAGTGTTGTGCTAGTTACTGAAAAATAGTAACTCAGTTACTTTACTAGTTACTTCATTTCAAAGTAACTTCGTTACTGTACTAGTTACTTACACCCAAAAGTAATGAGTTACTGTGAAAAGTAACTATTTAGTTATTTAAAAAAAAAAAAAATTGCTCCCGAGTCCCATGCCCCAGATAGTATTCAAAATCGGTTGATCAACTTGACAGTTTCCATTCACATCACCGAACTCTGCTAAGCAATGTGGTCTAGATACAAACACAAATCTGACACAAACAAATGTTGTCCCGAGTCGATATAATAAGAAGTGCGGCGGTTGAAGGAACAGCCTTGATGTCGCCGGAGCGTTTCATTATAACCATTATAATTCAAGGGTACTTGAACTGTATTGCTGTACTGTACTGTACCCATTCTGCAATCTGTTAATAAAGTTTTCATTCATTCATACTACGACTATGCTTGCACCTCATGGTACCAAAGCACCTCAAAGGCGCTTAAAACAAAATTACAAACATCACAAAACAAACTGGTCAGACTACTACTTGACCTGAACCCACCTCACCCCTGCCCACTTTGACAACCTAGGATGGCTTAGAGTAGACGACAGAGTACAGCAACTTGCAATGGGCCTGGTCTACAAGATACACTATACGACCGGGGTACCCATGTACATGTCAAAATACTTCCCAAAGGTCAGTGAATACCACAACCACTACACCAGAGGGAGCTCCACAAATCATGTAAAACCCAGATTCGGCTCAAACAAGGGACTAAACACGTTTCACAATTATGCCACAACAATGTGGAACGCCCTACCCAAAGCTAGGGGTAACAGTACTGTATATTTGAATACCGTTTATGTCACAAATGTATCAGTACTAAATACCTATATGTCCCTATGCCATAAATGTCATGTATGTTGTGTATGTCATAAATGTCTATATGAATTGAAAATGGGGGACCCTGATGGAAACAAGACAAACGTCTTTCTCAGGTCTGCATCCCCTTAACAATTGTATGTATTGAGCCGTACTGTATTGTACCCATTCTGCAATCTGTTAAATAAAGTTTTCATTCATTCATTCATTCATTCATTCACCATCTTGCAAGTTGCAACGTTGTTTAAGATATCAATCAAAGCATTGCAACGTTAGAATAGTTAGGATATCAATTGTGCATGAAAGGACTATATTTATATTGTTTGATTAGTATTATGAGATTCCCTGGCAGATTTCGTACAGTCAAAATCCGTTGATCAACTTGAGTTTCAGTTGCACTCACCAAAGTCTGCGGTGGTCGAGATGTAGTAACGTTACGTTAGTCGACTCCAGCAGCGCCTCAAACATGTTCTTTATCTCGTTTCCATGTTGTATATTAATTATCTCTCCAAGTAGTTGCTAAATGGTTTGTTAGTTTGTTACTGCGTTCTTTTTATGTGGATTCATAGCGAGCGTTTGTTTTGTTTACAATAGAGAGGGTCTATTTCTTTTCGTAGCCGCATCTGGTTTGCGCACTTCTGATTGGCCAGTGGCCAGACTCGCCTTGTATCATTCTACGCGGGTGGGGATGAGGATAATAATAATAATAATAATCACTACCGCTCGCTATCAATCTACGCCGTATATAACGCAAATAACGCAGTGACGAACCATTCAGTAACGTAAGTAGCGTTACTGAATTTCAAAAGTAATGCGTTAGAGTACTAGTTGCGGCAAAAAGTAACTTCGTTTCTGTAACGCGTTACTTTGTAACGCGTTAGTCCCAACACTGATTATCATTATATTTTTTGTATGTATATTCCTGTAGTTTTGACCTAACCAGATTCATCATGACATGAGCGTTACTACTATGAACAAAACAAAGCCAAGAGAACAGTTTTGACTCTTCAAATAAAGTGACTATATTTATTTTTCCAAATAAATATAATTTGAGTCAATCACAAAATTCACAATCCGTCAATGTCATTAACAATGTGTTTCCCTGAACAATGAGTGACCTAAAAACCAACAGGTATTGTGCTTCGTCAGTAGGGATGGGTACCGTTCACATTTGAACCGATACGGTACCGGTACCGGTACCTGTGAATCGATACCGGTACCCAACGGTACCTTTTTTCGGTACTTTAGTTTCTAAAAATGTAATCTACCTACCTCAGTTGTAAAAAAAAAAAAAAATCCAAACTTCAAATAACCACATTTTCGACAGTTTTCGGCTTGCCATTGCCCCGACTGCTTTGTTGTTGAATCAAGTCAAATCCTAAGTAAGCATATATTGTGCGTGTGAACGTTGACATGAAAATAAAAAAGTAAAAAAATAATTTTTTTTTAATCAGAGCTATCAATACTTTTATCGGGATGACGTCATAATTGCTGATATCGGCCCGATAATTATCGTGCATCCCAAAACCAATTGCTTTTAGCTTGTCAATCAGAATGGAGTGATTGACAGTGTCCAAAGCCTTTTGGAGGTCCAGCATGACCATGCCACAGTATTTGCCCGTGTTCACCTCTTGTTTGATGTGGTCGTTCAAATAGAGAAGGCATGCGTCAGTGGAGTGGGATGTTCTGAAGCCAGATTGGAATTCGTAGATTTGATTTTTTTCCGCAAGTTATATTTCATTTCGACCGTAGGCAATTTTTTCCATGACTTTCGAGATGGAGGTAAGAATAGAAATAGGGCGGTAGTTGCCTGAGTCTAATTTTCTGCCTGTTTTGTGCAGGGGGGTCACTCTTGCAATTTCTCTTGCAAAGTCTTTGGGGACGTGTCCCTGTTTTATGGAGAGTTTTATTATGTGTGTGATGACTGGGATGATGGCGGCTGCTGAGTCTCTGAGGAATTTGGAGGGGATATTGTCGTGGCCTTGTCAGGTTGGAGGGCGCTCAGTTTTTTTGAGTACCGCATCTGTTGTTACCATTTCAAGTTTGAAGTCGTCTTTGCGGACCCCTAGGTTTTTGTAGTAGGCTAGGATGTGTTCTACCCCAAAATGGGGTAGTTTATTAACCAGTGTTGTGGCTATGTTTGTAAAGAATATGTTTAAGTATTTGGCCACATCCAGCTTGTCTGTGATGAGACATCGATTTGCAGGCACCTGCATTGTATCGTGGCAGACTTTGTGATATCGGAAAATATCGTATCGTTGTCCAAAGAATCTATATAGTATCGTATCGTGATGAAACTGGTGATTCCCATTCCCACCCCTAGTAGAGTCCATACATCCAACACCAAATCCCATAATTCCTTACACGTAACGTGTCTGGCTGTGTGACGTCAACTCGTCAGCATGAAAATGACAGCACCAGGATAGCTTAGCACAATAGTTTAACTCATTGGACGCCAGTCACAATGATAGTCGGGTTAACTCGCCATCGCTTGAGCGCCAGACCCGAGTATAGTCAGGTTTTAATCGTTATTTCTTTTATTAGCGATATCCATTCATTTTCATCCATCCAACCTGATGTTATCGTTGGGAATTTGTCTGAGCTCGCAAAAGGGCAAATACCGCCGCCTATGCCTTCCAGTTGGTATTGCACCCCATTGGGAATGGTCTAGTTTCTATTCTGGGATGATCCAAGCCGTGCGGGCGTGGTTTAAATACTCAGGCAGGTAACCTGATTCATACATACATCTGCGAGGCTCCCCCCCCCCCCCCCTTCAATATGCAATGCTGTTGAACGTGGCACGGACCTCTGCGCCCAGTACTTCAAATGGCGATGAGATAATTGGATTATTTCTTTTGCATTGCATCAGATACAAGGTAAGAAGATTATATATAAATTTGATTGTTGATCTGATATGTATTTCTACCCCGATCGATGCTGTATCTCATTTCATGTAAGCACGAGGAAGGATAATAATGGTGATCTAGCGTTGATTTCAGGAAGATTCGATAATCGGCCGAAAAATGACAACGTGTTCTCGAGGGACTTATTTTATTTGGAATATAATGACTGTATACGCAAAAGTAGCCTAGTTTTAAGTTAAAATATTATAAATCTACATGCCTTGAGGATGTCATTCTTTATATAGCCTGCCTATCAATTGTTTTTAAGCTCAATAAACTGACCGGAATTTCTCACATTTGTCCGGGAGATTGAAATCTTCCAGGACACGGAGACCGGCCCCAATATTTTCTAACGGAAAACCCTGAAAGGGTTAACCTTCTGTAGTGTGGCAGTGAAGGGGTTAACCTGCTGTTGTGTGGCAGTGAAAGGGTTAACCTTCTGTGTATATTGTCTCAGTGAAAGGGTTAACCGCTTGGTAGTGCGGCAGTGAAAGGGTTAAGAGTGTAGTAGCCTCTTTTCCATTGCATAGTACCTACTCGACTCTACCCTTCTCTACTCTACTCTACTCTACTCTACTGCCATCCATCTTATCTTCAGACAGTCAGATACTGTCCCGTCCTTGGTTGCGATGGGTACGGACGTCATAAACCAGGTCTTATCTTGACTTCTTCTCCTCTGCCTCTTTCAATTGACCTCAAACATTCCTTCTTTTCTTCCACAGACCTGAGTTTTGTGGCGGGGGGGGGGGGGGTTGCATCAGGTTACAATGATTCCTGTGATGCTTTAATTTAATCCAAATCTTTCTTCTTTGTCGCGGTCCTAATGTCCTGTGCGACCCCCAACATTATTTGACCTCTTAATTGTTCATCGGCTGTGTTGAGCGAGCCCAGGGTTAGAAATTAACATTTTTTTTCAAGGGCTTTTTTTGCCCCCCTTAATTGCTTTTCGGGGGCTTTTTTTTGTATTTCGGGGGCACTGAATTTTTATGATGAAAATTAACATAAGGATTATAAAACATTGTTGACACTTTTTTTTACAGTCTTCGTCCCTATGTTTGATAATGTAATGTTAATGTCTCCATATATAGGGCTCTACGCTAACCTTTTTCCCAAGGAGCACATGTGCTCCTAAATAAAATGTTAATAAATAAAATCTAAATAAAAATTTAGGAGCACACAAAGAAATTTAGGAGCACAGTGAAAATTGTTCAAGTAACACAGAGTTTATTAACTATTTATCTCATGCATTATTATACTGTGCGTGTGCACACTATGAATTGAAAATGGGGGACCCTGATGTAAACAAGACGAAAGTCTTTCTCTGGTCTGCATCCCCTTAACTTGTGTGTATTGAGCTGTACTGTATTGTACCCATTCTGCAATCTGTTAATAAAGTTTTCAATCAATCAAACGCAAAGGATATCGGTTGTCAAGCTGCTTTTGTATGTTGTAGTGTTGTTATGATACCAACATTTTGACTTTGATACAGATAGGAAAGGTAATGGAATATATTATTAGATGACAGAACATTGAAAATTCTTTATACAATTATTTAATTCATTATGAAATAGAAATTCCGTTTTTGGGTGGAACGTTTGTTGCAAGGAGGGAGGAGGCGGGGACCGCTGCGTGTTACACACAACACGGAGAAATGGTCTAGCTGCTTCGGTGCGTCGTTAACGTTAACGTCGGAAGAAATTCCCCACTAAGCCCTAAATTCAGAGCAGAGCAGTATCCTAATGACTTTTATGCTTCAGTCGATAAGGTGTTTTGCGAATTCTGTCAACATACCGTGGGGACTGGACCCGCAAAAACACGTGCGAATATCACTTCAAAAGCCATGTCAGCCGGATTCCTCTCTTTCTCCTCGTCTATCTTTTGCTCAAAATAAAAATGAATGGGCTTCATGGCTGGCTGATTTTTTTGCGTTGTCTGATTCTGAATGTATAACTTGCCTAAGCCGGTACCGTGACTTTGTTTTCGGGCGCTACTGTGATTGGACGTTTATGCGCCTTGTGTAATGTGGGACTATTATAACAGCGGAGCTGTTTTGTAATCGTCACTCGTCTCGAGTAAATGATTTTTCCGGGTGGCGCACACACACATATTATTAGGGCCAAATACAAGGGAAATGCTCGCACTGTAGATCATATATATAATTATATATATAATTAGTAAACTGTCGGGGGCATTTTCTGCCCCCCTTAACTGATATTCGGGGGCATTTTGTCCATTTTCAAGGGCATTTTGCCCCGAGCCCCCGTTAATTTCGAACCCTGAGCGAGCCGCTTTGCCAGTTCAATGTGGGCATTTTCCAATCTTGCTACTACTTGACGGCAGCAAATCCAAATCCAAATCGCGATCGCTCCCCAACCGATCAGAAAGATGACTAGGAGATACAGATCCTCAACATCTTCAATCTCAATAGAATATAGGCATATTGATCGCCAATTATTCCAACTGTCGATTGCAAACCCGGCCTGGAATGTCCCTATCGGACATAATGGTTCGGTCGCACTTTGTTTTCTTGAAGAGAAAATTCGATCCACTGCTGCAAAACCCCAGCTTACTAGTTGATCCATTGATTGATTGAGTAGGAAGTCGGGTATATTGAAGAAAAAGTAGAATGTCCACACCGTCAAGGAGGCAGTTGTAAGTAGTGATGGCCAAATGAAGCACTGAACCAGTATTGAACCACTTCACCAAATGTATTGAACATGGGTTCATTCATTCAAATGTTCGTTTCAGTGCCATCTCCTGGCGAAATAGGAGACTGCAAAACAGGTTAGGAGACTGCAAAACAGGTTTGCTTTGCAGTCTCTCATTTCGCCAGCAGATGGCACTGAAAAAAGCAATGTTTAGAATTGATTGTTTTGTAATATATATATTGTTACGCACTCACACTTAATTGATCTGACCATAACAGGTGTTCCCAATGGAACAGAGTATAAAGAGGCTGGCATGCAACACACCTTTCTCTTCCCTACACAGGTTCACACACAGGTTTTTACTTTGAATTATTTCCTTCTGGGGATAGAGATTAATTGTATGATTGATAGTGTAAATATATGTAGTTGGGACAGAGAGGGTGTGCTTGGAAAACGGGATGTGCAGGATAATGATGATGGCTGTGCTTGTGTAACTAGGGCAGGGTGTGATTATGGGACTCTGGGGGACCCTGATGTAAACAAGACGAAAGTCTTTCTCTGGTCTGCATCCCCTTAACAATTGTATGTATTGAGCTGTACTGTACCCATTCTGCAATCTGTTAATAAACTTCTGTTAATAAACTTGTTATTCAAAGATTTTTATTGAGGAATAGAATTTTCTCAACAGTTTTTGGATTGAGACGGTTTCTTTTCTTGCTGACCACTTCTCCAGCTTTTGAGAAAACCCGTTCACATGGAACAGATGAGGCTGGAATACAAAGATAGCGTTTTGCCAGTCTGAACAAATGAGGGTACACATGCTTGTGGTTGCGCCAGTACAAAAGTGGATCTTCAGATCTTTCCAGGGGAGGATCAGTGTTGTATCTCTGGACCTCTACAGTGGCATCTGCTGTGGCATTTCGTGACCTTCTCGCAGTCGCAGCATCTTGGTCCATAGTTTTCCACAGGTTAAAGGCTGAAAGAGAAACACAACAGTATTTATTTTGTATTTTTATTTATTATTTATTATTTAGTGCCATTATTTAGTATTTTTTACTCATTTAGTCCTGTACATCAATAATAATCTAGTTATAATATTACCTGTGGAGGGTGGATTTTCTACATTTGGTGCAGTGTGTTGTGGTTGAGCTGATGTGTCTGTGTGCTTCATCAGTGCTGCACATTCACCTGTCAGTCTTGTTACTGCTACATTCGCTTGGGTTCTGCTGTGGAAGCCGATGGTTTTGAACCTTGGGTCAAGCAGTGTTGCCAGGGTCAAACTTTTTGAGCTCTCAAGTGTGTCAAACTTGTGTATGAGGGTTCCAAGCATGTTTTGTCCCAGCTGTATTGCTGTCACGTTGGTGGTTTTCCCCAGAATTTCATGTGTTGAATATGTTAGCATTTTTATCAGTGGAATCACCATCGACCCTGACACTCTCTTCTCCTGGGACATTTCCACCGTTGCCATGTAAAATGGGTAGAGCACTTGTAAGCATGCTGCTATTGTGTCATAGTCATCGGAAGAGAGAGGATTAACATCCGTTCTCAGTGATGCAAGTGCTGCCCCCACTGCTTGCCTCTCATCATACAGGCGTTGCAGCATCAGGAAGGTGCTGTTCCAACGAGTGTCCACCTCTTGGATCACCTTCAGCACTGGACGACTCAATTGGACCTGCATACTGGTCAGCCTCTCTTTAGCAGTAGTGCTGGATCGGAAAAGAGTCACAATTTTCCGTGCCCTTGTGCGTAGATCCTCTAGGTCAGGTGTTTGCTCTAGGGATTTTTTTACCACTAGATTTAGTGCATGTGCAATGCACACAACATGGCTAACCTCCAGATTTCTGGCAGTGGCAATCATGTTTGATGCAGCATCAGTCACAAGGCATCCAACCTTGGTTGCAATGCCCCACTCCTGCATGAGAGACCTCAGAGTAGCTGCAAGGTTTTCAGCTGTATGCACTTGAGGGAATGGCAGCACTCCCAAAAGTACAGTGGCCATCTTTGCAGCGTCACCTTCGTGGACATAATGGCATGTTACTGCGAGATAAGCATCCATATTAATGGAGGTCCACATATCTGCAGTCAGGCTCGCACCCTCTATGTCCTGCAGTTGAGCCTTGGCCTTGGTTTTCTCCTCCTCATACTTATCAACCACCATTTTCTTCAGAACCTGTGAAGTAAAGAGTTTTATTTGTCACAGGATACAATCATACAGTGAAATGCGGGGTAGTCATGCCCGCAGCAATTGTGCAATAATACAAGTAATAAGAATAAGACATAACAGGCATAATGTACATAAAGTTTACTAAATCTAAGGTCCTGCGATAGTGCAATACAGTGTAAGCTACCTGTCTAGAAGGCAGAATGTATGTGGGATCAAGCTTTCCCACAAACTCTTTGAAGCCCTTATCATCCACGATGGAAAAAGGCTGGGAGTCTTTCACCACCATGTTGACAAGGGCCTCATCAAGCACTTGCTTCCGGTCCACTAAGACAGACAAACGAATGAGAATTTTTTAAATAAGGCAAGGCATGATGAACGATACTATTATATCATATTGCATTTGTATAGTGTGTTTAATGAATGATAATGAGTTAATGTGTGTAATGTTTGTATGTACAGTCAATAAAACCTACCTTGATCTGAGTCCTGCTGGTTCTCCTTCTCATGCTTGGCTCTGAAGTGCCTCAACATTGAGGACGTATTGTTATTATAGGCCAATTCGTGTTGACACAGCAAGCACTTGACCTGTAGACAAATGCATCCAAACTAATTATTTAGTCTCTACAAAGCATAATAAATAGGCTACACAACACATATCTAATCATATAGAAATCGAATGCTACTCTTATTTGTACACTCTCAGAATTACACATTAAGGATTATTACATGGCGTTTTCACATTCGCCGAAATGCTTGCTTGTGATTGGTCAATAGCCCCCGACAGCGGTGAATTATTTTTCGATAACCACCTGTGATTATTGTTTTTCGCAGCTAGAGTAATCAAGCCCCACTGACACACACTGTTTCAGTGCAGCCAATCAGACACACCTGCCGGGCTGCCCGCGATAATAATAATCACTTTATTTGGGCTGACAGAGCCACAGAACTGCGATTTGTCAAATGAATTAGGTATATTGTTAGTAAGTTAGCCATGTAATAAGCGGGATAATGTATAGCTATACTCTGTCATCATCGCAAAATAATTGACCTTCACTGACGTTTAAAACACCTCGCCCGCTCGCCGAGGCGGCTCGGTATTTTAAACTCCGTGTCGGTCAATTATTTTGCGACAATGACCTCGGAGTCGTAGCTATACATTATCCCTTACGTACAATGCACATACCTTACTAGGACTGATCAGATCAAAGTGTTCCCACATTTGAGAACGGCTTCTCTTCCTAGCTGGCTCCATCTGATCAAAAAACAACTCTCAATAGCAACTATCAAAAACAACTATCAAAAACAACTACCACTCCTACACTACAAAAACAAAAACGCACAGATGGAGATCAAAAAACAACTCTCAATAGCAACTCTCAAAAACAACTCTCAAAAACAACTACCACTCCTACACTACAAAAACGCACAGATGGAGTGAAATGTTTGGGGCGTTTATGTAGAGTAGAATGCCGCGCAAACAAAGTCTCGCGTTACGAAACATTCTCGCTGTGTCGAACCCAGTCACATGATTCACTGAGCGAACGATACACTTACTGGTTCGGACGTCATAGGTCACGTGACTTTTGCCGTAGCAAAGCAGGCTTTGAAGCAGGGTTTGGGGGAAATGTAGTTTCGAGTTTGACGCTTGTATCGGAGCATTGGTTTCATAGGGCCATCACTAGTTGTAAGGCAGTTGTAAGTAGAGATCCACACCGTTATTAATTGCAGCTTATTAATTGCACCGTCGAGAGAGGCAGAAAGACAGAGCTGGTGTACGGAGATAAAAGCGGCTGCAGGGAGGAGGGTAAAGGAGGCCTTGGAGGGCAGGGAGGAGAGATAAAAAATGCGACTGCTCTCTGGGGAGGTTAGAAAGGACAGCATTAGGTAATAACCGGTTTAAAATGCATGATGATTACCTCACGTTGTGTCTATTCTACTAGCATTAACGTTACTAGTACAAACAATCAATAGCGAGTTATATTGATCACGCTATGTACGCTAGCCATGGTAAAATGCAATCACATTAGCACGTAAGCTAACAACAAGCTTAACAAATCAGCTATCTTTTTGTGAGACTAAACTCTCCGCTCGGTGGTAAATTGTGTTGATGTTGGTTTTGTTTCATCAATAAATGAGGCAGAAGTTGGGATGCCCCGATCACGTTTTTTGTCACCGATCGTCGTGAGCCATATCGGCCGATACCGATAGTTTTTGATTAAATTTTCTTTTTAATTATTTTATAATTTTTATTTTTTTTATAAAATATATATATTATATAATTAGACTTGTACTTGTATTATCTGCGAGACATCGCCACCACGCAACAAGCTCCACTGTCTGTGTGTACTCGAGTAGCCTCCAGCTACGGCCAGGATTCTCCGGAGATGCAGCTGGACCTATACTCGAGTAGCCTCGAGCTACGGCCAGGATTCTCCTGCGCTGCAGCTGGACCCTATTGGTATAACGTTACTGTGCTTTGGTCATATCACATTCAACATGCCCTCAGCTCGAATACGCGTCGAATCAGTGTTATAAGACATTGATATCAGGAGCTATCTGTAGCTACTGCTAGCCGGATATATAACGTTAATATTTAGTATATTTTAGTTCAATGGGACATTTCGTTTTGAACAGTGAACTAACTTGCGCTAACGTGAGCTAACAGGTATCATACACGTCTCTACTAGACTATTGCTGGAGCATTTGTTGATATCAGGAGCTATCAGTAGCTAGCCGGCTAGATACCGTTCGGTTAGACAATGCCTCATCATGTATTAAACTAAAAGTGAATAGTTGACTGGGTCATTTTGTAACGGTAGCTAACGTTAGCTCAGGGAGACGCCGTCCTCCCGTCCCACTAGACTAGACTAGACTAGACCCGTGTTTACATGCGTGCGGGAGGGGCTGGAGGGAGGAGCAGACGCCGCACCACCCGGTGTCAGACAGAACTCAGCGAGTGAGATCGGTTTTGACGATCGGCGAAAATAAAGCATTATCACCGATCACCGATCGCATATTTATACTGATTATCGGCCGATAACGATCGGTGGCCGATCGATCGGGGCATCCCTAGGCAGAACACACAGTGAATGTATCCTTTTTTGTTTATTGCACTTGTTCCTGCTGCAAACAAATAATGAATCCTAAGCGAGGCATTAAAGATGGCAGCTTTCTGTTTTTGTGCAGACGCTCCAACGTGTGACGCTTCTCTCTTCTGACCAATCAGTGGTCTGCAGTGTTTCACATCACTTTTCTTGGCCCTGGTACCACTTGTACTCGCTTGGAACCTCGACAGAGCAGGGACTAAAAAAGTACCCAAAAAGTACCTGGTACCGGGTATTTTGGCAATGGAAAACCGAAAAGGCAGAGTCGAGTCGAGTAGGTAGGTACCATGCAGTGGAAAAGGGGCAATAGTGACCTGTCCCTTTGTTACTTTCAAAAGCAATGGTTACAACAAATTACGTTGAAATGATTGTATGCCCTTCTTTCTAGACTCCATTGCCTTACAGTTGTGTATCTGTGAAGAGGAGGTTCCCCCTGAGCAGCAGGAGAGGAGCCCCAGTCTGGTCCAGGAGGAGCCAGAGCGCCTACAGATTAAAGAGGAACAGGAGGAACTCTGGATCAGTCAGGAGGGAGAGGAGCTTCCTGTCTCTGTGAAGAGTGAACATGATGAAGAGAAACCTCAGTCCTCACAGCTCAGCCAGACCCAGGACTCAGTGCCCCTCCAGATTAAAGAGGAACAGGAGGAACTGTGTCAAGATCTAGAGGAGGCTGATGGCTCCAAGATGACCTTACAACCTATGAAATGTGAAAATGAAGGTGAGAACACTCTGTCCTCACAACTCAGCCAAAACCGGGACCCAGAGCAGATTAAAGATGTACTAGATCAAGGGCTGGAAGAAGCTGATCGCTCCAATATCACAGTAGACCCAGTAAAATGTGAAGATGGTCAAGAGAACGCTCTACAGAAAATAGTTGCTAAATGAAATAAAAAGCTCTAAAGACATTAATGTTGAGTTTTTCAAATGTATTATTTTGGCACAAACCCGGTGCCATTTAGCTCCATTGTATTGGAGTGACAGCAGACATCTCTACTGCAGATATGTCGTGCCCTAGTGGGCTTCGCTCATAAGTAGTTCAAGGTAGCAGTCAGAAGACTGAGGTGTGACAGCAACAGTGTATTCCTTCAATAACTGGTGGCACTAGAGAGCATCTGACAAAACCTCAGAGCCTGTTTCACCACAGAACTGGTGGGTCACGTGAAGCTCTGATCCCTAGGAAGACTTCAGTGTTCAATGTTGAAAGACGAACACATCACATTGGACCTTGACTTCAATTTAAAAACAGAAATGGACTTTCATAATGTTATTACTGAATATATTTTATACAATGGCATGCACATTTCTTGATTCTGATTGGCTGAAACAGTCAAGTTACACGTTGTTATTTCTCATAACACACTCCATGTGACCCCAGAACCCGCCCACAACCGAATTAAGTTTTTTTCGAATCACTCCGCCGTTCAGGTTTTTTCAGGAATGAAACCAAGATGGCGGACAATAATCTTTATGAATGGATGTATTGATAGCGTCATAACGACTCATTCAAAAACTATTCTGTCACGTGGAATGTGTTAGTTGCTTACACAATGTTGGATTATGTAGTTGGTTGGGCATGACTCATTGTGAAACAAAATATAAATCGCGGGAAGTGTGTTGTTAGATGCCATTCGTTGTAGAACCTCCTCTCCTTCAAAAGGACACTCTCATTTCACTGTTAATAAAATGTTCAATCAATCCAATAACCGCTCACTTCACTGTTAGATGCCATACTTTGAAGTAACCTATTGCTTCGAAGTGGTTATGCTTTGGCCCTCTTTCGAAGTGGGTTATGCTTAGAGTTTATCTTTAGAGCAGGGTGATAGACCACCAGCCCTGATTCCAAACTCTAAGCATAACCCACTTCGAAAGAGGGTCAAAGCATAACCACTTCGAAGCAGAGAATATTATGTACAAGGCGGACATTAATAAAAATGTCAATCAATCAATCCAATAACAACCACTCACTTCACTCTTAGATGGAATGCGTTGAAACACTGCACCTCCGAGCTGCTTTTAGACAGAGTCAATTTTTTTTTTTTTTTTTTAACCTACTTTTTCGGTGGATGGTTTTGTGAATAAATCTCCATTATGCTTCAATTAATGCGTGTTTATTGTATAGCAATAAGGTTGGATGAATTCGGCAATTGTATAAAGATGTAGCACTGTCTATCTGTAATACATTTTCAACAAACAACATGTTTCAGCCCTCTGACCTTCGTCAGTGTTTACAGTGGCTAGGTGGAAAATACACACATATGAGAGAGAGACAATCATAGTCATCATAGTCTCTCTGTTCAGCCTGATCTTGCTTAAAATATGTAAATAAAGTACTTAATTGACCACAGGGAAAAGGTATATAATGTACGTTATGTCAATAAGTAATATAGTTACGTTTTGTATAATATATTTACATTTCGTATCAGCTAAAGTAAAAGAAATATATTTGGAGTCAAACTAACAATGCTCTGGGTGGGGGGTCGAGTGCACTCACCATTAGACCAAGCCACCCATCCTGATACAAACACAGCAATACTATGATTATGGTTTGGTTTAACGTTAACATAGAAAGTTAGCATTTTCAGTGAGATGGGGTTGCTCAAGACTACCGAGACACACTTTTCTGATGTAGTGCGGTTACCGTCGGTCATGTGATGGTAAAGGGTTAACCTTCTGTAGTGTGGCAGTGAAAGGGTTAACCTGATGTTGTGTGGCAGTGAAAGGGTTAACCTTCTGTGTATATTGTCGCAGTGAAAGGGTTAACTGTTTGGTAGTGCGGCAGTGAAAGGGTTAAGAGTGTAGTGTGAAATAGTGGCCTGTCCCTTTGTTACTTTCAAAAGCAATGGTTATAACAAATTACATTGAAATTATTTTATGCCCTTCTTTCTAGACTCCATTGCGGTGCCCTTCTTTCTAGACTCCATGGTCTTACAGCTGTTTGTCTGTGAAGAGGAGGTTCCCCCTGAGCAGCAGGAGAGGAGCCCCAGTCTGGTCCAGGAGGAGCCAGAGCACCTACAGATTAAAGAGGAACAGGAGGAACTCTGGATCAGTCAGGAGGGAGAGGAGCTTCCTGTCTCTGTGAAGAGTGAACATGATGAAGAGAAACCTCAGTCCTCACAGCTCAGCCAGACCCAGCACTCAGAGCCCCTCCAGATCAAAGAGGAACAGGAGGAACTGTGTCAAGATCTAGAGGAGGCTGATGGCTCCAAGATGACCTTACAACCTATGAAATGTGAAAATGAAGGTGAGAACACTCTGTCCTCACAACTCAGCCAAAACCGGGACCCAGAGCAGATTAAAGATGAACTAGATCAAGGGTTGGAAGAAGCTGATCTCTCCAAGATCACAGTTCACCCAGTGAAATGTGAAGATGGTCAAGAGAACGCTCTGTCCTTCCAGCCTCTTCAAACCCAAAGGGAGAAAAACAGAGAAGCATACTCTTTACCCAGCACCTCAACTGAACACATGAAAACAGAACCTGAAGGAGAGGACTGTGGAGTAGCGGAACTAGCCAGTAACTTAGATCCAGCTGGTGATTTAGAACCAACTAGAGATAGCCAGCCTCTCTCTTCAGACTGTTCTCTAACTGAGACTGATGACAGTGATGATGACAGTTCTGGAGCTGAAACTGATGACTGTGATGACAGTTCTGGAACTGAGACTGATGACGGTGATGATGACAGTTCTGGAACTGAGACTGATGACGGTGATGATGACAGTTCTGGAACTGAGACTGATGACAGTGATGATGACAGTTCTGGAGCTGAGACTGATGATAGCGATGAATGGAAGGAGAGAGGAGGTCCAGGGTTGATGGCACTAAAACAAAAGAAGACACAGAAAATACAAACGTTGTCTAACAGGCCTGGATTCAGCAAGAAGAGAGATGTGAAGATACACGTAAAAAATCATACCGGAGTGAAACCATTTAGTTGTTCCGTTTGTGGGAAAGGGTTCAGTAGGAAGGAATATCTGAAGAGACACATGAGAACTCATACTGGAGAGAAACCATTTCTTTGTTCAGTTTGTGGGAAAGGGTTCAGTACGAAGCAACATCTGAAGACACACATGAGAATTCATACTGGAGAGAAACCATTTAGTTGTTCAGTTTGTAGGAAAGGGTTCAATCAGCAAACAAATCTGAAGAAACACATGAGAATTCATACAGGAGAAAAACCATTTAGTTGTTTAGTTTGTGGGAAAGGGTTCAATGACCAAACATATCTGAAGACACACATGAGAATTCATACTGGAGAGAAACCATTTGATTGTTCCGTTTGTGGGAAAGGGTGCAGTAGGAAGGAAAGTCTGAAGACACACATGAGAATTCATACTGGAGAGAAACCATTTGATTGTTCCGTTTGTGGGAAAGGGTTCAGGCATAAAGAGAGGCAGAAGACACACATGAGAATTCATACTGGAGAGAAACCATTTAGCTGTTCAGTTTGTGGGAAAGGGTTCAGTGATAAAGGAAATATGAAGATACACACTAGAACTCATACAGGAGAGAAACAATTTAGTTGTTCCGTTTAAGCTGAGAGTAGACTTGAAAAGAATAAAGAGAGCAGGTCCCCAAACACAGTTTGCAGTATATTAAATAGAAACCCCATGTACTTCTTTAGAAGAAGAACACACACATGAGAGATGGGCGACACACAGGAACACTCACACACACATGCACTGATGAAATGTCTCTCTGCACTTTTCCCATCTCGTCATCCTTCCCCCCAAGGGCAGCCGGGAGCAGACATGGGCCGCGCCCGGGGACCAATCCAAGTGCTCCTGTCCCTCTTTGTCAGGGACGCGACAGCGTTAGCGATCTGTTCTACATGTTTTTCCTTTGGGTTTATTTTATCTGGAGGGGGATCCCTTGTGAGCACGGGGAGAACATGCAAACTCCACACAGAAAGGCCCGGGAGATACCCCACCTGGGTACCTGGCATTGCGGCAACCTGGTCCCCAAGCGAGAATCGAACACAGGACCTTCTAGCTGTGAGGCGACAGTGTTAACCCCTACATCACTGTGCCGCCCAAAAATTCTGTTCCCATACTAAGCAGTATACACAATAGGAACCCCATGTACTTATACTAAGCAGTATACCCAATAGGAACCCCATGTACTTATACTAAGCAGTATACATAATAGGAACCCCATGTACTTATACTAAGTAGTATACCCAATAGGAAACCTTAGGACTTATTTTTGTTTTGTGACTGATTTCTGTTTATCTTCATTCATATCAAACAAAGATTCTGTACCTCCTTTCTTGATTTAGTCAATAAAATATATTTTATATGCTTGTTTTGACTCATTCATTGTGAGTGTTATAATAAAAAATTCTGCGTAGCCATTAGGACATGATATTTTACTTACGTTAAAAGTAGAATACTCTACAGAAAATAGTTGCTAAATTAAACAAAAAGGTCTAAAGACATTAATGTTGAGTTTTTCAAATGTATTATTTTGGCACAAACCCGGTGCCATTTAGCTCCATTGTATTGGAGTGACAGCGGACATCTCTACTGCAGATATGTCGTGCCCTAGTGGGCTTCACTCATAAGTAAGTAAAGTAAGTAAGTAAACTTTATTTGTATAGCACCTTTCTCAGATAAAATCACAAAGTGCTTCACAGAAGTAAAACATAGCAACATAGAGATGAACGCACTACACATAAAACAATTCTGACACATCGTAAGCATAGGCATAGTTACAATTAAATAACTAAATATGAGTGCAACTAAAAACCTAAAAACAAAACAACAATTATAAATAAACAACGTATACAACCAGGAATTATTTAAAAGCCTGTCTGAATAAAAACGTTTTCAACTGTTCCTTAAAAGTGGATAGGGAGTCAAGTGAACGCATAGAAAGGGGGAGGGTGTTCCAAAGGGTAGGGGCCATGAATTGGAAGGACCGGTCACCTTTTGTTATTAACCAGGTCCGTGGGACGACCAGGAGATTTTGGTGGGAGGACCTAAGTGCACGACTGGGGGAGTAGGGGCGCAGTAAATTAAAAATGTACACAGGGGATCTACCTTGGAGGGCTTTAAAAGTTAAAACAAGAATTTTTAAATGGACACGATAATTAATGGGGAGCCAATGTAGAGTGGATAAAATAGGGGTGATGTGGGCACGCCTACTTGTCCCAGTTAAAAGCCTTGCCGTAGTTCAAGGTATCAGTCAGAAGACTGAGGTGTGACCAGAACAGTGTATTCCTTCAATAACTGGTGGCGCCAGAGAGCATCTGACAAAACCTCAGAGCCTGTTTCACCACAGAACTGGTGGGTCACGTGCTTGAAGCTCTGATCCCTAGCAAGACTTCAGTGGTCAATGTTTAGAGACTTTACATTTACATTATTTAATTGAAATTTACACTAATTGAATACAAAGATTGTTTTTATTCATATTACCGATGGTATGGCTATATTATTCATTTGTGAGAAATCTCTTAATGTCATCACATGGGTCTAACCTATTAGCCCCTCTTCCCGTAATATAAGGAACAGGGAGTGATGTGAACTTTAAATTAAATAAATGTCTTTGTCAGTAAGAGTTTAGAGACGTAACCTAGGCAGAAAAATAAAATAATGGTTTAATTTAAAACTAGTGTCTCATTCTCCGTTGCTACTTTACTGTTTGTTGGATACCATTCCCCCACATAAAGAGGAATGTTGGTTTTTGCCTCTACACTATATAATATAATATCTCCTATCAGGTTGGTTCTGTCCACCTGTCTATCTCTGTCGACAGCTAACCTCAAACTACAGGGCAGTTTTATGACAAGTATATAAGTTAATTAATTTCCATCATTGTCCATTGAAATGCATATTCAGTATGAAGTTACAGCTTTTGATTCAGGGCTGACCAGACGTGTGCACCAATCAAGGGGGGGGGGGTCACCTCATCGCCCAGCCGAAGGGCATTGTCTCTGATTAGTACAACGTTGGGGAGAATTAAGGAGGGGAGAATGCAAGGGAACAAACAACACACACAGTAAACAAAAACAGCTCACCAACAATTTTATGTCAACATACATTCTGTTAAAAAAAGTAAACGTGGCACAATAATTGATCAACGTTTCACACATACCATACTTAAGTATTGATAAATGAGGCTCTCAGAATTCTAATAAACCTTTAAGTTCAAAGTTTTACATGTGTCTTATCAATAAATGATCATTAAATAAAAGCCAGACCCAAGTTTATTTTGTTGTAAGTAAACCCACGAACCACGATAATTACAGTATTAAATAAAGTATACCATTGTTACGTTGTCATTGACATTCTTTAAGCTCGATGTCGAGTCAATGCAACACAACAAAGGAGACGGCAGTCAAAGTGGTTTTATAATAAATATTTAATGAAATAATTACCGTGAATGAAATGAAGAATAAACTAAAGTAACGACAGACAAGAACACATACTACACAGACAGGCTCAGCACCAGACAAAGGGGAAGACAGAATACTTATACATGAGGGGATGACGAGACAAGACACACCTGGGTTAATTGTAAGTGGGTACAGCTGGGGAAAGAACGATAGGGACTACAACACCAGGACAGAGAACTACAACTAGACATGACGAATCACATTAGGAGCGCCTGATCAGGGCACACACATAGACCCACACATAACAACCATAAATAGATGGTATATTGCACTCTATATTTACCTTGATCTTGATCCTATATATTAGGCATATTTTGGGTTTTAATCTGACATGTATATAGAATGAATAAATGTGCAGATGTACAGATGTTTCTGTTTCTGAGTGACTAAAGCCAAGAAAGGGATTAAAAGGAGATGTATTTCTATTGTTGGGGTTAACTTGTGGAACAATGCTGATATACATTTAAGAATAAGTCATTTGCTTTTGGTTTTCAAGAAAATTGTTTGTATAGCTATTTTTGAGGGTTACAAATGTGAATAATCCTTATTTTCTTTGATTTGATTAGACTTTTATTTGGAAATTACTAACACATCATAAAATCAAATGATCATGACCAAGTTGTATTCCTGAGGATATCACCTAAAAGCATGAATTAAAACACTTATTTCCAAGGTGGTCCTCGATGGAAGACATAAAAACACAGCACATATAGCCTACTAGGAAGAACTAGAGTTTCAGTCCCCTGTCTACTCTCTAGCCCTGGAATCTGATGTCCTGCCCTATGGCTGCTGAGACATTTGCTCTTCCCATAGTTGAGCCTTTACCTTTGTTTTAAAAATGCTTTTAGTTTTACTTTGCTTGGTAGGCAGAGGTAGTTCATTCCAAAGTACAACACCTGTCACTGCAATTTCTTCTCTGGAGACAGACTGGTCAAGAGTGATTTCTAGATATTTCACACTTGTTTTGGACTCTATGATGTTCCCTTCACACTGTACTGTGATGGTTTCCCTTTTCCTGAGCTTCCTTTTAGTTCCAAATAAAATACTCTCTCTTTCCTAAATGCAATGAGAGTTTGTTATCTATCAGCCAGTCCTTAATAACGCCAGCTAGCTATGTAAGGGATAATGTATAGCTACGAGGTCATTGTCGCAAAATAATTGACCGACACGGAGTTTAAAATACCGAGGCGCAGCGCCGAGGTGTTTTAAACGTCAGTGAAGGTCAATTATTTTGCGGCAATGATCGAGTATAGCTATACCAGAGCCCTTTAATTAAGAGTTCCGCCACTCTGACCCACTTTCGTTGTTATCGTGGAATGCGGAAGTAAAGCGCCTCAGGGGTGGTCCGTAGTTCAAGTCTCAGCTCAACGCCATGCATTTTCATTGTTGCCGAGCGGCACTCGCTTGTAAGTTTACTTTACTTTTACTACTTTGTACATTTTAACGCATTAGCAGACCACTCATGGATTTAGTCAATATTGGTATTTTATGTAGCAAGCTTTAGTTAATGTTGATCGTAAGTTAATAGCTTGTTAGATTCTAAATGCAGTTAAGAACGTTACCATACTGACGTGATGTTGGCCTAACGTTATATTTACCAAATTATTTGCAGAACTGCATAACTTTATTATATTGGTGTTCATTAGTTTATCATTGTTTATTAGATTTATTGTTAAAGTGAGCAACACGAGATAGACTGGTCTTCATATAAGGTACAGTAAGGTTATAATATATAGACAACACATGACACTAGATAGACTGGTCTTCATATAAGGTACAGTAAGGTTATAATATATAGACAATAACACATGACACTAGATAGACTGGTCTTCATATAAGGTACAGTAAGGTTATAATATATAGACAATAACACATGACACTAGATAGACTGGTCTTCATATAAGGTACAGTAAGGTTACATAATATAATATATAGACAATAACACAGTGGATACAGACCTGTCTGGCTCTCCTCTCGTGGTCTTGACTCTAATGAGAGACGTGTCCCAGTCATTTGGAGTTGTGAGGTTGATTATTATTAGTAGTAATGTAGTTTGTATATTATTAGTAGATATGTAGGTTGTATATTATTAGTAGAAATGTACAGTCTCCTCCCCACCATATGTATATTTCTCTCCCACCCACCCCCTCCTAATGTACAGTCCCCTCCCCATCATATGTATATACTCTGTCAGGATCTATGGGTAACAGTACTGTATATTTGAATACCGTTTATGTCACAAATGTATCAGTACTAAATACCTGTATGTCCCTATGCCATAAATGTCATGTATGTTGTGTATGTCATAAATGTCAATATTAATTGAAAATGAGGGACCCTGATGTAAGGTACATTTTATTTATATAGTGCTTTTCCAGATTAAAATCACAAAGTGCTTTACAGGCAGTAAAAGGTTAATCAGAATAGAATAACCACACATGTTACATCACATACAAGATTGTAGAATACTTCAAAAAATAAATGAAGTAAAATACAATCACACATACACACGTTATACCACATACATGATCAATTAAAAGCCTCACTGTATAAAAAGGTTTTTAGACCTTGTTTAAAAGACTGCACACTAACAGCAGACCTGATTTCATAAGGTAGCTGATTCCATAGCTTGGGTGCTACGAATCCCGGTCACCCTTGGTTTTCAGTTTGGTCCGGGCCCTCCGGGGGACGACGAGCTCTCCTTGGTCGGAGGAGCGGAGAGCCCTATTAGGGCAGTAAGGGGTTATAAGCTCAGCAATGTAGCTTGGGGCTTCACCCTTTAAAGCCTTGTAGGTGGTGAGCTCAATTTTAAAAATAAAAATGTAAACAAGACAAACGTCTTTCTCTGGTCTGCATCCCCTTAACAATTGTGTGTATTGAGCCGTACTGTATTGTACCCATTCTGCAACCTGTTAAATAAAGTTTTCATTAATTCCAGGAGCCATGCTGTTGTCTGGTAAGATGGAGGTCGTTGTTCCTGCTCCACCATGAATTTCAGGCCAGCACTTGTTGCAAAGAACCCGGACACATTGAACCTGTTGTGGAATATTTTAAATGAGTCAAACAGTGAAACTGTAGAAATTCAGATGAGTCAAATTGTATCAAAAATAGAATAGTTTATTATCTGTTTTTATGGCCATAGAAAGATTATGCACAAGATGTGTGTTGTTGTAGAGTGCATGAGCAACTCCATAACTCTCTATCTCCCTGTTTTGTTTTCTAGGATAAATTACCACTATAATGACGTGCATGTGTCCAGTCTGTGGTGAGCAGCAGTCGTGACAGAAAGGCCCTAGCACTACAAACAACAGGAGTGGAAGACTGGACCTCTACATGGACATTGGACATATTATAGGCCTATAATAATAAAAAATGTGTGGAATGCAATTGGTTGCTTTGTATATTTTGTACTGTTGACCAAACTTCTTTCTTGGCTTAATTGAGTAGTATCAATGGTTACAGTATGAAATGTAAATGCTAAGAAATGCAGAGTAAACAGCTTGATATGATATTCACTGCATTTTCACATGTGCATGTATGAATGTCTTATACTATACTTATACTATAGATAGCATTAGGATGTGTAGAAGCACAAGTCTCTCTGCCACTCACCTGAAATGCTATTATATATTGAATATAAATAGCCCACATATAATGTGGGCTGATTAATACAATGATGCTTGATTGTGTAACTGGTGATATGGCTCATGTGAAATAAGTCAGCTAGCACAGCTAGCATTTAACGTTCGAAATTTCCGTCATCGCCTAGTGATATAATGTAAATATTAAAGTAGCAGATATGTAAATGATATATCGCAACAGTGATCAATGCACATTGTATTAATAAGTACCAAAAATTGCTGTAACAGTAGTAGCAGAGCCGTATAATTAGTTCTGCCGTTCTGTCCCGCTGATATCAAGTTGACAGGAAGGTCAAATTGGAACTACAGGTAGCTACGTGAACCACGTGATATCCTGTCGGCGAGATCAAAGCGTGTCGCAACTCTCAATTAAAGGGCTCTGAGCTATACATTATCCCGCTTATTA